>NC_046672.1:5576108-6186941 GCF_004382145.1 Drosophila mauritiana | reverse complement strand
AATTTGAAATTTCCCCCAAAATCGCAATTCAAATATGAGGAACTAGAACAACGCTTTCTTTCAAAAATGTAATTTAGTGCGTTCGAAAACTTTAGTTCCTTCGATGCCATTCCACTTTTGTCGGACTTTTGCAAATGTTTTATTGTGTAAAATGCTCGTATTATTGACAAACAAGAAAATAATGTTTTTTATTTGCAAGGCACTCATTTCTTTGCCCCTCCTTCTCTGCGATTTCTCGGCGGAACAAGTCAGGGCAAACTTTTGGCTGATTGTTTCGACTTTCTCCCCCTAACCACCCCTCCCTCCACCGCCCACCATCGCTTTCATCGCATTTCACTTCTTTCACTTTTTGGCAACAGAACAAAAAGCAAAATAAAAGAAATGAAAAAAAAACAGCACCGGGGGAAACAACAACTTGGTGGACCATAAAACAAGGTAAACTATAAAAAAAGCGACGCCAAGTGAAAGCAATTACAAATGCAAACTACGAGCAACAGCTGCGGGCGGTACTTCCATGGGGGATTTGACTTAGGGGTATGGGTTTTTAGTTCCCGAGATAGTGGGGCAAATCTGAGTGGGGAAAGTGCGGGGCTAAGGTGTGTCCAATCTGCTGTTTTTGGCAGATGTTCTTGGCCTCGAATGGCGTTCTTTCTTTTTCAGTTCGCAGTTTCAGTTTTGCAAATTTTAATGTCCAACGGGGGCATATGTTTATGACGCTTACTAATAAAAAAAAAAGGCAAAAAATGTTTTTACGACTCGACTCTTCCACTTTCTAGCGTTCTCGGCACTCACAGTTTATGTGGCTTTCTCTCCGGCGAATAAACGAATCAAATTCCTTGGCCGGCGCACAGGGCGTATGAGTAATGCAAGAAAGTGTTCTCCACGGAAATGGATGATGCGAAATGGGAAGGGCGGAGGGGGTGCCCGGGGTGGATTTTTGGGGTAGGATAGATCATCGTGCCATCGCCATGGTAGCTGGCAATGGTGGCTGCTCGCATTCCAGCCCAGTTAGAGCGGAGGACACCTTCGAGGAATTCCAGAAACTAGAGCCCAAGGAGCAGCCATAAAGTGCAAGGATACGTAATGCAATATTTAGCCTCCTTTGAGCGCGCTTCCAGTGAAGTGACAAAAAACAAAAATAGAGAAAGGAGAAAAGAGAAAAGAGTGGGGGGTACACAAAAAATCTCACAAGAAGCAGCCGGCAGATCCTTGGGCTCATCCTGCGTCCCACAGCGCTGCTCCTTGCGACGTGCAACTCGACGCGTATCAAGTTACAACTTGCAACAAATATTAAATCAGTAAAATGTCCTTTAGGGCGCACTCCACTGTAATTGTTGTTGCAGCCACCCGTACTCCTTCCTTTTCCCTGTCGGGGAGAGGTTTCTAGTTCATCTCGCCACCATTGTTGTCCTTGTTGTTGTCCTCGTTGGATCCACAGCCGTTTTCCTCATCTTCAGTTACAGCGCGTCAAAATTGCTGCCAGCCCGCGAGTGTTTATGGCGCCTCGCAGGCTTCCCTCGTCCCGTCGGTTCCGTACGTCCTGTCCGTCCTGATGGAGCTGCTCACCTTTCCGAAGGAGGTGCTAAGCCAGGTGGGATGCACAGTGGAACTCTCTCAAATGTGTATCTGCATTATTTGGATTAATATACATCTGTACACTCAAAGTCAAGATCATACCATTGGTATCTAATCATAGAAAAGATGTGTAATATTCCATATTAGATTGCCTCTCTGCAAATGCAATTTTTCATATCCTCTTGTTCGGTTTCTTAGCCGCAATTTTGCCACCATCCCTCGTGCATCTTTGGCCCGGTTTCCCTTGGCCATGTGGCCATTGCTCATCACCTCGGATTGAATAAGCGCCTTGTGCCGGGCACTTTGTCAGCTGGGCATATTAATTCGGATGCACTGTGCCGCGGGTCCAATCTACTCCAATCTCCTTCACCGCTTTGGCTCCCTTTGGCTCCATCCTGTGGCGCTTTTTATTACGCATCCCGCGCGGATGAGACATTGTTGTGCCGCTGATGGATTCCGCTACTTAGGCCGGATTCCCGGATCCGGGAGCCGGATTCCATGGCGGCAGCCGCGGCGAACTGAAAGATTGTGCAAGTGCAAATGCATTTCGCGGCCATGAAATTACCAGCGACTTGGCCGCAGACAAGAGGAGATGGAAAACCAGATGATGGCGGAGTCAAGTGCAAGAGCTTTTGGGCCCAGCCACCCACTGCATTTGACATTGTAATTTGATTTTGTGGTCTGCAGGTACAAATGCGCCGGCCTTCGCCGATGTGGTCAGCTAAAGGCGCTGGATTTTGCGGCTCTGAATTGCAGTGCCGGTAAATGGCAAAAGCAAGGCGGTTTCCCCGAATCCCCCCATCCCCATCCGATCCCATTCGCAGTCGCGAGTTTTGCCACTCGGTCTGCTCCTGTCACTTGCACTTTTCAGATTGTGTGTCCTGTCCTGTCCTGTGCTGTGCTCTTCTCTACTGTGCTATGTTCTGCCGTGCTGTCCTTTCCCATACTTTAGTCCTGCAGCTCTGCAGTCCTGTCCGTGTTATTTATGCCCCTCGGTTTGCTGTTCTATACGTATACACATACGTATTATATACACACTGCGTATGTATGTGCATGTGTGTGTGTGTGTGGGCGAGAACGCCTCCGCTGGGATGATAATGTGTGCGCATAAATATACATGGGGAATTTATTAAGTTTTATGTGCCAGCGCACAGAAGTAGGCAACAAGAAGCGCAGCTCACGGCAAGGACTCGCATTCGGATTCAGTTTTGACACCTCGCCTCCTTGCCACACCCTCCTTGCCACACAACCTTCTTCTTCCACAATCCACCCATCCACCTTGATTCCTGTTAGCCCACTCTGCTCCGCACCTGCTTTAAAACAAGTTTATCAACTTTTTTGGCAGGCCAAAAAGAGGCAGAAACGGTAAGTTCAAGGCACTCAGAAAAATAGGTAATCCCCTTAATAAGAAAACTGTTTTCTGGTATATTTTGATATATATATATACAACTTGAGCTGAACATCTGACACTTAATCGAAAAGGCTGTCAAATATAGTACGAATTGTGCAAGGTTTTATCGCACATTTTCGGACAGTGCCACCAATGTCAGGACTTCAGGACATCAGGACATTAGGCACGTGTTTTTCGGATTCGGATGCGGATTCAGCTCAGATCCCATCACATTTCGCCCCATTCATATCCAACGCATTTGTCGCAATTTTTGCTTTTAACGAGGCAAATTGTCTGGGCCAAAAGTTTAGCTCGTTTTCGGTGGGGAAACTATGCGGTAAAATGATGGAATCAGCGACTTCCATCGCGACTGACTCCCCGCCGGAGCAGTTCTGGCGGGGATCACAGAGTCGTCTGTGCGGAGTACAGCTCGTAAACATTTGCCAATCTGCAGACAACGCCCCTGGGGGTTATGCCCCTCCCCTGCGCTCCGCTCCTCTTCACTGCCTCCTCATCACTTCCTACACCAACTACTTATCTTATTACCCAGGACCCTCCTGCTCCTTGTCTTCTTTTCATTTTTTTTTTTTATTTTTTTTTTTTGAGTCCTCATCAAGTAGTCGCCATGGGAGGCAATTCCATTCCGCTGCTGTTTCGTACCGTTCCGTTTCAGTCCCCACGGAGCAGAGCTGCAGAATGCAGCGTTGACAAGTCGTCATTCCACTCCGAATTTCCCCGGAAAACCCAGCCGGAAAATGTGGTGGGTGGCGGGGGGAAGCCCCCCAGCCAGTACAACTTAATTTGCACTACTCACGGGTGCATAGACGTAGTCGTAGTCGTAGTCGTTGTCGTCATGGCTGCCAGCATCAGGCGCTTTTTATTATTTCTCGCTCTGCCAAATTGTATCCAAGTTATTGTCGTAAAACATACGAAGCTGCCACAGTGCGTATGCGCTATATTTTGCCACAGCACCACCAGCGCCGCTACTTCTTTTCACTTCACCATCCCCACACATCCTTCCGCCGCCCAGGAGCATTGCAGCGTGTATTCTATTGCGGCTATACCCTGCCACAGGGTATTACGCTTTCCAAATCGGAAACTCAGGAAATCTTAAATCACTCAAATGGGGGAAATTCCTTTTCGCACCATTGCGCTTTTTATGAACTTCTTGAAAACGCATTCTTTTGCACGAAGGCATGTCATAAGTTACGACAACTAGTTAGTTAGTAGTTAGTTATTAGAAAGGTGCATATATGCACTAATATGTACAAGCAAATTCTCACCCAAAGATTGCATTTATGTTTGAAAATTTCTTTCTGCAGATTATCCATCTTCTTTATATTTGCTACATTTTTATAAATTTTACGCTGCTGTTGTCGCCGCCGTTTTTGATTTGGTCTTCGCGCTCCACGCGAGGCAACTTATGCCGCCAGCCACTCGCCATCTGCCCCACCCCCCACTAACCCACTAACCCAACCATCCAACTAACCACCCACACATATGTCTGTGGGCGGGAGGTTTCCATGGGTTTCCATGGGTTTCCCGCACTTTTCCTGGTCTTTTTCGCGACTCTTCGCCGTTTTTTGCGTGTTTTATTCGCTCAGCGAATGTGTCACACAGTTTTTAGTGTGTAAAGTGCAAACAATCAACGCAAGCGACTTTCAGCTGCTGCCCACCGCCGATGGCCGCCCCCCGCCCCCCCTTTGCCGTGTTTCGTCACGCTTTTAGCTAAGCTCGGTCGCACTCCGCGAGGCTTCACTGTGCTCACACTACATCTGGTCGCTTGTCAAACGCTGGTAGCACTTTTTCAGCTTGTTTCTGTCACTATTACATTTCATATTTCCACGCCCTTGTTGTTCTTGCTGTTGTCCAGTTTAGAGCACAAATTCCACACCCTGCCATCGTGAATTCAACCCAACTGGGGGTTTTTATCTGCAGCTCAACCCCGCCCCCGAAATGCCCCTTTTGACCCCTTCGGTAAAGCCCCCTTTCATTTGGCTGTCGATTTTTTTTGTTTCGCCGATCTCTGCAACCCTCTTCGTTGCGAGTGGGTTTAGTGCAGCTCTTAGGACTCCATTTTCAAGGAGAAACCACTTGCACTGAGAGAAATAACGCAGTGGTTTTATACTCTTTCCCCTAAAAAAGTCCCCTGAAAAAGCTTAAAAACAGCAAAGTTCTGTTTAAATAACTTAACGTTAAGTTAAAATAACATTTCTTCATTCTATGTATTATTAGTTTTTACACAGTGAGAGAGATTTTCTTAAAGTTAACTCAGTTTAGAGACAGAAATAAAATAGGTGCGGCAAATGAGTTTTTCAATAAATATTGAACCCTGGAAATGCAGCAATAAATCCAGGACGAATCCATGGCTCCAGCCGGCTGCTCCGCAACCTAATCGCAAGGACACGAAACAGGACTTTATTGAACCCGACTGGGCAGATCCAAGACGACATCAGCACCTGCCAACGGTGGCTATCAATGGCCGAGCACAAAACCGATTTCAATTCCACCGGGAGATGGCCACATCCCATGGATCCAAGGACATTTCAAGTGCTGGCTGCCGGCTGGCTGCTGGCTGGCTGCTCATTTCATTGTCGACTGCCTCGCTTTAAATGACAGATTTATACGGTATGCACAGGCAACAAACAAGGACAATGACAACTCCGATTCCCATTCCGATTCCAAATGCGGTAGTGCGACTTCATCTCGTGCTCCTGGCTTCGGAACAATTCAGCAGAGTAGCAGCACAGTGCGGCAGTTGCAACTGCAGTCCTTCAGCCCGAATGAGTGACATGTCCAGCAAGGAGCAGGACATTGGTATGCACTGCGCTCGTCCCTCCACTCATAAAAGAGGTGGTAATCCCCCCTGGTAATCCCAAAACATATACTTAGAAGTGCGCCGGGATACGGAGATCCTGGTCGACACGAGCAACCATAAACAGGAAGCACAACGGGAAAAACCAACAAAGGAGCCAACGAAAGCTACGCAGGACACTGCCGAAGGAGTCGCACTGGCAACATAAACTGAATAAAAAATAATTAAGCCACTGTTGACGCACTGTTTGTTTTTCCCTTTTTATTTATTTTTTTGTTTTTTTCGGCACGCCAGGCACGTGACAGGATTTCCAGTTGCGAGATGAGTAGATGGCTTACAAAGTACCAAGCACAAAGTGCAGGGATGCAGAGGTGACCATTAAATTGCAAAACAACTGCGCAGCGCCACCAATTAAACCTGAAGTTCCCCGAAGTGAGTTGGCCATGTAGAGTGGGGGCTACATCATCGCCGGGTTTTCATTTGCAAAAGGGATGTGGCTACCATTCTCGGCTGCAAGCAGTACTCATAAGTTGGATTTATTTGTATCCTTCAGATACAAGTTAGTTGTTCTAGTTAATATTACCTTTTTTATTTTTCTATTTCATTTGAGTTTCACTTGGTCGCATTTAAAATGTTTTAGCGCTTCGGTTGGACTGTCTTCGTCGTCCACGGATTGCTGTATCCCCCGACTTCTTCGCTGCACTCCCTCAATTATGCATTCATCGGATTCTTTTCATGCCACTCCCTGCTCCACCTCCTCCGCTCCTCCACTGCGCCACCATCCATTCCTGACCCACTTCCGGATGCCCAGTTAGCGACCAAATGAACCAACATGGCTGCCGCTGATGACCGTCTGCCATTGCCATTCTGCCGTTTTGCCATTTTGCCATTTTGCATTTGCGTTTTAGTTGTTTCTCTGTCCGACGCCATTTTGTGACCCCTAATGAATATGAAGAGAAGTTGGCTGCATAATTTAGGGGGACCAGCCAGCAAGGACATCCGAAAACTGCATCGAATGACATGCGTTTTGGCATCACAGTTTTTACGAGTCGACTGCTGGTCAGCTGGTCATAAAAAAAACACGCACAGCTTAACCAAGACAAATGACAAGGAAGTGTGTCCGGAGAAGGGCGATAGAGAGGTGGGGGGAGGGGTGAGCTGACCACCCAAAGGTCAAAGGGCGGGAGGGGGCTCCAGGAAGTGGGCCAAATTCGAGCGGTGGTCCCTGGAAGTGTGCTACGACAAAAAGGCAACTGATTAAAGTTGCTGATTGAATGGCACGAGGCTAGAACACTCACTAACGCACACACGCATGCACTGCGAAAAATCGGGTGTAATAAGTCAGTCAAGTCAGTGAGATATTGTCATTCAAATCCTTGATATTAGAAAGTATACAAATATCTTTGAATCTGATGATTTTCCACACGTGGTTGTGGTTTTTACACTTTGTACCCATAATCCTTTCACTAATAATACCAATTTATTTCGCTGAGTGCACTTTTGCCATAAATAAGTAAATGCAAAAGTCAGAAAGTTGACAGGACTTGGGTAACGAAACGAGGCGCACGTCACTAGCTGCGGATGAACGGGGGGTCATGGGGCACGCTACATGGCTGGGGGCTGTGGGGGGAGGGGCGCTTCTTGGTTGGGCACAGCACGCATTTGTCAGGCAAGCGGCAAAAGATGTTTGACGCTTTGACAGCTGTGGCAGCGACGGTGACAGCGGCAGAGGTAGCGCAGAAATCAAACGGGAGATATATGCGCGTGGATTCGGCGCTTTCGTCACTAGACGAAGCCTTTTGGGGCTTTCACCTCGCTCCAATCGCCCTTATGTTGTTTTTTTTTATTCTGCAGGGGAAGGGGGAAGGGGGAAGGGGAATGGGTGAGGGTTTGGGGAAATGGAACGTCATCTTCAATGGGGGACATTTCCACTTTGTCAGCCATCATCGTACTTGTCGTCGACGCCGTCATCATCGTCAATGGTCGCAAGGGACGAACTGTTCGCCATGACGACGTCTGCTTTGCCTAGCCCGCTTTTCCCACTTTTCCCGCTCGCGCAGCTTTCCCCCCCTCCCCTCTAACGCAGCAGCATCCACAGCCCGAAAAAAAGCAATCCTTTTCTCTTTTTTTGGGTACAGACCACCTAACCCCATGACGGGTCTTTCAAATATATTTCACTGCACGTTCTCCTGCCACTTAGGAACGCTTTTCGGTTATTTTTAATATGAGTACGTGACTTTTCCTCAGCCACTTTGTCGGCGGCAAAGAGGTGGCAAATGGAAAATGCGCAGGCGATGTGGCTCTTTTGGCCATAGCCTAATTGAATGCACGCCCGATTCGAATGTCGGCTATCTGTGGGATTTATGTGCGACGCCATTCAATTGAAAATCTAACGAACTAAGCTGCCTACGCACTATTTGAGTTAGTTTTCCACGCTGCCAGCATTCATCATTGGCAAATCCATCGCTCATGGATGAGCGCCATGAGCCCCATGAGCAGTTGTTGCCTGGTTGAAAACAAGAACTCAAAAAGGAATTGTTCCTTTCAGCCGGAATGCTAAATCGAAACTGGAAAACTGGCCAGGAAGCGGCGGCCAAGAAAATGGATGCCCCATTCCCGGACTTTCGGAGCCGCGGGGGCATCCGAATTTTGGCAGCCGCACACCAACACCAACACCAACACACAAGCACGGACACCGATGCAGACGTAAAGTACAAATGTGCCGAATGATAACATTTCGGGGCACCTCCTGCTCACATATCCCACGGCGATTCCAACTAGCCTCCAAAGTCTAATCTGCATCCTCGTGCTAATACGTATGTGCGCACACTGCGAGAAAAGTCGGAACTTATAGGGCAAAAGTTTTAATTATTAAGAATATCTTGGAAAGATGTTTTTTATTTAAAATAAAGAAACATATAACAGTATTACATTTTAACTTTGCAGTTTATTATCAAGCAAGTGGTAATTTGAATGGATTTCAGTCACACATTTTCGCTCACTGCACTCAGCCTTTTGGCTCCTTCGGCAAATTTGGCCAACTGCTCGGTGTTTTGGTTTCGGTGCGTGTGGGTGTGGGTGTGGGTGTGCGTGTGTGTGCCGGATTGCATTCCTTGAATGCTCATTTGCCCCGCTTTTGCTGCGCTTTTACTGCAAGAGCTCCGCACTCACACACTCACACACGCACGCACTCACACACTCACACGATCGAGAGGGGAGAGATTTTTCTGTTGCTGTTGATGCGATTTTATGTATTTCCATGATGCGCTTATTCGACTACGGCATTATCCTGGCGAAGCCACGCAGCGCTTTCCATGCATACAAATTGCTAAATTATTTAAGCAGCGACAACGGCCCAGTCGCAGGGGGAAAACTGAAGGAAAACCAGGAGAAAAGCCAGCAGGAGCAAAGCGAGCAGTGGAAGCCGGGTCAAATCCAGGCGGATGGGGAACGAGCGGTTGCTATTAGTCCAAGTTGTCCTGTCCGGTAAGTCTGTACTATGGGCGATGAGGGGGGTGCAGCAGCTTAAGGACACGCACGTGTGTATGTATGTGTGTGCTTCCGGTCAGGCCAATAATAAATAAGTGGCCGAAAGCATAGCGTACTTTTGTGCGCCGTTAAACTTTCTGCGTAAATTCAGCGTTCATCATGGCTAACTTCGTTTCCTTTTCGCCTTTCCCCCCTCCCCTTTCACTGCTGCCATTACATACAATTGCTGTCCACCGCACACACATGCGCACACTGAGAGAAAATTGGTAGTTGATTTATCAACAATTTGTGTTTCCTTCTGTCATCTATGTATCTATCTACATATGGAATTGCAATTTTTCAGATGGCAAATGAGCATGATTTTATCTACTTAAATATAACTTATTTTTTGCCAGTGCACACACACACGCACACAGTGTCGCTTAAAGTTGTGGAACTTGAACACGGACTTCTGGCCTGCTGGCGGTTAAGCGGTCACCGGGCCAGTGGTCACTGTACCGGAGACACCATACGCATTCAATTCAATTTGAAATTCATGGCATTAACTTTAACTTCAACTTAAGACCGCCGCTTGCAACTTGATAAAATGTCTGGGCAAAAGGAGGGCGGCTGCTGCGGCAAATGCTGTGTGGCAGGGGGCGGGGGGCGTTTGGCTGACGCAGGGTGGGCGTGACCACTGCAGTGATGCCTTTTAACTTAGTTTGTGTGCGCTGATGTTTTCCTTTTATGCTTGCAGTTTCATAATTTGATTGCATACTTTTCGGGGCGCCCATTAACACGATACGCGTGTGTGTGTGTGTGTGTGTGCTAGTCGGCGGCACTTGTGTGTGTGCAGCGCTGCCAGTGTGTGCGTGTAAGCTTTTAGCTAGCTAATTGCGGCCAATTGTCCAAAACAAAACCACCGCAAAAATTGCACAAAAATTCAACATGTACTGCAATGTATGCATTTAACTCAACCAGAAAGAGACAAGCCAAAAACACAAAAAAAAAACAGAAATATTCGCAAAATTTGCGCAAAAACATTGGGAAAAGTGAGCAGCTATGGCTATATCTATACAGTTATATTAATGCTAACTAGTTTGAAGCAGTGGCAGCTGCATAAACAATTCGCTGCGACTCTCGTCCAACTTTCCCCCTCCCACCCCGCACAGAACTCGGTTCGAACAAATTTCGGTAATTAAACTACATTCGCATTTTCCACTTCCAGCAAGGGAAATCAAGGGCGGAAGGGAGGGGGTGTGGTTTGGGGGTAACATCCCATTTGTACACAAAAACATGGATTGTTCTTAATTGCGAAATGGATGGCTGATAAACTCATTGGAATTGGATGCCACACCATAATAGTTTCAATCGATGCAAATGAATGTTTATAAGCGGAAAAGATCAATCGACAAATGATTTGTTTTCCATTGTGAACGATTCGTTACTCGTTATAGTTATAAGTTATTAGTTATTAGTTATGCGGCAAATGCGAATTGAAATTGGTTTAGAAGCATATTCACACAAATCGCTGGGCATTAAAAAACGCATCGATAGAATAAACTAGTCAGATAAAGTGTTTAATCGATTGCATAAATTGTGGCATATGGAAAATATGCATAAATTTCAAACTATGAAAAATTCAAAACAAATCGGAAGGCTAAGTAATTTTCGAAACAAAACACGAACTTGGACATAATCACTAATAATAGTTCGCCATTAAAAATGCAGCTAAAGTACTTGCGCACATTATTATATAAATTGATTGCGAATCGCAAAATGTTGCAAGTTTAATGAGCCCATTTCGTGTGCAGTTTCCATGGGGCAATCAATCAGTTAATTGTACAGGATTTTCGGTCAAATAAAGTGGGTAAGAGCATTACCAAGCCAATTACATGGCTCATGTGGTGTGGGCTTAAGGAAGTCCCGAGAAAGTTGCACCTGCAATATGAATATCAATAATGTTTTCGACTATCTGCCGGCTGTCTGAGCCAACTTTATTGCCCTCCTTTGGCCGCGTTGGCCACTCGAGGCTTCAAAGGACTTGCAACTTCAAATCACGTCGCTTTATTAGTTCAACTTTCATCGCTCGCCGATTTTTCAGCTCCCCAGGTCCCAGTGGCCGGGATTTCGGAGTGGATGGTGGTGGTTGCTCTCCGTGGGTGGCATTGGGTCGGCTCGACTCACCTATTGACGTTTATTGAATCAAAAGCGTTCGATTCGCCGCCGTCGCTTTGGTTTCAGTTCAGTTCGCTCGGCTTTTCTGATTCAACTTGGTGCTTTGTTGCGGCGCCGTAAAAAATATGGAATGCACTGCAAGAAATCTATGAAATATACAAATGAAGAGGGAAATATGATAACAACTCTATGAATTTAAGTTACATTCATATAAAAGTTAATATTTACATTCAAAATATAGCCTGGCATCTTTCGAAGGCCTTTCTAATTTTTTTCAAGTGCGCGTAAAAAGTGGGCGCGAGGTGGAAAAAAACAAAGGAGATTTCCCCGTGGAGCGTGTGCTCAGCAAACTGCTAAGCCTTTCAGCTCCATCGTTGCCCACATGCACACACCTACACATACTACACACCTACACATTCCACACACCCACACCCACATCTAAGCACACACACATCCAAACACCCGGCAAACATTTCAAATCGCCGGGTCATGATTCAAGCACTCAGTCAGCTGTATTTTATTGAATTAAGGCGGAGCACCGACTGCTGTTCGATGGGCGGATCGGATCAGAGCGGATCGGGTGGGTGGGAGTGTGTGGATTTCGGATGGGGGGATTGGGGGAGGAGTACCCAAGGAGGCATCAAATGGGGGGGCGCCACAACAAATGCGACGCCTGGGGCCAAAGCTGCGATATGGATGCAGGAGCTCCAGGTCCTTTGGTCCTCTGGTCCTTTGGTCCTCTTCCACCAACGTGCGCACATGTGTGTGTGTGTGTGTGTGTGTGTGTGCGGCTCGGAGCCCCCCAATAACTTCATAAATCAAAGCGTTTGCTCAGTCATTTTTAGAATTTGTTTGCCACTACGCTGCAATGCAAACGAATCCCCGGCCAGAACAACTCGTATGAGAATGCAAAACCGAACGTACGAGATTTTTGCTCCCCCGCACGGCAGTTTACCCCCCCCCCCCCCCCTCCAACATCCCCCTCCATTTTCCTTTGTTTTTTTCCACTGATTTTTCCAGCGCTTTCATGACTATTGAAGTGGGGTATATCGAACTATTATTATATGCTTAATGGCATGTCGGTTGCGATCTGCGGAATGCAAAATTGCCATTTGAATTTGCCAGGAATAGAAAATTATTAGGGATGTGCATAAGCACTATCCAAATAGCCATATATCTGGGAAGAGCTGCTGCAGCTAAGGAAACTATGGAAACATGGTCGGCATGAAGTAATGATGAATACCAGCAACTGCTGCTCATATTAAATGAATAGCTTGGCATAATGAGAAGGTGCATTTATCTGTGAGTGCATTGCAGTTGAATAAATTAGAAAATCCTTTAAAACCATGAACTATGAACTAAAGGAACCAAGATAAGTTATTCAAGCAAGTTTAGAATCACTTTCCAGGGTATCGTCGATTCGAATCGCTGGGCCATGGCACAACTCCTTTGTCCTGTCCCATTGGGATTTCCATTGTTGTTGTAATTGCTCCGGCTGCATTTTTTGCCCGTTTTTGTTGCCAGTGTTTTTATACAGCGCTACCTTTGGCATCGGAATGCTTGCCTGTTTGCTAGATGTTCGTTTGCAGGATTCTTTGGCAATGCCATTCGCATTCGGATTCCCAGTTCCCCAGTTGCCATTGCCATTGGTGGTCCGCCCATTTTGCGCGCCCTCCTTTCAGTGATTTAAATTACAATTGTGGGTGGCGTGGGCTGGCCGCCTGTTCATCGATGTGTCGCGTGTGACATTGTCATTTGTTTAAGCTTTATTAATGGTTTTTTGGCTTTGTGCTGCGCATTGTGGCGAAAGGCGTATCTCGAATAGCGAGTTGCGAGTTGCCAGTAGCGATTGCGGCATGCGAATCATGCGAATTGTGGGCGGCCCCCAACATTAGGCAACACTTTTTGTCCTCGCCGAGTGCTCTCTAATTAGTGCTTGTTTACGGGCCCTGAGAACTCTTGACAGCCGGCGCCTTCAAGTATCCAAGCAAGTTTCGCAAAATACGATTTGCATATTAAACCAAAGTTGTGGGGCGGGGGGATGATGGTGGTGGGGGGGTAATGTTAGAGCTGCCAGGCGAACTCATTGAAATTGAACGGAAATTTTGCGCCCAAGTTGAGCGAAAGTTGAGCAACTTTTACTCGCTTCTTGTTTTCCATGCTTATGGATTTTTTGCTAGCCACTCGCCCTTCGCATTCCGCATTGCTTGTTGTTTAGCCTGGCTTTTATATTTACAGATTATATTTATACTTTCCGCAGGCCCCTCCACCTTCCCCCATTCCCGATTCCCCCTAGCCACCCTACCATTTTATTTACACGCTCGCTTTGACTTGCCCGTGGAACAATGAATGTCACTTCGGTCTAGACCCCAGACATTGCCCTCGGCCCTTGGTTCGCTGCGGTTCTGAGTGTCCTGCGCAGGATAATGCCGAATCGGCCACACTCTTTGATCAGCTACAAGCGAATATTCATTGAATTGTTAAGAACCTGTTGCATTATCTTGGCTCAGAAGCTCACAAAAGATAAATCGAAGGGTTTCCTGTGCCGCTAATTACTTAAACGTACGATAAATATCACTGTTTGGAAGGTTTTGGAAGAAAATTTTTTTTTTTGTTTTTGCATTTTTGATAAGGGGTAACATCATCAAAATTTGCAAAAAATGGGAAAAAAATTAAATGTTAAGATTTGAACACCATCGATTGGAAATCAAATAACGAGCTCAACGAGGTATGACATTCCATATTTGGACCATTATTTTTCTTATTTTGGCCAAAAATACGATTTATTAATTCCCAGAAAATCAGAAAAACCACTTTTGTCAAAAATTCGATATTTACAATGGGTTTTTTCATCATAACTTGGCTAAAAATGGTCGTAAAGTGCAAAATGTAGTAGTTTTTTACAGCTTATTACCTATACTAACAAACTCTATCATATTTTACCGAATTTAGAAAAATTGATTTTTGGCCAAATTTTTGCATTTTTGATAAGGGGTAACATCATCAAAATTTGCGAAAAATGGCTAAAAAATGTAGTGCTAAGATTTGAACACCAATCGATTGGAAATCAAATAACGAGCTCAACGAGGTATGACATTTCATATTTGGACCATAATTTTTCTTGTTTTGGCCAAAAATGCGATTTATTAATTCCCAGAAAATCAGAAAAATTACCTTTGTCAAAAATTCGATATTTACAATGGGTTTTTTCATCATAACTTGGCTAAAAATGGTCGTAAAGTGCAAAATGTAGTAGTTTTTTGCAGGTTATTACCTATACTAACGAACCCTATCACTTTTAATCGAATTTAGAAAAATTAATTTTTGTCCAAATTTTTGCATTTTGATGACCAGAGATGATGATGACATCAAAATTTGCGAAAAAAGGCAAAAAATTCAAATGTAAAAATTTGAATGCAAATCGTTTAGAAATCAAAATACGAGATCAACGAGGTATGACATTCAAAATTTGGATAATTTTTTCGGTAGTTTTGACAAAAAAACTAATATTTTCGATCCAAAAATGGGAAAAATGGCCAGAAGAGATTTATTTTGGCTCTTGAACGTTGAAAATCAATGTTCTGCTTTAACGTAATACATATTTGAAACGTTGTCGCATAACTCAAATCAAATTGCTTGGCTATTTCATCAGCATGAGTAAAGACGTAATAAATAAGCTGGAGGATCGACCTTTATTTAGTTGATGCACAAAATCCTTTTTGCTTTCGACTGCAAATATTTTTCAGCATTTTTCGCTTGTGATTGAGTAAACCTGTTGCCCCGGCAGAGTAATCGTCTCAAATATTTTCGTGTATAACTTTTGTTTGTGCCCATCCGGTGGCCAGGGGCTGCGGGCAAGAGGGGCTTGGTTGCGAGCACACATACGCAGGATACTGTGGCATACAGCATGGGTAGGATGTGACCTGGCCTGGGGTCACACGTGAAACGGGGTAAGCTTATAAGTTTATAAAGTTGCGGATGGACGCACGTGTCGTTGCTTTTTCAGTGCTCAACGTGGCACAACTCGGCACTTTTTTCCATTCTTGTTTTGGTGCCATCGATGCGGCTGACCTTTTGCTGTTGACTCTGACCCCTTAGCCCTTGGTCCCGTTGTTTCTCAACTGCTCCTCTTATCGCAGCAAAGGATTACATTTCAGCTGTCTTGCGAAGGGTGAAGGGCGTTTGAAGAAAGGCTCTTGCTCCGCACAGTGTCGCAATCGGATTTATCGCATTACGCATACGCACTGTCGGCCTCCTGGATTTTCCTAGCCCTCTCATCCTATCATCCTATCATCCCTCACCCATCAATTTATCGGCCTGTTTATGGTCGTTTTACATGGCCATAACGTTAATTAAGCCCAGTTGGCCGAAACTGTTGTTGCTATTGCTAATACTATCCCTGCTCCTGTGCAAGGAGTTTAAGTTATGTGAGTGTGTGTGCGTGTGTGTGCTGCCCCAGTGTTTGTGCGAGTCAATCGATTATTCATCGAATATGCTAATGGCCAAATCACTGGGCCCAACTAAAATCCCCAATTAAGGCCTGTAATTGCAGTCCACACAACTTTTCGACGCTCATTAAATATAACTGCCTGGCTGGCCAAAGCAATAACTAATATTTTGAGTGCGAATTGATTTTAAATAGGACTTTCGGCAACTTTCCATGCCAAATCCGTATTTATTCAATGTTCGCAACTACAAGTTGTACTTGTAAGTTTTTTGGCCATGGTGTGAGTACAGTATGAAATTATTGGATTCAGTTCCAACTACACTTTTTGGCCAGCGTATTTGTGGACATCCCTTGCGACTGAGCAAACAGAGCATCATCTTGACTGGACTGGACTGGACAAACAATAATGATGCCACCTGCGGGGAACTCTGGTCATAAACTAATAATCTCGACCGAATGCCTTTGTGGTAATGTCCCCTTTGTCCAGTGGCCCAGTGCATCCCAACCCATCGCCGTTCTTAGAAGTCCTGCAGGCATTGCTGATTTTTTATCCCCGTCGTCGTCGTCGCCGTCCTTTTCCTTGCACTCTCGCACAATGAAATCGCTGAAATTCCTTGCCAATTTTATAAACAACAATGAACAGGCAAGTGTCGGTGGCATCGTGTTGATGCCAATAGTGGGTGGATTGTGGCTGGGATGTGGATAGTGGGTGACGGGTGGTCCGCATTCCACTTGCTGCATTATTCTGCTTGTTAAACAGTTGACGGTGGCCTTTGACTGGCGACGCCAAATACTACCAAAAACACCAACAAAAGGGCTAAAGGAGCAGGACAAAAAAAAAGAAGAGAAAACCAAAAAAAATGGCAAAAAATAGGGGAAAAGCGACGACAACACCAACAGCAGCGTACAGAAATGCAGAAACAAAAAATAATGGCTTGACTTTCAATTGCACAAGGACAACAGGAGCGGCAGGACAAACAGGACGAACAGGACGAGCAGGCAGCAACCAGCGGCAATCAACAAACAACACAGCAGCGCCGACAACAATAAAAGGCTCAGTGGGTGGGGATCCCGGGGAGCTGGGGGAGCTCGGGGATCCTGCTACGGGGGGACATCAAAATCAATTCGAGCACGGAAACTGCTGCAGTTGTTCAGTTGAACGGCCTGGACACACAGAGCCTGCCAAAGTGGCAGCAGCAGAGAAAATGCGGAGACCGTTGTGGCAAAAAGGAAAGCCGCACTGCGCGAAAATTTGTTGCTCCGCTGAGTTCCTTTGCAAAATATCCATACATATGTAGGCCACACAGACTCAGTTGCTAATCTAAATGCTAACTCTAATAGTTGGATAGGTTGGGGAAATTGCAAACATTGTTTGCAGTGCACTAACGTCATTCCCGGAAAGGAATCCCATTGTTTTTAGTGTTGTGGTTGTTGTAGCTCAGCAGGCTCTGCAGAATATGCATTGATTTAAATGAATTGGTGGAGTAAAAGTCAAAAAGGATGCAAAAGGATGCACACGCGCAAAGAGATAGAAGGACGACAGCCGCATAGCCGCATGATATCAACTTTAGTGGCTCGCATTTGAATTTAGATTGAAAGCAGATTACGAAGCGCGAGGATCAATCAATTCTAATGATATAAAAGGAAAGAGAGTTTCTATTTCATAACTCCAGCTGGAAATGAAGAAACATTACTGATATGCAAATGCAAATGGCAATGAAACTGAAAGTACTTTTCCGCTCAGGATGGATCCAGAAATGATTCAAGTGTCATCGCATGACCACGTTAAATGAGCCATTCTGGCAGTTACTGGGCCCACGGCTCATTCCCGAATCCGATCAGGTTCGGTCCCAAAAGGAAATCAATTCAAATTAGATGAAAATTATAGTTGAAATTGCCGAGAGCGCCCTCTTCCTCCTTCCCTTCTCTGCTTCAATCTGATTAACACTTTGCAGCCGAGCGGGGGGCAGATAAAGAAATCGATTTGGCCACGTAATCAAGGCAGCCGGAATAGGAATCGGATTCCGAATCCGGAATAGGAATCAGAAGCGGAATCGATGCGAAGCGAAGCGAGGGGATGACTTGCTGACCACCAGTTGCCCATTTGGTGGCCACCAACTGATTAGAGTCTAATAAGTATGCGTGGGGCGTGACCAAGGGTCCTTTGTTAATAGGTCTCCAAAGGGTCACTCGCACACACACCCGCACACACACACACGCCTTTTGTGGTCATAAAAGGGCGAAAAGAAGAGAAAACTTCGAAAAGGAATTCAAATTGAAGGCCACAAAACGAAATCTTAACAATAAAATGAGTTCAAAAGTTGCGCATCGAGAAAATAGCAACAACAGCAACTAAGCAAATGCCAGTGTGAAAAACACACAGATACACTGAGCAAAATAGCTGGCAAATGATATCAAACACACTGAACTAAAACAGTGACTTTATTTCGTTTTCTGCGAGTGTACCCACATGCACAGCCATTTGCTCCCCTTTTCAGCTTCTTTTTGGCATTTTGATTTTGATGTGTTCATTTGCACTTGTCCTCACTCCCACCGAAGATAAATTAAATTTAAACTGATAATAAAAGAGGGAAATTTACGAGCCAATAAGACAGGCGGGGCTTGGCCTTGAGATTTGGGCTGGGCGAGGCGAGGCCCCTTGGCCCGCCGCACAAATAAATAATAACAAAGGGCCAAATAACAACGGCTGGGAGCAGAAAAGGGGCAGCAAAGGGGCAGCAAAGGAGCAGCGGCTGTGGCAGTGGCAACTTCACGACTTCAGGACCTCAAGTCCTCACAATGGGGATGTGTGGCAAAGGAGTCCTGGCGCAGGACAAAGGGGAGCCAAAACCGAGATAAGGACAAGACAAGTGCAGTGCGAGATAAACTTAACAAACGAAGTCAACAGCAACCAGACAGGCAGTTTGGTGCGGGGTGCGGAGTCCTTGCAGGTCCTTCGAGGAAGAACAAGAACAATGGCATTGGCAATGTTTAGCACATGGGAGCAGGACCAGCAGTGATGTAAAAAAATAAAGGAAGTAAGGCAGAGCAGCTGGGTCATAACAACAGATTCCAACTGCTTAGTGGATACTTATCCTGGCGAACACACACACGCATACACTTTCACGCACACACACTCGCTCACTCAGTGATCCCTGCAAACAATCAAACGCTGAGGTATATTACGTATACGCAATGTTTGCTTAACGAAAGCGGACGGCGACAAAGAGATTAGAAATCGCACAAAGCACAGCCAGCCAAATCCAAATCCAACTTCAATTTAAGCTTTTGTCAGCGCAAGGAAGCAAAAACGCGGGGGCGTGGACTGGAAACTGATGATAAAGCGGTTGGCCACGGAGCAGGGATAGTGGATGGGTGGGGGGGGGTGGCACTTGGCCAACAAATGGAATTAAATTCGCCACTTACCAACTCGCTGGAGGGAAAACTAATCTGCTTGCAACGAAGTTGAGGGAGAGATGTCTTGTTCTGGTTTCGTTCCGGCTGCTCTAATTGATTTAAATTGGTTTGCCGGCAATTCTTTGATTACTTTCGATCGATCGCTTAAGGTGGATCAACTTAGCTGTCTGGCCATTCGGTTTTATTTTCCGGAATTTGGAGTACAAGAGAAGCCTCCATTTAAGCTACAAGTACTTCAAGTTCTTCTCTGCTTGTGTTTCGTTTTATTTGCTTAACTATTTCCTGCTATTAACTTCACGTCGGCCATTATCCTTTTTATTTTATTGCTTGCCTAGTGATTAAACGCCCTTTTTAATTTACTTCGCTGCATCTTCGGCTTTTTAATTCGATCAGTGCGGATATTTATCAATTTCTTTTCATTTCATTCCATTCGCTGCCGTTGGCTGACCCCAGCATATCCTTTTTTAAGGAGCGCCGAAAAGCAAGCTAAATGATTTCATTTAACCAGCCAAATGACACCGTTACCAATACACACACACACACACACACCAGCAAGCTGGGAACAACAAGGACACCAGATGTACTGGGAAAGGACGAGGAACGGCGGCGAAAACGAATGTAATTGCAGCAAATGAATAAATGAGGCGAGGCAGGCGAAAGCCACCGCTGGTTGCGCCTTTCGGAGGAGTGCTCCATGGAGAACCCACTGATATCCTGCCATCTGGCACTGTGTATGTGTGTGCGTGTGTGTTTGTGAGCTGGCTTGAATGCAACGCATGTTTTGCCGCTTATTGCCCCAGCAACAACAACAATAACAACAACAACAATGGCAAACAAGGAGCAGCAAAAAAAGAAATGATGAAAAGAAAGCGTTAATCAGCAGGAGCCAACTATCAGATACCTGGTATATGCAACTATCACTGTACTTTAACTCTAATATCGCTTAACCTAAAAAGTTAGATAAAGTTTAAACAACCTGGGAATTTTAAGTAAGTTAAGTAGGGGTTTCACTGTGATAAGTGATTTTATTGAAGATCCCTCTTCTTCTCTTAAAAACTTTGAATATTTGTTTATATTTTTAAACGCACAGCTAACACCACACAGAATACGATATACCCTTCGAAATGCTCGTGTGCAGGGGTATGGAAATGAAAATGAGCAAATGTAAGCACACAGTGTCTCTCCCTCTCTCTCGCTCATTCTCTTAGTCCTGCCTGTATATATAGCCGCCTGATCCCGACGCTATAATGCCCGACTCCTCTCCCCGGGTGCTTCATAAATTCAAATTTGATTTTCATGTTGATTATGATGCGAGAGATGCGCAGATGATGATGGAAATGAAGATGGCAAATGGCAGTCGAGGCCTCGGAGATGGAGCCACAATCAGAGCCAAAGGCACACGGACACACAGCATCCTGATTGTTGTCCTCTCGCCGAGTGTGAGTGTGTGCGTGTATGTCCTGGCACGTGTGTGTGTGTGTGTGTGGTGACTCTGTTGCTTGTGTTTTGCATTCCACTTGGATTTTTATTCAAGCTCTTCTATCGTCTCGCCGCGTCGCTTGCTTTTACGTTTTCGTTTACGACTCGAACGCAACTTGCAAATTGTACCATAGCGAAGAGCCTTTATATGTTTTGGCCCAGAAGTGCCGTATCTGTGTGGCCTAGCACTATATACTATATACTATATACTATATACCCCACTAAACGGAACAGAAGAGAATCGTCAAATGTGTCATTTCCCTGATATCTATTATTAAGTGACGTACGATGATTAAGTGGCTCCGGGATGCGCCTCAACTTAATGCACTCGTAATTAATGGAGGGTAGACAACGGCCAACTAATACCTTTTGATGTGCTCTTGTCATAGATATGGCTAATAATAATGATTACAATGTAGATACAGCGCTAAAAATAGATTCCATTTAATCTAGACTCTTTCATTGAGAATACTATCTGATATATACATTTTATTAGAGTACTTGGTTCCAAATAGTTCATTTGCTCCATTTGTCGTGCGATTCGATTGAAAAGTTTACAACTGCAACCAATTTGGTGATTCAAGGACGCCACTTAAGCCCATTCCCATGGCCAAACTATATACGCATGACATATAACATTTCGCGTCCATTGAAGACGGCGCTTCAGCGAAATCTCCTCCAGCTGCAAATGGCCGGAGCAAGACAATCAAAGGCGGCCATAAAGTCAACTGACTTTATTACACTCCTCCAGTTGCCTCGTTAGCGCGGTTAATGCCCAAAAGCGATGACAGCGCTGCATTGCCATCTCGATCGCCGGCTCCTTCTCTATCTGCCGCATCCAAGTGCATTTGGCTTTGGCATTTGCCGTCCTCCATCCCGCATCCTGCATCCTGCATCCAGCATTCCCTACCAATCGCCTCCATTTCCAGGCCAATACCGCCAATGCCATCGCACTTGGCCGAATGACACAAAAACAAAACCGAATGGCTGGCGACATATGGACGTCATCGTCGTCGTCGGCGAGAAAGGGATGAATCCCCCGCCATAACAACGCGACTGGCGGCAGCTGCTGGCGACACATCCCGCCCGATTTCCATCCGTATCCGGATACCCATTCCCATGCCCATGCCCATGTCCATGCCCATACCCATATCCATTCTCCGTGCCACATTCACTTGGAAAGGCCGGAGACAAAAGACGCCGTTCGCCATGTACCACGCACCACTGTTAAATTCAGCCGTAAAACTCTCATTCTCAATTACAATTGTAATTGTAAAAGGCAATAATTTGGTGCAGGCGAGCTGGATATAACCACATATCCACAACCCTACGCCCCCACGAACCATTCCCCACTTCCCTTAATCCACACGAGGTTATACCCATGCGATGCCACACACGAAAGTTGTGCCATTATTCTCGAAAAAACTAAAAGTTCGCAAGGATTCAGAAATCCCATCACCTCAAGAATGAATTTGTAGATTCTCTTTTCTTACGCACAAAGTTGCCATTATACTCGTAGACACTTGTTTGTTTCAATATTTCCGCCTAAATAGTCACTTTTCAAATGCTAATACACTGAGATGTTTTGATTGGTCTTTTAAATGTTACATATATCTATAGATAGTAGTAACTAGACAAAGTATAAATAGTTCTCGATCACCAGCGATTTAGGTATGTAAATTGAATGAGAGAGGGTATTCCGTTTCCGGTTGGCATTACGGACGCAGTTTTCCGGACTGACCAACAGGTGGATGTCGCGTAGCAGTGTCATAACAGCCAGCCGTGAGGCTGCGATGAAATGCGTGGAAAAGGCGGGGGAGGTGGAAAATGCAGGGGAAAATGGTGGAAAATGGATGGCGGGAAACGGGAAACTTCGGGCAAATGGCGAGTGCTGACGGGTTCGGTGCGGTTGTTATTGAAATTTTTCGAGCGTATGCTGTCGATTGGGTGACAGAGCCAGAGTCGGAAAACAAAATGGAGGCGAGGCAGCTGCGAGCCCATTAAGTATGCAACAAATTGCAGCCAGGACATGCAGGACATCCAGGACATTCGGGACAGCCGGGACAGGCGGGACAGCCGGAAGAGCAAGGACATCGGGGACATCAACAATCAAATGGCCGCAGCTGGATTGTAATGATAGGTGTTCGAGGAATTTCCAAATGAGAAAATGGCCAATCGAGGACGAAAAGCCACCAGAGTGGCGAAATTAAAGCTGTAAGTGCTCGAGGACCTCGCTCCACTCGTGAAATGCCCACACTCATCTCAGTGGCAAGAAATAAAACGAAGAACCCTTTTTTTGGCATGCATGTATGTATGCGCCCTCGACTAAGAAAAATGACGCCGCACTGTACCTAAAAATGGAATCGAATTGATCAACTGGGAATGCCGCACTCCGTCTATCCCGCCACGCCCCCAAGGCCACGCCCAAGAGCCGCCACCCCCACCCCTTTCAAGGTAAGCCAGCCATAAACCCAGCATAACCTCACATAAACTTGAAAAGAAGAGTGCCCCCTAAAAAGGACCAAGCTGCAAGTCGAGTGGAGCGGCGGCCGTCGTAAAGCAGCTGTTGCTCCTGTGCGTGGAGTGTCCTTGTCACAGCTACACGCTCACACCCGCACACACACACACGCACACATGCACTGCCAGAAATCGGAGGCTAGAAAGTCACTTTGTTCTGCTTCTGATTGTCAATATTTTGGCCATAACAACCCAAAAAATTATCCAAATGCGGATTGTCATACCTCGTTGAGCTCGTATTTTGATTTCTAAACGATTTGCATTCAAATTTTTACAATTTAATTTTTTGCCATTTTTCGCAAATTTTGACGATGTTACCCCTTATCAAAAATGGAAAAATTTGGCCAAAAATTAATTTTTCTAAATTCGATTAAAAGTGATAGGGTTCGTTAGTATAGCTAATAAGCTGCCAAAAACTACTACATTTTGCACTTTACGACCATTTTTAGCCAAGTTATGATGAAAAAACCCATTGTAAATATCTAATTTTTGACAAAGGTCATTTTTCTGATTTTCTGGGAATTAATAAATCGTATTTTTTGCCAAAACAAGAAAAATAATGGTCCAAATATGAAATGTCATACCTCGTTGAGCTCGTTATTTGATTTCCAATCGATTGGTGTTCAAATCTTAACATTTTATTTTTTTCCCATTTTTTGCAAATTGATGATGTTACCCCTTATCAAAAAATCGAAAAATGGCCAAAAAATGTATTTTCCAAAATCTTGTAAAAAGTGATAGGGATAGTTAGCTGAGGTTGTTAGCTGCACAAAACGCTCAATTTTTTAGCTGTGCGATTAAAATTGTCCAAATTACGTCTAAAATGCGAGTAAAAATATTTCATTACATTTACGCCTAAGTCTGCAGATGAAAACATTGTATTTTCTCGAGTTAATAAAACCATTTTCCGTAAAGCACTGGTTTTTCTTCAAGTACACTTAGGTAATATATTTATACAAATGTGATAAAGTGGAGTCTCCTCCACAGAAACCAAAACAAGTGGGTGGCAAAAGCGGAGGAGATGTTGGCCGCCGCAGAAGGCAACAAAATTCAATTTACTATGCGCGCTTTATGGCCGATTCCAGCCGTGTGTTTGTGTGGCTGAAAGCCGAGCAAACAGCAGCCACCCACCAACGTGCCACGCCCACCATCAACCCACCACCAGCCCCCTTGAAATGAATCGCTGTTTATGGGCGAGAGCAGAGCTTGGCCAGTTGGGCAGTTGGGCAGTTGGGGCGCTGCCCCGCAGACAGAAGTAATTACAAGTGTTTGCTTATTAAGTTCCATGGCTCATTAGGCGGCTGGCGAGAAAGGGCGTGCGAGGAGCAGAGCAGCAATCACCATGTGATCTACCTATGTATCTGCCCACCAGCAGCCAGTCAGCCAGTCAGCCAAGCCAACCACCAAACAGCCAGGATGAAGGATGAAGGACGTGGGGCGAGAGACGAGAAGCGGTGGTCACCGCGGGCCATCGACACCGCATTAAGGCAAACAGGATGGCAGGGAAACAGGACGCAGGCCATGGCCATGGATATGGATATGGAGGAGCAACAGGCCGCATAAGCCCGCCTCGCATTATCTAATTGTCAGTCTTAGTGCGGGGCTTACTGTACTAATTTTTCGGCCATCAGTCAGTAAGCCCCACGACCTCTGACCCCCGTCTGACCTCAGAGGTCATTTCGCCGGAGGAAACCGTTACGCGCAAAATGGTAGAAAAGCGATTGCTCCACTTGGTCGCAATATTCACAGAATTTACGCATTCGGGTTTGGGGGAATCCTCGATTTGATGATTGCATTCGGTGTGCTGATTAACGAAAAGAGAGATGGTTACATTTGAACGATTTTCCTGAATAGTACTGTGATTTGATGTATTCAAAGTATTCAGAATCCATTTAAAATAATTAATCTAATAAGCTTCGTGCCACTTAAATAAGCTACAAAACAAAGTTGGTTCCTACTCACTCATTAACCGATCCATCAATGGGCCAACTAATCGGGCTGCGGGCTGCACTGGGAGCAGACATCCCAGGGATTCCGAGTTGGGGGCCAGGTCGTCACCTAATCTCATTCGCTTTGTCCATTTCAATTTTCCTCCGTCAGACGCCGCACTTTTCACCTCCGTTTCTCGTTTTCCGGCTGCCAACTTGACCCTTTTGTCGCTCCGTTTCGTTTCGTTCTTGTGTTCTCTTTTTTTTTGGCCACCGTTCAGCATTTTCCCTTTTGGCCCCGCCCGTCTGCCAATTACCAATTAAGCTTTGCTTAAAGCCCAATTAATACCCTCGCTCTGATTACCCGCCCACCCACCGTCATCGTTGCCCATCATCAATGCAATTATTGACAACAAAGCTCGGCGCTGTGCCAAATCCCAGAATCCCAGAACCCCAGAATGCCAGAATGGCAGCCAGAAGCGGCAATCGACTAACTGGGCACTCCAAGTCATCCATGGACATTCGAGAATCGACACATGGCGATGGGGGCGGTGGGAGTGGGTCGTGGCTCATCCTTGGGTGATTCGTTGTGGTTTAGATGTGGGGTGGAGTGGGTCTGGGATGAGAAGTGGAGCATGGAGCTGCTACCAAGCAGGAAGCCAACACAATGCCAAAAAAGAGGAGCTGCAACAGCACGATGACCCAAGGCATTTCAACCGACCGATATCTGGTAGGCACTTGGAATTACACGCTAAAAAAAGGGAGAAAAATGGATTTGAATTAATATAAATCGAGTATTAACTGCATGCTTTAAGAAGCAAAGTTATAGTAATGTATTTTATTTTATTTTATTTTTTTTTTTTTTTTTTTGCATATAAATAGATCTAAATTTGTGTGTTCCTGTTGCAAGCTCAGCGATTTCTCGCAGTGTAAGAGCCGCTGGCTTTTCAATTGGTGGTGTTGGCGCGGTAAGTGAAAAATTGGTCACTGATTAAATTCAACACGTTGTGGGATTAACTAACTTGTTTTTTATTTCCCGCCGAAATTGTGTTGTTAACTTTTCAGGCGAAAAAAAAAAGAAAAGAAAAAAAGAAGCGGACGACAGACATCGCGGCCGCAGACCAGCAATTACACCGCGCCCACTGGCCATCCCCGGAGATTGCCCCCTCTGGAGAACACTCCCTCCCTCCCCCACAATGTCCCCATTGCCCCCGGAAGTCCATGGATTCTCCTGGCTGCCCGTTCGAGCCCCTCGAGCACTTGGACAAAACACTCGCGCGCCGCTCGACAGGCGGCGGAGCAATTTTTTTTTTTTTCATTCAATTTTCCCTCCAGGGCCAGTCAACAACCTCCTCCCCCTTCATAGCCACGCCCCCTTTCCATAGCTGCGTCATTAGCGACAGCGAGCAAAAAAAACAACAAGAAGAAATGGGCAAAAGAATCGGAAAGGCAGGAAGGGAAAGAGATTTGCACACGAGATCGAAGATTGGGATATCCTGTAGGTGCAGCTAATCGCTTTAGCAGCTGCAAAATTAACATCGAATGTAGAAGAGATTTAGTTATATATTCCAGGGCAATCCAGACCACATCTTAAAGGTGCGATTTCCTTTAAATGATTTTCTTATATACATTTATTAAACTTAATTAGAAAAATCCAAGAAAAGCGTCCTTAAGCGTTTTATGTGACTATCTTTGAGTATACTACTCGAATAAGTTATTTTCAGTTTCGAAAACCATGGCTTGGCTTTAAGGAGCCCTCAAATTTGTTGTCTTTCATTAGGAAACGAAAAATACCCTCAATTTGCCGGAGCTGCAAGATAGAGAAGTCGTCGTGCCGCAAAATGCGCCGCCGGCGGGAAATCGTTTTTGTTTTTGAAGTTTGCCCAACTGGAGCAACGCGGCCAGCAACGGTGGCGCACTGGAGGCGCTCTGCTCCAGCTGGAGGAGCTGTGGGCTACGGGGTAGCCACCCCCAGATGCTCGGATTTGGACCAGGATGCAGCGAAGACGGCCCGTCCCGGCAACCTGGCCAACAACTTGGGGCGACTTTTTGCACTCATTTCGCACGTTCAAACAATGGAAGTAGGTGCGCGGGGGGATTGGGCGTGTGGTGGAGGGGGAGGGGGAGGGGGTAGTGGCACAGGCAGCTAAAAGTAATTGGTGGACCAGGACGCAGGATATGGCTCGGGGATAGGGAAGTAGCTGGGAAGAAAGGAACAAACTCTGGCACACGCATCTAAGCGGCGGGGCAAAATTAGGAGCCAGGCGACAAGATTTCAAACAGCTTGAATATTTTTCCAACATGATTTTCCACTATGAATGCAATTTCAGATATTCATTGAATACTATTTTCATTCATATTATTCATATTATTTATTATTCATATTATCAAATATCATTACTATAATTTATTGTCAGTATTTTTCTATATGTTTTACATTCCTTTATTCGAAATTCCTAAATTCACATTTAAACCAGTCAATAATTAACTTTGATTCATTTATATTCACTTTAAAAATTCCATTTCCCTAGAGAACGATTTTAGATACATTTATTTGTAAGATCTTTTGGAAAAACTCACCCATTGAGGCAGTTCATCGCTACGTTCGCTTTCATCTTTGTCGGTTGGCTGTTTGTGGAGATACTTGGATAGCTGGGAAAACTGCGAGACGGGGAGGGGGAGGTAGGCAGAAAGTTAGTGGAAGGGGGTGGAGTGGGGGCTAAAAGGAAGAGCGGGAAACTGGGAAAACGCAGAAGGCATTAGGGGCATCAGCCGCACACGAAAATACAGTTAGCTTAAAGCATTTCCCGTATTTTACTGTCATGCCACATTGCCACGGCCTCTCTGTCCCTCTCTTTTCCTCTCTCTACGAGTCTGTGTGTGTGTGTGTGTTAGTGTCTCGGGGGGCGTCGGGCGGCGGAGGCGTGGCTGCCAAAAGGGGGAGGGGCCAGCCAACGGTGCTTTGGGGTTTTCTACTTGGTCGTTGTAAATTACTTGATTCGTTGTTGGAATTTAATTAACATTTTCCTAAGTTTTACTTTTAGTCTTTTTACTAACTGCGTGTGTGTGTGTATGTTTGTGAGTATGCTCGCCTCCTTCTCTTTCGCACGGGCCATCGCCGTCTCTTTCTGGCTGTGACAGGCGTTTCATGCGGGCCGAGAATCGGACCCAAAAGCTTACGAGTTGTTATGTTTACACATTCGGGCCTTTGCATCTGTGTTCGCAGACAGGATCATACACACACACACACACACACACAGCCAGTCTATCACCCACCCACACACACACAAGCATATACAAGCACACCCACACACACACACTTGTGAGCAATGTACATTTTAAAGTGCAGATAATTGCGCGTGTAGACAAAATGGATTTTCGACTATTTATGTGGTTATCCCAAACTGAATGCTCAACCGCTTTTTCACCATTTAGCCCACTCACATACACAGACACTCACACACACACACACATACGGATGAACAATCGCTTTTCCTGCTGCTGGAAAAACTGAGCCAACAAAAATTGTTTTTAATTGGCGCCCAATTTCGAAGCAAGCCCGAAAATTAAACAAACAATTTGATGAGGCAAAGCCGAAAATCGTAGTTCTTCAATTGTTGCCAAATTCGATCGTTTTCATGGGAAAAACCAAAACTTTGCAGTGACAGCAAAAGGAAATTTATAAGGATATTTCTGAAATTAATAGGATAGAATGTATATGTTAATACAAATTACAAAGCGTGCTTACTTGCTCAGCAAATCCACTACCAATTTACTTATTTGTTTAATAACAATATAGTTTTTTCAAGCAGACTGGCGAAACATGTGGGTAACTTTTACTGGCCTTTCCAGGATCCTTTCCTTTGGCCAAAAAGCAATTGAAGTGACACGACGACTCATGGACAGCAATTTCAAAGGGAATTTGAAATCGAGACGGGAACAACAAAACCAAAAAAAAAGAAAACAAAACAACAAAAGCAGCAAAAAGGACAACAACAATCATTTACATAAAAAACAATGCAAATAGAGTAAAATTAAGCAAATATAAATAAAATGCATTGCTCAAAAAACATAAACTGGAAAATGAAATGGAAACGTGTGGGCAGCAACAAAGGATATATATCCATATGAGTGCAAATGTGTGTGTGTGTGTGCAAGTGTGTGTGGGCAGCATAATGCACATGTAGAAAATGAAATCAAATGCAATAAAATGCCCTGACATGTTGCGATATGTAACAGAAACTTGCCGGCAAGATAATAAAACAAAATGATGCCGGAATGAGAATCATATAAAATTAAACCGAACCAAATTGCATTTGCAATCCCATCCAATCGCCACCGGATTATATACATATGTATATTCCATATAGCCCACTGAATTCGCAATGAAAATATATGTTATAGATGGAGAATGTGCGGGCTGGCCATAAAAGTTGGCCTAATGACTTAATTCCCAGTCCAAAAAGAGTTAACTAAAACAAAGCGAACGGATTATTCATTGGGCAATGTGTTGAATACCTCAAATAATTCAAAAAGATTCAAGGAAATTATGATAATACAATTGCAGCGATTGCAAAATCAAAGAATCGATAATGAATATTAATAGATTAATTCGCTTTCAAATTGAATAAACATAATGCAGGCGGTTAATATGCATTGCGCATAAAGTTGTTCACTTCAATTCACACATTCTTCGGCGAAATTTAAATGGATATCGGGTGGAGCATATGTAACATATGTACATATGTATATATGTATATATTCTTCATTCCCCTCGACTTTCCGACGTTTTTCCGTCAATATCGCAGCACTTTATGTTGGGCGCCATAAATATTTACATGCTGCCGAGAATGCGAACAAACAAACTTTATTTTTGGGCAGCAGGAAACAACTGCAATCCCTTGTGCCCCGCCACGCCCCCTTTCCTTCCTTTTCAGCCTTCAATCCTTTCTCCGCCGCTTTCTCCGTCCACCTTGCGCGCTTTCTTCAGCGCCGCTTGACAATGTAAGCTCAAACAATTTCATTTCCAAACTGGCGCACTCACAGATACGCGCACACATACACGCGAGCACGTGCGCGCACACAGGTACGGATACAGATACAGATACAAATGCAAACAAACACACGCACACACACACACACACACGCATAACGGTACATTAATTGATAATTGTTTTGTGCTCAAAAGAAATTAAAGAGCAGCAGCTGCCCCCTTGTTGCTCCACCGCTTTTTCCCTTTCTCCACTCTTTCTCCATCCTTTCTCCACCCTTTCTCCTTCCCTTTCTCCTCATTTTCCCCTTACGCCCCATTACACTGCAGATGTATTGCGAAAACAGGAGACAGACGGAAGTAAATAAAATGCGAGTCGACAGTAAAGCACCTCTACAGTGAAAAAAGGATAATGAATATTTAACATACAAGAAAAATGCTTGATATCTACATTATGTTTTTTGTGTAAGTTTTCATCACAACTAGCAATACGATTTGAAGTCTAAAGAGTTATATTTAAGCCTTTTCCAAACAGCCACTTGTTTCTCTCAGTGCATTTCGTTGCGCGTTTCCTAATACAATCTGCACAAATTCTCTCTGTTTTTTTTCTTCTCTTTTTCGCTGCTCCTCGCTTTTTTCATTAACTTTTTGCGTTTGCTGCTTGTTTCGGACATGTTCTAGGTGCCACGCCCCCTCGCCGCCCCGCGGGCAACTTAATTGAACGATTAGTTTTTGTACGTGGACCACGCCCACGGCAGCAGCAGGTGCCGCCCACAAATCAAACCAGCCCCCCCCCCCCCCCCCCTGATTTTCGAACATCCGCATTTTTGTGCTGTCCATCGTGGGTCACTATTTAATTTTATCTGCTACGTTTTGGCTTTTATTCTCGTTTTTATCGCAACAGCTAGCAAACTATGTACTACAATTTGCCACGCCCCCTGTTCCGTCCCGCCGCCCACTTTGTGAAGGGGGGAGTGAATGGATTGGGGGGGGGTCCGTTTGTCGAAGTGAGGAGAGGAATGACAAAGTCAAATGCCAAGGCACTAAAAAGTCAAAAGGCCACAAAGAAGCAGCGACAACAGCAAGTTATAGTAATGACAATCTACTGGCTGCGGAAGCGAGATGATGGCATGCGGTGCGAAAGAGAGCGGTAGATGGGGCACAAAAGTTAAAATAAATAAAACAAAGCAAACGCGTGAAATGACACAACAGAGACAAGAAAGGAAGCTGGCGAAAAGGGGCGGGCAAAAGGGGGTGGTAATGGGTGGTAGGGGGTGGTAAGGGGTGGTAGGGGGTGGTAAGGGGTGGTAATGGGTGGTAGGGGGTGGTAAGGGGTGGTAGGGGGTGGTAAGGGGTGGTAATGGGTGGCAGGGGGTGTTGGAGCACCGCCCCCAAATAAACCACCCACCCAACAACAAAAGCAGCGGCAGCTGGGCGACAAAACGTGGCCAAACGACACGAGAACCCGCCTAAAAATGACAGCAAACGTGGCAAGATGTTGCGCTCCGAAAATTACACTGCAAAAAAAGGGGACATGCAAATCTTCACAATTCAAGTTACAGATTCTACTTGACTTAGAAACCAAACTTGCTGCTTTAGCAGATGGAAATATACTAAAGTACAGAAGCAAAAAACTATTTGTTTAGTGTTCTGCTGACTAATTAAGCCAATATTTCTAACAGTGCACTAGCGTTAAATACTGGCTGGTTGGCTGTAGTTGTGCGTCTTCTTTGGGCGGTAAAGTGGGTGGTAAAGTGGGTGGTGGTGGGCTGTGGCAGATAATTTAAAGCAAGACGCCATCGCCGCCGACTCCAGTCCAGAGTTCTGCGTTTCCGGATGCGCCTCCAAGTAGCCGAATGGCAACTGTTGATAATGATGATGGAGATCCAGGAGACGGAGATGGAGATGGAGATAGAGATGGGTCGACACGCGATACAGTGAAGCCTGAAGCAGTGAGACGAATCAATCACTACAATCAATCAACTATGCAATTGCAATCACTAATTAGTTTTATTGGATTTTATTGGCAATTCATTGGAAAAACGAAAGATTTGAATAGCTTTTCGCCGTTTGATGTTCATATTCAGACAAATTAATTGTTTACGATGGCAAAGTAACCGTAAGCATATTACAACTAATTTTCAAACTGCACTTTTCAATATTCCATTTTCTAGGAAATAAACGTATGTATGTGCCCCATTTGCTTTGATAACTTAAGTCCTATTTAATTAGCCATTTATTGCACACTTCTTCAACGCTCCATTAGTGCGTTAACGTTATGACAAAGTGACCTCCGATTCGGTCAGCTGGACATCCTTTGGCCCGAAGTTGCGGCCGGGAGTCGCTGATGCTGAGGTTGATTTAAATGTTGATGCAACTGTGGGCGGACTGTGGGCTCCTTGAGGTCGCTGGATGCGCACACGCGCGTGAATCAAACGGCACAGGTGGGTGGTTGGTGGTGTGGCACCTGCCTGTCTTCTCCCGCTGTGCGTGTGCGTGTGTGTGCGAGTGTGGGTGTGTGTGTGTTTATACAAACACACGCGGTAATTAATTTTATTTAATTTTCGACGACAATCCAAGCGACAAGAGCAAGGGCAGCCAAAAAGCCGTCAGAGAAATGAGACAAGCAGCGCAAGATAAAAACAAAAAAAAAGGAGAAGAGAAGAGAAGGGGGCGTGGCCGGAGTGGCACAGGAAAAAACAAGTTAACAGAACGTCAACAATGAGGAAAAAGAGGAGCGAAAAGCCGGCAAAAATGAGCAGCGCCGCCAAAGAAGGCGGACAATGCCAAAAATATAAAATGACCCACAACTGTTGGCCATTTATCGCTTGCTCTCAATGTTTTTTTTTTTACCGCTGGCTGCACAGCAGGAAAATGCTTAAAATACCATTCAAATTGCCGAAGGTGTAATAATCTTTTTTCGTTCAATTGCAAATAAAAAGAAAATCACTGTGAGCTGAGAAATTTTTGTTTAAATATTAAATCCTTGTCTTTGTTTTTTAATCGATTGTTCGCACGAAACTCTGCACTTTTTGGCACCGTGTTTGCAGCAAGATAAAGCCAAGAGGGTGTTCGCTGTCCGTTGTCCTTGTTCCGCCGTCCGTGTCCTTTGCGTCCGTGCAGGGGGCACATAATTATCAGCCACATCAGCCGCAGACGACAGGACTTTGACTTTTAGAGGGCGAGCGGAATTGGCGAAACGTAACGAAACGAAGTAAGAAAACAAGTTTAACTTAATTGTCAACATTGTGCCAGGCGGACACAAACAGCGACACACAGAGCGGCAAGGACAATGGAAGGATGCGAGCGGATTGGGGCCAGCATTGGGGGGCAGGATGGCCAGATGGAAAGCACTGGCAAGATGGCCAAAAGAGCACAAAAAGCTGCTGGGAGAACAAGCCCAAGTTGAATACCAAAACGGAAGGGCATAAAGTAACGCCACTAATGATGGAGCACGACATCTTCGCCAGCGGGAGAAAGAGAAAGCGAGAGAGTGAAAGAAAGAGACGGTGAGTAGGTGGCAGAAAGAGATGGGTGGCGAGCACAACAGTTTCGATTTGCAAAACTAAAAGATATTTCATTTAATTCGATTCCATCAGTAAACGTGAATACAACAATTAATTCAATTATATTCTATGAATATATGCTTTAAATAAACTGAATATATTTTGTGCTTTCATTTTTATACCAATTTCCCTTGATTCGCGAATTGTCACCTTTGTGGCACGTTTGTTTTTCCAACTCCAGATCCAACGAATGCGAAAAGTAAATGAAAGAAGCCAACACAATCAAATGGCAGCGTGCTAATGAGACTCTAAACAAGCTGCAGGGCCATTAACCCATGTGCCACCCCGTGCCGAAAAACGCATGCCAGCACGCTTCTCATAACCCTTAACACTCGCCGCCCGGAAAAATAAGCGGAGCGACGCAAAACAAACAGCGAACAAGTAGCGTGGCGTGCGATGGCAATAAAATTTAAGAGCGTGATTATTTTCAAGAAGCCAAAGGAAATATATATATATGTAAATTGGGGTTGGTTTAAAGAATAAACGGATTTAAAAAGCTTTCAGCGCGGACTAATTATGATTTGTGGCGGCTAAAGGCTAATTGCAACTAATTTCGCTTGCCGCCACAATAACGAAGAAGACAATACAGAAAAACTTAAATCTACCGCCAAAGTACTTAAATATTTTGAATTTGAATTCAAATGTGTTAGCTATCGATAACATCTGACATTCTAGCTACACAGTGTGTACACACCAAGTTACGAATATCAGCACAGTTCTGATAAGAATGTCCCATGCGACTGGTGCTTGTATTGGCTAAAAAACGGATGCATCATTTATCGATGGAAAACATAAGCAAATACAACACGCAACAATAGCATTCAAATTAAAATGAAAAGAAGAAACTTTAGATCAATTTGTTAGTTATAAAAAAGTGTCAGCAGTGTAACCGTAGGTCGCTTGCCATTAAACACCAGCCAGTGTGACCGTAGGTGCGCAAATGGAAGTGCAACCAATACTTATTTATTAACTTGTTTTAAGGCGATTTACCGTGGATTTCACAGGCAGCGGGCATCATGGGCGACGTGGACAAGTGGATAGAGGACGTGAAGAAATGCAAGTACCTGCCGGAGAACGAGCTGAAGAAGCTGTGCGAGATGGTCTGCGACATCCTCCTGGAGGAGACGAACATCCTGCCCGTGAGCACGCCCGTCACCGTTTGCGGTGACATCCATGGCCAGGTAAGCGGTCATCCGTGGTCGTCTCCTGCGTCGTTGCAATGCCCACTAACGCAATGCCACCGCCCTTCACCCGCCCACAATTGCAGTTCTACGATCTGGAGCAGCTGTTCCGCACTGGAGGCCAGGTGCCGCATACCAACTACATATTCATGGGCGACTTCGTGGACAGGGGGCACTACTCGCTGGAGACATTCACCAGACTGCTCACGCTGAAGGCGCGCTATCCCAGCCGAATCACCCTGCTGCGCGGCAACCACGAGACGCGGCAGATCACCAAGGTGTACGGATTCTTTGACGAGTGCTTCAGCAAGTACGGCAATGCCAATGGCTGGAAGTACTGCTGCAAGGTCTTCGATTTGCTCACCATCGCTGCCGTGAGTTGCACTATAGGATACTCCATGTGGACAACACCATTTTAACCATAATGCTTACCCCGATACATAGATCATCGACGAGGAGGTGCTGTGCGTGCACGGTGGCCTGAGTCCCGAGATCATTACCCTGGACCAGATCAGGACGATCGATCGCAACGGCGAGATACCGTACAAGGGTGCCTTCTGCGATCTGGTGTGGTCCGATCCCGAGGACATGGAGTACTGGGGCCAGAGTCCGCGCGGCGCGGGCTGGCTGTTTGGCCACAATGTGACCAAGGACTTTATGGCGATCAATAATCTGAACCTGATATGCCGAGCACATCAGCTGGTCAACGAGGGCATCAAGTACATGTTCGAGGGCAAGCTGGTGACCGTGTGGTCGGCGCCAAACTATTGCTATCGCTGCGGCAACGTGGCCGCCATTCTCAGCTTCGAAACGGCGGAGAAGCGGCAGACGAAGATCTTCCTGGCGGTTCCGGACGCGGAGCGTGTGATACCCAAGGAGAACACAACGCCCTACTTCCTGTAAAACGTTCTGATGTGATGCGATGTGATCTGATGCAACGCAATACCATACCACATACCATACCACATACCGATCCAATACGATCCGCCCACTGTTCCGGCATCGTGGCTAGTAATCAATCATATACGCTTGTGGAGAGCAGAGCGGAGTGCAGCCTTCGACTGACTGATCCGTTTCATTTGACCACCCCTGAAACTCAACGCCTTCAACTCAAAACGTGCGCAACCAGCACCAAGCATAGCAAACACTCAGAACAGCAAACGCAAACACACACACACGTGTAACTTGTAATTTTCGTCTTTTTTTTGTATGGCAAAAACACATATCTAATTCTTAAGAGCACAGTTTAAAACCTTTGTTATTAGTTTCCGGAAAGTCCAAAGAGAGCGGAGCACGTGAATTGATTTCTTTAAGTTGTATATCCAAGTATTGTATTTACTGATAACGGATGCTAATGGAAGCAAGAATTATATAGAGATTCAGTTTATTTTGTATTCCAAACCTACATATTTATTTCTGTGAACAAACACACAAATCATATACTTTGTACATTTTGTATTTGTAATGCTTTGAAGGAAATAAGCAAGAGTAACTAAGAATAACCCAATTGTGTGATCCCGATCAAAACGATATGATTAAAACAAAAAAGACAATTCAAAATGCATTCGTGGGTAATCAGTGGGAAAAACCGGGTGTCCTTATTCCGCCCCCAAAGGGTCCATCATCCATCTCTGTCGTTTTCGCGCCACGTCTCGATATTCAAAGTTCCAATTAAATATTTGCAATTACTAGTTTCTTACATAAATATCTTTTATTTCGTTTCGTTTTCGTTCATGAATCATTCTCATTCTCATGCTTTGCAACATCTCAACAATTGTGTTTGTATATATTGGTTTGCTTTGCGCCAACATTATTCTAGCGTCCAATTCAAAAACAAATATGTATAATTACTAGACTTTCTTTAAGGGGCGAAAAGGGGTAAATAAGTGAGTGACTTTCGCGCTCTGGGGTCATCACCATGTGGCATAATTCATCGCAACTAGCTTTTCCATGGCACCCGGCCATGCTCACAGTGTTTTGGATACCTTTCTATTTGTCAACAATTACAAAAAAAAAAAACTAAATAATCGCACTAGCAAAGTAGTGCATGTTAGGAATTAAAATAATTCTCTACAACAACAACGATTTGTTTAAACGATAGTGAATAAAGAGGCACCACCAATCAATTGGCTCACATCATGCATTTTTTTACAAAAAAAAAAAACACTTTAAACAAAATAGGAGAGAAAAACTGAGAGTTGAGCAGCAAATATACGTAGTGCATTAATGTTGTTGTAGTCGTGTTTGGGTGTTTGTCTTCGCCTGATTTCATTGATCATCCACATCCTGGTTAGTGTTCTGCCCCTCGGCCAGCCAACCCACTACTGTTCCACTACTGCGGCGATATATAGTTGTGCTCGAAGATGTCCAGCTCGTTCTGTATGTAGTTGGCCTTGTTGCGGAGCAGCTTCAATTGCTTCTGGTTCGCCTCCAGGATGTTCAGCTGCGAGTCCAGCGTCTTGAGCTCATCGTTCATGTCCGTGGTGGCGGTGTCAACGGTGCGGCACAAACGGGCAAAGGTGCTCGACAATTCCCTGTTGAGATGTGACCGAGAATATTGGGTTAGGGATCAGCGATTCCCATCGCCTAGTGATCAATACTCACTGCTGCACTTGGTGGCTGCAGTTGGCCGAGGTGAGGTCGACGATCATCTTGAGCTTCTTGGTGGCATGGCGCACGTACTGCGACTTGAATGTGCGCTCCTTGGCGGAATTTGTCCACGAGAGGCGCTCGTACAGGTAGATGCAGCCGTAGAGGGCGCCCACGCCCACCAGGACGCGCCAGCCGATGGTTTTCAGCATCTGCAAGTGGTTTGATTTCATCACATAGCTATGCACTATCACCTGCTTGGTCGTTGGTGAGGACAAGAGGTGTTATGATAATTCGAGCGTTAACACTTACGATGCCGGCGACGACGAGGCCACCAACGGTGCCCTGCGATCCAATGGAGGACACCGCAAAGCGAGAGATCAGCGACAGCTGCTCGGGCGTAATGCCAGCCACAACGGGAGCGGGCAGCAGGCACACAGGAGTGGCTTCCACGGGCGTGGTGGTCGGCGTCGATACGCTGTGCTGTGAACGAGATTCGATGGCGGAGATATAGTAAAGATGCTGCACCACAACTATACTGTAGGAACTCACTCCAATACTGCTCTGTCGATTGACCAGTGCCGGCTGGCCCTTCTTGCTGCGCTCGCGCACCTTGCCGGTGAAGCGCTGGATCATCGCCGTAATGCCCCAGCTGAACTTGAACTCCAGATCCTCCTGGAAGTCGGCGCAGAGGTTCTGGCAATTCAGTGAGTAGAGCATCTCGAAGGGCTGCGTGCGCACCACCATCTTGGTGCTGGTGGCCAGGAGCTGCTCGTTGGGCACCAGGGCGTGCATGCGATCGGTCATCTCCGTCTGGGCGGACTCGACGTTCATGGCCAGGGCCATGGATAGGCGGGCGCGCAGGTTGCTGCCCAGGCCGCTCTCCACATGGGCATTCAATTCCTTCTTGTAGATGTTCAGGACCAGACGCTCCGGATGGAAGGGCATGTTGAACTCGTCAATGAGCACGCCCAGGCGCCAGATCTCCTCGTTTAGCGCCTTCGACACCTTCTCTTCCACCTCCTCCACCATGTTGTGGATCTTCATCTTCATTTCGCGCGTGACCTGCATCATCTGCGTCTCTGTGCCCTGGATGCGTTCGGTGAGCAGGTTCTTCTGGTCCTGCTTCAGATTGCGGAATATGGTGATCCGCTCGTAAATGTTGTCCAACATTGATTTCATGTCCCCCGAAACACTCTTGCCGCGCGAACTGTGCTGCTGGAACTTGGTTTTCACCGCACTCTGCGAGATGCACTCCTCGAACTTGCGCTCGAAGTCCTGGAACTCGAAGTAGCGTATCTGAAAGCCCTCGGCAATGGCGCCCATGTGCGGCGGATTGCCCTTCGCCTCCTCGATGCGCGCCTGCAGCGTTTCCCTGGCGGAAACGAAGAATACCCTTTCGGCCGCCTCCTTCTCGTTGCTCACCTTCAGCTCCTTGGTGAGGAAGTCGATGCAGCGTTCCGTGTGCTGAGACTTGACCTATCAATGGATGAAATAAGCGTCTTAGAAAGTGCACAGAACAATCATTCAGGGCAACTAAGTAAGCTGCTTCGGGAACAGTAAACAAGGAGGTGTTCATCGATTCAATTCGATTAGGAGACCAAAGCAGAGTGGATTGGGTTTTTGTGGGACCAAGCAAGCGGGTCTAGCTCATTCATTACCTTAGCCAGTTCCTGGCGTTGATTACAGTGGATAGTTGGTTGGTTGTTTGATAGATTGATTGGTTGGTTGGGTAATAAACAAAAACAAAAGACACACATCAACATAGAGACAACAGGCATACGAAGAGGTCCAAGAGATTACCAATGAGATGTGGCAGTGCAAAACTGCTGGCAAACGAACCATTCTCAACTACATATGTACACATATGTGGCATATGGTTCGCCTGCCATGTAATGGTAATGCAGGGTCTGACAGAGATTGTGGACTAAGGGGGCCGCCTAGAAGACCATACCGATTCCTGGCACTCCGGCTCGTTGGCCGACGCATCCCAGCGATTGTTCAGGATGAAGATGTTCGGCTTGCTCAGCTTCTGGGAGACGGTGTGAAAGAACTGCTTCTCCGCACGCGTCATCGTTGACTCGGCATTCAGGACCAGCACAAACACATCGGCGTTCAGGCAATGGTTATCGATCCAGTCGTCCAAATTGGCCGACACATCCACGCCAGGTGAGTCCACAAAGACGACATCGTCGCGCAGCAGGCTGCAGCGTTCCCTCGGCCAAAAGATGCGCACCAGACTGCTCTCGCAGAGCTTCTCCTGGCACAAGGCATTCGCCAGTTGTTTGATGTTCTGTGAACGAAGGTCACTAGGCCATTAGGCGAAACACATTCCCAGAGGAGAACTGCGTGGCCCACTTACCACCACATTGAGCTTCTCCTCGGAGCCCTCTGTCATGAGATACGCCTCGCCGCCATTGCTGCCCTCCACTTGGCAGAAGCAATTCGTGGTGTGCCCAATGCCGCTGGGCAGGATCTTCTCGCGCAACATGGCATTGATCACCGAGCTCTTGCCGTTTGAGGTGCGTCCGAAGAAGGCCACCTTCATGTGATCCCGCTGCAGTACCTCGCGAATGGCCGCCACCTTGTACACATAGCTCTCGAACAGCTCCCGTTCCGCCTTGTCCACGATCTCCGCCTCCGCGTGCAGGGCTGAAAGAGCAACGAACATTGGTTTAAGTGGGTATTTCACCAAAGGCGATAGATGTTAGATAAACAAAATTTCACCATTTCCCTTGTATAACTATGAACTGAATCATAATCGTTCTTATCGAATACCATGCAATATAGAAGTCCATTCAATGGCTTCTGTTGGATATTATTAAATATAACTCACCGTTGATGAAGGTGGTCGTCTCATGGACATACTCCTCGATCTCGCCGTAGATATCGTTGATCTTCTTCTTGGCGCGCACAAAGATCTGGAGCGGTGATTTGTCGTTGGATTGATAGAGCCGCGATTCCGGTAGCAGATTGGCGGCCAGTGTGGAGCCGGATGGTTGCAGCGATGAGTTGAGCCGGGATAGCGGGGAACCGGGTCCGGATTTGTCCACCGTGTCCGTGGAGGAGGCGTGACGGTCGTCGTCGGCGGGGCCCGTTTGCCCGGTCACCAGCGAGATGGTGCGGTTCAAGTAGGCCGCCATTTCGGGATCCGGTTTATGGGTGATTCGGTTTAGCAGATGGTTTTTGGTGGAAGAAGAGAATTGCGATACAAAACAAAAGGTATGCAGCCTAGGGATTCGGTTGTTCAGACTTCCAACTTCTGCAACTTCGCCGCCAACCCGAAACTCAAAACTTAACTATCTCTGTTTATTGTGTGTTATTTAGCTTTTGGGGTATTTGCTCAAAAATCAACGTCATAAAACTGAAACGAAATTAAATGAAAAATTATGACACGAAAGGAAAAACAAAACGATTGAATACAGTGCGCCCTAGATAAGCTCAACTTGAGTGGTTTAAGTGTTAAACAAAATGTGTGCTATAAAATCAACCATGGGTTTGCTAAGTATATCGTAGAGAGCTTTAACTATTGATTTGTTGTTCGCTATGTCGAGAGTGCACTGTATTTGGCGAAAAGGAAAATACCGCAACGCAAATTGCACACACACACACACACGTGGTCCAATTGCGCTGCAAACAAATATAAGCGAAAAAAGTATAATAATCTAATGTTTTTGGTTGTTCTTTTTTCTGACAATTTGCATCTGTGTGCGTAAATCGAGTTGATAAAGTTCAATCTACCCTCTCGCTCTATCAACTAACCTGATTATTGCCACTCTCGCTCATATTTGTATTTGTTTTATTTTATATTTGTATTTATTTTCCTCTCCGGTTGTTCGATTCTTTAAGTTGCTGCCCCACAGCTGATGCGTTTTCAAATGGCAAATCGTGAAAAGCGTGGCTCGAACTTCCAATAACCGTACATTGCCGACTAGAATCCAGTTGCAGAGAGGCAATTTCACGAAATTTAGTTAATATTATTAATTTTTTTTAAATGCACATGATGTAACGTTAAGGTGACCAGCTCATGTTGTCTGCTGACATCCGGCGTTAGTGCATTTTTATGCCTAGGCATGGGCCTAGTATATTTTCATGCCAATCGGAAGCTTAATATGGTATTTTTTCAATTCGTTGCCAGATTTAATTTAAATATATTTTATTTTGAAATATAAACCACCTAGATTCAATCATTTAATTTTCTAATTTAAAAATAGAGTTTACCCTCTAAATGAATTTCACTGATTGGAAATGGTCACACTAGCCAATTTCCAGTTAGCCGGAATGTAACGGCGCCTTTCCCGCTCCAATTGGAATTCGCGTGTAATTTTGTGTCTCGTGTTAATTGTATTATTTCCCCCGCTTTTCCGCGTTTCGCGTGCAAAGCGATGAGTCTGCAGGACGAGAGTTTTCCGACGGACGAGCTGTTTGACCAGCTGAACAATTTGAGTAGCGGTGGCGCCAGGAATACCTGGTTCGCGGAGCACCATAAGCCCGCAGCCTTCGAGCGGAATACGGCGCCATTTTTGGATATCTGCTACGCGGATCCGGAGTTTGATGCGGATGGTGATGTGGCCAACAAGAGCGCCAAGACATGCGTAAGCGATCCCGTGGGTCGCGATCAGGAGGATGAGGACGACTATGATGAGGATGTCGATGGTAAGAAGTGCACTCTCTCTCTCTTTTCACTTGCCTAACTGCACTGGGAGAAATATAAACATCAAACATATTTCATATATATAATTTTGGTACTTCCATGTCTCGAAGTAAATTGGGTACCTCAGTCAATGGGCACAGTAAACAGGTCAGTGCTAACATGTATCCTTTCTTTTTCAACCAGGTGATGATCATAAACTGGGTGGCGAGGAGGCTCCATTGGGCAGCGGGCGCTCCAGCAAGGCGGTCTCTTACCAGGACATCCACTCGGCCTACACGAAGCGCCGCTTCCAGCACGTGACCAGCAAGGTGGGCCAGTACATAGCGGAGATCCAGGCGCAGGACCAAAAGAGACGCAATGTGGCGTTCGCCGGATTCCAACGGGTCAACTCCATGCCAGAAAGTCTAACGCCCACATTGCAGCAGGCGTATGTCCATGATGGTGACTTCAAGGTGGACAAGAACTGCCAGTCGCAATTGAACTCGAACTGCAATTCCAATTCAAACAACTCCAGCAGCAGCTTTGACCGATTGCTGGCCGAGAACGAGAGCCTGCAGCAGGAGATCAAGTCATTGAGAGGAGAGGCGAAGCGTCTGCAGGGCTTCAACGTGTATGTTCAGGAAAGACTGGACAGAAAGACAGATGATTTTGTGAAGATGAAGTGCAATTTCGAGACCCTGCGCACAGAGCTAAGCGAATGCCAGCAGAAGCTGAGACGCCAGCAGGGCAACTCACAGCAGCACTTCATGTACCACATTCGATCGGGGACCAGTGCCAAGGCCACCCAAACGGATTTCCTGGTGAACGCCATACCCGCGTCCGGAAACGTCCTGGTCACACCCCATCCTCTGGGCGACCTGACCTACAACAGCAGCAAAGGATCCGTCGAGTTGGCACTGCTCAGCGTGGCGCCTTCTGCCCGAGTGGCCCAGAATCCCGGCCAGGTCCAACGCGCGATTCACCCACAATCTTTGGACTTTAGTAGCGTTAGCACCGAAGCTGATGGCAGCGGTAGTGGTAAGCAATCTCAATGCTGTTGTATTAGATCTGTAGATTATTTCGAATAAGATTGACTAACACGGTTTCTATTCAAGGCGAACATCGTGTGAACACCTCATCCAGGGCCTTGGTCAGAAGAACCCCGGCGCCGAACAACTCGGAAACCAGCCAGCCGAGCAGCAACGACTCGGCCATCGAGGTGGAGGCGCACGAGGAGGAGCCGCCCAGCTCCAGGCGGCAGTGGGTATCGCAGGAGGAGCGCATCTTGCCCAGGCAATGGGGCCAGCACGATGGCATGTACTACTTTGACAAGCGCAACAACCGAGTCATCGAGGTGATGGGCTTCAATATCAGTCAGGGACGCAATCAGAGCCAAGACACCATTCATAATCAGAGCATCAATGATAGTCAGACGCGTCTGCTGGTCCGCTCGATGTCGATGTCGCACTTGGAAACGCATGACCATTTTAGGAGTAAAAGAACGACACTGGGCAGCCGGATGCTACGATTCCTGGGGCCCTGCGTTCGCTGCCGTAATGGAGATCCATTGAACCGCAGCAATGCCACATACATGGATGGTTTGCCTGCGATGCCCGAGGAGGAGTTCGTTGACCAAAGGAACCAGCGCTAGTCCAGCCTTCCACCATCCACTTTTATTTATTTATTGTATGTATAATCATATCCTGTTATTTTATGTCGCGTTACGTGATCCATTTAGTCAACATTTTTAATGCCACAGCATTCAGTTAACCAATATGTGCATGTATAACCAAATTTCAAATTCGTTAGTAACTTTCCTCCAAAGGAAAATAATCTTTTTGGCGAATTGTGTAGTGAAACGTAATATTTATTTCTATCCAAGCAAATATGTACTTGTTTTAATAAAAAATGTTGCTAACTTGCATTTGTATCCGAATTGTTCGGGTAGATACATATATCATGTATTGAAATCATGTGAATCATATGCAGATTCGGTCTCACTGGCAGTGGATGCTTGGCGACTTCGGCCACACTGCCAGTGCCAATTACGCAGAGCTTCAGGATTCGTCACCAATGTTTCGCACCCTTTCGCTCCGAAAATGGACAAACGATCTTCTATTCAAGTTTGCTACGATTTATTGTGGGTTTTGCTTTCTCGAATACACTTGCACGGCAATGAACGAACGCGTTTGCAGCTTCCACTGGTGGAGTTGACAATAACTACTCTCTATGCATTATATTATTTATTGTTCTGTTTTTTTATTGAGTTTTTTCAAATGTTTTTGTTGGTTTCTTTACACTTGTTTTTGTATGGTATTTCTCGTTTGTATCTTGTTTGCATAATAAATTATAGTTAAATTAAAAGTAAAATGTTATCAAGTTAGTACTTTTTTTAAGGTTTTTCAGGCGGGGTGGGTGCTGGTGGGTCGGGCGGGCGTTTTGGGGGATAAATCATTAGGGTCGTGTCGTGGTTAGTCGATCGATCGGCTAAGATGAACAAAATATAAACATAACAAACTTAATAAAGAGCGGGGATCGTGGGCGGTTTCGGGTGGGGGAAATGCTGAACATAAACAATAGGCGCAAACATTTTACTCTCTCTGCCTGTCCCTATATATATAGTCAATCGTATATATATATATATAGCTTATACAAATAATTAAGTGGTTGCTTGTCGGTTTCCCTTCGTTAATTATTTTACTACTAAAAATAAGTTTCTGCCTTATTTCCAACTTATTGTTTTGCAGTTGCAGTGTGTTGCAGTTTTCTTCTGGTTTTCGTTTTTGTCCTATTGGTTCGTATTTGGTTGCTCTTCTCCTCAACTACACATCTCCAACTCCCTCAATATCAGCGTCGTCATATCGATATCCATCCAATCCAATCCCATCTCATCCCAATCCAATCCGATCGATTCTCTCCTCTATCTCTCTCTCTCTTTCTGCCTCGTCCCTCGTCAATTACAATCTACGGCTTCTGCATTTTACGTCCATCGTCCTCCGGCTATAAAAGGTTGAACTCCAGCTCCTCCCGCTCCTCCTGCTCCAGTTGCTTACTTCTGGACCATCTTGACCAGCAGATCGGTGGAGAATGACTTGGGGCGCTCGATGGGCAGGCCGAGGGCGCGATCCCAGACGAGGGAGGCCAGCACGCCGAGGGCACGGGAAACGCCGAACAGCACGGTGTAGTAGTTCATCTCCTTCATGCCGTAGTACTGCAGCAGCACACCGGAATGGGCATCTACATTGGGCCAGGGGTTCTTCACCTTGCCGGTCTCAGTCAGGATTGGGGGCACCACCTTGTAGATCTTCGACACCAGCTGGAACGTCTCGTCCTCGGGCAGGTGCTTCAGAGCGAATTCGCGCTGGCAGGTGTAACGGGGATCGGTCTTGCGGAGCACGGCGTGTCCGTAGCCGGGAACCACCTGGAAAATGTCCAAGTAGTTTTGTTAAATACAAATCTCTGGTTTTGTTACATAATCGGGAATCAATTTTATAATATGGAAATCATATTCCTGAAGAAATGAACCTACCTGTCCGGACTTGAGTGTCTTCCAGATGTACTCCTTGAGCTGCTCCTCCGACGGGTTGTTGCCGGCCTCCTTCTGCAGCTTGCGCAGCCACACGAGCACCTCCTGGTTGGCCAGGCCGTGCAGAGGACCAGCCAGACCGTTCAGGCCGGCGGCGAAGGAGAGGTAGGGATCGCTGAGGGCGGAGCCCACCAAGTGAACGGTGTGGGCGGACACGTTGCCACCCTCGTGGTCACTGTGGATGGTCAGATAGAGACGCATCAGCTCGGTGAAGGGGGCGTTGTCGTAGCCGAGCATCTTCACAAAGTTCGCCGACCAATCCAGGCTGGAGTCAATCGAACGGGAGCCCTTGCCGCCGCGATAGGTGTTGCAGTAGATGGTGGCAGCCACCACTGGCAGCTTGGCGATCAGGTCCATGCTGTCCTCGTAGACGTACTCCCAGTACTTGCTCTTGTGCACACCATCCGAGTACGCCTTGGCGAACTTGCTGTCGTGATTCAGCGCGGTGACGGCGGCGGCGAACTGCGACATTGGGTGCAGGGTGGTGGGCATGTTGTTCAACATGGTGACCACGTGCTGGGGCAGGGCGGCGCGCTCGGCCCATTCGCGGGACAGCTGCTGCACCTGGGACTTGGTGGGCACCTCGCCGGTCAGCAGCAGCCAGAAGAGACCCTCGGGCAGGGGCTCGGTGCCGCCATCGGCGGCGGGCAGAACCTTTTGGCACTCGGGAATGGAGAGGCCGCGGAAGCGGATGCCCTCGTCCGCATCCAGCACAGAGGTCTCGGTGACCAGGGCCTTGATGCCGCGCATGCCGCCGTACATCATGTCGATGGTCGTCTCGCCCATCTTGGTGGCGCCATGCTGCTTGCGAAAGTTCTTCACGCGCTCCTGCTCCTGGGGCACCTTGGCGGCCAGCACGTCGCGCAGGCTCTTGCCATCGGCGGCGATACTACGGACATAGGCTCCCACATTTGGCAGTTTCTGGAAGGGAATGAGTGTTAAAATACCAATCAGTTTGCTGCTTATAAGCATATGCAGTCAGTTTTGTAATTATCTCACAAGAAGTGGTAGAAATAAACAAAGACAACATAATACACCCAAAAAAATCAACAATGGATTCTTGTTTAAACAAAAGAAAAGCATAGGCTTCCAGTACTGATAATAAGTTTGGGTTCCTGCAATAATCAATGATGATAATTCGTTGGTTATCGTCTATTGTCTATCAAATTATCGACGACAATCGTCAGAACTTTCTAGGAATCGAAAGAAATCGAAATATTAAACGACTTACATAGAGACTATGTAGAAATGCAATTTAAGACCCGTCGGGAACATAAAAAGGTGCGCTAATTCTCGAAATCCTGACAAGCTAACAAGCACTTCCGACCAATGTTATCGATTGCAATCGACCGTTTCGTCATTGTCATTGAACGACGCTTTCAAGTACAAGGCGAAACGCACATTCATGTGCACATTGAGTAATTCCCCGTCTGTGTGGCCGTCTGAGCTCAGCTGATAAAGCTGCACTGCCCGCCCAGCCACTGGCTCGGTTATGTCAGCATTGGAACATTTTGCATTTCAGTGACTCAGACACGTCAGATTCGCCGGGTTGGACGAACTGGGAACTGCGGAACTGGGAACTGCGAGTGTGGCACAAACAAATGTTTGCCGGCATTTAATTGAATTCAACTTAACCGCCGGTTCAATGAACCGCCCACAACACACCTGATTCAATTCCAGGTTTATTTTTTTTTTTATTATTATTTTTTTTGCATTTTTTTAAATTACATATGCAAAAGAAGCGCTTTGAGATCATATATATATATATATGTACGTATACATATAAGAACAGAGGGATCTTCTAATGAAAATTTGACCCTACTTTCTTTCAGTAATCAAAATAGGCGTTCAACATCATTAAGAAATTAAAAAAAAAAATTACATTTTGAGTAACATTTATAGCAACCAACTGAAATATTTAACTGAACGGAATGACATAACTACTCGTAGAAAAATGTGTATTTTTTTTTTTTTTTTAATATATGGAACACTTATAATGTGGAAAACCTCTTAAACTGGAACACCCCAGTGATCTTTAGCCACGCGTTGGCATTTGTCAAATAAAACGAAGCGAAATGGAATGAAAAATGCGATTCCGAGCCGCGAGTCCAATTTCAATTCCGATTCCGCTCGGCGGGCGCAAAGTGCGGATTTGTATTTGATTGACGGGCGTAGTGGAGACCCCCCCCTCCCCCCACTGGCGCTCCACCGCCCCACTATGCATACATATATCCCCACCACTCTGGCATGATTTTCTTTATTTTTCTTGCTGCGCGGCCAGTGGGTCAACAAATTCAATTAACCAAGTGAACTTGTGGCGCCGCCGCCTGCAAAATTGAATTGCATGATTCGCGGACCAATTTAATGGGTGAGCCGCCAAGCGACGACCGGTTTTCCATTCACGTTCATTGATAAAAAGCCTTTTGGCCAAAAAAAAAAAAAAGCGACGTGCATATTAATTACCGATAATAGCCGAGCAGCGTACCAAAATACAAAACGAATGTCCGTTGTGGGCAACCGCAAGTCCGTTGGTTTTAGTTACCACAAGCGCTGCACTGAGCGAAAAGTTACTTAGTACTCAAATAACTAGAAATACAATTCCCATTTCCCATCATTTTGTTTTTCATCTGTATCGTGGGAAATCGGAAACCCAAGATATCAAACATCGTTTTGTAGCCAATGTGGCAAACCGCAGGTGAAATGCTCATGTTTCTAATGCTAATTGAGCTGTCAAACGCGAGAAAGGCTTGCATAACAATAAAAAAAAAATAAAAATAAAAAAAAATATAATAAAAAAAACCTGCTGATCAATGACCACGCACCACTGTACTACCGCTGCTATCTAATCGCTATGCTCCGCAATTATTTCACTTTTCCGGAGTGTTGAGCGGGAGGGGTGAGGGGGGTTGGGGGGCAGAGTGGACACTTGAAGCGAGCCTCGGGCTCCAGGCGAGAATATTTATGTACGACTGGAGGGCCCATTATCTGGGCCAGAGGCGCACGTTCATCTGCTGATAAGCCCAAGCCCCCGACAATGGGCGAGCATGTGTACAAGTAGTAGTAGTATATGTAGTAGTATAAGCAGTAGTATATGTAGTAGTATAAGCAGTAGTATATGTAGTAGTGGATGTTCCGAATGGATTTCAAGGTCTCACGCGCCGGCAATTATCGCATGTCTAACTATGGGCCGCGTTTGCCATGTCATCAAGGAAGCGTTCTGGCTCTGGTTCTGGACTCGCGTGTTGTGACGGCGCCGGCAGACTTGCTCCACTTCTTTCACCTCGATCGAATGATCTGATCCATCGGGTTACGCAATGTATATATATATATATATATATATAAGTGCGAAAACGAAACGGAAACCTTGAGAAAGCCGGGAAAGCCTCGAGCGCCGAGCGCCGAGCAGCGAGCAGAGTTGTCATCGAGGTGAGCCGCCGTTGACCCCGCGGCGATGGAATCAAGTGTTCTCACACTACAGACTACAGTGAAGCTGCATCGGAAGTAAAAACCTTAAATGCTCCATACCACATAATATGCAATGAAACCCATGCGAGTTATGCAACTGACAGAATGCACGATGGAGCGAAGTCTGTACTTCAAACACTTGGCATTTGAATGATGATCGTGGAAACGGTTGCATCCCACTATGGATGAATGGTGGTATCGGTAGGGGTATGGGTATGGGAATGGGAACCTTGGGCCGCCTTGCATCGCGTGGCGTTTTCAATTCGCCTTTAATGATATCTGCTATTAGAGAGCGACCGCTTGTCAGTTGTCTAATAATTGCAGTCCGAGTTAATCGTCTTAATTAAGTTTAGAGCGCCGTGTTTGCCATTCTCCACTATAGTAGTAGTAGTAGTAGTAGTAATAGTAGTAGTGCCATTTCATTGTCTCTGCCGCCGAAAGTAAACGGACATCATCACACAAACGCAGCGCATTGAAAGTACCGCGTGACGTAATCCCGTCACTCGACTAAATTCAACTCAAGTCAACTGGAGAATCGTTGTTTCGTATTGGATTGGATTGGAACGGATCAGTTGAACAAACTTCAGATGCCCGTCTGTTGTTGCCGGGTCGGAATTTTCCCCTCAGTCATTTAAATGCTGTAAAATACAAAGTCTGACTAAGCAAAGATCATAATGGGGGACTTTTGCGAGGAATTACGGAATTAAGCAGATTCCGATTTGCATATTACTTTGGCCAGACAGATTCCGGTTGCCAAGTTCTTAGGATCTTTGTTTTTTTTTTTTGCTGTAAATGTTCGGCAAATGGAAACAAGTTTGGTAATTAGTTACTATTTAAAACATCAACATTTTGCTTAATGTGCAGCCCTGTGTTCGAACTTCTTTCGACCATCAATCATACGGATACATTTGTATCTTGTATCTACAAAGCGAGCAATTTGCGCATTGCGAAATCGCCGAAATCGTACATAGTAGTATGTATACAAATATTTGGCCGTATTTTTATCAGTTTTTATTTTGAACTGATTGAGTTAACACCTTACATTCGCATTCGCATTCCCAGTTGGTTGGGGGGCTTTGCGTGTCCGCTTTATCAGCGATATGGCGACGTCTACCGATCATGTGCCCCAGCGGCAAATTTGTCACGCTTATCATCAGTCCGCTCCGAAAACGACGGGGGTGTTATAAAGGGGGCTTATACCATGTACCATATACTATATATGCTATAAGGAGATATGGGCAGACTGGGCGTGGCATTGCGGTAAGGCTAAAAGCTATCTCAAATGCTGCACGCAATGCTGATTTAGCCAATTTACTCAATATAACTTGCAAATCATACAGGAAGATATAAATGCATATATATAGTATTACAGATTTCTATTTGCAGTGCATTTAGTATTGTTCGGCAATGCATTCTCCCAACAAGGTGACATTTTTACTGAGTTGCATAAGCCTGCGATTAAACATATTGTTGCAATATACATATATGTATGCACGTTGATTGTATGATATGTGGATTAGTATTGTAAGAGGTTAGTCAGCATAAAGTTCATGCCATGGTACATATATATGTAAATTTGGATCATAAAGCTTTTTTGGGTGGGAGAAACCCTTAGCTGATAACAGCAAAAAACATAGTGCTGTTGATACAAAGTGTTAATATATTATACATTTATTATTTATTAATTATTATTCTGATGGCAAGATGGGGGTTTTCTTTTCAGGAAGTTTGGTTAAATAGTGATGATTTGGGTTCCATTATCACTGGTATCTCGGGACCCTCTAACTTTCCATGACGACACCTGTTTAAGAAGGCGTCGTGTTATCACGCGCATAACTAGAATTCTGGATTGGCGTTAATCCAGGTGGAAAAAAAGGTTCACTTGAGCTTTGCCCGCTGGTCATAAAATCCCGATTTAGATTCGCTAATCAAAAATGCGCACCGGGCGTAAAAAGCTAATGTACAAATTGTGTATAAATTATGCATTTGCTCTTATGCAATCGCTTGATCATCTGTTTACTTTTTCCGCTCTCTAACGGCACTCTCCTTACTTTCCACTCTCTCTTTCGCTCACCCTCTCTCTTGGTTTGTTTTGGAAAAACAAAAGGAAAAAGGGTCGTGGGCGTTACGTAAGAGTTGTCACGATTTGTGACGTATTAGCGGAGAGGCGATAAAAAATTTCGCGTGTTGCCGTTTCGTCAAACTACGTCAAACGCAAATAAAACAGCGCTTTTTTTGCTTTGGCCTAAACACTTGGCAGAAATATGTGGGTTATTGCCCAATTTGCTGCATATAAAATAAATGTATTGCATGAAATTGTTGGAAGTGGAAAACAAACAAATTAAACCTTTTCTACTGTAACATTTACAAGAATTATTTATAGACAAAATAAGCAAAAACCGTAAATCAGAGAAAAGAAAAACAAAATTAAATAAAACGCGTCAGCACAAAAATTTTTTTTTTTTTTTTGGCACTCGGCCAGCGGCGGCAGAACAGGAAGAAGAAGATTTGGGGAGTGTGCATAACATTTGGCAAATCTACACGGCGAGAAATAATGGCTGCATACTTAAATAATTATCGCAGACTGCACAGCAAATTATAAAATTGGGTCAAAATTACACTCGTAATTACTGTCTCTCTTGATTTTAATTTTGAATGAAGTTATATTTAGTTGATTGTTCATATATGCATAATAAATTATTATATATTCTGTTATTATTAAAGGACACTTTCAAACATTTGTTTGTTATTAAAGTTGCCGCAGTGACCTTAGTTTCTTTTTTGCCTGTGTATTTATTACCCAACGCAGGTCAAAGAGAAAGCAAATCACCCCCGAGAAAAAGCAAAAGGAGGCTCGTCCTGCAAGCCCTTTTTTCGTGTGTATGTGTGCACGCCGTGGGTGTACATTTGTACGTACGTGTGTGTGTGTGTGCTATTGATTTTTCAATTACAAAATCGCAAGTACTATTCTTTTCGGCATTTTTCTCGTTCTTGGCATTATGCAATCCGCTCACATGCAAATGTGCATTGCCGGTGGGTGGTAAGTGGGCGTGCTGCTGCTCCTCCTTTTGCTTTAAGGTCATTCGGCGGACACATCTCTTTTGCAAGAGAGAGAGATGGTGTGTCTTCCTTCTTTCGCAACAACAACACAGCATAAGCTAGTGACACGCATGAGAAACGAAACGTGAACGAATGAAAAATGGTATTCTCTGTTTTTTTTTTCTCCGCTCTCTCTTGCTCGACCAACTCTCTCCGCCTTACGCTCTTTTTCTTTATTTCGCTCTGCGCCGTGGCATTTGTTTTTGTTGTTGTAAATTTACAAGAATAAGGCCCAAAAAAATCAAGCCGGACTTGTGGAAATTTACCAAAAAAAAATCCAAAGCGGACGGCCCAAAAAGAAGCTAAGTTCGTTAAACTCACAAAGAATATAGAGATTTTTATTTATAGGCATTCCGATGTTGCCAAAAAAAAAAAAAAAGAAATGGGCGAATTTCATTTGGTGATTATGTAATGTATTAGAAGACACACACACACGTACGTACATGCATACACGTTAGCACTTATCATTCGCCAACAACAATGAAGCGAATAAAGTTCTTAATCGCAAGCACATGTCTGGAAATTCTTTTTTTTTCAATTCCAGCGTGACGTGTGTGGAAGAAGAAGAAGATGGGAAAGGAGGAGTAGGATCAGATGAAGAAGAAGAAGAGGGATGGGTTGAGGAAGAGCGAAAGGGAGAGGAGAGGATGAAGGTGTTAACAACAGAAGCGACACACTTTACTGTTAGCTAACTGGAAGGAGGTGTATAGAGATCCCAGGAAAGCATGGGAATTCGATACACTGAACGAAAAGCAAAGGGGTAATTTGAAAAGTTAAAAAGAAGAACTCACCTGTGCCTCGGACAATTTGCGTGCGGAAATGCGGTAGAACATGGCAATGCGATTACGTACGGCTGCGAGTAGAAGAAAAACACTTTCGCCTTGGCTAGAAAATCCCTCTCGCACTGAAAAACACACACACACAGAAAAAAATTTGCTTTCCTTTTTCTGGAAGTGAAGTGTTCTTTTCGTGGGTCTCTCGTCTAGCAGCTGCGCGGCAACTGAATGGCGCCAATCGCATTTTACACGGGAAGGGGCGGCACGAGCGCAAAGAACACCCGCTAATTCCCACGCAACAGCGTTTTCCGCTCTCCCCCAGCAAGGTCACACTAAAGGTGGGCTGCCTGCTCTGGTACTTGAAAAAAAAAAAACGCCCACGCAACTAATTTATTGAAATAAATGTTATATGCTTTGGATGCATTTTGGGGCTACTAAGATGCATATAAATTGACATTGGCTAGTTTTCTATTCCAATTTTGAAGAAGTCTGGTAGTTATTCCAGTCGACACCCACAATTACCATGCCTTTTAAACCGCTCTCTGACATTGTCTGATTGCTATAGAGTATAAATACTGTCATTTAAATTGCGGGAAAATCAAACACCGAGTTTTGTAGAAAATAATCATATTTTAACTGAGGTTTTATAACATAGCTTTGCCAAAAAAAGGCTGTGGTCTAACTGCCCCTATAAGTTTTGCAAAAAATATGACTAACATCTAAAATTTTCAAATTTAAATGCAAAACGATTAGGGATTAAGTTACTAGCCCAACGAAACATATTTGGACCACTACCTTCCATGTTCTGGACAAAAAACCCATTATTTTACGTCAGATAGGTAGCAAACGCATATTGACAAAATTTCGATATTCACGGAGACGTTTATCATCATAACTTTGTTAAAAATTGTCGTACAGTATACAATTTAGTAGTTTTGTGCAGCGAATTAAAAGTGCCAGCGATCCCTATTACTTTTTCAAGGATTTAGGGAAATTAATTTTTGGGTCAATTTTGGCATTTTCGGTAAGGGGTAACATCATCAAAATTTGCAAAAAATTGCCAAAAAATATAATTCCTATTTTTCGATACAGGTCGATTGGAAATTTAAATACGAACTCAACGGGGTATGACATTCTGTACTCAGACAATTATTTTTAAAGTTGTAGCCAAAAAACTGATTATTTTATGACGGAAAATGGAAAACAATTATTTTGGCAAAAATTAAACAACTTTAGGCGACCAATTTTGTCATAACTTGACTAAAACTAATCATAAAGCTGAAAGAATAACTGTTTTGAGCAGCTACTTACAAGGGCTAACCATCCCTATCACTTTTTGACCGATATAGGAAAACTAATTTTTGGGCCAATTTTTGCATTTTTGGTAAGGGGTTACATCATCAAAATTTGCAAAAAATGGCCAAAAAATAGAATTCCCATTTGTGGACACAGTTTGATTGGGAATTTAAATACGAACTCAACGGGGTATGACATTCTGTACTCAGACAATTATTTTTAAATTTGTGGCCAAAAAACTGATTATTTTATGACGGAAAATCGAAAAAAAATTATTTTGGCAAAAATTAAACAACTTTAGATGGGCATTTTTATCATAACTTGATTAAAACTTATCATAAAGCTGAAAGAATAACTGTTTTGAGCAGCTACTTACAAGGGCTAACCATCCCTATCACTTTTTGACCGATATAGGAAAACTAATTTTTGGGCCAATTTTTGCATTTTTGGTAAGGGGTAACATCATCAAAATTCGCAAAAAATGGCCAAAAATAGAATTTCCATTTGTGGACACAGTTTGATTGGGAATTTAAATACGAACTCAACGGGGTATGACATTCTGTACTCAGACAATTATTTTTAAAGTTGTGGCCAAAAAACTGATTATTTTATGACGGAAAATCGAAAAAAAATTATTTTGGCAAAAATTAAACAACTTTAGATGGGCATTTTTATCATAACTTGACTAAAACTTATCATAAAGCTGAAAGAATAACTGTTTTGACTAATTTTTGGGTAATTTTTTGCATTTTATGTAAGGGGTAACATCGTCAACATTTGAAAAAATGGACAAGAAATAGAATTCCAATTTGTGGATAAAGTTTGATAGGGAATTTAAAGGCGAACTCAGCGCGATAAGTAATTCCGTATTTGGACAAATATTTTAAAAGTTGCGGCCAAAAAACGGATTAATTTTTGAACGAAATTTGGCGAAACAGCTCTTGGCAAACATTAAATAAAATTTGTTTGCGCGTTTTACTCATAATTTGGCTATGGAAAAATAAGATAGAGGGAGATTTTTATTGAAAGAAAACTCACTTGGGCATTCTGCATATCCGGCATGTTCGAGGATTCCGGAGTCGCCGATTGTTGCTGCTCCTTGAGATTGCCAGTCACGCCATCCTGTTTGGAACGCATTCCAATGAACTTCGAGTCCCACATGGAATTTTTAGCCAAATAACGTCGTTGAAAGGCAAAACGATGGCCCAAAGAGCCATTTCCGAAGCGGCGGACGAACATTACTACTTTTAGCTCAAAAGATATTTCGAAATTTCTACTTCGCTTTTCCTCTTGATTTTGAGATTGTGAAAGCTAGTGATATAGAATACAAAAATTTATTTTGACAGGAAAGCGAGTGCGATAAAAATAGGGATGGTATCAAGCAGCTCGGAATACTGTATATACTGTAATACTGTATAATCGTTTGCACGTTCTACTGTGACTTGTTGCGAGAAAGGTTTGTGTTGGTCTTTCTATAATAATATAATAAAAATCAAATAAATTGGCTCAACTTTTCACGTTAGAAAATATTTTTCAACTTCGCTTGCAGCTCTTCTGGTATTCGTGCCACCTTTTGGTATATTTTCGTCACTACTTGGTATTTTACCCTGCCCCAAATCAGGTCACACTGCCTTGGTGTTATGCAAAAAACGTCATTTTTTTGACAATTCAACAGATTTTTTCCCTTTATCTGAGCGTAAGTCTCAGGATTGCCGGCCAAATAGCCGACTGATAAATACATTGTCCCACAGGAGGAGTCACCATGGCGACGGCCGTGCCGCATTGTCCCCCGAAACAGGACCTTCCACCGCCGGGCGGCTACAAGAAGATCCCCTTTGCCCGCGTGCCACCAAAGAGCTACTTCACAGGTGAGCATCTCCAAACCCGATTGATCTACTCATATATGTGCTCGTAACTATATCAATCCCTTGGCAGGCTTCACCACCATCGGCACCTATGTGGTTGTGACAACCGTTGGCCTGGGAATCTACTACTTGACCGCCAAGAAGGTGAAGCGCGACGAGATCGAGATGCGTTCCGCCCAGAATGTCATCTTTCCCATTTTGGTCGCCGAGCGGGATCGCGAATTCCTGCGCCAGTTGCGACGCAATCGGGATGAGGAGGCCGAGCTGATGAAGAACGTGCCCGGCTGGGAGGTGGGCACCTGGTATGGTGAGCCCGTTTTCAAGACCCTGCCCGAGGATACCCTGGTCACGCCCATTTTCAAGGAGTTCTACGCCCACTCCGACTGGAAGTCGTACGCCAAGCGTGCCCACTTGAAGCTCTGGTCCTAAATCGGCCTAGTTAATGGATTAGTTAATGCCTAAGCCCGCACCTTTTTGTTTGTAGATCATCCGCCTAAGCGCCAAAAAAGAAAGTATCGACCAATTATAATGTCAGATCAGATTGGCTGAAATACCGATTCTCTTTGTCTCTGTTTAATCCAAATCCTGTGCTGGACCACCGAGGTAGCCAGAGGTTTTTTCCGAACGGGGGCGTTGCCGTCCAGCTGCAAAACAGCCCGCGGGCAGTGCTCAAAAATGGCCAAATTAGATGGATTTGGTGGCCCCAACAGAGGGGAATCCCAGATGCTGGGGACACACACAAATTAAAATTTTATTGAAAATCTGCTGCTTCTCACAAAGAATGCATAGTTAGCGTTTAGTAAAAAAAGCAAACAATACAATAAATCCACCACATAAAACACTAAGAAATGCTTATGATTCAATAGGGATTATTAAAATAGCAATGAAGGAATCTTGCACAACTAAAAAAACATACTCGATTAATTTTAATTTTTTTTATTGAATTCAACATCGATTTGACGCTCGTTTTGTGTCAGTATTTGAAGTTTCGTGTTATTACACAATAGCGGGTGATCGTGAGCTCTAAGATTAAGTAGTCGTAATTAAAAGTAAGTAATATATATTCTATACATTGGCCATGATCGACATCCGTCTGTGTCCAACGTCTGCTGATTCTGCTTTTATCTTCAATTGTGAACCGCAGAGCTGGCCTGAAATTATAATATAAACAACGGTGTGTGTGTGTGTATTTGTATACATTTAGGTAAAAGATAAACCCTTCCTTTGGAATCGCTTGACGATAGTGGCCCCAGTTGGGGCTCCCAAAACAAGAAGGGTGTGGATTTGTTTTTGCGTGTAGATAAACAGCAGCTGCTCCTCTTGGCTCCTCCTGGCGGCTAGCGGCTGAGTTCTGCATGGGCGAACCATTAGAAACTAGCTCGTGCTCCAGCTAATCCTACTGCTCCTCATCTATGTACTCCTGCTTGATAACAACGTAACGCACTGGCGGCGGCGACTCCTGCTCCTCACGCGCCGGCTCCAGCTGCTGCCGACGCCGCCAGTGCACATCACGTTGTGGCCGTCTCTACTTCATGTCCCTTCGACGCTTGATGCTGCCATCGCAGGTGGGCAGATGGCGCTGAAGGAAGCCCTCGAAAACGAACTTGCGGCCGCAGCGCACGCAGCTGAACTCGCGCTTCTCCTCCACTTGCTGCTTGTGCTGGCGCAGTGCCTCCGCATTAGAGTACTTATCGCGGCAGGCGTCGCAGGCATAGCGTCGCTTCACCTGGCCAACATCGAAGACCACGGTGAAATTCTGCGAGCAGAAGGCGCACTGGAACTCCTTGACGACCACCTTCTTGCCGCCGTGCTGGGCGGCCAGGGCCACTGCTTCGGCCTCGAGCTTGTCCTGGTGCTTGTGCGACTCCATGTGGGCGGTATACTTGCCCTCCTCGACGAACTTGCGATAGCAGCGGGTGCAGCGGAAGGGCTGCTCGCCCGTGTGCCGCATCATATGCTCCTTGAGGTAGGCAACCGAGTTGAAGACCTTGCTGCACACCTTGCACTTGCGTTCATCGCTGGAGATCTCGTTCCTCTGACGCAGGCAGGCGCGCATGTGAAGCTTCAGGGAGCCGGCGGCGCTGTAGCAATTGCCGCAATTGGGGCAGTAGAAGGTCTTGTTGCGACCATACGGATCTTGTTCGGCGTGGTCGATGGTACTCTCGAACACAATAGAGCCCACCTCGTCATCTTCAACTTCCAGTTCGGCGCCTTCGTGGTCGACGGTTACAATCTCATCGTCATTGTCAATCTCCTCGCCATCCTCGAGCTCTTCATCCTCCTCGACCTCTTCGCCATGAATATTGGGCACAATATGAAGGATGGTGTGTGTGCCATCGCCCTGTTCGATGGTCTCCACCTCCTCGACAGTGCTGTTCTCGACCAGCTCCTGCAGGGTCACCGCGTGACCGTTCTCATCAATAATTACCTCCTCGGCGTTGACCAGCGCCTCGTGGTCGCGATCGCTTAGGGTCACAACCGCAGTTTCGGTGTCATCGTCGTCGCCGGTGGTATAGGCATACGTATACTGCGTCTCCTGACCGTCGTCGTCTTGAACGTGCTCCTCGTCCTCCTCGGGCTCCTCCTCCGGCTCCTCCTCGGGATCCACCTCGGTTTCTTGCTCGATAAGCACGGGCACGATCTCCTCCTTCACCATGGAATACTTCACGCGCTTGGCATTCATATCGAGTTGGCTTTGAATAAGCGATGACTTGCGACCTGTTTCGGCAAAATCTGAAGTTCGATTGATTTCACAGTAGGCTTTGATTTTCTTACTTTGACAGTATGATTTTTCCGGCGACAACTCTGCTCTGCCTTTGCCTCTCCCTCTCGCACTCTGCTGACGCGCTGTCTCTGTCTGACGGCTGGAATCGAAATTGAAATCAAATTCGAGCACCTTGTGGCCCAGCTGGAATCGGTATCCAATCCCCGCCTGCTTTGTTGCCAACTTCTTTTTGGCGGCCTTTCGCTATGGGTTTTTTCCACAATAGTCAACACTATGCGTTTTGCAATTATTTGCCGTCCGTCACGATTCTACTTTTGTGGCAACTTCGGCCAAGATGGTGGACACTGGAAGTGGAGCTGCATGCGGTCTGGCCCGCCGCGTCAGCGATTTTTTAGTACGTTTCTCACATTTGGTATTTCCCGATGACCGCCGTTAATCGGCACTGTAATCGACTCTGTTATCGGTAGCTACCGACAAGCTGGCAACGCCGGCCGTTTGGCGCGCATTTAAACGTATTTTAAATTTAAAAAAATTCAAAAAATTTAATTCTAGTTCTAATAAAATCTTTATTGTCAAAATACGTTTTTATTGATATTGGGATGTATATTGGTATGTAGAAAACGTAATGGATGTAAGCCAGGCCGAACATTTAATGCCTGTGATACGTATATAAGCCGCATGGGAGTGAAACTACTGCTGGGTGAACCCCCTTTAGCCCCTTTTCCCACTGTATTTTCAGCGATTTCAAGACATCAAGACGTGCCCTGTCGTGAGGAAGATGTCAGGGAAATGGGCGAGATTATTTTCGCCACTGCATTTGTCACGTCGCCAAGCAATTTCTGCTTTCGGCTGCTCAATGGTCACTAAAAAATTTGCCAGCGTCTCAGCAAATCTAAAATTAGTGCTGCTATATGTGGAATTGCACTTAGAGTTTCTTTTGTTTTTCACGGCATTTCTATTTACGACCCCCAACCCCCCACCAACAAAAACGACCTTGAACCAATTATCGCCGATTGACGAGCGATCGGCGCTGTCGGAAAAGCTCGTAACTGACTCAGCCGTTCGCCAATTGAAGATCATTCAGCGAATTCCCATGAATGGAAAGTTTTTGCTTCGTTAACCCTCTAACTACTATTTACCTAGCTATATTTATCCGAATAGCTTAATATTTATCTTACATTATAATATTTTAAACAGAAGACTTTTGAGTGCCTTTAAAATTTGTACACTAAAACTGATTATAATGTGTAATATTTTACATTATTGTGAAATCAGAAGAACAATCATCTAGTTTTAGTTCAAAGAAACCGGCATTGAAAGTTCTGAAGTATCTGCGTAAACAAAAATAGTTACATGGAGTGGAAAAGGGTTAATGACGCACCATCACTTGAGCACCAAGATTGCAATCTAAGTATCCGAAGTCAATTGCGTCAGTGGAGGGTACAAAATTCCAAAGTTCTGTATTTATTACTACATGGGGGTTCCGCTGCCCATCCAATCATCAATTTCTGATCGCTGGAGTGGGTAAAAAGTATATGTATGTAGATATATGTATGTATGTAAATGCGAATCTGTGACTGATTGAGCCCAACGTGGCAATCACGTTTTCATCCAGATGAATGAGTGCCACCTACCAATTGCATCAGAATAAATTACGGCTTACAAAGAAGTTTATATTTCATATTGTAAGAGTTATGGGCAATCTCAAGTTGAATGTGGTGGATTTAATCGTGCAAATATGACGTGTATTTTTTTTGTCAAAGGAACATGTATTGTATTGGATATTGTGGTAGGATATTGTGGTAGGTTATACTTTCGGCTTATCGCGCCGCTTCCAGTGAAACTTTGCAGTTCTACAAATTTCTACAGTTGCAGACATCGCAAACTTGAGCTGGAAACTTATCGAGATGCTATAGCAATACTTATGCGAAGTTTCTACGTAAGCAAAAGTTTCTCGAATCTTCCATCGTCGAATCGATTTGAATTTCAAGTATGAAGGGAAACCACTGGGTTGAATACCCATTTTATCCGAAAACGTGCTTTCAAGAAGGTCTCAGTTTGGCTTATCAATGTTATGACTACTTAAAATATCCAAAGAAATCAAGTATCAAATATCAAACATATGGGAAATATCAAATATTTCCCATATCAACTACAATACATTATTCAAAAGTATTTCATATTTACTAACACTTTTAAATTGCTTTCCCATGATGATTGACTGAGTGATTGGCTTAAATTGATTGACAGCTACTTACCCACCCTTTTTTTTAAATGCAAAGCAGTCAAATGCTAGTAGTAGTTACTGGAAAATTCCTGACATTTGGTTAAATGAAATGCGATAGTATTTTGGTGGCATTAATGATAATGGTCCCTTTTGGCAGAACACCTGTTTCAATTTTGATTTATTACCCCTCCTCAACCGCTCAAATTACATACAAAATTTTTTTTTTCAAGCATTTTCCCGCTATTTCGTCATTACACCGTTTTTTTTTTTCACCGCACTTCCCGCCTTTCATTTTGCGCGTCTTATCGATCAAATTCACTTGGCGCCGGGATTTCAGTCAATGCAACAGCTGTTCGGGGGGTGATGGTGGGGGGTGTTGTGTATGATTTGGGGGTGTTTTGGGGCGCTTGGCTGGGTGACGAAAGGGGGGCAGTAGGCAATCAAAAGACAGTCATTCCCGAGTGGAAATTTCCATTGCAATTTTTCGTGTAATTGAAGCGACTTCACTTAACCCCAGAAGAACCCAATTGAATATATATTATATTATTATTATATTTTATTACAATAATGAATACATATGTATGTGCATTTGAAACAAGAGTTTTTGGCATTGTGATATAATTAGTTGGATATTTCAGCAAAAAAAATTAAATATCCCAAAATATTGTTGGCAACTAACTACATACATACGCCACTGAATGAAAACTTTGGATCATCATAAATGTTGTTAAATGTGCTTCAAAAGTAGGTAAGTAATTGTTCAGAGCGAGCCCATTAAAAGTGCATTAATTTCATCGTTACATTCAGATTTGCCGCGTCTAATTGATCGACTCTGTGATTTTCACTTTTTTGGCACACCTCGATTGCCAGCACACCAGAACGACCCCCTTGGGCCTGCATGGGTTTAATTGCACAGCTGCGCTCTCGCTCGCACCTGGGCGGCACCTAGCTCTCGCTCGCTCGCTTGCTCACTTTATGGTTTTATGTGATTTTCGTTAATGCTAATGGCTAATGTGGATCAGCGAACAAGTGCACAGTGGTTGCACTTGCTCGAATATCGTTGATGTCTTGGAAAATTTATTTATAGGTTTTGCTTCTTTCAAGCTGGAAATTCTATTTTTAATTGATATTACTTCTGTTCATTATTTCACTGTTTCGCCCACTGCAGCAGAAAGCAGAGCGACTGACTGACTTGACTGACTGACTCACTCGCTCTCCCACTCACCGGGCTTACTCACCTCACCTACTCACGCTCTTGCTCTCCCCCTACGCCTCCTCCACCGCCCCTTGCCATCTCGCTCGCACACGAAAGTGCAGTGGCAGCGACCGCTGCAGCAGAGGATGCAGCAGCGCAGTCAGCGTTTCCATTGATTTCGCTTTGTTGTCGTAAATTGTTCGCTTTATGCTGATTGTTATTGTTTCGTTCTTGCTCTTTCTTTTTGTTGCTGTGAAAGAGAGAGGGGGGAGAGGGGTTTTACAGGAAGGTAGAGAGCAACAGAAAGAGGAGAGTCCAAAACAGGATTGCATGTCAGGTTTAACTTTAATTTTAATGGGTTTTCTTTTCCTTAAAATTATGTACAGAACGAGAGCGACAAAAAAAAACAAGAGAGTATGCAAGCAAACTTCGATTGACCGAATACTCAAATACCCTGGGAAATTAGCAATTTCAGCATAGTTAATTAATATAGAATGTGGATTATACTATTTCAAGAACCGAATTCTTTCAATAATCTCATGTGAAAATCAAAAATATATAATATACTCTATACTCTCTATAAATCAGACCCGAATCGGCCTCATTCCGCACTGGGTATTCCCAAGGGTACTCAAGCACGCCATATTACAGGGAATTTAATTAAGAGCAAGGTCTGCACTCCATTGAAGGACTCTGACCACGACTACGAACGATTGACCACGACCGTTTCCACGGATTGCATTTCCCGTGAAGCGGGATTGGCAGTGGCACTGGCACTGGCACTACCATTGCCGTTTTGAGTGCCATTGCCATTCTGGGTGGGGCTCTGGCCAGGTGGAGGTGGCTCCAGCGGTGGCAGACCCACCAGCTTTTCGCTCTCCCGCCACAACCAGTCGGCGGTCTGCATATTCCGGGCCCACGGAACCAATGGCCAGCGCATGCAGTCCGAGTAGTAGCCACCAGTGGAGCTCTCCAACTGCGGATCCAGCGCCAATCTCAGCGAGGTCTGGGCACCAGCCTTGGGTGTCTTGAAGAAGTACAGCGAGCCCGTCTGCAGTACGCTCTTCATCCAGCCGGGACCGGCAAAGTGGCGATTCAGCTCGGTGCGCACCACGCCCGGATGACAACAGTTCACCGTTACGCCGGTGCCTTTGAGGATGTTGCTTAGCTTGAGGGTGAACAGGATGTTGGCCAGCTTGGACTGACTGTACGCCCCAAAGAACTTGCCGTAGTTCTTCTCGCTCATCAGATCCTCGCGGTTGATTCGCCCAAAGAGATGTGCCGCCGAACTGACCACCACAATGCGACTGGGCGAGCTGTGCTTCAGGCGATCCAGCAGCAGATTCGTGAGCAGAAAGTGTCCCAGATGATTGACGCCGAACTGCTGCTCATAGCCATCGGCTGTGAGGGTCCTGGGACAGGCCATAATGCCGGCATTATTGATCAGTATATCCAGCCGGGATTCCTCCGCCTTAAAGCGCTCCACGAAATTCCTCACCGACTGCAGGGAGCCCAGATCGAGGGTGCGATTGAAGAGCTGCTGGTTGCGACTGCGATCCATGATATCCAGGCGTGCGGCCTCACACCGTCCGGGATCCCGACAGGCCATGTAGACGCGGGCACCCCGCTTGGCCAACTCGAGGACCGTCTCCTTGCCAATGCCCGTGTTGCAGCCGGTGACGATGACCACCTTGCCATCGATGCGATTGGCCTTCCGGTAGGCCGGTCCCTGGATGCACTTGCGCAGCAGCCACATGAAGAGCGATATGCCCAGGGCAATCAACAGTATCAGCACGGCCCAGGCCCAAAAACCCCGGAAGCAGAGAGTCTTCTCCACCGATTCGGCGACGGGATCGAAACCAGGTGGGAATACTGTTCCTGGCACTGATCCTGGGGGCGTGGCAGCCTCCGACATAGCTGGCTAAGCGATGGATTCGATACTGAATCTCTGGTTTCTCCCGGCACTGTTCTCTTCCGCTTTAGTCGAATTCTACAAGAGAGTAAGAGAGAAAGAGAGAGAGGGAGGAAAAGAAAGTTGTAAGTTAACCTATTAAAAGCGAAAAAGGGGTAGGGTACAAAAGAAATAAGTCAAGAGGCCACGATTACCACCGGCGGGGAGGGACGGGGAGGGGTCGGTTAGGTGAGCAAGTTGAAGGCCCCCGTGACCCCGAAATCTCGAGTGGTTTTGCACCTGAGCAACTGAGCAACTGGTTTCTCGTAATTCACTTAAATTGCTCGTTGCTGGCAAATCATTTTGGGTTAAAAAGTCGTTAAGTTTCATTACAATTCTGTCTAGAATCGGGCATTTTTTAAAATGGCTCAATCAAATTGAGCGCTTAGACTTTGGATACCGGTTGGTATTGGAAACTTAACGAGTAATTGCTATCCAGACCGAACTACAAATTCATAAACTATTCTAAGCTAGATTGTATTCAATTCGAATGATCGTTTATGCATTGGAATGTTAAGTGCGAGAGAATTCATTTCATTTAATTAACATTAAGCTGCACCTTGTTTTGAGTTTTTATAGAAACCTAAAACTATCTTAATTATTCAAATATAATTGAATTAAGGGAATGTGTGCAAGTCGGTCAAATTTCGAGCCAAAAGAACTTTCTCTATGGTAATGGAATTAACACCTGAACTTTTTCCTTCGGCCAAATAAGTTATTGATTTATCAAAATGGAAATTCAATTCGATTTTTGTACATAGCACTGAAGAAATGTTCCAGTTTCCTAAAGACGATTTAAAGAATCGTTAGTCCACCAAAGACTTACCCGTATGAAAAGATGTGTTTTTTTTTGAGTGCTGTAATAGTATCAACTAACAACTTTTTGGGGGGATGTCAGTCAGGTGGCGATTTCGCACATTTCCCATGGGCGGCCGACTATATTTGCTCGATCAGTTAGTACGGGTGATCTGAAAGTCTAGTTACTGGGCCACTGCCTCCGTGTGTCTAAGCCTCTCGCGCGATCTTGGCCAACTGACTGCGGTGGAGTCCAATTGCTCAGCGCCTGACTTCGACATCCAGCGGTTCCGAGCCGTGTTAACGCGTCAGAAATAACCTGAAAAAAATTATTCCGAGGCGTCTGTTATTAACATGCTGCCTCTGCCGCCGTTGCATATGCACTAGGGTGGACCTGATTGCCATCTTTGTGCAGCTAAATTACATATTATGTTGCTTGGATGATGGTAATAAACATAAAATAAAGGAATTTATTTAGAAAGGATTGCTAAAAGTAATGACGGAACCTATGCGTATTAGTAATCACTCATACGCAGTGTTGTCAGCTTCAGTTGAATACATTTACAGAGTCTTAACTGCTCTATGGTCTCGAAATGTATTGCTTATGCATATTTACATGTTTTTAGGATTTAATTTGTATAGATATTATTTAAGAAGGGGCTACGGGTTGTATGAGTAATGTATATTATGTGTGGGGTATTTTCTCAACCAGCCTATTAAGGTTCACCCTAATTGGTTACAGTGGCTCTCAGTCGGCGTCGCAGTCGCTGGTTGTTGTTGTTGTTGTGGCCAACATACCAAAGAAGAGCAAGTTGGCTTGGCTTCAATTTCATTTCTTACCAATTTGCTCTGTTCGCCTTCTCCTTTTCTGTTTTTGTGTTCGACTTTCACTTGAAACGTTTGTTTTTTCTCTTTTCCCTCGGCCCGTTTGTTTTGCTCACACGTTCTTAAGCCGCGCTCGCTTCGATGCCTTTTGCGGTCTTCTTCTTCTCTTTCGCTTTGTCTCTCTATCTCTCCTTTCGCATTCCAATTCGTAGCACGTTTTTGTTTTCGAATCGCTTAAATAGACAAGGCGATTAAGTGCACAGCAAGAAAACGATGTTGGTCCTAAAATGATCAATTTAAACTAATTATTTCATTTCATATGATTATATCCAATATTTACCAAGAAATTAAGACAGATTGACAAAATTTCCATTTGTAAAAATAGTTGTAAATACGTAAATGTAACCAAGGGTGCTGTTTTTTATGTGTAAGCGAGACAACAACAAGTCTGGTGTGTGGGCAAGGGGGGCTAGCCGAGGTGGGGGGGATCACTGACCCCGCGTTGAAGCCAAGGCCAAAACGTTGTAATATTCATTTTCACCTGGGCAATTATATTTGCACTCAAAACCTGCACTTTGACTGTAATGGCAAACAATGAAAACGCCGGAAAGTGTCACATGGAAATTGAAGCAGGACGGAAATCGATAAATGCCGCTAATCGAAGGCTGGATACGGGTGAATGTCCTTGACACGGGCCAAAAGGCAAGTCGCAGGGGTCACGGGACCAAAGCCGGCTTACATTTCCCCCCTTTTCAGCTTTTTTGGCTACGTGCTGGCTCACACGTTTCAAAAAATCAGAAGTAAAAAAGAGAGCAGGAGAGTGGGAAAGTGGTGGGGATGATGGGGTAGGAATTCAGAACAGAGAGGAAACCGGATAACAGGATTGGCATGGGTGTGGTTGAAACAGTTTTTTGTGGGGTGTATTTTATCCGTATATTCAGAACTTCAGAACTTATTTACTCACTTTCAAGCGATATTTTGGTATAAGTATTTCAAGAAGAACGCCGCCTGTCTGCCTTTAAATAGCACAGTGAGAGTATGCTTAAGCATCTCTACTTTTTATAGAGGATCTCGTTCAGCGGCTTATCTACAGTTCTTATCGGCTGAAAAGTCATACACAATTTAGGTTCCACAAAGATGGCCCGTCTCACACGATCGGCAATCAGTGGTGTTTTGACCTTTTTAAACTAATGCATTGGTCAATTTTACACTGTAAAACCAAAAAGCTTGCTAAATTCATTTAGTTACACAACTTTTTGTCAATTTATACTGGATAATCAAATGAATGCACACGTAAATTAATTAGCGCATACTAAAACATGCACTTTTGACATGCAATAATTAAATAACTGTAATGGGTTTGAACTTTGCGAAAGGGCTAGGGTGGGAAGCCCCCCTGTGGGCCACCCACTCTACGCATATGGCGAGAGAAAAAGAGAGCGAGAACAGAAGAGCAGGCAATAGAGTAAATGTCACTGCGCTCGAGAGAGCGCGAGAGAGGCGAACTTTGACTAGGTCAGGATAACGGGTCCTTTTCGCGTCCTTCTCCTCGCCCTGCTCATTCGCGTTGTTTAATCGATGAGCAGAGCGAAAGCTGTGCCCTTTGCCTCCGGCCACACCCCCTGCAACGCCCCCGTAATCCTTGCTCTCTTTCGCCGTCCCTTTCTAGCGAGATTTTGGGAATTTTCCACTGACAATGCAGATGGGCGATTTTTTTTTGTTCGTTCTTGGCCGGTTTGTTCAATTGAGAACATTAATTCGATTCCTGATTGAGTCACATTAATTTCGATGGAGTGAACAAGAAAAAGAAAGAGGCGCGTGACTGTGGGTTTTCATATTGAAATGATTTATCTTAGTCTTAGATTCAGATTAAGCAGAGAAGCAACATTAAGCAATACAGGAAACATAAAATTTGAGCAAAAGTAATGTGCATATATTTTTGATTAATATGAAATACTTTTTTTTATAAATATGGTAATAGAATGCATATTCTATGTAAATTGTATTTAATTGAGTACTTTATTGCACGGTACAGCTTAAAGGATTCTTCACTCACGACTCGTACGTTACGTATTATCCTCGTTGGTTACACTTAAGTGCGCTTATCTCGTTTTCCACTTTCCGTCCATTTTGCTGTCGTCAGTTTGTCGCTAATTCCCGTTGACAGTTGTCGGCCACGCCAACAAAAAAAAAAACAGTGAATAAATATAAACGAATGTCAACTCACCCCTGACCCCTGGCATCAGGATAAGCCACGTTAGTTGGTCCTCTGGGCCAGATGTGGTGACGTCAATGCAATTCGGGTTAGGCAACATCACCTTGATCTTGGGCTAAACAACAGATCGGGGTAAACAATGGAGGCTGCCAAAAGATTAAAACACGCGAAACGTAAACAACGACTATCAACGCAGGGGGCAACTGTACTTGTTGTTGGAACATTCTAATGAAAACTCCTATCCTTGCATGCTTATCCTTGATCCTTTTCGTTATTCTATATAAATTGTTATTGGTCAAAGCATTGAGCAATGCAAATTCATAATACAAAATTTCTCGGTGTTACACTCTGCAATTAGATAATCACTGAACTGACCAACCGCAAAAACTGAACCCACGTAATCAAATTACTCTTTGCTTGGTGGCGGGAATGGGGCATCCAGGGGTTAATCAGCACAACACACACATTGCTGGCGTCATTGTATCGCGCTTACCATATAAGAGGATCGAACTGGAAATTGTTCAATAAATGTTCAATTCAGCATCACGTTGAATGCGGCACGCGCACAGCTCAAAAACGCAAAAAAGCTAAAACAATGAAGAAAAGAATGGCGGGGCAGTGGGGCTGCAGGGGTTTAATTCCAATAAAAACCTGTTGCCTCGCATAAACATAGAAACACAATAGTTACCCCACCCATTCCCATGCCCCCACCCCCTTTTTTTCAAACCGCCTGTCACTCGTCTTCAAGTGATTCGTAAATCAGCGAATAAAAAAAGATCGAAACGTGGGGAACAGAAAAACCTCACAGTAGCAAAAACAGATATTTTTTTGTAGAAGAACCAGGGAAAACCAAGAAGCGGCAAAAAAAGAAAAGAATAACAAAATTATGTAAAATGATGTAAGGACCCTGCTTAGAATATACTATAAATGGCTACTAATATTAATATTATCTGCAACAAAAGTTAAGCTTATTATGTACATGGAATATTATCCAAAAATAATATTTAATAGTTCTAAAGATTTCCATCTATAAGATGTTGTATGAAATTGAATGCTAACCAAATCGGTATCAAGGGTTCTCAAATTCCAAAACTAGATATATATATATAGTATGTATATTCCCCGACAATTAGGTTGGATTGCTGTTTTGTTGATGCACCGAATGTGTTGTTTATGCTGACAATGGAGAAAACAAGCAGGCAGATGGGAAATTTCCATGGGTAGGAAGAGAAATGTATATAGATGTAGCATTCGATTGACATTGGCGAAAGGAATTGCACAACCGCAGGTCAACAACAATGGTGATATAACCGATGACAAGACGGGCAAATCTCGCCTTACACGAATCAGCACCAATGCATCGAAATCACAATCATATCTGAGTAATGTACATATGTATGTACATAAGTCAAATGGGCATCACATGCACATTATACAGTCATTAATTTGCCCCAAAAACCATGGCAGGGCCACTAAATCAAACATATGACATTTATGAATGCATGTCATTAAACTATCTGATATAGTACATATATGTATTTATGCCGGATATTTAGATGTCCAACTGCGTATCGCCTTTTACAGCCGTGTGAAGTTGAAAATCTGTTGGCCAACCAACTCGAACCGGATCCAGAAAACACCAGAATATCAAAAGATAACAGCTGACTGGGCAAATTGCGGGGATAAACAAACAGATAAGGCATCCACAAACCATAGATACATATGTACATACATACACATATCTCAATTGATTTCAAAGAGGCGGGGGGATCTCAAGGGTTTGCTTTCCTTAATTATCTTAAGACGAGATAGAATCTGTTTAAAGTTTCATTGCAGCTCTGTGAATATTTCTGCAACTCTAAGAATCATATTTTCATAATATTTAATCAAGTGCAACTGTGTTTGCATTGCACTATTGCCATTGATACTAGGTTTATGTACACTTATGTGCATTCAACTAAGTTGCGATTGCAATTTTAGATGCGCAAATCACAAACAAACCTAAATTGAAAAATCGGCAGAGGAATGGAAAGAGAACCACCGACTCACAAATGTATATAAATAATATATCTACATACATCGTTGTACATCTATTTCGGACCATCGCTCGATCGTCTTTTGATTAATTCTCTAATTGAAATTGAAACGCAGAATGTTTATGAAAATATTTCTATATAGGTTTCGCCTAGATTTGAAATGTGTGCCATGGTGTCGCATAGAAAGCATCCCCACGAATGTCCCACAAGTACAACACTAGATTTTAGCTATATGACACACGCCAAATTGTTTCAGGCAATTCAATTCGTCGCTGCTGCGTCCAAAGGTCAAGGTTGCAGCATCGCCATACCACTTCTGTTTCGGGTATATGCGAAATGAAATGAAAATGAAATGATAGAAATGGTATAAAACACACATATTGGAAGTTTTGCTATCGGGGGATCACTGTGCAGCCCATCTCTCTTTCTTATATTTTCGCCTTTCTTCGCGATGCGCTTCTTCTGCTTCCGCATGCCTCATTCCCATTCCCATGAAGAGTAGCGTGTGCGAGGGAGAGGCCAAAGGGCGCGAGTGGGATGGCGAGCGTGGGTCTAATTGCGGCCGAAATGGGGTCTTCCCCTCCCCCACGAAACGCATTTTCTGCGCACTTGGCTGCAGCTGCAATTTGCTCTCTTGCTCCCTCTCCCTCTCACTCTCTCTCTCTCTTTATCTGTCTCTCTCCCTCTGCTGACATTTAAATGTTTTCGCGTGCAAAATAAAATTACATATATAGGTTTTCTTTTCATATAGTTCGTTACTTTTTATTTATTTTGGTTTTTTTTGTCAGAGTTTTTTCATTTCTCGATTGCCGTGTATGTTTGTGTAATTACAAAATTACTAGCTAAGAAAAAAAAACGAATAATATTAATTGTTGCTTAAAAGTAGCTGTTATCTAGGTACATTTTTGTATATATAATTTTTTTTACAAGTACATGTGTGTATATGTATACGATATTAAGTCTGTTTTCAGCTGCTTCGTTTTTTTCTATTTATTTGATTTTTTTTGTTTTTGTTCGCAATGCTTTCAAAAGTATATTGTCAATTGCTCTTCGTAATTATGCAATTATAAAATGAAGGGTAAAAATCCGTGGTTCTTTTCTTCTGGTTGCTTGTTATTTTCCTAAGCGTTTTGTCTTGTTGTGGGTTGTTGCTGATGTGGTCTTTGTTATACAATGCAATTGGCAGTTGCAATTCTCTGTTTTCCTCTTGTCGCGAAACCGCAAGTACAAAAAAAGTTTGAATTATTTGGGAGAGGTTTTGGTTTGGGTTTGGGATAGGTTCTATGCTCTCTATTCTCTATTTGGAAGCCTGGCATACATAAATACATATAATTAATGTAATTATACATTTGGGACTTTAGCTTGTATATATATGTAGATATTTAAGTAGTTTGCATATGTACACCGAAATTGATTTAGGTATAGATTATGTAGATTATGCCCAATCTAATTTGCACCAACAACTCTGTACGCCAACTCACTTTCCTCTTTCCCGGGGGGCAAATAATAACTAGGTTAAGTGACTCTTTGTTGTGACCCGACCCCCTTTCCCACTTGGCTACGCCACTGCACTTCTCTTTCTCTTCCTCTGCACTTCACTTCCAGTCTGTCCTCTCTCTCTCGTTCTCTGTCGCTCCGACCATCATCAGTGCCATCTCGCTCTTATCCTGGCGATGAAGTGCAGCGCCGCAGTCGCATCTTCAGCCGGCTGCCGGCGCTCCCAATGCTGCTGCTGCGCCGTCGGCGACTGCGACTGCTGCTCCTGCTGCCGGTCAGCTGCTCCAAGGAGCTAGCCTCCGCCTCTGTCTCGTCCTCTGGCGGAGCAGCGCCTCCATGGGGGGAGTGGGCCAGGAATCTACAGTAACGCCGGAAGCGTATCCCCAAGCGACTGACCATGCCCCTCTCTCGTTCTCTGTGTGTTGCCGCTTCGGCTGATCTCGCGCACGCTTCCAGTGCCGTTGCAGCACTGCACTCCTCCACATCTCTTCCAGGCGATCTTCCTCTGGAAATGGCATCGGCACCGTCACTAACTTTCCACCCGGTTCCGTTGTTGTCGTTGTTGTTGTTGTGGGCAATGGAAAGGAGCGCCATGCTGCTGCTGCTGGCATTGTTGTTGTCGTAGTTTTGGTTGTTGTTGCTGTGATTGCGCTGCTCTCATGACCGCTTACCGCTATCCTTGCGAAACGACTTGCGCAGCTTGTCGACCAAACGCAAATGAAACTTGGTATAATCATTGGAAGATTCCACAGCAGCAGCTGCAGCGGCCGACTGTTGTTGCTTTTGATTAATAGCGGCTGCCTGGGCGGCCGCCTGCCTTTCCAGTGCGGATGCGGTGTGCGAGCGGCTGGGCGGACTACTGCGCGTGGGCGACACCATTTGCTGCAGCGAACCGTGCGAACTGCGCGATGCGTTGCGCGGAAAAGCGCGCGAACTGTGGCAGCGCTGCATTTGCATCCTTTGGTGGGCGGAGGACACGCCCAGTTGACCGTGCGATGGTGAGGTGGCGAAGCTCTCCGACTTGCATTCGGACACCTTGCGGCGTCGCTGTTGTTGTTGTCCCTGGGCGGGCGTTCCCAGAGCGGTGGCCAAAGCAGTTGTACCGTTACTACTCGCATTCGAACATTCGGACGTTTTGCGGGAACGCGTGTCCTTGTAAATATCGTAATTGTTCTTCATCACGGGCATCATGAACGCCATCTCGATCACTTTCAGCTGCTCGCCTTTTTTCCTCTCTCTTTCAGAACACAAAACAAAAAGAAATAAAACGGTCTTTCGGCTCGTTTTGCTTGGATTTTCTTGTATTTTCGTTTTCTTTTCGGTTTTCGTTCTTCACTTTTTTCTGTTTGGTTTTTGCGGGGGAGAGTTTTGATGCGCGCACCTTCACCGTTCGATGGCTCTGTTCGTTTTGAGGCCGTCCCGCTGTGGCCGCCTCTACTTATACGCTGACCGACTGGCGGGAGAGTACACTGAGAGAGTGGCGAGAGAACAAGAACCTGATGTAAGTGCATATGCTAGCGTAAAACTCTTTTACAACGTATTACTCATACGCATCGTTGCACTTACTCATATTTACTCCACCTACAACATATTCAACAATCTTATCACTTATACGCACCGTATAACATTTTAATAACATATTAGTTAGGTATGTAGGTATTTTACTAAATACTTAACAAATAATTGTAATGCAATTTTCTAATGTTATTGTGTTATTATTGTATAAGTTGCATGTTGTTGATCAATAAACTGAATTAATCACACCCACGATTTTCTGATCTAGTTCCGTTACAATTTTTGCAAGTGTATGTATGGTGCTCTCACTCTCCGTCGAGAAAAAGAGAGCGCGCATGCGCAGTGAGAGCAACGCTCAGTGCAACACGTTTACACGTGTCGCCAAAACACGAAATGAGAACCAATGAATAAATGCAACATAACGCGAACTATCTTCAACGTTAAACTTCTCTTATTACAAAATTAATTCGTGAAACAAAAAAAGTTGTATAAGCTTACCAGTAACTTGTAAAAATGCAGATAATAGAAAGGAGTCCGTCAGCGTTTGACGTAGTCGCCCAAAAGTCCTTATCTGAAATCTCTCAGCGGCTTACGGCTAAGCCCTGTATGCATGTTAAATAGCTGTAATCATGATCGATTGCCAACGGTGGGCCGTTTAAGCCTTAGATTGCGATAAGAGTCCAATTCTCATGTCCAAGTCGCATGCTAGCGGACGGGAAGCGATAAACCCAATGATATCCGAAACAAGGCCCAAGATAAAACCACACATAGTTTGTTTAAATATGTTTTTGTCACTTTAATGAATAGTTTTCAATTAATGTTCTGCCTGCTCTTCAGCATAATCATCTTCATCGCCTATATGAAATCGTTAAATAATGAAAGTGCATACATATATATTTATTAATTTATTTTCTTTGCTTAACCCATCTGTTTTACTTTGTGTTTCGTATGAATGCATAAATTTTGGTAACAATTCTTCATATTCCTTTGCTTATTTAATCGCTCAACTCTCCTTCTTTTTGTTATGTAAATGCATTTGTAACAACAATTTTTTCGTGGTTTGTCTAAGTAATACAAAAAAAACCTTATTCGAAAACGATTGAAATGTATTGAGAATAAGATTCGGAAAGGGGAACGCAACTTATGCGTAAATGCATTTACATTTAGATCTGTATATATATGAATATATATTTTGCTCACATAAACGTATTGTGGAAATTATTGTACAATTTGTTAAGATCTTGCTTGAATTCGTCATTACGTCTATATATCGTATATGTTTCGAGTGCATTTTGTGCTTCACCACTTCTGCTACTAAAAAAAAATACAAAAAAGGTTTCCATTACTCATTATTCATTGTCGGGAATGCATGGGGCTGTGAAATTCGTTCGATAAACTCGTACAGTATTTTGAATCAAGCTCCCATTTATTCTCTTCCCTCTTCGCACATTTTCAATGTTCTTTATGTATTGTATAATTTACCTATAAGTTTTCTTAAGTTTCTTTAATGTTAGTTTTTATTCGCTTGATTTTGCTTCAATTCAATGAATGTCCGTTGTCCGCTAAGTTCAATAAAGTATTTAGGAATTTCAAAGGCTAGCTAAAGGGTGTTTTTTTTATTCGTATGAGAGTGTTTAAAAGGATTTCCCTTCGGGGACTCGAAGCTAATTTATAGATCGTTTTCGTATCGTGATGTTTGAGCGCATAAACAGAGCGGGGTCACCAAACAGTGGTTTGCTCAACCGGTTACCCCCAAAACAAAAACAAAGGAGGAACTTTTCTTATGGCAAGTGTGTGTGTGTGTGTGTGTGCTGGCAGTTTGTTGGCTATATAATAATATTCATATATGTCTATATGTATAATAAACCCATTTAAAAGTTCACAAACTTTTGGCGGCCTTCCTTTGGGCCGCAAAAAAATGGGTATAATTGCCAAAATCAATTTTCATCGAATACTGTAATCTAGTTTTGACTTATGTATGTATTTACAACACACCCAGTAAATCGGGGCTGACTAACTAACTAACGCTTCGAACTCAACTAAAGGCTATGAATCAGGCTAACTTTTGTATTTGACCAACTGAAAACGATTACAACTCGTTCATAGATCGTTCAATGTGTCTCATTGTGAGATTCCTAGAGATATGGGGCGAAATTGGGAGCAATGGTGCTACCGAGAGATATAGATCTCCACAACACGCACACATGCATATAGCACATTCGCATGCAGCTATATAGAACTAAGCCTAGGGACTCTGGATTCTCGATTCTAAATTCTGGATTCTGGATTCTAGATCCTGGATTTGTCTGAGCTAGTTAACAAACTACACACAAATACACCGACTTACAGCTAGAGAATCCGATCGGATGTCCAACTCGCCTCGACCGACCCCACACATGCCTAACACTCTATCCGAGATCACATATAGTAAAATTGCCAGCGAAAAGTTTCTAGGGAAAACGATCGTCCGTCAGGATTGCTACATAGAGTGAGTGTTGTAATTGTTGCTATCAAAAAAATTACCCTAACCATGTACATACATTCATGAGCTATATAGTACCGAGTATCGTATGCATATAATCGTATGTTTAAAGTATATTCCTTTTCATATTATTTGATTTGCCTTCTGTATTCCATATAGAGTGTTTAGCTAATCGAGTCGAGAGTTATATAATACGCATCATTGTCAAGCGATTATAACATAACAACCACTCTGCTTGAGGTACATTAAGGATATGGGCCAGTAGGACGCGCTGGCCCTTAGTTTAGTGACTCGACTTACATAGAGTTAGATTACCGGCTTAGCTACCCTGAAGATCTAGAAAGAACCGATCCGTTTTGAACCAAAAAGAAGAGAGCTGCTTACTTCCTGTCGGGAAACTTGCGATTGCGAGGAGTTGAGAACTCCTCCTGCTGGCTCTGCAATGGAAGGGATCATAGGTTGACTTCTTCTGGCAATCCAAATCGTTGGACTACAAACATACCCTGGGTTGAGTGACTCCCTTGCCACTGTGACGCATTAGAGGCGCCTGCTCGTCGTCCCCGTAAATTCTGCAAAGATCGAAGTGGGTGAGTAACTTCAAGTTCTTAACTCCGTTTCCGTTCAAGATAGCTTACCTGCTCTCCGCCGAGGTATCGGGTTCGAGTAGTGGCAACATGTCCTCGCCCTGCTGCAACAGCTCCACGGACGCCAGAGACTCACTGCCCGTTCCCGTTCCAGTGCCCGTTTCTGTACTGGTATCTCCCGCTCCGGCCGTTGCTTGCGAGGATTCGCCGCGCTCCGCCTCGTGACACTCGCACTGGCAGTCCTCCGGCTTTACGTAGTTGTAGTGCAACTTATCCCCGCCATCCGGATTCGTTTTCGACGCCTGCTGATGATGGTGGTGGTGATGATGATGATGGCCAGCTCCGGTGCCGGATCGATGACCACTGCCGCAGGCGGAGGAGGAACTGGTGGTGGCCGCGGCGGGTACAGTGCTCGTCAACGTTTCCTTGGGCAGGGTGGTGATCCTCTTGGCCGGTTTCCTCTTCTCGGGTATGTTCTCAAAGTCGATCCAATGACCGGAGAGCTTTCGTTGGGTTGAGGCCTTCGGCTTCGGTTCCTCCAGGGTAGAAGGAGCAGCTGGTGGTGGTGTGACCACCGGGAGCAACTGCTTGGCTGAGTCCTTGCGCTCCAGGTTGTTATTGGCTCGTAGACCCTCCTCGGCGAACTCAAACCAGGACTTGCCACTGGTGTTGGACACACGACGCGGTGACTTGGAGTTCTGGATGCGCTCCTTGCCGATGGACTCCTTGCGTGGTAGACTGATCCTCAGCTTCTCCCCCCGCACTGGAGTTCCCGCCACTCCTCCGCCTGCAATTCCAGTGGTAACACCTCCTACGCCATCGGTCTCTTGATAACCACCTGGTGTGGCCTCCTGCGGTGTCATGATTCCCGTACAGTACTCCTCCAGATGCGAAGGATTCAGCGGCGTGGTGGATCTTGGCCTGTCCACCGGGCACGTCTTCAGCTCCATATTCGCTCGTTCCCTCATGGGGATTATAGATACACCCTGGGCCCGCTCCTCGGGTAGCGTGGTGGGTATGTAGGGCAGCTCGTCCTCGAAAGACTCTTGAGACACCAGGCCCGTGCTCTCGTGCTCTTCGATGACGCACACGTTGCGCGGGAAGTTGTGGTGCCGTCGTCCTGCTTCTCCACCAGCAGGAACAGCCGTAGTCACCGAGGAGCTACCGGCCAGGTCCGAGTCCCTTTCACTCTCCGAGGATTCCACGGGCTCGTGCTCATCCGTTGACTGCGAGTGACGACGTTCTGGTGGCGGGTAGGATACACTGGTCAGAGAATCGTGATGAGAAGTGCTTGGGAGCTCCCCAACGGAAGTGGTTACAGGTTCCCTAGAGGTACCAGTTGGTGGCTCCTTATACGAAGTGCTGGGCTGATCCCTGCGGGTGGTGTTTGGTGGCTCATTGGAGGAAGTGCCTGGAGGACCCGTAAAAGAAGTGGAAGCTTGAACAGCGGCGGCGGGTGTAGTGGTCACTGGAACTCCTTTGGATGTGGGAGTGGTTGCTGATGACGGTGGCTGCTTGGATTGGCCCACTGGAGTGGCTGGTGTTGGTGTGGGAGTGGTGGGCGTGACAGTTCCAGAACTATAGCTAGGGGTTTCACCTACAAGGAGGAACAACAATATATTAATCTTAAATCTCTAGAGATTTAAGGACACCACTTACGTCTCGATTCTGGGACACTTTGTCGCTTTGGCTTCCTGGGTATGGTTACCTGACCGCCTGTCATTTCACCCGATCGACCCACTTCCGCCTCCGTAAGATTCTCGTGCAGCTTGCGGCGCACATCGAAGTTCTCCAAGTAACGCGAGTGTCGCACATCGGCTGAGGCAGCCGCTGCCGTCGGAGCAGCTTCATCCTCCGAGCTGGGACGCGACTTGGTGCGCTTTGCACGCATCACCACCGATCCGGACATGACTCCGCCTTGCTCCTCTTCCGAACTGCAGACGCCCCTTGGCGGAGGTGGTGGTGGTCCGGTCTCCATTCTTCGAATCACTGTTCCTTGGCGCTGCAATCCCTCCGTGGTTTCAGAGCCAGAGTGCTCCACTTGCTCGGATAGCTGACTCGACTGGCTCTCTGTCTTCGAAATACTGAACTGGGTGGAGAAGAGCTGCTCCTGGCTGCCGGAACCCAGCCGAGTGGCGAATAGCAGACGGCGGCGCTCCTTGGCTGCTGCCTCCGAATCAGGATTGGGCACATTCACGGTGGCCACCGTGTGCACTAATCTCGGCTCGCAGGCGCTCTGTGTGCTCTCCACCGAGGGCAGTCGCTGCATGGCTGCCTGCTCCCGTTGCTGGGCAAGATTAGCTGCCCGGGCACTAACCACCGAGCCCACCGATTCGGCCGTCGTCTCCTGCGAATCCTGCGAGCTGTGCCGCTGGACCTCCAGGCTCCAGTTGGCCGGTTCCGGCTGCTGAAGGATTTGCTCCTCGCCAGGCGCCGTTGGCGGATCCTCCTGACTGGGCAGCGATTGTATGGCGTCCAAATCCGGTCGTTGGGCCACCCTCCTTTGGGCTACGGGACGCAAGGCAGCCGCCGCGGCCGCCAATTGGGTGGCTGTGATCTGCGTGCCCGGTGCCACCGGCTGAGCGGAAGCGGGCGGAGCTCGGTGGGTGGGCAGCGGCGACGGATCCATGCTGGCCTGCGCCGCATGGGTCAGCTGCTGGATGCCTTGCAGCAGAGTGCGCGCCTCGCGTTCCTCGGGCGGTGTGTGCAGCGGTATATGGATAACACCCTCCACTGGCTCATCGTAGTAACGCAGACGACTGCCGGGTCGAGAGCCCACTGGGGTCCGACTGCGATTGGTGGACCCCGATCCCGGTGCCGGTGGAGGAGGCGGTGGCACTGGCTCAACACTGGACTCTATTGGCGACGAGCTCTTGCTGCTCTGGCTACCCCTCTTTCCCGGCTTGAAGATGGCCAGCACGGACTTCTGCTTGCTGGGCGTCACATTCTGGGAACCGCCTCCGCCTCCCAATCCGCCCGATGCCGTGGCGGGTCGTTCTTTGCTTTTGCTACGCGAACGAGCCGTTTCCCTGGGCGAATCCGGTGAGTCCTTGCCCAAACGAAAGAGCGAGCTGAAGGAGCTCTTGCGGGACACGGAGCCACCTGCTCCGCCGCCAGCTCCAGTGGCGGGTGATGGTGAACGACTGGTCAATCGTCGACCCGGCTTGGGACTCGCTGTGGGGGTCAAGCGATGCTCCTCTATGGGTGCACCCTGCAGGCTCAGCGAGGCGGGCTTGGAGTAAACCGGTGCCAGTTGATTGGGTGCCTCCACCACGCGCTCATTGGAGGCAATGCCCTTGTCACTGTACATATGATCCGGCCTGAGATTAATCCTTATGTACTCCGTGCCGCTGGCCGTCTTGCCCACAACCATTTGACCCGGGCTCTTGGTGCTCCTGCGTTGGGCGCCAATCGTCTGCTTCACCTTTGGCTCCTTCTCTATCCGTTCGCCGTTGGCCAGCGTGCTGGTCTGCCTGCTCCTGCTGCGACTTGAGGTGGTGGCTGCGGAACTTGTTGGTGCGGGTGGCAGCACCTTGATGCCCTCGGCCAGTACCGCCTGGGTGGGATCATGTTTACGGGCCAGCAACAGTTGCTCCAATAGCGCCGCATTTGCGGCCACAGTGCCGGCACCCGGCATTCCATCCGCCTGACTATGTGCGGAGCTGGCTGCCGTGGAGGCGTTGCTGGCGCCACCACTACCGGCCAGCTCCACGGGCTTGGGGCCGCAGAACGAGGTCTCCAGCAGCATGCGATGCGGCGAGGGGGAGCGCGAGACACCCGATATCGCCGAGAGGCGACTCACCGCCGAGCCCTGGCTGCCCACGCTCGAGATGCGGCTGGTGCGACCCGAGATGCACAGCAGGGCAGCCACCTCCGAACTGGCCGAGTCCTTGCGCTGATGCTGTTGCAGGTAACTCTGGTGGTCATCGAACTTAAAGATGTGCGGCGATGAGCGCTTGGCCTGCAAAAAGAAAAGATGAACGAGGACGAGAAAAATATATCAACAAAATCAAATATTTTTGGCAGCATGTCATTTCAGTTTGATGAAATATCTAGTATGTATGGTACATATATAGTGTATCATGTTGCATAATCTTTTAACGCAGATGTGAGCAAGATATTACTTGAAGTCCAAGTTATCCCAGGATTAAAATTAGTGAAAAAACTGAAGGACATGACACGATTTTATAGAGGAACTCTAAACTGGAGAGAAGTGGGAGCAAAATAGGTGGAGTGACCATTGAAATAGAAAACTAAAGGATGCAATGTGGAAATAGAAATCCGACCTTTTAAATAAAATTTCAATTTACTGGATGAATGTTTCCAATTTAAGACAAGAAGGCTGCACCATTTTCCCGCAGTGTACACACTAAAACGAGGAAATGGACTCGGACAGCGGTCCGCTGGCAATCATGGGATTCCACTCGAGTCCACGTCAATCGCGGCACTTCAATCTGGACTCACTACCCGGGGCTGCCAATCAGCCGAGGCAAACAGAGGTGGAGGAGCACAAAGGAATGCAGCTCCAGTCGAAAGTGGAAGAAAGTGCAAAATGGAAATGGAAATGGGATTGCATTTTGGTTGCCATTGGGGAATGCTCTGCAGGACTTTCAGATTTTTCACCGACATTCTGCATAATTAGGTAGAATTTTAGTTTACAAGAGTTTAATATTGCTCAAGCTAATTAAAGAGATTATTAACTTAGCTTGTTATCCTTTTCATATAACGCTTAAATGGCAAATCTATACTTTTCATTGCATACTTTCAGACACCTTTTTGAAATCGCTTTCAACACTGGCAATTAGCTGGTTATCGAAAATACATCATACGCACTTTAGCAATAGCCTTCAGATAACAGGCCAATTAACGCAGTCACGCGTCCAACTAATCAATTGCAACTTTTTGCAATTAACCGGGAGTCCTCATTCCACCGCCGCCTCCATCTCCACCTTTAACTCATCCAGCAATTTATAAGTTGGACGGCTTTCGCCCAGCTGACAGAGTTACTCATTTCTCCCGGGGAAAAACTGGACCGGGGGTAAATAATTCCCACAAACTTTTGCCCGAGTGCAGGAATAAACTTTTGCCAAACAATCGCAACTGGGGAAATTGAGGCTGCAGTGGAGGAGCGGATGGGCTGGGCATGGGTATGGGGTCCTTGGGCTTTTGTTGGTGGGTGGTTACACTTGTCAGCTGTCACTCGGTGCTTACTCGTCCATCCGCCTGCCCATTTCCGTTGATGGCACCACTGCTGCTGCACTTCCCAGCCACTCGAATGCAATTTTGCATTATTAATTCAACTTGCGATGCGGTTACTGGGCTCCCAACCAGGCCGACCCCTTCGACCCCCGTCGAACCTTGGCGACCCCTTCAATGTCAAGCGCATCCGCTTGTTTAATAGGAAATGTCGAAGCAACTTGAAAAACCAACACACTTCCTCCACGCAAATGTGTTTAAAAGAGTCGTTATTTCATTTCCAGAGGGTAAAGACATACGAATGTTTTTAGTATTAGCAATAGAGGATTTAAGTTGAGCATATATACCATGACCATGACTTACATACTGGTACGTGTTCAATCGTGTAAATACTCGGTTAAAAGTCGATTTGGTGTTACGTATCGTGTGTTTGCTGCAATCGAATTGATCGCTGCTGTTATCGCATTTTGTTGTGTACTTATCGTGTGAATTGCGATTGTTATCGATGCTGCAATCGATCGCTTTCTTGCTAGCCGCCGCTCACCTGCTGCTGCTGCTGCTGGATCCGCTCCTGCTCCTCCTTCTTCTGCTCGGGATCCATGAAGTACAGCTCCTCGGTGGAGCTGCGTAGCTCCAGGGCGCCCTCCTCCCGAAATCCAAGGCCAATCGTTTCCTGTAGGGTGCCAGTGCCGACCTTCAGAGCATTAGTTCAACCACATAAACCAGCCAGTACACACACACACACACACACATCGTCAGTCGGCAGTCAGAGCGATAGTTTGTTTGTTTGGTTTTTCGATTTTTTCGATTTTTTTTGATTTGGTTTATTCGTTGGGGATCAGGATAGGTCAGGTCAGGTGAGGTGTGGTGAGGTGAGGATGTGGTTGGGGGTTAAGAAGCATGCAAGGCGTTTAAGGAAATGGAGGCAAGAGTCGAAAACAGAAAACAGAAACGAAATCAACAAATCAACAGCCAATTTGTGTGCAGGTTTCGTTTTGTGGTTCGGTCGGGATTTTTTGTTTTTCGAATGGTTGCGTTTTTCGTGGGTTGGTTTAAGGATATACATATGTACAAGTACATATGTATGTGTATACGTGTTATAGGTCAGGGGTTATGTGTGTTTTTTTTGGGGGGAGCGTGTGTGTGCAAGGGGTAGCGAGCGCATCACAGAGTGTTACAGACAGAGAAAGAGACAGATGTACACAGATATAGACGGTGATATACATATCGATGAATGGTTAAGATATATATTTATATTGATTGATTGATGTTCGAACGGCAGAAGCGACAAAACAGATAAACAAATCCAAATGAAGCAAACAAGAGCAAAGTACAACATAGTTAGCATTAGAGATGATGCTTTGCCCCATCGAATCAAAACCCACACGGATCATATATGGGGCATATGGTAATCACTTAACAAGAACATTTAATATCCTATGCCCCATTTGGGAGTCGACTTTGGGAGTTACCCCTTGACTCACCTGCTCGAATACATTTTCCGGACTGCTCTCCCGGCTGTCCTCCTCGTGATGCGACGAACTGGAGGCGCGACTCAGCTCGATGCGGGGCGTGGAGGGCGTGGTCAGGGTGGTGGCTCCGCGATAACTTCCACCCGCATTCGCACCGCCCCCGGCCCCGCCGCCAGCACCACCAGCCGCATGGGCGCTGGGTGGGATGGGCTGACCGCCCTCGCTGCTGCTCACCAAGGTGGTGGTCACCGTTGTCGTTGCCGTTTTCAGGGGCGGCGGTCGCTGCTTCGCCTGGACAATCGTCGCCGAGCAAGTGGCCGATGAAACCGATGACGACGAGGAGGAGGAGGCGGATGCTGCGGATGCGGAGGCGGCTGTACTTGCATTTGCTAATGCGGATGCAGATGCGGATGCATTGGCTATGCTGGGTGCTTCTATGCCGCCGGCGGTTCTATTGCGATTCGTCGTCTTCGACATCGTTGTCTGATTTCGCAGACCCTGCTCCATCATCTGAAAAAAAAATATAACAATAAATAAGTACATAATTGCATAAGTATTTTAGCCCTAATTTACGCAAATATTTTGAGGCAAAAACAGTGCCACATCCTTTGCGGGATCACAAAATTATCATCAAAAGCTGCCCAGCAATATAGTTGCAAAAGTGTGCAAACTGTCATTTTAAGCTGCCAAAAAGTGAGTTTTGCAATATACATAGTTGCAACTTGCGGAACAGTTTGTGCAGCTTGGGCCACAGTTTGGTGGCAAGTTTGTGCTGCCTTTGCAACTAGATTGGGCAAAAAGGAGCTTTGTTTAAATTGTGGTTGCAAAATTGTGCAAGCAGGCACCCAAAACTATTGATGCAAGTTAAGTATATATATATTCGAAAAACAAACATTTATATATACTAGTAAGTTTAAAGGAAGATAATATTATGTGCTCTTATCACAGCGATTTCTAAGCTTTTCCAGTCAGGAAAAGCATATGAATTGCATTCAAAATTCGAAAAACAAACATCTAATCTAATTGTTTGCCGCGGCGATGTCAAGGGAAGCCGCATTAGATGATGGAAAACCCAGGGGAAAATGTAGTGAAATTGAAAACTGCTGGGTCATTTCGATTGCGGGTTAGCACAGGCAACACCCGCTATAATCTCCCCTCGGATTGCATTTCGCAAATTGAAATCAACCGCTTTTGACAAAGTTTCCTCTATACAGATGTACATGTGGAGCTGGCCCGCGGCGTTTCCTCTGCGGATTTTCCAACCATTCATTCTGGCTTTTCATTCTGGCTCGCACATTGTCACATGTGAATTTTAAACGAAACGATGATTTGCTTTGTCTTCATGTGGCCGCAATTGTTTGCCAGAGTTTGCCCCTCATAATTAAAGGGTTTTGCTTTTTTTGGGTTTAATCCTCGCACTGAAGTGTCCTGCATTGGGTTTCGGTTTCGCTTTGGGCAAGACAACACCCAAAAACACTGGCATCTGGCCTGGAATGCCGGGAGCTCGAATTCGAGGAGACAGATTGTCAACTGACCATTTTCCCTATAACGAATGAGCAAGATAAACGCACGTGACAAATAGATATGTGTTCCTCGAATCATTCAGGCCACTGATTACCAACTATCAATCTACTTCTACGATTTTATATATCCTTAATATCCCTACAATGTTAAAGTGTTGCACTTGCGGGAAATGGGAATAAATTCCCTGAGTTGGCACTTTCCTTCTTGCTTGTCACATTTTTCCCCCATCACTGAATTTCCTTTGAATAGCTTCAAATCGGAGGTACGAGATAATAACTTTTAGTTACCGAGCGACTTTATTTGTCGCCTTTCTTGTCTGGGGGCCCAAAGTCTTTGGCCAACACCATTAGCGGGATTTAAGTTTTCAAGCAGCTCGCAATGGGGATGGCATGGAAATGCGGGGTCCAAAGTTTACTGGAGCAACAGACTTGCTCCATCACCGCTGCAGTTTTTCCACTGATGCTGCACACTCGCATTAAATGCGCTCAAGGAGAAATCCTTTCACACGCAAACTGTGGAAGTGAGTACGATGCTAAAGAGCGCTGCAGATGCACGATAATATATACATATATATCATAGATGTATGCAGAGATATATAGTTGCTGGGGGTTTCGGATCTGGATGGTATGATTGACACATGGCGCCTGAGTGCGGAAACTGGCTGGAAATCGTGGACTGGCATCGTTTATTGTCGCTGCGGGACCTTGGGGCCACAAATTAATTTAAAGTTGCCGCTGCCAGCTATGCAGCAACAACAGTTTCCGAAATTGACGGCATACAGCGTGCTGTGCGGCAAGCGAAATAGGGGCAAACAATGTCGCCCATGAAAGCAAACCTTTATCCCCCCCACCTCCGCCACAAAGAAACGGAGGGGTTTCTCCGCTCAGAAGCACCGTAACACGCTTAAAACTGTAAGCTCCATTAGGACTTTCTAAGCCTCTGAGCAGCTCGTAATGATCACAAATCCCCAGACCGCTTTAAAGCACACAAACGTTTTGTAATAGGCTAGACGTGACTTTTAATTATCAATTAGTCTAGGAGTTTCTATAACTTTCAGAAAATAAATATCTCCCTTACTTCGTAGACCCTTCTCATTTTCATGAATTATAACTAACATATTTTAAGATCATTCAGGTTTTATCTAAATCTACTTATCCCAACCGCATATCTCCTCTATAACCTCCATAACCTCATATAGACCCAAGTCACCGTGCATTCAAATATTTTCCAAAACTGCGAGAGCCCAAAAAAGCCGTGCACCCCACTCTACCAAAAATGTTGGCCTTTTGTTTTTGTGGTGTACAGAAAAGAAAATACCGTATATTTCTTGCTTATTTTTTGGGAGGCACGGCAGGAAATATGGGCAAGTGTTTTGGGACACATCGTAACATAATTTTAGGCACAAGAATAGGAAGAAGCAGGGCACCGGGCGAGCAGGAAGACTACACAAAAGAGAGACAGAGAGAGAGAGAGAAGAGTCAGCAGAGAGGCTGTCACACAAATGTGTGATTAAATTAATTAAAATTTAAATAAAAAGCAACTTAAGGAGCAGAGAGCGAGTGAGAGAGGAATAAAGTGGTTGGCAAGGGGGTGGGCGGAAGAGGATAAGAGAGCGCCGCGTGCTTTGCTTTCTGTTTATTGTTCACACACACACACACACACTCACCGCGGTCCCAAAAAGTCCTCTCCACGCGTGCGAGTGTGTGTATTAGTTGTCCTTATTAATTTTGCATCAATTTGCACTAAAAAAAAGTGGAACGGTAAAAGCCAGCAAGTCTGATTTCTGCTCTGGTTTTTTTTTATGCGACTGCTTGCTATCTTTCGTTTTTGATTTATCTCCTTGGCTGCTCACTTTAGCTAACTGCTAGTGCTATCTCTGTCTGGCGTCTGGCTGGCACACACACACACGCGCTCTCTCTGCCTCACTATTCCGCTCTCTCGCAGGAGCACCGTTCACCGATAGACCGCACGCACGCAGCGCCAGCGTCGAACTGCCCCGAAAAGTATGCTAACGGTGAATGTGAATGGGAATGCGACGAAAGCTTCGCCGTCTTCGCTTTTCCGCTATTTCTTTGCACCACTCTCCCCCACTTCCTCTCTCACTCACTCTCGCGCTTCAATTCGCTTCGAAAGCTTCTCGGGAAGTGAACGGAAGAGGGAGGGCAGAGCGGTGAAGAGGGACTGCGGCCGGAAAGCTCTGAGGACTCAGCTGTGGCGCCTGCGAAGCTTCAAGAGTCAACTAGCCATGTGTGCGAATGTGTGGGTGCGACTGCGATGGGGAATACAGCAGCGGGCAGATGGTTAGTAGCTCCCTCGGGATATAAACTTAGATGGGATTTATAACTTTCTGCATCTCAGCTGTTCCAATGAAAGATAGTTGAACTGAGAACTTAATGCAATAGATCTAAAATTGACTATAAATTTCGGTGTTTGTCCTATTTCCTTTCCCCGCACAGTCACCCCGTTTGCTCGCCCGCTGCCTTATCAGGAGTCGTCCTTCGTCCCTTTAGCCACTGGCAAAATGACATTATTTAGAGCACTTCACATCCAAGGCGTATGCGTGTCACAATATTTTCGAACGCGTGCAAAACTCACGGTTTCTCACAGTCACCGATCTGTGACGCGTGCTACCGGCTATAGTCTTCTTTTCCGTTGTTCGCTCTTTTCTTGCAGTGTAATCGATGTTTCTGCTGTTTTGTCGTTTAAGATTCATTTTGTTTATTGGCCGCAAGCGTTTGGCCTGCCTGGCTGCCTTTTAAGTGGCCATTTGCATGATTGCGGCATACATCCCCCGACCTTTGAGCTCCCCAACCCACCAATTGCCACCCCCATTTATACACCCATATTTTTTGGAGAGCGGAAAGCTTTGGCCAAGCTTACAGCGCCCAGGAGCGACTTAGCTGATTTCGTGTTTTGGTTAATTAATTTAAGCCCTGCATTATGTGCATGCGACATGAGGTGGTGGCTGTTACGGTGGTGGTCACTGGATGAGAGGGTCTACCAAACACGAATAGAATAGATCATATTTATGCTACCACCATTACGCTTAAAGCAGGCACACATCTATCATTATAAATGCAGTAATGTTGACCATACATCTACTGTAATGTTCTTATGGGGTGTTTTTGGTAAATAGGCTAGAGGACTCACCGCCACTTGGCCAGGATGCTGATGGTGATGGGGATGTGGATGGTGATGCTGTTGCTCCTGCTGCTGCTGCTGCTGTGCATTTGTCGTGGCATTGTCCTCGAATGACTTCTCGAAGGATGCAATTGGCGCTGGGCCAAGTCGTTTCTGCCGGCGCGCATCCATTCCGTAACCGTTTGCCAGTGCCCAGTGCCGCTCCTCGATGCTATTTATTTAGCCAGCAGCAAGGCATCGGCATGGAATATCCTTTAAATGGAGCACCGGCTAAGGAAGAGAGGAAAAAAAAGCGGAGGGACACACATTAGAAGGCCGTTGGCACGATTTCTCTCTTGGCGTGGCTTTTCATAATTGCCTTTGGCAACAATAATGCACTGAAAAATAAAACGCAATTCCGTTTATAATAACTTCTAAATGCGCCTTTCATTAATGGTAGACATTGGGTAATAGCCTAGATGTATCGCTAAAATCGATTTATTTCAAAATAAAAAATCGAAATCGATTAGCAGCTCGTTGAACGTTATAAAGGCACAAAGACTTGACTTATGTTTAGATAACGCCCAATTTTGTCACAGTGCACGAGCAACTACAGCAAAACGGTTGCAATCACATATCACTCGGCTTTTACTGTTGCTCGCGTTGGGCTCCATCAATCATTGGGGAATCATTTGGAAAAATAAGCCAAACTAAATATATATGAGGCAATACATACGTGTCTGCATTGCCAGCGAATTATTCGCCACTGGGAGCGAGCGAGACGGATGCGGCGACAGAGGGAGACGGCAGGAGAAGAGAGCAGAGAAAAGGGGGTAATTCCGTGTCAACAGTTCATTGAACCGCATGGCAGCCGCAAGCGAACCGGAAGTGAAATAATAACATCAACAATTGATGAATATTTAAAGACGCGGCCATTCAGGGTTGCCATGTTATACTGTAATTCTCGGAAATTTTCCATTTAATATTCATTGTTGTTAACCATTGTAGATTGCGACACTATCTATATACATATTCGTTAAAGCCTACAACTTTAATTAAGTATACGTACAGGGTTGCCATGTGCACACAGTTTATGCTAAGCCATAAGATTTGGATTAACAAGCCCCTAAATTTAACCTCATAAAGACCTCAAGTTTCATGGAGTTTGGCAAATATGCTATTTCAATGCCATCCTGTTTCCTTTAGCAAACAAAATAGTGCCACTCAGATGACGCAGGACCAAAGTAAATATCAACAGAAACACATTTGCGCACACAAGTTTGCCGATGACATGACTTCATCATCTGCCTGGCTGAAATTGTGTTAAAACTTCGACCAAAAGCCAATGAGAGGTAATGCATCCTTTGAGGAGTCCGATATTTTGTGATTTCAACTAACTGAGGCTGCTGCCAATCTCTAATTTCTGATTTTCGAGACACACACAAAAGCAATTGCTACCTTTCATTTTAATACACAAAAGACAATATTTCCTTTTCTCTCTCGATTTTCTGGGTACGAAATATTAAAAAAAAAACTCGAGAAATAGGACATGAAACTCGAGCATCCTTGAACCACACATATTCACACGCACATACTCTCACACACACACATATCCTGACGCAAACATGATTATTGCAGCTGGCTGGTATAAAGTTTTTTTTTATTTTTTCGTTTTCGGAACTTGGGCATGGGAACTTTTACTCTGCAGTTTGTTCTGGTTATTGGGGCAGTGAAAAAAAAAGTACCGGGAGTGGTCCTGCAGGGGATGCATATTGATTGGGGAGTTGCGAGTCGAAATGAATTCGGTGCATTATTCATCGACGTGCGGATAGACACACACGTACTTTATTTCGTACAGTGGCAATGGGAATTGCTTGACACTCGTCTAAGCACAAGTTTGAAGGACTTAAATCGAAAAAGTGCCCGCTCGTCTAGTTCCTAAATAATTTACTATAAAACCTAGTCTCAGGAACCCCAACGATTGGTTAAATTATAAATAAAATTAAAAGAAAAGGATTTACCTCTTGGCGCGCTTAAGCCTACAAGTTTAGGCGATATTTATAGCTAGTTTGCCATGGCATTGGCAATGCGATTAAGCCATTTGGGCTCCCAACACGAACCCACAACTAGCCGCTCTCACTCCAATGTTGACGTAGTTTTTAATAAACTTGTCAGCGCCCTTTTCCGCAATCGACCACCCAAACCAGCGCGATGGCCTTGAATCAACACCCACCGCCCCCCACATTTGACCTTCTGCGGGCTCGGTTCTAAATTTAAAACGTTTAGCAGCAATTTTTCGTAATTTTCCCATAGATCCAGGGGCAATGAATACCAATGAGTGCACTCATCAGTGTCAAGTTGTGATGAAAAGCTAAGGTCAACTACTTGGTCGCGGATATATGTGCATGAATAAGTCGCCTGATTTTCAAAAGGGATTATACTCGCAAATTACACAGAAACTAGTTAATTGATAATTCCCCACATTTTTACGAAATTAATCAAAATCATAATTGATACAAGCAGTAATGGGAATTGTACACGAAAATAATTGCACTCTTTGATGGATTGTTTGCCATAATTAAAGCAAACACTATTAAATTGCACTCGAATGTGAAAAATGTCAGTAATAACATGCAAGCATTTTTCAACACTTTTTACAACGACAAGAACAAAAGTGGTCCGTTAGTCACAAACCACTCTATTAAATTCCCTATTAGTGAAAAACAAAAATATTTCGTGCATGTTGCGGCTTTTTTTTCTGTTTACGTTACAAAGTTTCGCATAATTTAACTAAACATAAATTAAATTTGTTCCAATTAGCCGCACATATGCAAAACACTATGTTAAACACAACATTTTTTTAGGTTTACAGGTTTTTTCATCACTTAACTTCGCTAGAAATGGTCACACAGCTAAAATAATTGCCGCTTTTTACTTTGGATTACCAATGCTAACAAAACTAATAACTATACGACAGTCTTTGTGAAATAAATTTGTTTGAAAATTTTCGCACTTTTTTTACATTCCCAAAAATTTGCCAAAAATTGACAAAAAATGGAATTCCCATTTTTGGACACAGTTCGATTGGAAATTTAAATACGAGTTCAAAGAGGTATGGCATTCCATATTCAGACAATTATTTTCAAAATTTTGGACAAAAAAAGAATTATTATTTTACCCAAATTCGAAAAAAACACTTTTGGCAAATACTCGATATTTTCGATTGGAATTTTCAATATAACTTCGCTAAAAATGATCATAAAAATGAAAGAATGACAGTTTTGAGCAGCTATTTACCAATGCTAACTATCCCTTTCATTTTGTGACGGATTTAGGAAAATTGATTTTTTCGCAAATTTTTGCATTTTTTGTAAGGGGTAACATCATCAAAATTTGCAAAAAATTAACAAAAAATGGAATTCCCATTTTTGGACACAGTTCGATTGGAAATTTAAATACGAGTTCAAAGAGGTATGGCATTCCATATTCAGACAATTGTTTTCCAAATTTTGGACAAAAAAAGGATTATTTTTTACCCAAATTCGATAAAACCACTTTTGGCAAATACTCGATATTTTCGATTGTAATTTTCAATATAACTTCGCTAAAAATGATCATAAAAATGAAAGAATGACAGTTTTGAGCAGCTATTTACCAATGCTAACTATCCCTTTCATTTGTTGACGGATTTAGGAAAATTGATTTTTTCGCAAATTTTTGCATTTTTTGTAAGGGGTAACATCATCAAAATTTGCAAAAAATGAACAAAAAATGGAATTCCCATTTTTGGACACAGTTCGATTGGAAATTTAAATACGAGTTCAAAGAGGTATGGCATTCCATATTCAGACAATTATTTTCCAAATTTTGGACAAAAAAAGAATTATTTTTTTACCCAAATTCGATAAAACCACTTTTGGCAAATACTCGATATTTTCGATTGTAATTTTCAATATAACTTCGCTAAAAATGATCATAAAAATGAAAGAATGACAGTTTTGAGCAGCTATTTACCAATGCTAACTATCCCTTTCATTTGTTGACGGATTTAGGAAAATTGATTTTTTCGCAAATTTTTGCATTTTTTGTAAGGGGTAACATCATCAAAATTTGCCAAAAATGGCAAAAAAATAAAACTCCCAAATTTCGTTCCAAATCGATTGGGAATCGAAATACGAGCTCAATGATGTATGACATTCCATTTTTGGTGCAATATTTTTGTAGTTTTGGCCAAAATAAGCCATTTTGGAAGTTTCTGGCGAACTTCCCTTTTATCTCTACTTTACTTTAAGCTACTTGCTGGTCTTTAACACACATATTCCTTACCCAGAGGCAGCATTGAAAATCGATGGAATCAGCGCCAGAAAGTGGAGGTGGAGACGCAAAGGGGACAAGGATGTCAGCATAACTCTGCCAAACAGCTTAAGGAAGCGTTTCTATAAGACCCTTCACAACCAGCACTCTCTGCATCCCCGATTCCTCTATTTCGTCGAAACTTTGATGCTTTCGCAAAACGATGTAAAGAAAAATTGGAGAAAGAAAACAAAACTTTGTCTGGCCGAACATTAAATAAACATTTGCAAATCTTTATAGCACACATAGTCAACAAGACATCGATTTTAATAACCCATGCCTCCACTGGCCAAGCTTAAGCTTAATTCCATCTATTCACAACAACTCGCACACAAAATCCTTTTACTAAAGCAAGGCTACCTGTGCATTATTTTCTAAGGCTCAATTAATATTTAAAAGTGCTGTTCTTTTTGATAAAGTTTTTAATCCGCAGTCGTGTGGATTGAGGTTTCCCCTTTGAAGGCTTTTTTCTCCTATTGTTTCGATTCTTTTGCTAAATTCCTTTGCCCTCTGCGAATTGGCAACTTCGTCTGAAAATGGCTCATGGCCTGCGGCCAATGGCAATAGGCAAAAGCCTGTAGACACATTGCCCCCAATGACATTGGGTGGCCCAATGGAGGGGGAAATGAGGATTGAGTGAAGGGAAGGGAAGGGAAGGGGGGACTGGAGACGCTGGGCGACGTCGCCGCTGTCGTCGGTGGCAGAATTTCCCACTGCGAACGGCGGGAGACGCTCAGCAGGCGGGAAAAGCATTTCATTGACCTCATAAATAGTCCAAGAAGAGGCCCACAAAAAAAGGATGGGGCGGGGCCAAAGGGGGCGGTGGGTCTGGCGGCACCGCAAGCCCCCAAAACTGGCATTCAAAAGACGGCGTCGGCCATTTAATGTCGGCTGCACAGAAAACAATTTAGTTACTCTTATCATTAACACTCTTTAGTACAAATAACATAAAGTTAACCATCGAAAGCTGCTAAATATTCGGCTCGAAGGACCAAATTAGATTTAAGCCATAACGATGCAAACTTAACAAGGGCGTTTTTTCTCTGCACGATGAAAAAAAAATTATTAATGCCTGCTCGTTGCTCATCGTTTCCAGCTAAACTGTTTGTCATTGATGGTCTGGGTGGTGGATAGTGGGATTGTGGGCTTGTGGATGGTGTAGATTCAGAGAAGCCCATGTGGATAAATTCAATGAGACTGTTCAATGGATGTGGTCACTGAGCTAAAAGAATGTTCAGACCAAAGGAGGGAGATGGCTGGCCAAAAATGGAGACACCGAAGACAGACAAGCGACAGCAGGGGAGATAGTGACCATTTTTAATGCAATTAAAAAATGGAACTTCTCCTTTTTGTTATACATCCACAGAGTAGAACAACTGTAAGGACGAAAGTGTTATTAAGGTCTTTTACAATTTATAGCTCACTGTGCTGTTTCCATGAGCTATTCCAATGCTTATCGCCGGTGGAAAACTGAAAGGGGACAGGTGGAGGCGGGAAGCAGAAACAGCAAAATGGAAACAAAACACTGCCTTTGATCGGTGGCTTTTGATAAGCGTCAATGACACAGACAGTGCAGAGGATGATATGGAGTGGAAGGAACTGGGGAAGGACCTCGTTGCTGCTGGCAGTGAATCAGATTTCGCTCTCTCCCTCTCTCTCTCTCTCTCTCTCTCATTATGCATTATACATTGTGCATTGTAACCAAGTTGAGCTGACTCATTCAAACTTGTCGCCGGGAATTTGGGCCAACTGCAAAAGGGGCCGCAGGCGGATGGTTTGGCAGAACAGGTGACTTTTCTTTGTCTAGCCGCAAAAGTGGAGCACCGACGATGCTGACCAGGCACCACCATCAGCGAGCATTGCACTGCCCGAAATATATTGATCAAATTGAATCCGGTTCGAAGGACCATAGAGTAAAAATGTCATAAGCGAGGCTTTGTGAATTGAGCTCTAGTTGAGCTGAGTGCATACGACTTAAGGATAATTAAGCACAGCGGCCTACATTATTTTTCTCGCTGTGTGCCAAATGCGATTAGAAGACCTCGTCCACACTGCACGCTTTCAGGCAGTCGCAGGAAAATGACTTCTTGAACGGCAAAAGCCAAAAGCAATAATGTAAAAGAAACGAGAATTCGAGTGGGGCAACGAGAGAACAGAATTAGCATGCAATAACAATGACTGAGATGTAGGTGTGAGGTTAGTTCTGTTCTATTCGGTTGGGGTCACCAAAAAGGGGGCGTGAGGTTGTCGGGCTGGGCATGACTAATATGGGTCTCTCGCCTATCGTTCTTCGGCGAGGTTAAAATCATTTGGGGGTAGTTCAAAGCCGTCGACCCCCTTCTTTTTTCACCGCATTTTTATTCGTACTTCCACGTTTGTTACTTCTGTTCTGTTGGTGTAATAGTATAATGGCGTGCCGACTGGCGGCAGCTTGTAGGTGTTAAGTAATGACACACATACACAGTGGGTTAAGAGGGGGTGGCATTAAGGGTTATTCGCTGAGGTCGCCAATTATCGGGGACTGCCACAACACGTACATACCATATGTATGTATGAATAGGCCCAATAGCGTAATCGTAATTACAGACAAATTGAAAATCATTTCGAACATATTACCAAAACGCAAGAGTTTCCATTTAGTTAATAAAAAATAGCTTAGTACACTACTTTCTTAAATTTGAATATTATTTCTAGAATTTCCAGTCTATATGCTAACAAAATGGTAGGAAAGAACAATAGTTAGTGTTGAAATCCTTTCTTAACTTCCTAATTTTAGGTTTCCTCATGGAGCTTTATTATAGCTCTTAAGTACCCAACGAATGTATTTACATAAAGCTTAACCCTAGCCGCTCTCTGCATTCCCCACTTATTATTTTCGCCAGGACTCGCCCCTCCGAATGAGTGGCTGCTTTCTTTGGATTTTTATGGCCATCGCTGGCTGGTAACTGGCTCTGCAGCCATGAATTCCACCTTACATAATTGAACAAGCATTCGCCGGAACAAGGATATAGTTGGCAGGACACACATGCAGAATAGTTATGTGTATGCACAAGCAGCAACAGCTAAAAAGCCGCTCACCAACTGCAGTCGAAATTCATTGCATACCTTTCGGAGTCGGGAACTCTGGAGTCTGCTATCCGTTGATGAAATTCCACACAGCTTGTTCACTTGCCGGCTGCTGGACGCCACACAGAAAAAAAACACCAACAATTGAATAAAACACCATTTAGAGCAACATTATTCGATCGAATTGCGCGACTAGTGTTTCCAGCAAATGTTCGCCTGGTTATTTGCAACGAGCTTGGGACAAATTCGATTGGACGCGATAACCGTTCTCGGCGCCAAACGAACGCCGACTGAACTTATCAGTCACTCAACTGAACAGCGACCCGGCCAACAAATACAGTCGCAAATTCGCATACACACACACACGGTCTGTGCGGGTGTGTGTTGGTGTTGCGACGACAACGAGCATGCAACAACAACATGTTGGAACGCACACACACGCACACAGAAAAGAACAGTGGAGCTTATATGCCATCAAAACATTTAGTTAAATTATACAGTTAAATGGGTAATAGCTGGGCTTCGACTCTGGCGAGGTATCACTGTACTTCGACACCAACACACTCTCGCAAGAGAGCCGAACCCGTTAGTCGGACTATTGTTGACTGCACATTTCGTTTATTGCTTCTGCTACTGTTTTTGCCCCTCTGCCTCTACCAAATTCGGGCTTTCCATCTTCCGGCAAAGAAGCAGCGAGGCGAAGTGCAGGGAAAACAGAGAAAGCTGAAAACAGAGAACAGAAAACAGAAATGCAAAGGAACTGACTGAGGAACTAGGGGAAATCCCCGACCAACTGCATTTCACGTACAGAGTGCAGCGTAAGCTTTTTTGGGCTTGGGCTTGGGCATGTTAATGGGGTCACCAGCACCACGCCCACTCAATTCGCCGCCCACCGCCCCCTTTTACTTTTACAGCTGCGATTGTTGTGGCAAAATGCAAAATTGATCAATTTGGGCGTCAAGACTGGCAGGGACTCTCGCTCTCCGCCTTTGATGGGCCATCCCAGGGCAAGACCCCACTTTGATTTTCCTTTACGCCCATCATGTGCAAATATATATAATTCATCATGCCCACTTCCCGGGGACTTTCAAGCCAGACAAGCCATCGCCCCAACGCCCTAATTGTGTTGGCAGTCATAATGCAATTGAAGGGTTGACTGCTGGCCCTCGAGTCAGATGTAGGGTGCTCTTGGTCCTTTCAGCCGGATGACGAGTGCGGTCTGCTAATCCACTCTATTGAATCTCTATAGTCTGAAGTGCAATGTATTTAAACGGAATCGCTAACGGATTCAACATATATTGTAGTATTTAAGGCATCATTGCTCCACTTAGATAAAGAATTTAAAGAACACAATCGAATTGCCCGACATGAAGGGTAACTGCGCGGCACCTATTGCTTCCGCACAAAAAAAGGGGATTCACAAAGGCCCACACACCAGCCGACCCACTCCCATTGTGCATGTGTGCAAGCATCCTCCCCCGCAGAGACTAGCCACCCATCTGCTGCCACCACGCCCCCCAAAAAGGCAGAGTTGCCACATAATTCGATTACCATACATGCAATCGCATGCAGTGCGCATCTGGTTTTGGGTAAAAACGTAAGTCCCCCCCACTCCCACCGCCCATCTCCCATTCAAATGGGAGTGGCACCACGCATCGCACTGATGGATGAGTCGCAGCGTTAAGTGGCGTTAAATCGGGGAATACGGAGCGGAGAGGCCAGAGTGTTTGCATATAAACAGAGGCACTGCGAGAAAAATGTGCTATTGAATCAATCTTTACATTATACCGATCAAAATAGCTTAAAAAGATACTATACCTTTCCTATGGTTCCATATTTTGGGGGCATATTTTATGGATTATTATTGAGTTTTTCCCGTGTGTAAGCCGACATTTAAACTAATATGTCACGGGAACGGACAGCAGTGGACGGCAAAGTGGAGATGATGGAGAATAGGTTGTAAGCACACTTTCAACCGAGCCACACTTAAATGTGTCAACTGCACGACTCGAGGACATGTTCAAAGTGTCACTGGGCGATTGCGAATTGCGAGTTGTGGGAGTACGGATTGCGGATTGCGGATTGCAGACTGCAGACTGGGCATTGTGGATGCGGACGACCCAGTGGCCAGGTTGGCCAACCGAACGATATGCGCATTATGCCTCAAGGGTCCTTCGGCCTCCACTTGCCGTGCCACACTGTTGTGGCATGGCCATTGCTGTTGTTGCTCCACATCTACTGCCACTGCCACTTCCACTTCCTGCGCACCAACACACCCACACATGCACACACCCACTCGCACCGTTCATATACAGACGCACACACACATGCGGCACGATTTTTAGGGCAGTTTGGTGCACTGCTAAAAAGTAGCAGTGCTTTTATTGTATAACCAAAAATAAAAATAATCTGTAAAGATTTAAGAACCACTGTAACCCATCCAACTGATGAAGGATGCATTCTCTCACTATGTTGCGTTCCCATGTTGCAATAACTTTTTCCAGTGCATACCAGCCACATTTTCCCCTTCGCTGGCCGTCCCTTTCTATAGCGAGTTAATTGCATCAGTCACAGGCATCGAAATGCACCGGCAGTGATTGGAGTTATGCTGTTGCATTAAAAATGGAAATTCTGTGCGTCATAATGACATATAAGTACATACATATATGCCATATGCAAATTGAATAGTCAAATCCGATGCCCGCCGTAGCGTAAAGTTTAAAAATATATGTAGATTGTTAAGTATATAATATAATATATATATATATATATTTACATAGACCCAAGCCCAGCTGGGAAAACAAACGGGAACCAAGCAAAAATAAAATAGATAACCAAGCCTATTTTCCGATTTTCACATTCACCACAATTTGGCCAAAGTGTCTTGACCACACTTTGATTTTCCTATCGTATCTGATAACACTTGCAGTTCACTTGAAGGGTTAAAAAGTTTAAGATATGTAAAAATCGCTGAAGGCTCAAAAAATAAAGGTACAGTTGTGCGCACGACGACTAATCAATTTCGAGGGAACGTAGAGCCTGTGTGACTCCTGCATCACTGGACTTTCGTTGGCCATTCTTTTTGATTTTGTTTATTTGCCAGTTTTCCGTATCCATCAGATAGTCCCTGAAAAAGCAAAGAACTAGATGAGTATCTCTCGTAAGTGACACCTACTTAGCAGACTTACCTCTGCTCCTTGAGCAACTGCATCCACTGGAGCTTCAGGTCGGACATCTTGCCCGCCTCTCCGCCGTATTCCTCCGGCAACATGGAGCGCGGGAAGTGGCGATATGGAGTGTCCGCATTCGGCAAATGGAAGTGGATTAGCTTGAACACCTCTCCCTTGATGAACGGCTTGACCACGGCCATCACCTTGTCCACGTACGACGGGCAGTTGAGCACGTGGATCTCCTTGAGCCGAACGGGATGCGCCTCCTGGACGAACTTCATGTAGACACGCAGGGCGCCCAGTGCCGTTTTGGTCAGGTGGCGCAGCGTATAGCCAGCCATGTCGAAAACTGGTATCTCCCCATCCGACAAACGCTCCTCGTTCTCCGTCGCAAATCGACAGTCGGCCACCATGAAGAAGACCTTGATGGCAGCCGTAAAGTTGAACTGTCCGAAAAGATATACATATATTCCGCATGAGAAAATATTCGCAGTGGATAATGAATGTGTGATGCTTTAACTACTATACCTTGTCCGCATCGAAGTCGATGAGGCGGTAAAAGAGCAGCTTGTTGTTCTCCGGGGTCAAGCCGGGCAACGGCACCAGATCTCTGCAAGCGAAAATGCCAGGGAAAATGGCAGGTTAACATAATTCTGGCTAACCCATTATATTGTCCGAACCATCCGAACCAAACCGGTTGCCAGCTGCTGCAAGCCAATGCACTCTGTGTACACTGTGCGAAAAAAGGTCAAGTCAACATTGCAGGTCTCTGAACTTACAGCGCTTGCAAGATCTAAGCTAATATCATAAATCGAAAAATGCAAACATTATTTCCAATTTCACGGGAATCTCAGCTAATTAAAAGTTGACCGAACAGCCGCCCATCAGCGTTTAATGTCTCTATTGAAGCGTTTATCTGGCAATAAGTTTATTTTATGGCTTTTCCGACGGTACTTATTTTTATAGATTTCGCGATGGTTTTTAGTACATTGTAAGCGTGGTTTAAGAGCGCGAAAAAAACCTTGCTTTTGCTTGCAAATTAAAAGGTAATATTTTATTTTTGGTTATCTTCTCATCGAAATTAAACAGGTTTAGCCTGGCAATTACATTTTGTTTTGGTCTCAAATTTATTAGCCCAAGTGGCAGATTTTTTTTAACCTGATTTGGCCATTAACTTGAGCACATAAACAATTGCTTTAATCAAATGCATAAGTGAATCGTAATTTTGTGTATATGGCTTATATTAATATTCGGAATTATTTCGTTACTTAGAACTTGTTAGTTTTCCTTCTTATTTCAATTGTGAAGATGGTCTGGTTCTAACTAACTGATCCTAACTGATCGTAAGACCTATATCTTCGTACTTACGCGACTTGCAGTAGCTGCTGGGAACTGGCATCCAACGGATCGCGATCGATGAAGATGTGGGCATGCTTGTTGCGCAGTCCGTAATTGAGTTCCAAGAGTCGCTGGGCGGCGGATAGATCACCCCGCGTCGTGTGCAGAAAGCGGCGCAGAAGCAATCGGGCTGCGGTGGAGGAGGAGTACGGGGAATAGGGATTCAGGTGAGTACAGGCGTGTTCGGAGTACAGGTGCATTCATAAGTCACTGCGATGCGGTGAGATGGTTATGCAACTGTCTGCGGTTCCCATCACTCAGGCAATTGACCCACACACAAAGTTGGCCAGGCCAACGATAATCACACAGTAAGAAATTTATTCACAACCAATTACGATCATTTCGAAATCTTGGGAAATCCTTAAAAACTTATAATATGCCTAAATATTGTATTTTTGCACTTAGGCTTTGGCACTCATTAAAAAAATATATATATTTTGCTATATTTGTTACAGGAGTGTAATATCACTTAATATTGCAAAAAAAAAAATACTTTGTCGTTCATATTTCCATCGGATATTCGAAACGATCGCAATTTCTGGCGGTGCCTTTTGTGGGGAATATGGAAACTCGAGTTTATTTTGCGATCCAACCCACTTGGCAATACGAACATATATTCTGCGGCAACTGTGGCTGCGCCTGCAGCCAATCCTGAAGCTCCGAAATCCTTGTGGTCATTAGCTGATCCTCCGCTTTCTCATTTAGGTGGACCATTTCGAAACGTTTACCGTTGTGCCAACAGGGACGAGCTATCGAAACTATCGGACTTCCGCGAGGGAGCGAGACAGCAGATGGAGCGAGCAAGGAACACTTGAGCGAGACACCGCGTCTGTGCGACGCTAATTCGCGACTGCAACTGATTGGAACATTTTTTTGGCTTTTCGTCGACTCGCTCTGACACTGGAACACTGCCGCTGCCGCTGCCGACGTCGCTGCCTCTGCCGGCATCGCAAATAATAAGTGCTTGGATAGCAGTGAAAAAAGGAGAGGGGGGGGGGGGGGGGGGGGGTGTGTGCTGAGCACAAAGGGGTTAAGTCTGGCAACGTGCAACATGCGATCAGTTGCCTTTCAGAGTTGCCATCTCGCTTTCCAAGGGATTTGTGCCAGAAAATATCCTGCATGTTAATATTTTATGCTATATTAATCAACAATCATTTCACTTATTTCAAAATAAGCAACCATGCTTAAAATTCCGCGTTTTTACTTTCTTTGGTTTTATCTTTGCGTCAGCATTCAAATCGATGATCTAGATTCGCTTTCATTAATTTAGTTTTGTTTTAACACACATGCTAATTTAGCTGCACTGAAAAAAAGACAATCGTGATAACGAGGTTTTGCATATTTTAGAATATGTTTTTAACTATTCCAAATTATGAATATTGAGCAAAATTTTTTCTTTTTTTAAATCATTTATTTGGCTGTCGTCGCTACATAACTCCACATTCAGTCAGTATTGGGCAACATCCATGATTGACTTTACTGCGTCAGAAGGTCGAAAAGCGGCAGGTGTGTGGTTCGCTTCTTTTTCTATGCGTGTGAGTACTGCGTGGGTGCTGTGCGGTTTTTCCGGCTTTTCCACCGCTCGAACCCGGGCCATTGCCATGTTTGGCGGCATTATTTCCCCGGTTATTTTACACTCGTTTTTTCTTCAGTTTTGCCTTTGTTTTTGTTTGGCTTTTGGCTTTATCGCGACATTGGCAAACAATTTTCGGCAAGGCAAAGTCGCGCTCCACTTGTTATGCTGCTCTGCTCCCGGGCGAACTGGCGAACTGGCCAACTGAACTGGCTTGGCTGCGACTCTTTCGGACGTGTTTCGCAAGTTAAACCCAGTCCGAACCCAAGCCCATGCCCAAAGCCAAACTATTTACAACCGACCACGCTGAGGCGTCGACCGCAAAGCATGAACATGAATTAAAACAAAACTGTCAACAGAAAACCAAAAAAAAAAAACAAAAAACAATATAAATGAAGCGAAAGCGAATATGGGTACGTTTTTCTTGGTGGCACGAAGAACATCGCACTAAACTCGAATTTAAATGTATTACTATTCACAGTAGAACATCTATTCAAAACTCAACAATATTATAATCACTCCATTACATACATTAAGTGCATTAGTAAAACTGAAAAATTAAAAAAGTTTCATATTTTAGATTTTGACTCAAAAATTGCCTTAAGATTCTAGAATATTACGCATACGACATGTATGCCCTTGTAAATACAGTAACTGAATTTAAGTGCCTTATAGAATGTACTTACAATCAACCAGTTTGTTTTAGGCGTATAGTACGTAATTTAAGATATTTAGAATTAACTTTTAGCCCTTGAGGTTACAAGCCAAAATTAATCATACGCCACGTGGGCACAACAAAGTATGTGTGTTAAGCCCAATTTTGCAAGTAAAAAGTAACCATATTTTAAATATCAGATTCAAATTACGGAAGCATGACTGTACCAATTAAATGCAGCTGTAAACTTATTAAGCCAAAAGCAAACGCAGCAAAAACACGCACAAGTTCACATTTGTGTGTCTTGAAAATAGCTGACTGCCCTTGAAAATGGAACTTAGCCGACCCATAAACGCTTTAAAACAATGCCCAACTCAGACGTTTGGTACAACCAAAAAAAAAAAAGTGCTAACTGACAATTTAAAATGGTCAACGTACGATGCGAGATTCACATACGTGGAGTTGGGAATTATGGTCATGTGAATGGTACGCGACATTCTTGGCGCTTTGCGGCGACCTTAGTTGCAGGGTGGTGCACTGAGAGAAAGATATTCATAGTTTTATATTTAACTAAATACATGCACTTTGTGCGCAAAACTGCTAACTCTATGGTTTTTAGTGTATGAATATTAAAAATTCCGATTGGCCAGAGTGCCAATCGCGGCAAAGTGCATTTAGCAATAATGCACTTGCTGTTTGCCAACTTTGTTTGCATCATTTTGCAAATCAATTAGGTAGAATTTTAGCACTGCCTGCTAATTGCGGTCGCAGCATCATCAAAGCCCACAAGTCATGCAAATCGGTTGCATTTCGTTGCAAAGCAAAGAATGATACATACCTTTTTTCCAGATAAGGCTAAAAGCAAAGCGCCAAAAGCTCCAAACACTCCACTCATCGCGAAAAAAAGATATCATTGGACATGGTGCAACCGGCGATCGGTCGAAAAATAGGGTTTTGCTGGCTTCGCAACTTAGCATAATTGCTACACACTAGTTGAGACCACTTCAATCAAATATTTCTTCATGCGTCCTGGTACATCAATCATGAGTCTTCAGTTACAACTCGGTTGTCTAAATAATACTATCTAAAGTGATATATTACACTACGTTTGATATTATTTGTTAATCTAAAATGCACATACTTATAAGTTATTAAAGTTATTTACAGAAATTTAACTTTAATAAAGCATGTTTAAATTCCGAAAAAATTCAATTTGAATTAACGCTTTTCCGTTACGTAACGTAACGTTAAATACGACCTGCGCCAACGTCGCGTAACGATTGGCACATCGATAGGCGTTGAATGGGACGAGGTGCCATCGCTAGGTGAAAGTGTGACCGTGCGCGTGTGAAGAACACAAACCAATGGAATAAAGTAAAAAATTGTATATTTTAAAGCGGAATAAAATGATCTGTCGCCTGTGTCTGAACGCGCTCGACGAGCAGAGCGCGGTGCTGCTGTTCGACGGCGCCGGCGGAGCCAGTGCGCCCGCACCGGATGACGAGGACGACGGCAAGGCGATGCCAGAGAGCTACCTGGTCCAACTGATCTCGATTCACTTGTACCTCTGCGTGAGTATCCGCTGATGATTCTTTGGCCCACCGCCTCGCCCTAATGCTACCGCCCATCTGCCGCAGCTCTCCCGCGACGACGCCATCTCCACCTGCATTTGCACCGAGTGCTGCTCGCAACTGGAGAGCTTCCACAACTTCTGGAAGCTGGTGGAGCTGAAGCAGACGACGCTGTGCAGCCAGTTCTTGGCCATCGATTGCGATGTCAACTGGTCGGAGGACGGCAGCGAAACGCAGTTGGATGCGCAGCCGCAGTTTCTGCTGGAGCCGGCGGAGGAGCCCAAGGTGGTGACTCCCACAACGGCGAATAAGTTTCCCTGCATGTTCTGCGAGAAGTCCTTCAAGATGCGCCGCTACCTGGAGGAGCACATAGCCACGCACACCGGCGACCGACCCATTGCCTGTCCCTACTGCGAGATGGCCTTCCGCTGCCGTTCGAATATGTACACCCATGTGAAGAGCAAGCACACCACGCAGTGGCTAAAGGCGCGCGAGGAGCGGGATGCGGCCAAGTCGAATCAGAATCACACGACGCCGGAGGAGCCCGCTCCAGCAGTTTCAGTTCCTGCTCCTGCTCCCGCTCCTGCACCTTCTGCTTCTCCTGGAAACACAGTACATCCCGCTGCTACTGCTACTCCTGCTTCGTCTGCAACACCCACCAACAATCTCGCAGCAGCTCCTCTACCCTCGCCAGCAACTGTCCAACAGCTGCCGCTGTCGGTGATCAAGAGTCAGCCCAGCGAGGCCATGAACCTCACCATAACCAAGACACCGCCATCCGGCAGTCGCGGCTCACGCAATCGAGCCAGTCGCCGGAAGACGCACTCGCCCAAAAAAGTTCAGCACACGGAGGGCAGCGATGTTAGCGACGAGGATTCGCCGCAGAAAAGGCTCAAGGAGAACGAGCTCATACTGGCCAATTACAATGCGGTAGCCGCGGCTGTCGTGGCAGCCGCTTCGCTAACGGGCACTCCGCCCGGACAACCGGATAGCCTGCAGCAGCGTCTGTGCGCGAGCTATTTGCAACAGCAAGAGCAGGAACAACTCTTTGCGGTCATGTCGGCAACGGCGGCTGCAGCGGCGGCCGTGGGAACGAGCAGTGCCACAACAACGACGACAACTGGGACAATGATGGCACATCCCTACGGGTAAGTCGATTGGATACTCCAGCAGCAAGCTTACTAACGTATCTGCCACAGCAACCACACGCCTTCAGAGACGGACAAACGACCGGCGGCTCCGCTGCAGGCTGTCATCCATGCGGCACCCGTTTCGATCATTTGTCCCAACTGCGGTGAGCTTCCTGGCCAGAATCATCGCTGCCTGAGCAAGCCCAAGTACGCATGCGATGTGTGCGGCAAGAGCTTCAAGATGAAGCGATATTTGGAGGTGAGTACACTGCGCTGCACTGCATTGTTTCAGCAAACCGCAGCTGCATGGGTAACTAATGATGAATGAATTCTTCTGCGGCAGGAGCACTTTGCCACGCACACGGGCGTCAAGCTGCACACCTGCGCCTTCTGTCCCACGGAATTCCGCTCCAAGTCGAACATGTACCACCACACCAAGCGCAAGCACAAAGCGGAGTGGGAGAGATCGCGGGCCACGCGATCGGCGGCCAAGGCTGGCGTCCAGGAGCAGATGCAGCACACCAGCCCGTCGCAGGCACAGGCTCAGCCGGGTCCTGCGGCCGCACTCTAGGGTGGCAGCCGGCACCTGGACGCGGTGCATGCGTAGTCTTAGACACTTACAATTACAAATATATATATATATATTTTTTGCATATTAGCCATACCGAATGTACTTATCCGACGTTTCGTGTACTCCACAAAGTCAAGGCGTCCCGTCGCCTGGCGCCTATTGTGTATACTCTTCTCGTTCTCTATAATGCCTTAACCAGTTGGATTGGATCTGGTTATAAAGTAAACACATTCATTTCAAAAGAAACTAAAAGTCATGTGCACTTATTGGGCGGGGCTTACTGCTAATTGGTGGCTTCATCGATCCTTTCTAGATGGTTTCAAATTGGATGTGGGAAATCTTAGATCTTACAAGTTTATTTCATTTTAGCAATTTATACATCTTTATTACATCTTTACAGTAAAAGTAAAATGATCATGATCATAGTGGTTAATACAATAAATAGGGAATTCGAAACCAGAGATCCACTGGCCACTGGCATAGATTAGCCTGCAGCCTTGCACATCCATGGTTTGATGGTTTGAACTCCGTATTTATTGCACTGGGCATAAGGCAAATATATACCCTTAATGCTGGATGGGATTCAAAAGTGTCGCCGAGGCTTTTAATTGCGATGATTGATGCGATGAAATTGAACTGGTATCTTGCTAACCCTAACCCTAACCTATACCTGGCTGCTAGCTGCCCCACTGAGATTGGTGCTGCTCCACTGGAGTTGGCGGCGGTTAAGCGCGTATCTGTTTCTGTGTCTTAATGCTTAAAGTAAGTGCTCCCGATGGTGATGGAGTCTGGGTCCTACGATCGCTTGCTGCGCGCCTGCGCCTGCAGCAGATCCACCGACGGCACCACGAACACAAACGACAGGCAACCGAATCGCAGCAGGCTGCCGTGAGCCAGCACCGCCGATCCCTCCCAGGCGCCGTCCACCATGGGCACTGGTCCGGCGTTCATGCAGCGGCAGGCGGGCTTAACCATGGGCGCCAATCTGCAGGGGAATAAATCAACATCATTGGGTAAGTTGGGTAAGTAAACTATAGCTACCGTTCTTTGTCGATCTTCTTCGTCTCGAACTGGCGATTAATGTTCCGCCGCTTGTCCAGCATCTCGTCGACGCGCTTCTTCAGCTCCGCATCGTCAGGTCGCATCGGTTTGCCGGCGTGCGTTGTCATCCTGTCGGTCACGTCGCAGGCATACAGCTGCCCATTCACCTCGGTGCCGAACTCTGAGTAGTTGATCAGCTCGTACGACTTGGAGAACTCGTCGTAGAAGATGATGGCGTGCTGCGGCGAAATGCGACAGCAGTAACCAATGGCCGACAGGTCCACGGTCTCCGTTTGCGCCAGCGTCGTCGATGGCGAGTAGTGTCCACCGTAGCCAATGTACAGCGTGCGGTAGCGCATGAAAATCGAATGGTCCAGCCCCAGCGAACTGAACCAGCGGCTGTCCTCGAGCATGTCGCCCAGTGGCGTCATCACCGCACGCGCCTGCACCTTGCACTGCAGCAGCTTGATCTCCAGGCGCGAGGCCAGCTCGTAGGCCTTCTCCGTGTCGCTACGGGCACGCGGCACATAGCTTTCGGCGGCTGCATCTGCTGCTGCAATGGCCGCCGCGGTGGCCAGTGCCGGGTGCAGGGCCGTTGCGGGATCTTCGTCGGCGGCATTGCCATTCTTTTGCGCCAGAATGGAGGACGTTTCGCTGGTGAAGAGCAGCGAGAAACGGTTCATATCCTCCGGCGCCAGTTGGCCTTGCAGGGCACCAGTTTCGCCGGCCACATGGCTGCCATCGGCCGCCGTCAGTTGACGCAGGCGACGAGTGGCCGTGCGATTCTTGTACTGTGTCACAATCTCCGGATGCTCTTCGACCAGCTGCTGCAGACGCTGGTGCGCCAGCTTCTTGATTATATCGACGTCCAGATGTAAAAGGTCTGCATCGATAATACCCGTCGCTTTCTTGCTGTCCTCCTCGTCCTCCTCGAAGCTAGCCTCCACCTCTGGGCTGGTCTTGGACTCCACCTTGACAACCGACGGCTGTTCGCTGGCCTGCACATCCGATTCTGTATTGGGATTCTCCGAAACCACTTCGCCATTCACTTTATCGGCGGGAGTGTTCGTCTCCGTTCTTTTGTCTTCAGGACTGGGATCGCTGTCGCTATCGCCATCCACGGCCGTCTCCAAGGTGCCAAATTCTCGCTGAATCTCACGGAATTTGGCGTGAGCCGAGCGCAAGGCCTCCAGATCCTTGAGCAGCGATTCGGTGACCGACTCACGGGATATCTCCTCGACTTCGGTGGGCAGGTTATTGCGCCGCTTCACCCGATCGTAGCGCAGCGTTTGGCGCATGGAGGGCAGCAGCGGCGGCGGATGATCGTAGTGGTAGCGCACAATGGCTGGCACCTCGATGTGGGCGCGGGCACGCAGATTTCTCTTGATGCGGAAGGGCGGATTGCGCGTGTTGACGCGCCGGAAGAACTCAAGCTTGACGTTTTCATGGTCAAGTGGCTGGTGGAAGCGATTCCAGAGGCGCACACGCTCCGTGGCCGAAATGCTATTGGTCATATTGGCATCCTGTGAACAGACATCCTCATTAGAACCCAAGCAGACCTCCATATGCGTTGGCTGACTTACGATAAAATTCTCGGCATGATTGGGGCACATCCACAATCCAGCTGGCAGTGCCGTCAGTGGCGGATCCAGGCAATCCTGGTGAAAGTAGAGCGGACAGTAGTCGCAGGAGATGAGCGGCGCCCGTTTGCAGGAGCGCGTGCAGTAGAAACAGGTTTTGGCGGGCAGCGGCACCAGTCCCTGGGCGTCCAGCTCGAAGGGCTTGGAGTTGCGGCGCTGATTGCCGGCGCATCTGCGATTACCGCCATTCCCGCTCGGCGGATGCGGCTGTACGGGTTGCACCTTGCCATTGCCCGGGAACTGGGTGTGCAGCTCGAGCTCCGGCGGCAGCGAGAACTGCTGCGGATTCATCATGGTGGCCGCCCTGATGACATCGTCCAGCGGCGTTGGCTTCTTGTTGGGATCGAGGGCGCGCTGTATGGCCAGCGGCATTTTGGCCAGCAACTTCTCGGTGCTATTGCGTTCGCTGTTGCTGCGCTTGCGGAGGTTGCGGATCTTCAGCGGTATGGACTCCAGATCGCCAGACGATGGAGTGTTCGCCCGTGAGCCACTGCCCGCCGAGGGCACACGCTCCACGGAACTGGCCTTGGAGGATGCCGGCGGCTGGGAGAGCTTGCTCATGCGGCAGCTGTGGCACAGCCACTGGCCACTGGGTATGTCCTCCTCGCTCAACGGTGGATCACTGCGGCGAACGCACGGAATCAGCACTGGGCATCTATATGGGCGTGTATATACTCACTGGCATTGCAGGTGGAAGCTGGAGGGGCATCGATCGCAGCACAGCAGATTGCCGCCCTCCTCGCAGGCGTCGCAATAGTCATGGTTGTGGCCCCTGCCCGGGCGCCTGTAGTACGGATGCTTCGTGTTGGTGGACCGCTGCATCATCTTCTCGTCCTCGTTGGGCGGCGGGCGGATGAGCTGCTTGATTTGCTGCGCGAAGTAGTAAAGTTAAATTAAATGTGGGATTTGGAGACAGTTGTGAATGCGTTAATGTGGCAGCTCTAGAGTAGCCAACGCTGATTGGAATTGGAGCGCCGGGCAGCGGACACACTGGGGCTCTGAATGGCGTCCCGCCGGCACACTCACCTCCATGATGCTCAGCGAGGCGTTCGGGTCCTGGTCCAATTTAGACATCTTTTTCGCTCGCTCCTCTTATCCGGTGTACACAATCAATCTCGGAGCGACTTCACTTGGCGACGGAGGCGGGCGCAGTGTCGGCTGTCTAGCCCTGCGCATCTGACGAGCGGATGGCCACACTGCGCGCCCATCGATAGGCGATCAACGGAAATTCAGTGCAGACTGCATTTCACTCCAAATCTAACTACTTCCGATTAATAAACTTTATATTTGGTATGTATTCGTAACCGAAAATTATCCCAGCAAACAAATAGTTAAAAATGAAATAACCTAAATTCTATCCCAGCAAACAAATAGTTAAAAATGAAATAACCTAAATTCTATAGACACCTATATGCTTACATCTTTCACAACACTAGCTAGCGCACTCGCTGTTTTGGCCCGAAGTCCGCTAAAAGAGCATCACAGCTGGCGGACGACGCAATTCGTCAGTTGATTTTACCAAACAATAGAACAAAATAGTACAATGTTTTCGATATTTGGCAAACGCAAGCCCGCGGAAACGCCCACGGATGACCAGCCTATCCAGGGACCGGCGGAGGCCACTCGTCCAGGCACAAGCGGCGATGATTTCGTGTTCATAGAGCGCAAACCAGGACCGGATGCTCCTCATCCGGGCGTTCCGACCGGCTCCATGTATCCACCCATGCCGCCAGCGGGCTATCTGCCCTATCCGCCAATGCCAGGACCGCGCAGCGATCAAGTGAAGCAGCCCGGCGCCCAAGGACCCGTCAACTACTTGCAGGACATTCCCTTCGAGCTGGCACCCGGATTGGCCACCAAGGATCGCTACACCAGCACCCAGACGCAGGTGGACAGCATATTGGCGCTACTAACGCGCCAACTGTCCGTGGACGAGCTGGCCGAGGAGTACACCTTCGCCCTGGAGCGATCCGTGCAGAACGAGTGTTACTAGCTTTAGTCCACAGATCCACTGGTTAATATACATGCATACATTACACTACATATAATAAAACGTTGCTTATTTAATTGTAAACCACATTTGCAGTGCTCTTTTGCTTGTTAGTGGAGTCATTGGAATTCCATACAATTTGTGTTTATTTCTTGAAAATCCAAACCATATATCATGTGTACAAGTATGAAATATCGTTTTTTTTAAATCAAAAAACACGTTAAATTTTGTGGAAAAAGAAAAAATCATTTATTCAAAGTATTTGCCGTCGCTAGCTACACATTTTTCCCATCTCTCGGGTAATTTGTGGATTCCACGCCAAAACTCATCGTCTTTTGCGGCGAACCATTCATCGAGCCATTTTTTCACACTTTCGTAAGAATTGAAGCGCTGCTCAGCGAGTGCGTGTCCCATCGAAGCGAATAGGTGGTAATCGGATGGGGCCAGGTCTGGTGAGTAAGCCGCATGCGGAAGCACTTCCCAATTGAGTGTTTCCAACGTGTCGCGAACCGCTCTTGCCGTATGTGATGGAGCGTTGTCATGGAGAAAAATGACCTTGTGTTGTCTTTTTTGATATTCCGGTCGTTTTCTCTGAAGCGCACGGTTCAAATTGATCAATTGTTGTTGGTAGCGTGCCGTATTCACCGTTTCGCCGGGTTTCAAGAGCTCATAGTAAATGACACCGCTCTGATCCCACCAAACACAGAGCATCGTCTTCTTGCCAAAGCGATTCGGTCGAGCAGTCGATGTGGCCGGTTGTCCAGGATCAACGTATGACTTTTTACGTTTAGCATTAACAAAAAAGATCCATTTTTCATCGCCAGTAACGATACGATGCAAAAACGACTTCCTTTTGTATCGTGAAAGCAAAATTTCGCATGTGTTTTTGCGCCTCTCCATCTGCCTCTCGTTCAACTCATGTGGCACCCATCTACCGACCCTCTGAATCTTTCCCATCTCTCGCAAGCGATTGGAAACTGCTTGTTGACTTACTTTCAACTGCTCTGCGAGTTGTTTTTGCGTTTGAGCATCGTCTTCATCCAATAATGCTTGCAGTTCGGCGTCTTCGTACCTTTTTGGCGGTTTTCCGTGCTCTTTGTCGTCGACGTCAAAATCACCACTTTTGAAGCGTTGAAACCACCGTTCACACGTTTTCACAGTTGGTACTTGTTCGCCAAAGGCTTCAACAAGCATTCGGTGCGATTCCGCAGCTGTTTTCTTCAAATGAAAACAGAAAATTAATACTGTCCGCGTTTGCTCTTTATTCGGCACGAAACTCGACATGTTGACTGCACTGAGAGTAAACAATTATGACGATCAATTTGCGCAAAACTATGGTGGTTCGACAGTCAAGGTTGCCACTTCACAAGGTCAATGTTTTATGACAATCGATAAATATTTACGTTTGCGAAACCTTTCTATCAAGTAGTCCTTTGGTTTTACCTCGCTCACATTTCAACTGGGACTGCTCATAAGGTGATCCACTGTAGCAGCGTGAATACATAAAATTTTAGTGCTCCTGTTTACCCAAATTTTTCGTACACAAAAAAAGATTTCGAAACATTATTTTGTGTTTATAAGTTAGCAAGTTCTCAGCTAAATTTCCAATACGTACAAATTTGCCGAGCCGTTTCGTTTCGTTTAGATTAGTTTCGTGTAGTAATCCTCAGCCATGGCCAGCTCCAATGTCTCGGACTGGGATGAGCCGTTGCCCACGTCGACGGAATCGCTGCCGGAGGAGGAGGATCCGGATGTGTGCGCAGAGGAGAACGTAAAGAAGCGGCGGGAGGAGGAACTGGACAAGCTGGAGTTGTATGTGAAACGCATGGCCTACCAGCCGACACTGCCGCCCAAGGTGAAGCCCTACGACGTGGCCCTGTCCAAGCCCAAGATGCACACGCTCATCGACAACTACGAGCAGTTCAAGGAGGTATACGATCCGAAGCTGCGGGCCAAGCGGATCAAGCGCATGCTGGGCAAATACAATGCCATTACCACGGAGTAAGTGCAGCGCTTGCATCAGTTGCTAACGCGATCTCATCACCATCCCATTCAAATGCAGACAACTGGAGCAGATCCTCAAGAGCAACAAGACCAAGGAGCGAAAGAAGGAGGATTTCCTGAAGCGCAAGCAGGAACTGTACTACAACATGCTGACCAAGCTGGAGCGCCAGTGCCGCACCCAGTACCTGAACGTGCTCATCAAGAAGTTCGCCAAGTTCATTTCCCATCTGGCCACAACGATGCGCATTCCGCCGCAGCTGGTGGACCCGTATGCGCGCATGCAGCGCGGCATCTTCTGCAACATCCTGCTGGCCATCGGTGTGCAGCCCACCTCACAGTCGGCCATCTACTACACCAGCCAGGATGCCATCGAGTACGATGTGTGCCATCGCCTCGCGCACGCACTGCTCAGTTTGATCATCAAGGCGCTGGACTCGGCAGCCACCAGGGATCCCAACGAGCTGGCCAAGCCAGCGGACATGGACTTCGAGATGGACAATCATATCAAGCGTCGGCTCATGTGCGCCGCCGAGAAGAAGCTGGTGTACGAGCGCCGTCGCAAGAAGCCCCAGCCGCAGGGCCTTGGAGCCTTCGAGAAGTGCACCCGCTATGACTGCGACTAGGACGGCTCCTTCAGTGTATTCGTGTTAACATTTGGCTACTATTTATTCGCATAACAAGTATTGCTCACATGGTCACCTCGTTGTTTTGGCCTTGGTTTTGGTGGCGGGTGTCGTCTGCTTCTTTAGCTGGATGCACAGCCAGTTGGCGGGCACCTCGAAGCTGTCCGTGGGGTGCGGCGTGTACTGCGCGCAGTAGGGCACATGCCAGGTGCCCGCCACTTGGTGGGCACACAGCCGATGGCGAACGGGCTCCTTGACTATAATCTGACCCGTTTGCGTTTGGGTGACCAGCGAGAACTGGTGCTCCTGCTGCCAGCGGCGGAAGATGGGCTTCAGCTCGGTGCCCAGGTGGAAGGCGTGACTGCGCATCAGGTCGCGGGAGAAGAAGTCCGTCTCCTGGCCACTGCGCAGCGTGGCATACAGCAGGAAAGGATCGTCGTGCGACCTACATACAAGCAAACGAAAGAACGAGTTAGTATACCTATCCCTTTCCAATTCGAGATGGATTCACTTACAGATTGCTGGTCAAGAAGAGGCTGGCATTGCTGTGCACATAGTGCATAGCCTGCTTGGACCAGTTGCGCATGTGTTCGCGTCCCAGGACGAGGACACGCTTGTCCTGTTCCCGGAAATGACGCACCACCGTGGCCACCAGCTTGGCCATCTGCTGGGGCGTCTTCTTGGTGCCCGTGGAGTAGGCCACATTGAGGCCATCGATCACACAGTCGTATGGCGCGGTCTTCTCCACAAACTTCTTGAACCTGGCCACCTCCTCGGGCGTGGAGCGCTGGAAGACGTCTCGTCGTATGAGCACGCGCTCCAGAAAACATTCGCGTAGCTGCCGGAACTCCTCATCGCTGATGGCCACCGGCTGGAGGTGCTGCTGGCAGGACTGGCACTTGCCCAGAGCTCCCAAATGGGTGGTCCTGGTGTGCAGCAGTTGGGGCACCTGGCTGGACAGCTCCTGCAATCGTATCGCCACCCGCTGGCTGACTAGAATCTCATGGCGTTCGAGGAACTGCAGCAAACGGCTAAGCTGGGCAGGAAGTTGGGCCGTTTCGTTGGCCAGGTGATTGAGCAGCGCCAGATAGACCTCGCATTTGGGCGGCTTGCGTGCCGTGGCCATCTCCTCCAGCAGACGCCAGGCCAACTCCTGCTCCGGCGTCGCCACACTGAAGGCCTTCTCCGCCAGCGCGCAGTAGGCGGCCACGCTGGGCGTACTGGTGACCTTCATCATCTCGAGCAGCGGCAGGCCGCGCTGCCAATCATCGCCGCTGGTGGCCACCAGTCCATGGATCACATTCTCGCAGCTGCTGGCGTCCAGAGTTTCGTGCTCCGCCTGCAGTGATCGGCAGATCTGCAGTATCTCCAACTGTTCCGCCTCGCTGAGCGGACGCTCGTGGTAGGCGGCATTGTAGACCCTCAGCAGGCGACCCAGGGTCGCTGCATTCGGCTTGGAGCCCCTGCTCCTCAGGAACTCCACATAGTTCTTGGCCAGCGCCAGTTGGTTGGGTGCACTGCACACGCCCAGGATGACGGCGTCCACGTTGTGCCCGTTGATGTGCTTGTACCCGTCCACGAGCGACTGCCGCACCTCCGTCCACTCCGCGCCACTCAGCTCCTGGCGACTCTCGAAGAGATCACTGCGCAGCTGCTCCAGCCGATCGGGCGGCAGGCTGCCCGGCTGCGGGCGCCGCTTGTGCTGGCTAGCCAGCCAGCGCGGATGGGCGTGCCCAGCGATCGGCAGGAGATTTCGTAGCAGGCGTAAGTTATACATAAGTTAAATTTAAATTAAAATTATTTAACACAATAGTTCCAATAGGAATTATGCCGGCTGGCGGTGTGGCCAGTCACACGCTGCACTTAGCCAGTGCACACACCGCATTTGGTATTTGCCAAATGAAATATACCGAAATATGTGTGCATTTATTGCGTGCCACGTTACGGGCACACTGCATTGCGACAAAAGTTGCAACTCACTATTTTTTCCGCATTTAATTTATTTTAAGCGTTGCACAGCCAAAAGTACAGCGTAAATCCTCGAGCAAGATGACCGTGACCGCCACACCGCTGCCCGACAATCTGCGGGTGAAAGCCTTATCCGAGTACCGAAAGAAGTTGCTGGAGCACAAGGAAATCGAGGGACGCCTCAAAGAAAGTGCGTCCATCCGCTGATCTCCGCCAGCAAATGCTTATTAACCTGGCTATTTTCAGAGCGCGAGGAGATCAAGGAGCTGACCAAGCTGTACGACAAGTCGGAGAATGATCTAAAGGCCCTGCAGAGCGTGGGACAGATCGTTGGCGAAGTGCTGAAGCAGCTGACCGAGGATAAATGTGAGAACTCTCCCATATTCTGTCTAAGATTGCCTCTATTCTAACTACTTTCTTGCCGCACAGTCATTGTGAAGGCCACCAATGGACCGCGCTACGTGGTCGGCTGCCGCCGGCAGCTGGACAAAGCCAAGCTGAAGTCCGGAACTCGTGTGGCCCTCGACATGACCACACTGACCATTATGCGTTACTTGCCGCGCGAGGTGGACCCACTGGTGTACAATATGTCGCACGAGGATCCCGGCGATGTCACCTACTCGGCCATCGGCGGCCTCACCGACCAAATTCGCGAGCTGCGCGAGGTGATCGAGCTGCCCTTGCTGAATCCGGAGCTCTTCCTGCGCGTCGGCATCACGCCGCCGAAGGGTTGTCTGCTGTACGGACCCCCTGGCACTGGCAAGACCCTGCTGGCCCGTGCAGTGGCTTCCCAGCTGGACGCCAACTTCCTCAAGGTCGTGTCCTCGGCGATTGTGGACAAGTATATTGGCGAGAGTGCCCGTCTCATTCGCGAGATGTTCAACTATGCCCGTGACCATCAGCCCTGCATCATTTTCATGGACGAGATCGACGCCATCGGTGGGCGGCGCTTTTCCGAGGGCACCTCCGCCGATCGCGAGATCCAGCGCACCCTGATGGAGCTGCTCAACCAGATGGACGGCTTCGATTCGCTCGGCCAGGTCAAGATGATCATGGCCACCAATCGGCCGGACACCCTCGATCCTGCCCTGCTGCGTCCGGGACGCTTGGACAGGAAGATCGAGATTCCGCTGCCCAACGAGCAGGCTAGGTAAGCTACTTTCCCACTTTGATTGGCTCTTATCTTTGATGTCTTCTTGGTGAAATATGAATAGGGATTTCTCAGATTAGATACTTAGTCATACTGATGGTAAAACCCTAACTCCTTTTAGGTTGGAAATCCTCAAGATTCACGCCCTGAAGATCGCCAAGCACGGCGAAATCGACTACGAGGCCATTGTCAAGCTGTCGGACAACTTTAATGGCGCTGATCTGCGTAATGTCTGCACGGAGGCGGGTCTCTTTGCCATTCGGTAAGTGCGGAATTTCCTCCTGCTTGATAAGCGCCCTAAAATGAAACTATTCTTGCAACTTCAGTGCCGAGCGGGAGTACGTCATCCAGGAGGACTTCATGAAGGCGGTGCGCAAAGTGTCGGACAACAAGAAGCTGGAGAGCAAGCTGGACTACAAGCCCGTCTAGGAGCCAGTGCTCGCCACCGCCCCCCGTAGAGATAACCATTCACCATTTACACACATATACAGATATATATATATTATGCCCACAACGGGCCTGTCACACAAAGTCCGTTGCTTCTTCTCCATATGCTAATTAAATGCTATGTAAAGATTAGGTTCATGTAATTTCCTTTGGGTTTGTGGGCGCCCGGGGATTAGCCGCACTTCTGCTGCTGCTGCTCCTCGATGCGCCGCTTCTTGCGCTCCAAATAGTCGCTGACGTTGTCGAAGCGCTTCTTAAACCAAACGGACAAGTCCTCGGGAATGAATGGCGGTGCGCCCTCCTCGTTGGCGCCCATTCCGTCTAGCACCATCTTCAGCCAGCCCTCGGGCACGCCGCTGCTCGCCGGCTGGCCAGTTGCGATGTCGTAGACGCGCAGACTTAAGCGTTCGTTCTCTGCGCCGGTGATGTAGATCCGGTCGCTGGTTAAAGTAAAGTTGCTAATGCTCCACGAGCCCGCCTCGGCGCACACCAGTTGTGTGGCCGTCACGCTCCAGGTGTCATCGGAGCTGCGCTCCACGCGATACAATCCCAGGGCGTCCACGTGCTCGTAGAAGAGCACCGCCGCCTGGAAGACTTTCTCCGGCTCCAGCTGGCGCACCAATAAACGAACCGCCGGTGCCGGTAGCTCGTGCTGCAGCAGCTCTTTGCCCTGGATGTAGTTCCACACGCGCAGCGTCTTGTCCCCCGAAGCGGAGGCGATGTGCTGCTCCGTGAGCAGTGCCAGGCCCGAGACGAACTCCCTGTGGCCCAGGCAATAGCTGTGGATGTCAAAGGTGGCGGGATAGTTGGTCACGCGTATCTTATCATCCCGATCGCAGGTGATGATGTGCTGCTGGTCCTCCGACCACAGGATGTCGTACACCACGCTCAAATGGCCCAACAGCAGGCGCGGCGGAGCCTCCACCTCAACGCAGTCGTACTGATAGCAATCGCCAGTCTTGTCCGTGACCAGAACGGAGCTGCTGTCGCTGCAGAAGCGCAGGGCACTGGACGCCCGGGACAGTGGGCGGGTGGAGAGCAGGCGGGCGTTCTCCGGCCGTGAACGATAGAGCAGGAGAGCCTTCTGTGCCCCACTGGTGGTCACGGCCAGCAGCTGTCCGTCTGGCGAGTAGGCCACATTCTGCACCGATGTGCTAGTGGCACATCCCAAACCGGAGGCGGTGGCGCTGTCAGAGGTTCCGCCCTCCTCCGGCTGCTTGGCAAGCTGTTGCTCCTTGCCACCCGGTGCCTGGCCAGCGGATGTGGCTGTGGCTGTGGATGCGGCTGCTGGACACGATTCCTGCGACTGGGATGCATGGCCTTTTAGGCCAAGGTCGGGCGGCAGCTCGATCTCCTTGAATATCTGCAGGTCGTTGGGGTTCACGAAGAGCACCCTGCGGCCATGGCCGAGCACGATTTCGGGTTCCGCGAACGAAATTGTTGTGCACATTTTTGCGACTCGATTCGATAGCCACCGATAGGTTTGCACAACTACTGACTACTGATATCGGCGAGCGATAAGCTCTGCTCACCAGGGCTGCACGCTGCGGTATGACCAGTTGATGAATTTGTTGGAATGCAGTGTGACCCTGTTGCTGCCAACGGCAGTGGGACCGTATTGTTGGCTGGAAAATAATGCCCGTGAAATTGGTTAAATAGAGGGGATTATACGGATATATAGCGAGCACATCCAATTCATCCATTACCCCGTGTTCGTGTGTGTTTATGCTGTGCGTGTGCGTTTGTGTGAGTGTGTGTGCAGCACGAAACCGGCGAATCCCATGCGAGTAAACGAGTGGGCAGAAGGAAGCGCTGCGAAAAACTTAACATCACTTATATAGGCCATTCGATTGCGGGACTTGGATTTGGGCCATGAAGAGCGTGCTGATGGTGGCCGAGAAGCCCTCGCTGGCGGCCTCGCTGGCGGGAATTCTCTCGAACGGACGCTGCACGGCCAAGCGGGGTAAGTGCCAGTAGATCAACACAAACTCCCAAACTCAGCAAGCAACCGCAATTGTATGTAATCCTCTCCAGGCACCGGCAACGGCTGCTCCACGCACGAGTGGACGGGCAACTTTCGGAACGAGGGCAGCGTCCACTTCCGGATGACGTCCGTGTGCGGTCATGTCATGTCGCTGGACTTCAACAAAAAGTACAACTGCTGGGACAAGGTCGATCCCATTCAGCTCTTCGGCTGTGCCACCGAAAAGAAGGAAACGAATCCCAAGCAGAACATGCGCAAATTTCTGGCCCACGAGGCGCGCGGCTGTGACTATCTGGTGCTCTGGCTGGATTGCGACAAGGAGGGCGAGAACATCTGCTTCGAGGTGATGGACGCCGTGAAGCAAGTCATCAACAATGTGTACAGCGATCAGGTGACATACCGTGCCCACTTCTCGGCCATCACGGAGAAGGACATCAAGAAAGCCATGGAGACGTTGGGGCATCCCAACGAGAACGAAGCCAAGTCGGTGGACGCCCGGCAGGAATTGGACCTGCGCATTGGCTGCGCCTTTACCCGCTTTCAAACGAAGTTCTTTCAGGATCGCTACGGCGACCTGGACTCCTCGCTGATCTCCTACGGTCCCTGCCAGACGCCCACGCTTGGTTTCTGCGTGAAGCGTCACGACGACATTCAGACCTTTAAGCCGGAGAGCTTCTGGCATCTGCAGCTCCTCGCCGGCCAGCCGGAAGTCACGCTGGAATGGGCGCGCGGTCGGGTCTTCAAGAAGGACATTGCCATCATGCTGCTGAATCGCGTCAAGGAGCACAAGAAGGCCACGTAAGACCTAATCATGGCTGCTGTCACTACGGCTAGTCTATAAATAAGCATGCTTTCGTCACTTTTCCGTTTGTTTATACCCACTTTTTGGTCACTCAAAAGATAGCTGACTCTTTTTTTTTCCCCCATTACGCCATTCTTTCCAAATCTGGTGACTACATCATCTATGTATCTGCCAGAGAAGCAATCATGCCGAATTAGCATAATTTCTTGTTGTGTTCATAACGAATGCAAACAAACAAAATGCTGCTGATCCCTAGAATTTTAAGACAGCTCACCAAGAATGGATTTTCTTTTCCCGTTCCATCTAGTGACCACTTCCTCTCTCTTCTCCTTTCAGTGTGGAGAGCGTGGCCAGCAAGGAGGCCTACAAGAGCAAACCACAGGCACTGAACACCGTCGAACTGATGCGTATCTGCAGCTCCGGACTGGGCATCGGACCGTTCCAGGCAATGCAGATAGCTGAGCGCCTGTACACGCAGGGCTACATCAGCTATCCGCGAACGGAGACCAATCAGTATCCGACTAACTTCGATCTGCCGGCCGTGCTGCACGTGCTGAAGCCATCGGCGGACTTCGGCGAGGAGGCGCGCTCCATTCTGGGCGACATTCAGACGCCGCGAAAGGGCAAGGATGCCGGCGACCATCCACCCATCACGCCAATGAAACTGGGCAACCGCAGTGACTTCGATCGCGACACCTGGCGTGTCTACGAGTTCATCTGCCGGCACTTCATGGGCACGGTGTCGAGGGATCTCAAGTACCGCGTGACGACGGCCAAGCTGCGCGTTGGCATGGAGACATTCAGTTGCACGGCCAGTGTGCTGATCGATGCCGGTTTCACCAAGGTGATGACGTGGTCGGCCTTCGGCAAGGACGAACCGCAGCCGCCGTTCGTTCAGGGCACTGAGGTGGCCATCAACGATGTGCGACTTATCGAAAGCCAGACGGGGCCGCCGGATTATCTCACCGAATCGGAGCTGATCACACTGATGGAGGAGCACGGCATCGGGACGGATGCCTCCATACCGGTGCACATCAACAACATCTGCCAGCGCAACTATGTGCACATTGAGAACGGTCGCAAGCTGATGCCAACGACGCTGGGCATTGTGCTGGTCCACGGCTATCAGAAGATCGATCCGGAACTGGTGCTGCCCACCATGCGAACGGAGGTGGAGCGCATGCTGACGCTGATTGCCCAGGGATCGGCTAACTTTCAGGACGTGCTGCGACACGCCATCAAGATTTTCAGGCTGAAGTTTATGTACTTTGTGAAGAACATCGACAGCATGGACGCACTCTTCGAGGTCTCCTTCTCGCCGCTGGCCGAGTCGGGCAAGGCGCACTCGCGCTGCGGCAAGTGTAGGCGCTACATGAAGTACATACAGGTGGGTCCATCTGCCTGCCAGTCACCGTTCAACTTGTAATCTCCCTGCTAACGTTTAATTGCAGACCAAACCGGCGAGATTGCACTGCTCTCATTGCGATGAGACCTACGCCCTGCCCATTGGCAATGTGAAGGTGTATCGCGAGTTCAAGTGCCCGCTGGATGACTTCGATCTGCTGGTCTTCTCCACTGGCGTCAAGGGGCGTTCGTATCCGTTCTGCCCGTACTGTTACAACCATCCGCCGTTCAGTGACATGCCCCACTTGGGGGGCTGCAACACCTGCACGAACGCCAACTGCCCGCACTCGCTGAACACGCTGGGCATCTCCAGCTGCGTGGAGTGCCCCACCGGCGTCCTGGTGCTCGACTGTACGCTGGCGCCCACCTGGAAGCTGGGCTGCAATCGCTGCGACGTGATCATCAACTGCTTCAAGGGAGCCACCAAGATCACGGTTGAAGGTGCGTTGCTACCCCCCAAAATGTCATTTGTGTGACGATTATAAATACAATTGATTATATTTTGCAGAGGCCAAGTGCCAGGAGTGCGGCGCCCAGCAGGTGAACGTGGTCTACAAGTCGGACAAGAGCAAGTTCAAGGACGGCAGCGAGGAGAAGAGCGGCTGCATCTTCTGCTCCACCGACTTCTCTCACTTGGTCGAGAAGCATCGGGCGGTGGCATCCAGACCAGTTCGCAGTGGCGGTGGCTTCCGTGGCGGCAAGGCTGGTCGTGGCGGTGGCGGAGTGGGCGGGCCGGCTGTTGGCCCCGGAGGATTGGTTACGGTTGGCGGTGGACCTAATGCTGGGGGCGGGGTGCGTGGCGGTCGGGTGACCAAGGATAAGATGGGCCAACTGGCGTCGTATTTCGTTTGAGGACACTGAATTGCATTTAGAAGAACAATAACTAAACAAAAACCCAATAAAAACGAAATTGTATAAAGAAAATTTCCATTTGTTTTTGTCGTCAAGGGGCTTTGAAAATAAATAAATATTAAGGTAGCATTTTTTTCAATTCCATAATTATAAAATATTTCTAATATTTGTATCCATAAATACATTAATTTATTTACTAATATAAAGCAAACTTAATGAAATCTCGTGTAACTTGGAACTATTTTATAGTAAAAAGCTGCCGATTCCAAATAAATATTCAATTTATAATAGGAAAAATTTTATTTTGTTTAGTTTTAAGATTTTTTAAAGTATAAATATTTAAAAAAAATGTGTGCATATGTATGAACTATACATAAATAAATAAAAACTGAGTAAATACATTTGATTTTCTTTGTACCCTTACATTCACTCTTCGGAAAATTGTTTAATTTAGGACACAAAGGGACCACCATCTATTTTCGTGAGTAAGGGTTTTTGTGTTATATTCAAGGGGTGTTTTTCTGTGAAAATTATGAGTCACTTTTCATGACTTCGCATAATTTATCTATGCATGGGGTACATTGGTATATATGAATGTATGTATGTATGTATGTATGTACACTGGATTGTTAGTATGAGAAATGCATGACAATTATTTGTATAATTGTATATATTATCTTATAACTTTAAAGTTTGTACCTAAAAAGTTAATAACGTTTACTATTTTAAGTAGTTACATCAAGGGTTAAGCTGCTGACATCAGCAGACATTAGATTTCATCAGCCCCTTCCATTCCAGGAACTTTACAGATGCATTTAGTCACATACAAATGTAAATAGCTGTGTACGCATACTGGCTTATGTGCGAGTGTGTTGGTGGGGAAATTGGAAATTGTGGGGCTCTCTTATCTAAAGGCTGTTGACCAAAGCGAAGACAAATCTCCCAGGCGGCGTCAAAACAAAATAAAGGTCGATTAACTCGCCAAACAAAGAACGTCACAAGATGTCTGTGCGTATACATGTATATGTACATACATATTTACACACCTCCCTCTGTTGGAATACACACACACACGCACGCACCTCCGCGGCTGAGATTAGTGTTGGAAAGAGGGTACGTCAACTTATCGATAACTCCGCTCTCTCGCTCATGAGAGCGAGCGAGATGAAAGCAGTGCACCAATGCACTACGCATTTTGTTTTCAATGCCCAATTATGCGTATTGCAGCTAGCCAATTGATTGGCCTTCATGTGTTAAATACTCTTGCCAATGCGAAATCTCATTTCCAATAGACTAGACAAAAGAAACGGTCACTTTAGGTGGCAGAGAGCGAAAACAAAGTAACCTACCGCCCGAGAGTGAGCGAGAGAGCAGGCAGCGACTTTCCAGTCAGCTTGCCTATAAATACCAGCGCGCGGCTGTGAAACGAATCATAAGCTGTGAAAAAGTTGAAAAGAGTAGACGTCTGGGCAAGTGAAGAAAGCAAGTTTTTGAATATTTCAAAAAGTGCAGACCAAAAGTAAAGAAATAAATTAACTTTTCTGTGTGAAACAAGAAAATAAGGTGAGTTTAGTTTGGCAAGTGCTTCATGTTTGTTCTTAGTTGCATTCAAAATGGCGAAGCAGCAAGTGCAGCAAACGAAAAACGGTGCTTTCCATGCATCTATTTGTGTGTGTTTATGTGTGTTTGCCCAGTTCCAGGGGATTTTTTTTTAACGAAGTTAGGGCTTAGTCACCAAAACTAAATTTGCCGTTTCATGGCGAAATAATGCAAGCTGTGAAAACATTAACGGAAAAACCAATAAAGTTTTCTGTGTGTGTATGCTAAAATACTTTTCTGTTTCTGGGTCACGGGAATTGGGTCACTACGCAGAAAATCAATTGCGCACTTTCCTTCCACTTTCCATTACTAAAGCCAACTTTTTTCCTTTTCCATTTCTCCACTCGCAGCCAATATGCAAATTTTCGTTAAGACTCTGACCGGCAAGACCATCACTTTGGAGGTTGAGCCATCCGATACCATCGAGAACGTCAAGGCCAAGATCCAGGACAAGGAGGGAATCCCCCCAGATCAGCAGCGTTTGATCTTCGCCGGAAAGCAGCTGGAGGACGGACGCACTCTGTCCGACTACAACATCCAGAAGGAGTCGACCCTTCACTTGGTCCTGCGTCTGCGTGGTGGCATGCAGATCTTCGTGAAGACTCTGACTGGCAAGACCATCACCTTGGAAGTTGAGCCATCCGATACCATCGAGAACGTCAAGGCCAAGATCCAGGACAAGGAGGGAATTCCCCCAGATCAGCAGCGTTTGATCTTCGCCGGAAAGCAGCTGGAGGACGGACGCACTCTGTCCGACTACAACATCCAGAAGGAGTCGACCCTTCACTTGGTCCTGCGTCTGCGTGGTGGCATGCAGATCTTCGTGAAGACTCTGACTGGCAAGACCATCACCTTGGAAGTTGAGCCATCCGATACCATCGAGAACGTCAAGGCCAAGATCCAGGACAAGGAGGGAATCCCCCCAGATCAGCAGCGTTTGATCTTCGCCGGAAAGCAGCTGGAGGACGGACGCACTCTGTCCGACTACAACATCCAGAAGGAGTCGACCCTTCACTTGGTCCTGCGTCTGCGTGGTGGCATGCAGATCTTCGTGAAGACTCTGACTGGCAAGACCATCACCTTGGAGGTTGAGCCATCCGATACCATTGAGAATGTCAAGGCCAAGATCCAGGACAAGGAGGGAATCCCCCCAGATCAGCAGCGTTTGATCTTCGCCGGAAAGCAGCTGGAGGACGGACGCACTCTGTCCGACTACAACATCCAGAAGGAGTCGACCCTTCACTTGGTCCTGCGTCTGCGTGGTGGCATGCAGATCTTCGTGAAGACTCTGACTGGCAAGACCATCACCTTGGAAGTTGAGCCATCCGATACCATCGAGAACGTCAAGGCCAAGATCCAGGACAAGGAGGGAATCCCCCCAGATCAGCAGCGTTTGATCTTCGCCGGAAAGCAGCTGGAGGACGGACGCACTCTGTCCGACTACAACATCCAGAAGGAGTCGACCCTTCACTTGGTCCTGCGTCTGCGTGGTGGCATGCAGATCTTCGTGAAGACTCTGACTGGCAAGACCATCACCTTGGAAGTTGAGCCATCCGATACCATCGAGAACGTCAAGGCCAAGATCCAGGACAAGGAGGGAATCCCCCCAGATCAGCAGCGTTTGATCTTCGCCGGAAAGCAGCTGGAGGACGGACGCACTCTGTCCGACTACAACATCCAGAAGGAGTCGACCCTTCACTTGGTCCTGCGTCTGCGTGGTGGCATGCAGATCTTCGTGAAGACTCTGACTGGCAAGACCATCACCTTGGAGGTTGAGCCATCCGATACCATTGAGAACGTCAAGGCCAAGATCCAGGACAAGGAGGGAATCCCCCCAGATCAGCAGCGTTTGATCTTCGCCGGAAAGCAGCTGGAGGACGGACGCACTCTATCCGACTACAACATCCAGAAGGAGTCGACCCTTCACTTGGTCCTGCGTCTGCGTGGTGGCATGCAGATCTTCGTGAAGACTCTGACTGGCAAGACCATCACCTTGGAGGTTGAGCCATCCGATACCATTGAGAACGTCAAGGCCAAGATCCAGGACAAGGAGGGAATCCCCCCAGATCAGCAGCGTTTGATCTTCGCCGGAAAGCAGCTGGAGGACGGACGCACTCTGTCCGACTACAACATCCAGAAGGAGTCGACCCTTCACTTGGTCTTGCGTCTGCGTGGTGGCGCCATCTAGATTTTTTCACACATAAAACAATTGAAGTTAGTTGTGCCACAAGGCAACTCAAGAATTCATACTAAGTTTTAGTAAGTTGGTTTATTCAAAAGGCACAAAATAATCAATCACAATATTTATTGGTATTCAAATAAAATTTTCAATTTGTGTGTTCAATGTAATACGCTGCGCAGTTTTTATGTGTTTCCAAGGGGTTTTAATTTTGTGGGGAATTCTTGATAAAGTTTTTCCCATGCGAATAAATTTTGAAAGCTATAGAAAGTTACAATAAACATTGGATGTCGTTGGAGAAGTGGACTTAAGTTAAATATTTTAATTTGTAATATAGTATTTCACTGGAATGGTACCACAGGTACATTGGAATTATTGCTTAAGTGGTATTTTTTGGGGTATTTCGTGTGACCAACTGGCTCCAACGAAAAGTGGAGCCGGCCACACTGGAAATGTCCGAAAACCTGTTGGCTTTTTAGTTAAATTTGTGGAGAAGAGCAGGCAGGCGCAGTCAGGCAAGATGAGCAAGGAAATCCGTTTGGCCACCGTCAACGAGCACAACAAGGCCACGGATCTGTGGATAGTCATCGACAACAAGGTCTACGATGTGACCAAGTTCCGGCTCGAGGCAAGTGGCGATGCGGTTTGGTGGTTTTAAGGGGGCGAACCAATCTAATCCAATGTCCATATCTCCAGCATCCCGGTGGCGAGGAATCCCTGGTGGATGAGGCCGGTCGCGATGCTACCAAGGCCTTCAATGACGTGGGTCACAGCTCGGAGGCGAGGTCAGAGAGTCCATCTTACAGCCAATGCGCCTGGATCACCTGATTCACCTTCCTTTCCCACTTGCCTTTTCAGAGAGATGCTGAAGAAGTACTACATTGGTGACCTGGCGGCTGCGGACATCAAGAAGAAAAGCCCGATTAGGTGAGAATCCCGTCCAGCAATTGCATGCAAAGACCCAACCAAGCCAAAATGCCATATCATCATGTAAATAAAGAAATCCCTGGCGATTTCCCTGCTCATCTCCCACACGGATTGATCTCATTATCTCGCTGGAGCACCAGTATCCCTGATAAGGCATTTCATCATCATCATTTCGTACGCTCCACTTTCCTCAATGCATGACGCTCCTATTCCGAGCACAACCGGTTTCGCATGAGCATGGCCTGCGCTTCAATCAATAGCCAACTCTTATGTAATCCATTAATTGCCTCGAAGCCCCCAAAGTTTCACGCTTCACGTGTCCTGAAAGTCTCCCTTTCGCTTTCCGTTTTCGTGTACTACTTTGATACCCTTTGATACGATTGGATACCCTTAAGATAATGATGATACAGAAGTGTTCCTTAAACTTATAGTATGTTCGTTGATTTGACCTTGCCTTCAATGAGCTCATCACTCAAAAGAATAGTTAACAATTCAATTATATTCCCATGTAGAGTAGCAACTTTTTGTTTACCAACCGCTGACAAAGCCACAATACTTAATATTTAATGAATCTATTGAATCTTAACTTGCATGTACGATATCTGCTCCATTCAAGATTTAAGTCCTTCTCAAGCACGAAAATAAGGTTCTACAAAAGCTAGTTGGACTTGTAAGTTCTAACCAATGACCTGTATACATACAGGTCATCATGATTAACCCAAAGCACACGTTAAGCACCCGGAATTATGTACATATGTAAACGCGATAATCTGGAATACCAACAATTTGCACGCTGTAATTGGTCACTCTTTGGTTTTGTGAATGGCACCCCACCTTGACTTGCGTTTTTATTTTGATTCTTGGTTCTGTGCCTTGGTTCCGCCTACTAAAGTGCCACGCCCACTGATGCCACCGCCGCCCCCAAGCAATGCTGCATCCTAAGTTAAACCAACCCCTCTAGAAATGCCCGCAAAACCGCGTTATCCTAGCTAGCTAACCAAAGTGCACCCAGTTTTGTTGTTGTGCCGCCGGGAGTGCCTTCTCCTGACCATGATACCCATTGATTTAAACCGCCTTCCATATTCTCTATTCCGTGCAACAGCTGCCGCCATGTGGCACTGGCCCTGGGCGCCGCCTTCATCGGCATCTCGCTGGTCTATGTCATCCGACGCGGAGTGGCCAGGAACTAGTCTGCGGCCAGACTGCATTACGAGATTCCAGATATATTCCCCCAGCTTGGGCACATCATTTTCCTCACACATTTGATACGAAATAAATTGTACAAATTGCTTAAATTACACAACTCGGGCGTTTTATTCATAAAACCTGCGGTTAAAACCATTCTGGAATTCCCAACAATAAGAAGAGCTGGCGGCACATTTCTGGTCAGAAAAAATTGAAATTTATTTTCCATTCTTCCGTCGTCACAAACCTGATTGCTCCCCGGCCCACCGGCGCCTCAGCTCCTGCCCAGCCGTTCTACTCCTACTCCTCCACCGCCAGATGATGCACCCACTCCAACGGCAGGCGCTCCGCAATTTTCAATTATACATAGATATATATATTCATATATGTGGTGTGAACTGCGGATCAGTTATGGACTTGACTTAAACCTAAATATCGTTGAGGATCAATGCGGAATCGCACTCCAAAGTACTAAGATTAGTGCAACTGCATCTTCGCCAGCTGCGCGTGCATGAATTATATATTATTGTAGACCTTTCTGTTGTGTTCTCGCCTTTGTAGTATAGTGTATGTATATAGTAGCATATGGTGTGTGCATAGTGCATCCCTTGCAGCTTGTGTTGGTTTGGCTTTCCACTCACTTCGCCGCCCTAGTTCTCGTCGTAGAGGGGCGTGGCATCGCCCAGATTCATGGAGTGCGGCGAGGCGTTGGTGCGCGGCGTACTGCGCACAGACGCCTTCGAGGACATGCCCATACCCCGATTATGACCGCCTCCAGTGCTGTAGTCATTGACAGGCGTCGATCCATAGCCACCGCCTCCGCCGCCACCGGTGCCACGTCCCAGAGACATTGTAATGCCCATGTTCATGCTCATGCCCATATGCTGTTGCTGCTGCGAGTGATGATGCTGCTGCTGCTGTTGCTGCTGCTGCTGGGCGTGATACGGCTGATGTGACTGATGCTGCTGCGGTCTGCGTCTTGCCCAGGCATCGTTGGCCAGCTGCCAGTCGAGGTTCTCTTTGGCACGTTGCTGGTGATGCGGCTGCATGCTGTAGGCATTGAAACCACCACCGCCACTACCGCCTCCTCCTCCCATATCGTTATACCTGGGCGTGCTGCCCGTTCCGGAACTGCTGCCGTAGTGATGCCTCTGACTGCTCGAGGATTGCGAGCTGGGACTGGGCACGTTGTGACCATAGCGAGGCGTCTGTGAGGCATGCGGTGTGTAGGGCGTCATGAACGGAGTCTGTCCACTGGGCGTGTATGGCGTATTGATGGCGCCAAACGACGGCGTCGATGAGCTGCCATAGTGGGAGGAAGATAGTCCAGCACCTTGAGCAGAACTGCCCGACGTGCCGTAGCCAGTGATGGATTGCGTAATGGAGTAGGCGCTCGAACCGCCACCGCCAGCGGCACTGCTGATGCCACTGCGCGGCGTTCCACCAGTCACGCTGCCAGTGATGCTGTAGGGTGCCTGGGGGCCCAAGGATGTCTGGGATGACGACGAGATCGTCGGCGGCGGACGCATCATGTGCAGTGGCGTTAAATTAGACATCGAGGCGCTGGACGGCGTGGCCGTTGGATCCAGCCAGTGTTCCTTGAACCAGCGTAGCAGACTGTTGACCGTATCGAAAATCTGGCCACGGAAACGATAGCCCTCCGGCATGACCGTCACATACTCGTGGCGCACCTTCGTCTTGGGCAGATAGGACAGCAGGAACTTGCCCGGCATGGCGCGTGAGGCCGTAAAGAAGTAGTGTATCTTCTTCGGATCATTTGCCTTCTCCTCGCGCAGCAACTTTTCCATGACATCCCGTTCATTTTCATCGCCGTTCACCGTGATTGGCTTGTAGTACTTGTACTGTATCAGTTCGCGGGCAGCCAAGGCCATCGGCATGATGTGGCGGGCGATGATCTCGTCCAGATCCTCGAACTCCTCGGTGCCGATCCACAGACTCCTGCCCAGGCTGAAATCGTTCTCTTTACCCTCCTCGCGCACATCGATGTGCTGGAAGATGTCGTCGGCCACCTTCCAGGTGGCTGTCAGATGGTCCTTGGACTTGCTGCTCGGACGCAGGGCCACCTCGCCCTGATCGGCCCCAGCCAGCATGGCCACCACCTCCGCGTACGACTTGTTGAAGAAGCTGGGATGGGCGATTACGCGACGGGCGTAGATTTTGCGCTTGAGGGCCCTGGCCTTGGCATCGCTCACTTTCCGATTGTCCAGCTCCTCAGTCACAAAATCATAGTAGTTGTCGCGCCGCGGCCGCCACTCATTGTTCACATCCTTAAGATCAGCGGTCCTCGAGGAGCATTCGACTGAGAACCGGTCAATGTCTATCTTAATGATGCGCACATGAATCATCTGTGAGACGCGCACACGTTCTTCGGGATTGCGAACCTGTCTATCGGACAAGTTCTTGATGTGTATAAAGCCTGGCAGGCCGTTCTCCAGACGCACACGGACGCCAGATGGCTGGCCAGGGCACGCGTTCGCGTCAAAGTGATTCCACACCTCGGACAGCTCGGGGAAGTCGTCCTTGTGGCAGAAGGGGCACTGCCAGCTTTCTTTGGAATCTAGACGCACCGGATTCGCGCTGTCCAGCTGATCGCCCTGCGGCCGACGGTACGTGAAACCGGTGACCATGGCCGTGACGCACTTGCCCACGTAAAACGAGTCGGGCGTCTCCTTGGTCAGCATATCGAAGAGCTCCTCCGCACTGGGCTTGGTGTACGGAGTGCGGTAGTCCTTGTACAGGCAGCTCAACTCGTTTCGGATGTCGTACAAGGTGATGCTCTTGCTACCGAATCCCTGGCGCTCCAGTTCCACGGCGAATGCGTCCAGATCGAGATCCTTAAGGCGCTCTGGCGACTCGAGAATTTCCTCAAGGGCACCGGCCGGATTGGTCTCCTCGTCGTCGTACTCCATGGCATCGATGGCCATCTTTCTGGCCCATTCGTACGTTTCTGGATGCACACGCGACCCGTCCAGCACCTCGACATACGCCTCTGTGCTGTCGCCCAGCGATGAGGTATCGATCTTAATGAAACCGCTGCAGTTGATAAAGACCCTGGGCCCCAGATGACACACGGTGACCAGCTGGGTGCGGTTCTCCAACCGCTGGTTGCTCTGCTTGAGCAGTTTGAGTAAAGCCTGACCCTTGCGCGGACCCAAGCCACAGATGTACTGCAGCAGGTTGAGGGTCCGTGAGTTCTGCACCATCAGGTTGATGTCCAGGCCCACCTCGCTCGTTCGATTGATGAACTGCAGGCTGAGCTGTTCCAGCAGCTGTTCGCGCGGCACACGCTCCTGCAGCGGATGGTAGCGCAGGCAGAGAATCTCGTCGTCCGCATCACACAGCTGCGAGTATTCCACTAGCGGATCCTGCATCTTGCGGGCCAGCGAAGCAGCCTGCTTCAGCAGGGGAGGATACTCCTTGAAATCAGACTCGCCCTTCTTCGAGTTGGCATAGATCTTGGCCAGCTCGTTGTCGATTATCTCCACCTCGATGGGCGGAAACTGTTCGGAGGTCTCAAGCTCATGCAGAATCTCCTTGATGTCTGCTTGGATGTTCTGGGCATCGCGCGATTCCGCTCCGATGACAACAATGTGTGGCTTCTTCATTTTGATAAAGTCACTCAGCTTTCGAAGGTCGGCCATCTTCTGGGCCTTCTCCTCAAGGTTGTAGGAATTCTTGCGCTTCAGAATGTTCGGCAGTCGCAGGTAGTCGGAGATGTCGCCCTCCACGGTGGTCACCGCACAGAAGGCGGCCACTGAATGGTCGGGATCGTAGGCCAGACCCAGCACCCGTATGCCCCTCAGCGTGCTCCACTCCTCGTAGCCAAAGTCGGTGGGCAATTGCGGTTTATAGGGTGCCACCTTTAGCCACTTGTACAGCTTACCCGTGCAGGAACGCAGCACAAATTGCTGGGCCTCCTCGTGCAGAGTGGAGCGCAGCTCCTTGATCAGATCCGGAATGACCCACTTCTGCAGCGCCAGCTGTACGCATTCCGCACGCAGCTTATTCCATTCCTGCACGTGCTTGGCAAACTGATCCAGCTGGTACAGGGCTTTGGACTCTTCCACATAGTCACCGGGTGTTCCGTTGGCACACGCATTGCCCTCGAACTCCTCGAGGAACGTAATCTCCAGTAGTTTCTCCTCCTCGGCCATCATTAGCTTAATGAATTGATCGCCAAAGAGATCGCTTACCGGCTTCTTGGCCACGTACTTCATCGAGTACACAGGCGAATTCTCATCGATCAGCACCATTCCATTCTTGGTGGGCCGTATGTTAATCCTGGCTCTGTCGAAGTACACCTCACGCATGGTCTTGCGCAGCAGAGGCTCCTGTGCCAGCTGCCGGGCCACCACGTATTTTGCGGCATGGATAACCTCTTCCGTGGTCATGAAGCGCGGCGACAAATATTGCTTGGCCAGCTCCGTGGGACCGATGCTTTCCTGGGTGATCTCATTGCGCTGGTAATTGTCGCGCAGATTTTCGGCATACTGCTCCGGCGTGAGACCAAAGTGCTTGGCAAAGCCGCAGATGCCCGCCTTGCGGAACACCGCATAGGGACTGCTGTTGGACGCCTGCTTCAGTTGGTAATCGATTAGCTCGGGATCGTCATCGTCTTCCGGCTCTGGCACAACTATCGCCTCGGCCGCGTCATCACCGTTCTCAGCGGCGGCTGCCTGGCGACGCGCCTTGGCCTCGCGACGCTCCTGGATAGCCTTTCGACGCTGCTCCGCCTGCATGCGGGGCAGCTCATGCGAATAGTTCAGCAGAAAGTACATGTGCACGTCCTTTAGCTCCTCCATGGACTGCACGTCGGCGAGGCGCTCGAAATCGCTGTCCAGGATGAGGCGAACATCATCCGGTATGGGTTTATCTGTGTCGGCGCATAGCGTGTCCAGCTGGAACTGACGCATCTTCTCGAAAAGCACCTTTAGCTTGCGCTTTCGATCGTTTAGCTGACACCAGATTCCATCGAAGTAGTAAACCTTCCAGAGATCGTCGATATTCAGCTCCGGCTTCACGTACTCCTTGCGATAGAAGGCTATAAAGGGCACCTCCAACTGCTGGTTGCGTATAAATTCTAGCGTCTGCTTAATCTTGTTAACGGTTGTCGGTGGTTTGCGCATCTTCTCGCGGCTCTCCGGCTTCTCCTGTTCCGAAACAGTGTGCTTGCAGAAGGCATACTTGTAGATCCATTCAGCCTCGAGGTCCAGCTCGTCTGATCCCTCGGGCACCGGGGTTACGGGCACCTCGCGCAGCTGCATTCGTTCTGGGATGTCTGTTTTACGAATCTCGTTGTCCATATCGGTGAAATGGCCACGCTTGAGCTCGCTGGGCTCGTATATGTCGAAGATTGTCTTCTTGACCACCTTCTTTTTGAGCGCTTTCTTCTTCTTGACGCGCATATCATCGCCGACGCCCAGATCCTCATCGTACTCATCTCCTTCCGAGTCATCTTCGTAGTCGTCTTCCTCGTACTTTGAGAAGTCGTCATAGTCGAAGTCTACGCCAAAGATGTCCTGACCCTCTTGGAGTGATCTGTGGTTGGATTATATTAATCGTGTCTATTGATATCTCAACTTTATTATAGTTTATATACTTACGCGTCTGTAAAGATGGGGCGCCGCTTCTTCTTCTTCTCGGCTATGGGACGCCCATTATCGTCCACAATGAAGTCGTCCGCGTCCGACTCCGTATCCACGTCGTCGTAGTCGTCCGCCTCCCTGTGACTGCGCTCGCTGCGATGCCCAATGCTCTGTAGGAACAGGGGCAATCAGTTGAACACTGTACATTGATTGGTGGTCAGGGATTACTAGTGGCATACCTCATCGTTCTCGTCGAACAACTGCTCGGCAATCTGCTCACGCACCAGACCCTCGTCCACGTGCTGCTCCTCGCCATCGCTTTCGTTATCGTGGATGCGACGCAGACGTTTGAACCGCTTCTGCAAGGGTAAACATAATTTAAAACATTATATTCGAAGAGCATAGAAGACCCCCTAATCCCTCAGCTATGAAAATCTTTGTTAGTTAAGCTTGGAAAGATGAAAAGGAGGAAGGAACACCTACCCGTCTCTCGACTTTGACGCCCAGATTCTCCTCGATCAGATCGTAGTCGTCGTCCTCCAGTCGATCGTCCAGATCGTCGTCCTCGTGCTTTTTGCGCTTCTTGCCGCTGCCGACGCCATCGGAATCGTAACCGCTGCCATCGTCCTCCTCGATGGGATTGTCGTCGATCAGATCTTTGAGCTCTTCGCGCAGCCGTTCCTCGTCATCTACGGAATAGGGCATTAAAAATTTCGATTAACATTTTACCTTCACTGTAGCCGCAGATTCACATATGCAATTGAAAACTGATTTCATAGCTTAAATTGGAGCGATTCACCCGGTTTTGAGAAAGACCTACATTATATGCATTACCTATGATATTCGATTAGATAGTAGATTTCGATATAGTGAAGCCCTGACCATTGATTATTCCAACTTCATCTATTGAACTAATTCCCCCCTCCCTGCTTTGATTTGCAATTTCTTGGAGTAAGCCGCGTTCTTCCAATTCGCCGCACTTGTTCCATTTGCTGGAACGCGCGCAGCTGTTTGTTGTTGCTGCTGCTGAGGCTGATATTCGATGGCCACGGTAGCACAGTAAAAACACAAGACCTAACCTCAAAGTTGTAAACAAAAGAAGTTGCAACCGTGTGGCATTGGCCAGTTAGAGGTGGCTTTATTCCGGATATGGACTGTTTCGATCGGCGGATGGTGAGATGTGTGGGTCGTGGCGAGGAGGGGGGAAAAGCCCGCCAGAGATCGCCACAAACGTATGTATGTATATATTCGTACGCGCCTTCAGCGACTCGAGTGGAAAATCTCACCTTCTTCTTCTTCGCTACTATCGGAGACGGCCGCCTTCAGTTTCTTGAGCTTCTTGCGCTCGTTGACGTCCAATTCTTCCTCCTCCTGCGGGAAAAACGAAGAAAAGCCATTTGGTTACTTCAATATATATGTAGGTACTTATGTATGTACACACACGCAAGGCGCAACGCACACCGCACACATACAGACGCACGGACGGTACGCGCGGCTAGAAATATTGTTTTTAGGGTTTCGCAGACACCAACCTCCGATTCCTCGGCCTCGGAGTCCAGAAATTCGGCCATAATATAATGGAATAAAGCTTAACTTAATAATATAGCGCGTATGAATGCAGAGAAACGAATAGTTTGTGTGCGTTTCTCCCTCTTCTCTTCTTCTTTATTTCTACATCTTCTTGACAATTGCAGCAAAGTTGGTATTAAAATACTAGCCAAATACTTAATATCACTAACACTCTTTTACTGATTACAGTTCACTTGGCTGTTAGCTTACAGCAGTGCCAGCCCTGGTTTTTATTGCAGAACTACAGTGGATTCTTCCTATAACCTATGTTAGTTCTTTGTTTATATTGCCAAAGAATTCACAATTGCCAAAGAATTTTAGGCACATACTTGTATTGATAAATGGTTAAATTCAATCAATGGTAATTAACGAACACACATATGCTGTTTGGTGTCAACGATGAAGTTAGCTAATTTCCATGGTAATCCATGGCTACTTTCTTTTCATAGTTGACTTTTATGAGTTCTTGCCGAAAATCTAACAGTAATTGTAACGCATAATAATTTCTCTCAAATAACTAGTTCAAACGCAATGAACAAGTTAGATTAATAAACGTTAAGCAATAAACTAAAATCGCAAATTTGCGAATTAAAAGCTTAACAAAATTATTTGTGAATTTGGTATTTTGTGTAGCTTCTAAAGCCTTATTTTTGCTGGCTTTCCTTGTCTTCCCTTACACAGGCACACTGGTCTCGCTGCAGTTACATTTACCGCTCCGCCGTCTCTGGGCACACTGCATTGTTGTTGCTCGGCGAGGAAATACTATTAGTATTTTTTTTCGTTCATCCTGAAAGTTTAAGTGGACGAGACGAGCGGCGGCCGACTCGACCCCTAGCCGAAATTCAGAAAGTCTATTGCTTTGGTCGAGAACAGATTGTCAGGGAACTTAACTTCATTTACGCTCCTAAACAAACGGCAAAGGTAGCCTTTCAAAAACGAATTAAATCGAAATCCAAATAGAAATAGAAATAGAATTAGAAAAGCCATAAGCGCAAGTTAACGAGACAAGACAACAACAATTCGATTCGGCGGTTTTTGTTTTTTGCCAGTGTGTGTTTGTGCTACGCTGTGAGTGTGCATTAGTGTGTGTCCGGTGCTCCTGTTGTTGTTGTTCTTGTTGCTGTTGTTGTCGCTTATTGTTGTTCTTGCTGTTATTGTTGCTGTTGTTCGCAAGGCACAATAACACAGGCTCATACAATTGCGAATATTTAGAAAAAGCAAAGCATATACATATGTGACAACAAACGCCAGGGAAAAACAGGAAAGCTGAGCAAAGGAAAACCAAATAAGAAAACAAGCAATCGAGAAATTGTGAAGCGGCAACTGAAGCAGCAACATGGACATATTGAATGAGTTCAGCAATGTATTCTGGAGTACGCACATCTGGCTGCCGCCGAACACAACCTGGGCGGACATTGCGCCCGGCTCGCGTCCAGATGTGGTGCACGCAAACTACAAGGACCTCATCTGGCCCATTCCATTCGCCGCTGTCGTCATGCTGGTCCGCTACACGCTGGAGCGGTAAGTTTTCCACGTCCATTTTCCTCCCTCCCCACTCTTCCCATCCAACTGACTGACTCCCTTTCCATTCTCGCCATTCCCGGCAACTTGATTCCATTCCGCCTCTCTCTCTAACCCCATTCATACGGCTTTCCCTCGCTCTCTCCCGGTCTTTCGCGCTCTCCTTTCCATTGAGCAAGCCCACCGCCCCACGTTTGTTGCACCATGTACAGTAAACTTTATTCATAATTCCTTCTTTTCCCCATTTCATTTCATTACATTTTTTTTATCGACAAACATAACCTCACGTGGAAACGCCCAACATTCTGCAAGCGTTCATATATATATGTATATGTATGTATATATGTGTGTGTGAAACAGCGCTTGTTTGTTTGTGTGCGGTTTGTGCGGCATACACGCGTGTTTTGTTGCTGCAACTCGAAGTTTTCCCTTTCCAAGCGACGCCGGCTGCAGTTTCCAGCCAGCCGGCAACGAATTTCCCACAAAATATTAGCCCCACTCCATTTTCAAGTTCCTACTAATTGTTTAGTCAAAGGGAGAACATACATACATATATATATGCACATACATATATTTGTTTATAGTCAGCTCCATGCGGTTTTCTTTTTGTATGGCCCGCTGAGAAATTGGGATCAAAACTGGCACAGTGGGGCAAATACATAGTTAACTAATCGGCCAGTGTTAGGAAGTATTTTTCATAAATATAACCCGATCAGCCTTAATTTTTTTTTAAGTTTTCAAACGGCCTCGGTAGAAAGCCAAGAAACTGATATTTATTGACTTGTCAATCTGCAGCGATAAGAAAGTCATGTTTGTTCAAACTTTTGATCGATTTCATTTGCACAGTGCGAGATAACTGAGTTTCGTACAGGAAAACCCATTATTCATTTCCAATGCAAATATTCAGAAACATTTTCTTGCAATTAAAGTTTCAATTTCTACGCCTGTTTGACCCACTGTGAGCCGCTAGCATTTTGGCCGTTTTTCAGGCCAATTAACCAGCGCGTCGCGTTTGGCTTCAACAATGCATACATACGTATGTACATATGTGGCTGTGAATATTCCAACGAGCTGCAAAGTTCGTGTGTGCGGTTCGCGTGCACTGGCATTTGCATGTGGCGGAGTTGTAATTCTCATATTTTGCAATGTTTTTGGCTGCCCTTAATTTGACATAAATTGCCAGCAGCAAGTCCAGCGGACTGGAGTCCAAATTCTGAGCATCATCTGCCCAGCAGGACAGTACAGTTGAGCCTCGCTAATACAAATTCGAAAATATTTCAACCTGACCCTAGCTGTGGGTTCATCTTATAGAATTCGAACTGTGACTCTTGTTTTCATTTCGTTTTCAGCTCTTTTTCGGCGGCTTGTTTGCATTCACGTTTGAAAATGAAATTTAGACAAAAACCAAATCTGTTTCATGGCGGACCACTTTGGTTTTTTTTCTGTTTTTTTGTATTTCTCTGCTTCTTAAACGAGAATTGGTCTGCAAGGTCGAATTGGGTTTTTGCTGCTGCCCTCCCATTAAGATTCATTGAATGGCAAAAGTCGCAGTCGCAGCCGAATCGATCGGTGGCTCTCCCAAAGTGCCATCCATAGTGGGCATAGTGGAGCCACCTTGGACAGCAGCACCGCCACCACTAGCACCATTAGCACTCCACTCCACGGCACTCCGATAAGATTTGCGCCAAGATTTACGTATAAAACCTGATAACAGTGCTCAGTGCCTCGATTGTTTTACGGCGAACTCTCGAATGACTGTTTCCATTTTGCCCATTTGTTGGGCGTGTGTGGGTACAGCAGGGGCGTGGTCGAGAGGGGGGTTACAGGTGTGTCATTAACATTTATTTGGGTCAAAAGAGTGCAAAAGGGCTTAGCTGCCCATTTGGCAAGCTTGGAACGCGCACTTGTACCATTTGGCCAGCAAGCAACCAAGACGTGGATTTGTACGAATTGCCCATTGAATGTGCTTTGGGGATTAACCGTTGGTGGTGCCATGTGTTTGCTTAAAATAAAGATAAGTAACTAAACTTATAGTCACTCCGCCCACCACATCGTGTGCTTTTTATACGAGTGTGTATGCTATCTTAGTCCGTGATTCGTCAACCGTTTTTCCTTGGCGGGCCTGGCCAAAATCACTTGGCTCGCCGAGTGAGTCATTGACTCGAGAAGTTTTTCCAAATATGTGCGCACTTTATGGCCCGATTGGCGCTTCCCCAATGGCCACCATTCCATCCACCACCACCACCGCCACATACTAAAGCACGCCTTGGAATGTGGTGTGCACTGGATTGGGGTTTATGTTTATGTTTTTATGCTGGGGAGGGAGGAACAAGTGAGAGACACTTGCTAAAACAATACGCACAGTCGGGACCAAGGAAATAGAGCTCGTCAGCTTGCCGCTTGTCCATCATTGCAATTGAAACTTGAATAAACTGGGTATTTATCGTTCTTATACAAATGCAGATAAGATAGTTGTATCTCTGGATGATAAATCGAAACCATAATTCAGTTTTCGGAACTCTCCGTTCCTACGACTTATATTTATAATGGCATTATAATCTTGTGGCCAAATCCATAAAGCTAATCATCGTTGAAATCACCATCCCACCTGGCAGCTGATCCTAACCGATTTCCGATAGAGCTCTCAAGTGGGCTAGTTTATGGGTGGGGTGGCTAGTTTGCTGGCCGCAGCTGTGCGTGGGGCCTGTTCGTACTATTTGTCCGCATTTATGCTGAAGCTTTTGTGATACGTAATCGCCAAGAGGCGACCCTCGAGCTCAGCGCTCTAGTGCGATAAAATTTCAGGTTAATTATTTTAATGGCTCACATGCACACAGCAATCGGGGAAATGTGTATACATGCATATATTCAAATATACACACTAAATCGCCGGCCAATGGGCAAATGCCAGCTGCTCCACCATTGCGCTTCTTCTTCTCCAACCTCTTCACTTTGGATTGGCAATAGTGCTACCAGGAACAGCAATCCCAACCGAAACCGATCCGATCCCTAAACCCGTTTACCAAAGTTTTCCACACTCTTTACGCCGGTGGTCACTCGAATTGCTTATCGTGCCGATTGCCCAATGGTTAATGAAAAAAAAGAAGAAAAGAGTTAAATGCCATAAAAGCGAAAAAGAATAGAATGAAAAAACGCACGTGCTTCACGCACCAGCTGAGCATAGGAATGGGGGGAATGAGGAGCACTACCTGGTCAGGTGGGTACTCCACTGCGGAAGAGAGCGGACTCTCGATGCCGGTGCAGTTCGTTTAATGTCCAATTAGCACCTCTCATTCTTCTCTGGGAAAGAACATATGAACTAGTTTTCATGAAACTATTCACACACTCTATAGCTGAAACTAGTCTGAAACTATATCTTAGTTAAGAACTAAGAACTTGAGAATTCATTCATTACAACCTTACGATTATTTCCACTGAAAGATTAAGCATACGGTTAGCGATAAGTGTAGTTTCTGCCGAAGAATATTAACATTTAATTTACAAGCCGCAGATTGCCGGATTGGTCATAAAGCAAATGAAATATAGAGCTTGTTTTTTTTTTAGCGATTAAAATCGGTGATAGGCCTTTGAGCTGGGCGATCAGTTAGTCGCTGACTAATGGCGCTTATGCTTAATTCCCCAAGTTCCATCTGGCAATCCGGTGGCCGTGAGTCAGACGCCGTCGTCCAATGCCCAAAGAACCCAAGTCGGGCCACATATAGGATATAGCATAGGTATAGCCATAGCACTCACTTGCGCTAATCTCACAATCGTCGTCGTCGGCTTGCCTTGCGTGCTGAATTATCGCTGACAAGCGCAAATAATTCGCCAAACAACAGGCGACATATGTATATGCTATATAGTATATATATATATGTATATATTCTGTATAGCTTGATCGCCAGTGGGCTCCGAAATTTTAGTTGTGCCGGCGATAAGAGCCGAATAATTGCCAGTGCATTGCACTTTGGGCGCAATTTGTGCATATTGCCTAAGTGAAATTTAATAAATGCGTTCAAATAATGGTGGCTCTTATCGCAAACTGTCATCGCGTTGCAGCTCAATCAAAACACCATCATTATTCGCACGAAACCCAACGAATTTGAGCCGTTTTGCCGCAAGGCGCAGCTCTCGCTTGGTCCAAAGTTTCCAATGAATTGGCTAGAAAATGATGGCTTGCACAGAACTTAGGGTTCAAATTACATACACATGGCACATGTGAATTATTCTTGTCGCTTTTATTAAACTACATACATAATTTGGTGGCATCCACTTGCAGTGCGAACTGGTAAATGTTTAACTTGCATAGTGTAGGGCACTTTTTGGTTAGTTTCATCAAATAATTGGTACAATAACTAATGGTGCTCCAATGTTAGCTTTATATGGCCATATAACCATAACATTAATCCCTGAACTGCGGCAGCAGCCAACGTTGCCGGCACTTATTCTTGCAGTCCGTCTCCTCGTCCAGCACGAGGAAAAGCTCGTGATCCATCTGCAGTTGGGTGGCCAGAAACTCGAGGAACTGCTCCTCGTTGCCCAGGCACTTGGGCTCGCGCAGCTTGGAGTCCAGATTGTAGTAGCTGCCGTTCACGCGACGCAGTGCCAGCCAGTGGCGCATCTGGAAGGGCAGCGGAATGTAGTAGCCCAGGCTCATCTGGGCCGGCACATTAAGAATGAAGCCGAAAATGGCGTTCAGATTGAGACAGTGTGGATCCCGCCGGCGGTCGAACCACATCGCCTCGCAATTCCGCTGCTGCAGTGCGTACATGATCACATTGACGTCGTAGTTGCCCCAACCGATCCACGAACGATGCGGATTCAGCCAGTTGCGCGGGGTCAGTGTGGTGCAGTAGTCGTCCAGTTCCGATTTGGAGAACATGTCGAGCCCCTGGAACAGATTGTTCAGGGCGTGGAGGCCGCACAGGTGGCGAGTCTGTCGCTCATGGTAGATTCCATACGGCATTATCGCGCTGTTTCCGTTCCCACTTCCATTTCCATTCCCGTTTCCATTCTCGTTTCCATTCCCGTTGCCGCTGTCATCGCCCAGGGAATTGCTGAGCGCTGGCGATTCCATTTCGGAACGGATCAATGTGGGGCGGTGACAGTAGCCAATGGGTAAAATAACTTCAAACAGTCGGGCAGCTCCAAATGGTCACTAGATGAATTGGATTTTTGTTGTTTACAAGTTCGAGGATAGTAGTTCATAGCGATGGTACAGCAATAGCGATAGCATCAAGTATCGATATGCGTGCGAAATTCGAGCCATGCACCGGTGTGCATATCGATGTTTTGGCAACGGTACTTTGTTTTTCAAATCAAATTAAATGGTTTCTTCAACTAATTAAATTGTAATTAACAAATTGAATTTACCAGCATGTACAGATATTTCTCTTTTCGTTTATATTTCTGAGAATGCCAACCAACAGTTTTTAACTGGGGCAACATACCCAAAAATGTACTTAATGAATATTTTATTAGAAATTTTTCGGATTTGAATGACCTTTATTGCTGATAACGAAACTTGCAGTGTGCGTCATTAGTAGTGACGCACTCGCACCGAATTTTCGATAAAACTTGAATAGTCCAATTTATTTTTACACACCCCAACACGCACTTATTATTTAAGAAGCCTCCAATTACAGTGTTCACTCCCTATATAGAAGACATAGATGATAAATCAATATCCACTTCGAATGCGGGTCAATTAAATCCTTCTTGGTGCGTTAATTCAATTACGCACTACTTGAACTTGAACTGAGCCCAGATTCGGCATTAATTCGAATTAATTGTTATGAGTAATAATAGAAAAACTGATATTTCCGCGTTGAGCTTTCGTGCTTTGCCTACGAAATGAGGGTTACTTTGGAGACCACTTGGAATTCCAAACGTAGAGGAGCAGCCAGGCGATCTGCAAATCTCGTGGGCATGGCAGTCAGTCGACCATTTTCGATTTTCGATTTCATTGGCAAATGAACTTCCGAAACGAGATACAACTACTCCATGCCTCGTAAGTCTGGCGTGGTGTGGTGTCCAGCTTTGGGCGAGCTAATTAGCCATGCATGTGGGCGTGCGGGCAGACCAAAAACCGATCCCAAAATCCCCATCCCCATCCACATCCCAACAAGTCCCTGTTGCCATGCCTCACACGTGCCAGACGATGGGGCGACGACAGGTGTGTGTGCAAAATAAATATAAATAAAATAAAATAAATTAAAGCAAAATCATAAACAGCAACAGAAACTGAAAATCCCGAAACGTTTCCGCCATGGGTGTACGTACGTACATGCATAATTAGAGATGTTGTGTCAAGCCCAATGGAACTTTTTATTGGATATGTTGTGTCGGGTTTCTCGAAGGTAGATAGCAGTACCATTGCCAAGATTACAATAGTTCCTGGATTCATTTGAATAAAATTGGGTGCGTGGTGGGATATTCGTTGTACGATTATGTATTTTCCTTATGCAATATTTTTAAGTTCATATGAAACCCAACATTATCTGGCCAAAGTTTATCTATCTGCCATAAACTTTAAAACCTATGCCTCCAACTAACTGCTTTATCTAACTCATAAAGCATTTAAAAATAGCACTTTCTAATCAAAAACTCAATATTACTTGCAGTTTCTGGATATCGCCCGTAGGCAAATCACTGGGCATACGTAGTTCTAGGCCTAAGAAAGCGGCAAATGTTCCTATTCTGGAGAAGACCTATGGCAAATCGACGCGATTGGACAAGAAAAAGGTGGGTCCATCATTCACACTATCTGATGTCTGATCCTGGAAATTCTGATTCCCTTCCAGCTGGTTCCGCTGTCCAAGCAGACAGATATGAGCGAGCGCGAAATCGAGCGCTGGTGGCGTTTACGCAGGGCCCAGGATAAGCCGTCGACGCTGGTGAAGTTCTGCGAGAACACGTGGCGCTGCATTTACTATCTGTACAGCTTCATCTTTGGCGTGATCGTGCTGTGGGACAAGCCCTGGTTCTGGGATGTGAAGAGCTGCTGGTACGGCTACCCGCATCAGGTGAGGATTTCGATGGATTCGACTCTTCAAAGCAGGGTTTTATACAAACAATACAATGCCTATTCTAACGCTTGCAGTCGATCAGCAATGATATCTGGTGGTACTACATGATTTCGATGTCCTTCTACTGGTCACTCACTGGCACCCAGTTCTTCGATGTGAAACGCAAGGACTTCTGGCAGATGTTTATCCATCACATGGTCACCCTGCTCCTAATGTCGCTCAGCTGGGTATGCAATCTGCATCGCGTCGGTTCGCTCGTCCTGGTCGTTCACGATTGCGCCGACATCTTCTTGGAGGCCGCCAAACTCACCAAATATGCCAAATATCAGAAGCTCTGCGATGCGATCTTTGCCATCTTCACAGTGGTGTGGATTGTTACGCGTCTGGGCTTCTATCCACGCATCATTTACAGGTAAGTGGTGGGCAGCGCCCAAGTCCCTCTTTTCGTTGATCGTTGATCCCAATCCAACTGACATGCTCTTCCATGCCAACACCATCCTGTTAAACCCGGCAGCTCATCTGTGGAAGCACCGCGCATTCTGCCCATGTTCCCAGCCTACTACATCTTCAACTCACTGCTTCTGATGCTGCTCGTCCTGCACGTCATCTGGACATACATGATCCTCAAGATCGTTGTCGACTCTCTGCAGAAGGGTCTGGTAAGTGTGGAGCCATCTGGCCATCAAGCTGTTATCCTCTTAACTGTGCTGTTTATCTTAACCTTAACCTACTGATTATTCAATTGCCTACGAACACATATTGTATTGTGCAAACCACTCATCCAACTTTCCATTCCCTTGCAGATGTCCGGTGACATACGTTCCAGTGATAGTGAGGATCTCACAGACAGTTCGGGGAATGCACGTCTGACCAATGGCTCGGCGCGCTCGAAGAACAAGTCGAACAGCAGTGCGCCATCGGATAAGGGATCTGTCGGAGGAGCAGGATCAAGAGCAGGAGCAAGAGCTGCGACAACGGAACGGAGAGAGGAGTAGCTGAGACACCAATACCACTAGTAGGGGCCACACTTCCCGAGAGCAGGCGCAACAACAACAGCAAACAAACAAAATCCACACACACCCCAAACACACACCACGAACACACACACATACACATGCACGCACGCACACAGACGCATACAAAAAAACCAAACCAGTTCAGAACGTTTTTATGTTAATTATTATTTTTTTTATATATACATCTTTTTTAAGGTTAACAAAAAAGAAACAACACGAAAACCAAAAGAAATTTCAATAAATGCGAGAAAATTGATGCGTAACGATCCACTTGTACATCGTTATTGATTAAAACTACTATTACTATTACTATTACTATATGCCTCACAGTTTTTTTGTTGTTGTTTGTCTTGCTTAACCAAAAAAAAAAAAAACAAAAGCAAAGAGATGAAGAAAATAACGTTAAATATAACCATTTAAACGTAAAGCTAAAATTAAGTTATTTTACCAAACGAAATGGAAGTTAGCACAGTGGGACTAAACCAAAATCGCTTAGGCAAGAATTCAATAGACGAAGAGTAAAAAATGAATAGTAGTCAAAACTATTGTAAATACTGTACTTGTATGTTTCCCATATTAATAAATTTATGCAAAACAAATTACAAGACCCAAAAACAAAACAGTTTCGAAAAAAAGCGGGACGGCACCATTTTGGGAATGATAAAAAGGAATCCTTCTGGTTTCATTTCAGTAAATCGAAAATAATCTTTGCTGAGTTTGTTTTGAACTACAAGCTAATTTCTATACACCAATTTAAAAGATTGACCATTAAATTAGAGGAAACCCTTAAAAAATGCTTAGTGAAATTTTAAAAAACGTAATATCATCGCTTTCTCCATACGTTCCATTCAAATTGAAGTCTTAATGCACAAACTTAAGTTTGTTATTAATGAAATCGTTTTATGTTTATTGAAAATAGTTCAATTTAAAAAAAAAGAAGATTGTGAATGCGACTACTAAATGGATATACAATGATGATCTAAATATCTCCCAGTGGTTTCCCGGTTGTTAAATGCATGTTAGAAAGAAGAGTGGAAGTCTTAACATATCCCAGAGCAGGCTTCATTGATAAATCCTATTGATGTTTATTTCTCGTCTCGTCCAAATTGGTATACACTACACGCTAGACTTAGTACTGGTAGCCGTCGGGTTGATAGGGCCGTGCGTAGGGCGTGGGAGGGAAGGGCACGGGCGGCGGACGCCAGTTGGTGGGCGGTGGTCTGGGCGGAGGAGCTGGCATGCCGGGCGGTGCCCACGCATTTGCCTGCATCATGCGAGGCGGCGGCGGAATGCCCATTGCTGGCGGCAGTGGCGGCTGTCCGCCGGTCATCGGTGGCAGCGGAGGCGGCGGTATCGTAGCTGGGAACGGAGTAGGCTGGGGAACGGGCGGCGGCGGTGCTAGCATGCCCATGTTGTTATTCGAAACGGGCACCACCGGCGGCGGCGGCGCCATCATTGGTGGCGGCATCATCTGGCCCGGCATCTGGGCCGGGATCTGGCCAGGCATTTGGCCCGCCATCTGGCCCTGCATCTGTGGCATCATGTTCTGCACCGGTGCATCGGCGAACAATTGATGCGGCCGGTCCGCATGGGTCGATGGATTCTGGGCGGCCAACAGGCGCTCCGCAGCCGAGCCGTGGCGCTCGCCCTTGTGATCCTTCTTGAAGGCATAGGACACGGAAATGGGACGGTTGCACAGGTACTGGCCGTTCATGGCGTCCATGGCCGCATCGCTGGCCTCGAAGCTGGCAAAGTTGATGAACGCGAAGCTCTTAGACTTGCCAGTCTCCGGGTCTCGCATGATCTTCGGCGTCTGCAGTATAACGCCGAAGGCGGAGAACGTATCGTACAGCAGCTTCTCGTCCACCTCCACGTCCAGGTTGCCAATAAAGATGTTGGCGCCGACATCCAGGTTCTTCTGATGCGCCGACGCCTTGTTCACGCGAATTGGCTTGCCGTAAAGCTTGATCATGTTCATGATCTTTATTCCATAGTCGGCGTCCTCCTCGCTGAGGAACTCGACGAATCCATAGCCCTGGTGCATTTGGGTGACCCGATCCTTGGGCATGTGTACGTTCACTGCAAGCATGTCGATTAGGAAGCTGCTAGGCACTATACATGTGTGTGTTCGCACTTACCCACTGGTCCTGCCTGGACAAACAGCTCCCAGAGCAGCGTTTCCGACACCTTGTCGTCCAGACCGCCGGCATAGATGGTGGCATCTGTGGAGGGAACGGAAAAGGCCGGTTAAAGCGACTCCCAAGTGTGGCAAATGTGGAGTGGAGGGCAAACTCACCTTGGTTGCGTTCAGCAATTGGACCTGCCGCCATTTCGGAGCTATTTTTATAAACAAAACCAAAAACAAATTTTCGGCGTTTTCAACATGCAAAAATGCTCGCAACACAACCCTGAATATCGAAACAGCCTATCGATACCACGAATATATATTTATTGCAAGTCGTAGTTTCGATTGTCAATCAAAATCGATATCGAAATCGAAAGGAAATTAGAAAAAATACTAAATATGGGCGAAGCAGAATAATTTAATATTATTTCAATAGGTTAACATATTCAGCTCTAGTTTTTGAAAATAAAATTAAATACTTTAATAAATATTTGAATAAAATGTTAAACAGTTTTTCGGTTAATTGGAGTAACCGTATTTAAATCACTCAGGCGATATTTCGCCTTCCATGCTGTGCCATCCCTAATATCGATAGTTCGATTGGCCGCGCTGGCCAAGAACCCAACTCTAATTTTTATGTAATGTCACTTTGTTGTCGTTTGTTACAAGAAGCAAGGAAAATTCGTGCTAGAAACCAAAGAACCAAGACCCCAATATCCGTGCGCTGTGATGTGATAATCAACTGTGTGTAAATTATGAATTGTCATCAGATTTTGAGCGGCGCCTGCAATGCAGGCGACCGGTGCTTCGCCATTGGCTCCGTGGAAGGAATACCATTTACAGTAAGCACAGAGCCATCCCAATCCGAATCCGGATCGAATTGGGTGAAAATCGGTGGCGGAATGTGAACCATTAGCGGCCCAACCAGCCGGACACGCCCCCCGAACCCCCCCACGCACACTTGGTTCAAAAGGTTGAACCGTTTTTTCAGCACAATCCCAATACGTTTCCAATTGGAAACGGGGCATCATCATCATCATCGTCGTCATTCCAACCAGAACCGATCGGAGCACGTCTTTAATGTTTTTATTTACATATTTGCGTGTGTGTGGTGTGCGTGTGTGCGGTGTGTGTGAATGTGTGTGTTGAATTTTATATCGTTTTTTTGCCACACTTGGTGGTCAATTAAAAAATCAAATGCAAATGATGAGATAGAGAACTTTTCGTGTTTGCTGGCTCTGGCGCTGTGCAAAAATTCGATAACAACAAAGTGTGCAGCTCGAGTGTGTGTGTGTGTGTTGTGTGGCACAACAAATACAACACAATATTTGTTTTCACCTGCATTTACATACCTGGCCAGCAATTAATTACATTTTTATTTTTTTAAGGTCAAGTGCTGGCAGTAAACAAGCCGCACGCACAAACACATACACATGCGCCAGTTGCAGTAAGAGTGTGTGCTTGAAAGTATATACGCAGGTATATATAGAAGTGCGAGTATGTGTGTGTGTGTACCCTTCGATTGGTCAGGTGGCCTTTGATGCCCTAATTTCACAGCTTGCAGGCTGCCCACCTCCCACCTCCCCACGCCCACGAACCCTTTCTCTAAGCCAGCACCCCCGCCCCTCCACCCCTTTCGCCGACCCACGTCAATGGCAAATTGGAATTATAAACGGCCATAATAAAAAACGTGAGCACGCATTTATAATGTGCCTTATTCGATCCCTATACTATATACTACCAAATTCTCTAAGCAATCTGGTCATTTTCGTATATTAAACCTTTAACGGTAACCGGAAAATGTTGAAGAGCCCACTTTAACTTCGCTATGTCAACTTCGAGTTTATAAACATTACACCCATTGAGACATGTGTACTATATGTTTACTCAGAATGTTTATCCGATGTAGAGAACAAGGTCTGTGTTTTCCTGCAAAACCCAAGGAAGCATAATTAACTACTGTGCACATTTCGCCATTCTAATGAGAGGCCCCACGGGGCGTATGTGTACATTCTATATATTCTATATTCTACTATATTCTATTCTGTAATCAGCACCGCCGTTGACACAGTCCCCCGTTCACAGACCGACCGCCCAACACCCACCCACTGCCCACCGCCTTGCGCCATATCATTTGCCATCATTTCAATTTGTTTAATTTCGAGTGTTTGCATATGTGTGGATGTATGTGTGCATGTATATATTTATGTAGTATATGATCGCCTGGCGCCACCTAGCGCTTGGAAGGGGAAACCAAAAATAATAAACTCATTAAAACCGCATTTAAAGTCGAATTTTAATAGTATAGCAATACAATAGGATATCGTAAAAAAAGCACTGTTTTTTCACCAGGTAACAAACTTTCATATAAAGTTATCTTATCCGCGGGAACACTAATGGGTTGGTAAGCGAAAAGTTCGGAAAACCCTCCATTGAAAAGTATCATCGGTGTGTTAATATATTATAATATTCGCAATTACACGCATAAAGACATCATAAGCTGACATTTGAAGCAATGGGAAAACAGGAAAACAAAAATCTAAAAATAAACACGACAGAAAAGCAGAGTAGTTGAACCTTTTTATGTCAAAAAGTTAGCAGGTGGTTCGTTTGTGACGAAGTTGTTAATACCCTTGTTCTTATGAAATGATGGAGGATTCATTGACTAGCAAAATAAGGCTCACGTTCCAATATTGCGATAAGCCATTGCAAACAGATTCTCTGTTGATATTCCCCATTTATCGCTATTGTAACTAAATGGGGTATCTGTAATCTCCCGCATCAATGAGCCAATTATAAAGATAAAGCCTGCTGACTCAACCCTTTACATGCTCCTTTGCCACAGATCGTTATGCGGTAATTATTCAGAGATAATTAACATGAATAATATTCCCCCTATAAATAGTATACCCCCCCAGCCCAATCGAACAGGGTATTCAAATTTCTGGCCACGATAATGAGCATATCAGCGACAGCTCAACAAATAAATCAAACACACTTTAGCTAACCAGGTAACCAAACATGATGTGGCAAGAGCCTAGTCAGCCAGTCTGATAAGCCAGTTAACTGGACAGTTGGGGTATTGTTATCGATATAAAGCTATATACCCACCCGCCCTATATACACATAGCCACTCGAAAACAAATAGCTGAGAAAGCACATAACGATCGTATAACGCTTAGATTAACTGCAGTACTCACAAAATCCCCATTTCGCCCCTCGCCATTTCCAGGCCTACGCCGCCGGCTGCAATGTGGTCATCCTGGCAAGCACTTTCGAGCGCGTCCAGATCATTCCGGGCGCCAACCATGGCTATGTCAAGATATCCGCCCTGGACTGCAGCACCGATACCGGAAAAATAGCAGCAGCCTATGAGAATAAGATATGCATTTTTGAGCCCACGCCGGTGATTGAGTCGAGCAAACACAATACCCACTTTCTGGATTATAGGTAAGCTAGCGATGGTATTCAGAAGCCCAAAGACATACTAACTTGATTTCCCATCCCCCACAGATGGGTGCAAACGGGCTCCTTCACCAGCCACTCGAACGTGGTGACCCTGTCCTGGAATCTGGAGGGCACCCGCCTCCTCACCGGCGGCACCAACATCCAGCTGTGGAAGAGCAAGTCGCCCACTCACCAGCAGGAGGAGGAGCACACGGGTAAGCCAACTGCCCAACACCCCATTCCTATGTGTCTCTGTGTGGCCAACTATCGATTTGCGTGGGCGGAGATGAATCACAAATGCAAATTGCTTGCAATGGGTTTTTGTTTTTTACGTTTTATAATAGAGTTTCGATGTCGTCAGTGGGGTGTTTCCGTTTCCATTTTCCAATTTTATGGCGCTATTATATTATCAATAGCAAGGTTGTATCATTAACTATTTCTCATCTTACGTACTGTAAGATAATATTTTTGGTGTCTAATAGCTGCATGCCTGTAATTAAGAGCGATGTGCTCGGTTTCTTGTATAGTCTGGTTTGTGTTTATGGGATGATACTCGTACTGGAGTTCCATTTGTAATTTTTTATTTGATATCAGAGCACTGTGAATGAAAAAAGGTTTCATTGAAGATATTTTCACCTTTTCAAATAGGTGTCAAGTTCGAGATTGGCGAGAGCAAAGAGCCCAAGCAGACGAGCAACGCCCAGTCGGAGGATGTGTCCACGTGGGAGAATATATGGAGCTGCCAGACGGCCATACCCATTTACCACATGGCATTTAGTCCGGATGGAACGCTCTTTGCCACCTGCGGACGCAACGATCGGCTGGTTAAGATCTGGTATGAAAACAAACAGGTTCTGTTCCCGGCCAAGGGTTCCTCCAATGCCGGACCCACGCCATCAAATCGCCACGGAGTGGACGATGGCACCACCTCAAGTTCTGGCGGTGAGCTGAACTTCACCTACGTGTACATCGCCCATCCGCGAGCCGTGTCCAATATTGTGTGGCGCAAGACGAGCAAGTACATGCCCAAGGGTTCGGTGGCCAATATGCTGGTCACGTCGTGTCTGGACAACATATGTCGCATCTGGATAGAGACTGTGCTGCCGGATGACGGCATGGTGAACATGACCCAGTTCGATCCGATGGCCTCGCAGAACCCCAAGTTCCGTACGCATCGGCACAAGCATCGGTTCATGCAGAGGCTGAAGCACATGAAGACCTGCTTCCACATCCGTCGGCACATGAAGGCCGGAGCGAATGCCGTGCCGGGTGCAGCCAGTGCAGGCGCTGCGAGTGGCGGTGGAACCGCCGGAGCAATGGGCGGCATGGGTAGCTCCCCGGCCAGCTATACAAACTACCTGGGACCAATACCCTCGCTACCATCCTCGTGCAGCGTCCACGATTTTCACTCTTACGGATTCCAGGGATCGGGCGTTACACCCGGTATGCACTTCCACCTGGCCGCGTCGATAAACGCGGAAACGGACATCCCGCTGGTGCCATCGATGCAGACCAGCGATCCGGCCAATCAGAATGTCTTTATCCTGCACTGGCTGAATAACAAGGAGATGCATTTCACGCTGCAGGCAGAGGCCATACTCCAGGAGCTCACCAAGAAGGTGATCGACGAGGAGAACGGTCACGGGAACGCCTCCAGCGGCGGCGTCGATCTACCGGACGATGCCCACGGTTCCCATTCGCAGGCGCATGCGCACAAGAAGTACCTGCGCTCATCCAAGTCGGTGTCCGTTGACGACAGCGGCGAGGAGTTCAGCCGGTATTCGCAGCACACGGCAGGCACGGGAATGGGTGGCGGAGGAGGCGGTGCCGGGCTACATCTGAACTCCATGTCCAATACGACGTCACAGAACTCGCTCAACAATGAGCCGGCCCATCCGATTACGCAGCTAGTGGATTCGCTGGACAATAAGATCGAGTGTTTGTTGCGCGACTGGCACCAGAGCCCAGATCTGCTCTTCGCCATTCATCCGGTGGACGGGAGCTACCTCATCTGGGTGATCGAGTGGCTGGATGACTACTATCCGGGCTCGTTCAGACAGGCGCAGGTCTCCTTCTCCACTCGTATTCCTTCGGCCTTCCCTCTGGGCGACGCCATGTCCATGTCCACCACGGTCAGCCTCTTCAACACGGGCACGCATCCGCTGGCCTTCCGCGACATAGCGAACAATGTGCGCAGCAAGGATGAGTTCCACAAGGGACACGCGGATGATTCCTCTCTGAAGAGTGACCAGCATTCGGGGCAGACCTTCGAGAGGCACGACGAAGAGCAGGAGGATGCTGCCGATGACGAAGATGGAGATCGCGAAGGCGACGCAGATCAGGATGAGGGTGGTGGCGATCGCAGTGCTGCGGCTAGTGGAGGCGGAGCAGCCGAGCACAGCAGTAGCTCGCAAGATTCGGCTGCAACTGGAGCCAGTGCATTGCCACTGAACGTTTCTCCCTCGGTTTCCATGGTGACCAAGCACTCAAATGGAACCCTCAACCTCTGGCAGCTGACGTTTGCCTTCAAGACGAAGTTTACCCAAGTATTAAGCATTGGCCACGTAAGCCGTGCCTCCGGCCATCGGTTCCGGGTGAACGACATCACCTGCCACCCGGTGTTGCCGCTGCTCGTCTCCACCTCGCACCACAACCTGCCCGATTCGGAGGCCAAGTCGCCAATGTCACTGTTTGAGCAACCCCTGAGTGGTGGACTTCCCTCGGGCGGCGGGACTGGAGCCGGTCCCTCCGGTGGTTCCAATGGAGACAAAGATGTATTTACGCCCACGGGCTTCTGTTCGGAGTTAATCCTCTGGCGTGTGGACTCCGTGGGACCGCTGTGCCATTCGGGCGGTGTCAGCGAGCTGGCGAGGATTAACTCGCCGGAGATCTCGGCCTTCAGCAATGTGGCCTGGATACCCACCCTCCTGCCGAGCACCACACTGGGCAGCTACAGTAACTCCCCGTCCGCCTGCTTCGTGGCCAGCGATGGCGAAAACCTGCGCGTCTATCAGGCGGTGATCGATGCCCGCACCCTGCTGGCGGAGATCTCCTGCTCGGAGAACCTAAACACGCTGCACAAGTCGCATTCGCTGTCGTCGATGATGTCGAATGCTTCGTCCACGATGCGGGCCCAGCGATCGGCGCTGCATGACAAGCTCAAGGTTGTGTCGCAGCAGTCGACGGCGAGACCCGGTTGCATCTTGCAGCTGGACGCCATCTCGGATGCCAAGCACGACTGGCAAAATACGCAGTTCCTGCACGTGTTCCAGGCGCAGTTGATAACTGGTGGCCAGAGGACGCCCCAGGCGGATCCCCATGATCTGGAGGAGCCGCGTCTGAACGCTCTGCTCGAGTCGGACATGGATGCCATCGTCGACTTGCAGCGGAATGCGGACTTCGAGGAGCCCTTCTACATTGTGAACATCGAGAAAACCCTGCGCGGCAGCACCATACACATGTGGCGCATAGTCATTAGCTCGAAGCAGCAGAGCTCGTTCCTTTCCGAGACGGCCATGTATGTGCCGGATAGTAACCTCACTCAGGAGCCAGATGAGGATGGCGCCGGTGGTAATCCGAATCCCAGGCGAATGTCGCAGGGAGCGGAAACACTGACGGGAGCCGAACACTTTGGTCCCCAAGTGGAGGCGCCGCACATTTCGATTACCACGAAGAAGGTGTGCACCCAAGAGCTGCCGTTGCCCGAGGGTGTGGACGTCATCCATGCCTCGCCGGCCGCCGGTCACCTGAGCAGCTCCAGCATTTACCCAGCCTGCTTTGCGCCGTACATCATCGTGACCGCCTGCTCGGATTCCATTTCGCGTTTCTGGAAGTGCGAGCCCATCGGTGATGAGGATGATCCGGATACGGAAGGCGATGCCTATCACTGGAGCGAGTGGAAGATGTTCAGTCGCATCCAGCATTCGGCCATCGAGATTCCGGGCCAGCCTCTGAACATCAGTGCCGCCTATTCCGGCCGGATAGCCTGTGCCTATAAGTACGGCAAGAGTTTCACCCGACCCAACAAGGGACCCGATCCGGATTCGCGTTACGTAAACCTCTGCGTGGCCATCTACGAGTGCGAGAGCTCCGGCGGCAGTGAGTGGGTGCTGGAGGACACCATTCACCTGAAAAATGTCCATTTGCCGCGAATCAATATTGGTCACGGCATCGATCTGAGTTACCTGCACGACAGTCGCCTGCTGGCGAAGAAGCAGCGGCTCAACCAGGTCCTGCACACGTTCGCCCACGATCCGGAGAGCAGATCCCCGCGGAGTGGCGAGACCACACCCGAGTTGGCCGTCAATAGGCAACCGTCGGCCGCAGCATCCGGATTGCTAACCGTGCCCAGCTTCAGTACGCTGCAATCCCTTCGCAAAAGCATAGCCGAAAATGGGAACACCTGTCCGCTGACCCAGAAGCATCTGGTCCAACTGGACTGGGTGAGCAAGGAGGATGGTTCACACATCCTAACCGTTGCGGTGGGCAGCAAGATTCTGCTGTACACCCCAGTGAGCTCGGACATTGCCCAGGCGAACATCAAGGCGATGAAGGAGTCGCGTTCAGTGAATCGTCCCATCCTGCGAAAGGCTAGTTCGCTGGCGCAGCCCAACTTTGTGGACGAGATCCGTTGGATGAAGTTGCGGCAGATAGACCTTCAGACCGCCGATGGTCTGCCGCCGCTGCCCATGCAGATCTCTTGGGTGCGTGATGGTATTCTAGTGGTGGCCATGGACTCCGAGATGCATGTCTACTCGCAGTGGAAGCCACATTATTCCTCGCACTTTGCCGCTGCGGCGGCTGCTGCTGGCGAAGATGTACCGGATACCCGTAACCTGAGGGACGAGGATCTGCGCTCGCTGGCCAACGAGTCCACGCAGCTGCGCCTCAAGAACGTGGCGTCCATGCCGCTAATCAGCAAGGTGAGCACGGCCAATCTGCAGCTGCTGTCGCACGACAAGAAGCGTCGCCTGGGCAACACGAGCATGGCCAACATGAACGGAGCCGGCGGCGCAGGAGGAGCTGGAACGTATGGCGGTGGCGCTGATGACGGCGGCAACGATGACTACATGACGGACTTCGGTCTGTTCCAGGCCTCTCGCATCGCATGTCCAGTGCTGCCGCAATACCATCCCAAGCAGCTGATGGAGCTTCTCAACTGTGGCAAGATCCGTTGGGTGAAGGCCATCCTGGCGCATCTGGTGCGCTGCATGAGTGGAAATAGTTCGAGTACAGTTAACCAGGACGATGATGGCTATGCCAGACAGCGCAGCTGGTCGAGATCTCGCACCCTGAGCATTAGCTACACGGCGGATCAGAACATCCAGGCGGAGCATCGCGGCAGCACCACCCAAATTCCCGAGGAACTGATGCTGGACTACGCGGAGATCAATTCGATTCCGCCGTTACCCTTGTGGGTGCTCCTCAACGCGGATCGGGAGACGCCGGGCCAGAGCAACAACTATGCTGAGGGCGACAAGGACTACGACGAGCTCTTCGACATGCACAACTCGGAGGACAACCTGGATGAGCTGCTGAGCGAGGGTGATGAGAAGAAGCGCCAGGAGCGTCGTCTCTCGCTGCCCGAGAAGCACTCCATTTCGCACTTTGGTCCGCGACAGGGACAGCTTCTTTCGCGCCTGCTGACCCACACCCATTTGCCAGGACTCTCCTCGCTGGACCAGATGCATCTGCTGGCTCTGGCCGATACGGTGGCCACGTGCAATACGGATTTCTCCGACAAGTTTGCCGCCGATCAGGGCAAGTCGGGCGGAATGGCCGGCGGAGCTGGATCGGGAGCCGTTAAGGACGGTAGCACCAGTACTGATTCCCTGGATGATTGCGGCCTACGCTTTCTGCTGGCCATGAAGCACTTCACCTACCTGCTGCGCTGCCTGCCGCTCCAGCAGAGGGCGCAGTTCCAGCGCCAGGGCGTGGGCACCTCCAACATCGTGTGGGCCTTCCACTCGGAGAGCGAGGAGGAGCTGCTTAACCTCATTCCTAGCTACACCAAAGGCGATCTTCGCTGGGCAACACTGCGTGATCTGGGCGTCGGCTACTGGCTGAAGAACATAAACACACTGAGGAGATGCGTGGAGAAGCTGGCCAAGTGCGCCTACCAGCAGAAGCAGGAGCCATTGGACGCGGCCATCTATTACCTGGCCATGAAGAAGAAGTCCCTGGTCTGGGGTCTGTTCCGGTCACGTCGGGACGAGAAGATGACCGCCTTCTTTGGCAACAACTTTGCCGAGGATCGCTGGCGCAAGGCGGCATTGAAGAATGCCTTTGTGCTGTTGGGCAAGCAGAGATTCGAGCACGCGGTGGCCTTCTTCCTGCTGGCCAATAGCCTCAACGACGCCATCGAAGTGTGCATGAACAAGCTGGAGGACTTCCAACTGGCCCTGATCATAGCTCGACTCTATGAGGGAGACGGCGAGGGTTGCTACTACCACCACTTGCTGCACGAGCACATTTTGGGCACGGATGCGGAAACTGGGCGCTGTGATCTCAGCCGCGCGCATCCCGATCCCTTCCTGCGCTCGATGACCTACTGGACGATCAAGAAGTATCAGGAAAGCTTGAACACCCTGCTCCTGAACAATGTGGGCAGCCTGCACAGCAGCTACAGGGAGGAGGACCTACTGCGTCCCGAACAACAGGCCACAAATCCCAATGTCTTTAACTTCTACATCTATTTGCGCACCCATCCGCTGCTCATCCGGCAGAACATCGCTTTGTCGGCGCAAGAGAAGCGCATTGCGCATGTGGTCTTGTCCGGATTCAATTATGCCGGCGATGCTGCTCCCAGTGCCGTGGCCTGCGACAAGCAGCTGCAGCTGGAGGATTCAATAACGCCCATCGAGCGGCAACTGTACTTCACCACCGCCCATGGGCACTTCAAGAGCGGCTGCCCGGCGCTGGCGCTCGAGGTGCTCAACAAGCTGCCCCAGAAGATCAGCGACGATTCTGGTGGGAGTGTGGCCGGCAGCCAAGCGCAGGAGCGTGCACAGCAGAACAAGGAGGAGCTGATCAACACGGGCATCATGGACCAGTGGGGAGCAACTCCTGCCGCTGCGTCAAACACTGCGGATTCCTTCGACTGGGGCGCACCCGTGTCCAGCGAGCCGGAAGCCAAGTTCGAAATAAAGTGGGATGATGAGGACGATGAAGAAGACCCAGATCTTGAGCCTGACGAACCGGAGCTGGCCACCCCGCAGCCGCAGGCCCCAATCCTAGGCAGAGGTAAATCGAACGGCAACGACACGAAGATGGACATCATGGCGCAGCAGCTTAAGTTCGTTGCCTGTCTGAAGATCCTCATGGAGGAGTTGTCTACGCTGGCCACCGGTTTTGAGGTGGATGGCGGCCAGTTGCGCTACCAGCTGTACATGTGGCTGGAGCGGGAGGTGGAGGCGCTCAAGCAGCTGTGCAACTACTGCAGCCAAGCGGAGCAGTCGAATCACGAATCTGGTGATGCTGATGCCGAGGCCAGGGACAAGGACATGAACGCCAGCATCTATCCCAGCACCGAGCGACCTACGCTTCACGAGATCCTCATGCAGGACAAGCAGGACTTTGAGGCCAAGGTGATGCGGGCGGCCAAACGCAAGCGATGGCTCAAGGGTATGATCATCTTCGATACATTATTGTGTAAGTAACTAATGGATTACTTTCTTCTCTAGCCAATGAAACCCTACTCCGCACACTGCTGAGTTATTGTTCCCTACACGGCGCCAGTGGCGGTGGCCTGGCATCCGTGCGCATGGAGCTGGTGTTGCTCCTGCAGGAGCTCCAACAGGAGAAGACCCAACAGCAGCTTCTGAGTCCGCTACCCTTCCCAACCACTTTGCCTCTGCTCAGCGCCTGTGTGGCGGGCAACAAGACGGTGATCGCCGATCCCATCAAGTACCTGCAGTCCCAGACGGTGGACATGCTGCAGAGCATCATTAAGGTGCTGCCCTTCCCGGGAATCGAGCCCAGTGCTTTGAGCGAGATCTTTGTTCTGCGGGATCTTGCCGTGGCGCTGTCATCCTGCATTTACCAGTCGCTCTGCGATTCCGAGAGCTTTGTGGTAAACAACTCGGCCTTCAACGGTTACCCCAGTCCGGGAATGGAGAACATAGCCAAGATAAACTCATCGTTCGAGTGCAGCTATCTGGTGGGCAGCCGGAATGCCTATGGCCGCAGGCGCAAGTACTCTACGGATGAGCCAGCGGGCGTGTGCACCACGCCTTCCAAGTGGCCGGGCGTAACTAATTTGCGCGCGCTTTTGGCGCGGGAAAAGGATGAGGATGTGCCCAAGCTGAATGTGCTGCTGCTGGAGTCCTTTGTGTCCACCTATATGGCGCTCTTCATTTACTCGCTGTCCACCTGCGATAGTCGTTTGTTGTACCGCCTGAGTGGCCAGAGTTTCAACAACGAGACCTGGTCCACTCTTTTCGGCGGCGGCATGAAGAAGTTGCTCATAAAGCCCGCTGCTGCACCGCCTCCCACCCAAATGGTGACCGGAGGAGCAGGAGCTGGGGGAGCAAGTGGTGGTACTGGTTCCACATCCGAAGAGCCGGCCGATGAGAATAGCGTTTGGAACACTGTTACTTCCATTACAAAACAACGCATGAAACTGAACATGAAAATCCTAGGCAGCTTTAGCCAGAACAGCACTTCAAGCAACATGAAGGAGGACAAGCCGACGTACCGGGAGCAGTTCATGCCACCGGAGACGTCCATGCTGTCCTACTTCCTTACCAAACCGCCCACAACCGGTAGGTTTTAAAATCTTCAAGTAATTACTCACTTAGTAAGATGGTGAATCCCTTACAGAATGCGATGACTACGACACGGACGACTCGCACGAGTCGGACAACGAGGAGGAGGAGGAGGACGACGATGATGTGAATGTGAGCCGATCGCAGCTGAAGGCCAAGGATAACACGGAGCACACTAATCCCACGTCGTACTCGTGGAGTATTCTGCGCCTGGCGCTCATCAAGATCAGCACGCACAAGATCCAGGAGCTGGTCAAGGTGGCCGGCATCGAACTGCAGGGTAGTTGTAACATTTCATCCATCCACTCGTCTTCATCCACTAAGTGCTCCCCTCTATATTGTCTCCCCGTTTCGTGCAGATTTGCCTGTGATCAGTCCACTCTCCCACGAGGTGCTGAGGACCCTCAACCGCTGGCAGGAATTCGCCCTGAGCGACCTCATAGCCCGTGGGCCACCGTCCCGTAATTATATACCAGGCTGCTATGCGGAGAGCGGCATCAACGGATTGGCCATCCACAAGTACCGCTCGCTCCTGAATAAGGACAACACACCATTCGTTTCCGGTTCATCGGCTGGACCCATCCGGCGACTGTGGAACTATTTGGTGCGCCAGGAGCCTGCCCAGGAGGTCTTCATCAAGAGCATCTTTGGCAAGAACATGGAGCCCAGCATGCGGGGATCGCACCACACCCACAACGACAACGAGACGGATGAGGGTGAGTCTTTTGGCAGTCACATTGTATGATTAGTTTTCATAAACCTCTTATGTGCAGGTCAATCTCATTCGACCAACGAGAATACCGACCACATCCGCATCATTCACAAGGACCACGAGTCAATATTGTCCTTCTGCTTGAAGAACAACAGCTCCTCAATGATTGCCTTTGCGAATCCGCGTGAGATCCAGGAGTTCGACATCTCACTGCTGCTGGAGTCGCCGAATTGGTACGAGGATGAGTGCGACTACGACATGATGAACTTGTCCAAGGACGCGGACACCAACAGCTCGTCCTTCCTAATCATTCAAACGCAGGAGCAGTAAGTCAAGCCAAAGAAATTTCAGTATGTTGAATTTAACAATGGTCCCTATGTGCAGAAACCAATTTGGAAGCAACAGCAATGCCTACAGCGAGTCCAATGCCAGCACACAAAGTGCTTCGCAATCGGGACGCGGCACATCCATGGTGGGTAATCTTAACAAGCGTTTTAAGATTAAATATAACGACGCCCTTAAACCCAAAACAGGTGCTGCGCCACAAGGTGGACAATGTGAAGCGCATGAGCGCCCATCCGCTGATGCCGCTGTATCTCACTGGAGGTCAGGACGGATCCGTGCAGATCTGGGAGTGGGGTCACCAGCAGCCCGTCTGCTCGCCCCGGACCTCGGGAACATTTGCCAAGGTGACGCGCTGCCGCTTCTCCGAGCAGGGCAATAAGTTCGGCATCGGCGATGGCGACGGAAAGCTCAGTCTCTGGCAGGCTGGCATCGCCTCGCAGAACAATCGTTCGTTTATAGTGAGTTGGCACATGATCTGGCTCCATTCGTGACCTACATCCTAATCCATGCAATCCCTAACTTTGCAGAGCTACCAGTGCCACAACAAGGCGTTGTCCGATTTCGTGTTCCTCGGCTCGTGTAGTCTCCTGGCTAGCGGTGAGTTGTGATGTGGTAACACACCGCCTGTCCTCAAATGAGCACTTTTTACAATGCATATTTTTTTCTCAGCTGGCCAAAGTTCCGAGAACAAGAACATCAACATCTGGGACACATTGCTGCCCCACAAAAAGTCCTGTGTATCGGGTAAGTTTGCTATTGACCAAGGCCATGAAGTTTTCGATGTCTAAGAGATTCCCTTTGCAGCCTTCACCTGCCACGACCAGGGCTCGTCCTGTCTGGTGTTTGCTCCGCAGCACCAGGTGCTCATCTCGTGCGGCAAACGCGGTGATGTTTGCGTCTTCGATGTGAGACAACGTACGCTGCGTCATCGCTATCAGGTAAGTTATTTGCACAGAATAACTATTTTAAACGGGTGATAATCATGTTGAATTCCTCGACAGGCCCATGATAGCACCATCAAGTGCATTGCTCTGGATCCGCACGAGGAGTTCTTTGTCACTGGCTCCATTGAGGGTGACATTAAGGTGAATTTCAGTGGCGTAACTACTCGTAGAGAACGTTTTTATTAATCAGTGTTTATCCTGCAGATCTGGGACATGAATCAGTTCATGCTGATCAATACGTTCCCGCATGAGCATGCCAAGAACGGGTTCTTCAAGCACACTGGCCAGGGCGTCAGCCAGGTGTACGTGGATGCCTTCGGACGGCTCTTCTCGTGCGGCTCCGATGGCTGCATGAAGGTCCGTCTGCTGGTGGAGAAGGACAACATTGTTCACTCCGTGTATTGAAAGCTGTATTCTATCCGTTACATTTCTGGCGCGAATCCAGCCGGATTCCGTGCCCAAACCGGTGTCCATTTGCCGCAGCCAAGTCCGTGTTTCTGCTCCCGTGCTCGTCTGTTTTTATGTGTGCCGCGGCAAAAGGGACGCCATTCGAGTGTCCTACGATATGTGTATTCTTTGTTAATCGTTGATTATTGTAACATTTTTAATTGTATTTCAATTTCCTACACATACAGTTATACATATATATATACATATTGTATTGCTACTTTTATTTGCATAATGTATTGTTTTTTTTTGTGCCCGTTTCCGATTTGCTATTTAATGTTTTTCCAAATGACGAAACGAAAAACCGAAACTTGTGTCTGACTCGATTCGCTTGATTCGTTTCATGTTCTTTGAGTATTTCCTAAACAGACTATATACTATACACTACTATACAGATACAAGATATATATATATATATACATACATATATTATATACATCTATTATATGCTTTAAATCAATTAATTATTATTATTATACGATATACAAGACATTCGACAGTATGGTAATTGATATGCTTACGAATATATATTACGATCTATGTCTTTGTGTTGAGCTTTGTGCAAAAATTTGTCTGTTGTTGAATCAATCAAGATATATGTATACCTAAAACGAAACTAAATGAATTAACTAAAAATAAATAAAGTGCAAAATGAATAAAAAAAATTATTTAAACCAAAGATCTGCGTCTTGTCTATCTTCTTCTGCGGAATGTGAGACCATTTCCATATCATCGCGAACAGGATGTGTGCTTGCCATATATGATACCATCCATTTGCCCACTAATAGACACATCAAATTCACTGAATGTTTCCATTTCCGTTTGCCATTGAAAAGTGTTTTTCTTATTTCATCTTTATTATGTTTCTTTTCTGTGTTTTTGCTTTTTTTTTTTCATTGTTAGACAATCAAACGAATTAGACGCTACGCCTTATATGGGCCTTTAATAATAAAACTAGCAAAAAAAAAAAAACAGAGCGAAGAAGGTTGAAAAGTTCACAGGGGAGAGAGACAGATAGACAGATAGATAGATGGGAGAAGGCAACAAAAACATAGATGGTAGCCAAAAGAGGAATTATTATGGATCGAATTGGATCGGATCGGCGGATCGAGCGGAAACGTTGGCATCCGTTGAAAACAGCATTATGTAGTATGTAGTATACATCAAAGTAGGGTAATTTAAACTGGGTAGTACCGAATCCGGAGTGTGGTCGTCATGGGGGCCCGTGTATTTGGCCGGAACGCGTTGTCATCGTAATCGTAATCGCATCGTATGGCATCTACGACCTCGGCGGCTTAATTAGCTTGCTGGTGGGCGGTGGCAGCTTGCAGAAGCCAGCCGCGTCGAATACGGGCAGCAGTTCCCTCACCCGTCCGGGAATCGAGCCATCGAGCATTCTGGGGACGAGAAGGGGGCTTCAATAAGATGCTCAAAGGAAAATATTAAAGGTGACCCCCCAAATGGGCCTATTTAGCCCATATCTTCGCTAAAACCAATCCGAATTTTAGTTGGAATGTCTTAAAATGCTTGAATCTTGATACTCTAATCATCTGCATTCAAAATTAGAATTTAAATTTTTTTAAATTTTTTTCGAAATTTTTCTAAAATTTTCCACTTAAAAAATTTTGAAAAAAATTGGTCAAAATTTTGTCTTCCACTTTTTGATTCTAGGTGAGAGTACTCATTGAGCTGAGTTATGGAAGGTATAACAATCAATGATACGACGCTTTAAAGCCAAGTTACGATATCCAAAGTTGGGACTGGTGACCCCAAAATCGAAGATTTTACATTTTATTCGCATACCTGCGCTTATAATCGATCTTGGCGCCCTTCAGCGAGATGTTGGCCTCAGTGGGAAAGAACGTGGCATCGTAGAAGTTGAGTCCGTTCTGCAACAGGATGTTGTACTCATCCATGGAGGCCAGGGTGACCCGGATGACGGCTGGAGGCAGTTCTCTGCGCTCAGGACGCTCGGCCTTCTCGATGGCATCGCCCACCACAGAACCCACGCTCTTGGAGACGCCTGCAAATGTGTGGGCAAAGAGCGGGGAGAGGAATTATTGACCATTTCACGACAGGATTTACCAGCTAGGGATTGCTGAGAACTTGGAAACGAGGGCGGGGTCATAATTTCAATATATTTTCGCATGTTACCAATTGGAGGGTACTTTACTTCGGAGTGCCGCTCGGCGCAGCGTCTGGGTTGGCGTGTGCAGCAGCTGGATCTGCTCACCTTCGACGCCCTTATCACCGCCGCCGGAGGAGCTGCTGGCGGCGACGGCGGAGGAGGAGGTGGCGTTGGCGGCATTGCTGGCGAGGCTCGAGTAGATGTGCAGGCGCACCACCTCCACCACCGAGTCGAACTTGTACATGGCATGCCGGATGTCCTCCACGGGCAGATCCTCGGGCACATCCAGCACGTACAGGGTGAAGGTCTTCCTCGGCCGACACGGTATGGCAATCTGTGGGTCACAGAGGGGAGAACGAAGGGAGAACGGAGAGTGACTGCTGCGCATGCGCATGGTTAGGCTAAACTACATAGGTCGATCGATGGATTTATGGGGGGTTTCTTTTCTTTTTTTGTTTTCTAAGGGTTATGTCTATGTCTGTGCTGTGTCAATTCCAATCTCAGTGGAGGAGAGTCATCGGTCGATGTGGTTATATGGATATACTCACGCTGCGCGAGAATGTTTGCTGCAAAATGGGGTAAAATAAAATTTGCATGTGTCACTTGTCGGTTGGGTTAGTCTGGCCGAAGATGCTCGGTTGATGATGGGATCGGATCGGATGAGGTGGGATGTGGCATGGGAATGGACAGTGATGGGAAGTTCTGGGTCTGGGGCATCGAAACCCCCTTCAGGTGCAACGAATCTTCAATGGGTAATTTTTGAATTTGCTCAGTTACTGAATGCAAGTGGTAACATTTAACATTATTTTTTGTACTTTACTAGAATTTCGAATAGGAATTTGTAAGCCATAAAAGCATTGAGTATTGAATTCTTAAATTTTGAATCACAATTTGGAATGTGTGTGGGCACGTATTTAGTCACACTTATGATAGATACTCTCTCAGGACGTTCGAGCTGAATCGAGAAGGTGTTGCACCTCTAACCTCACTGCTGTGGCACATACCTTGTGCCCCATAATGCCCTTCCAATCACTGGAGATGTGGGTGTGGGGGGGTGGGCTCACCTTGCGGTAGAATCGCGCCCCGGTGACCTTGTGGAAGCCCTTCTTGAACACCGCCTGATAGTCATCTGGGTGTGAGAATTTAAATAGAATGCCTGTAGCGGTTTTGGTCAAGCTGAAGCATCCCTTGAATGCCATCTTCTCGCAGATGAGGGCCGCCCGCTCCATGGACAACTCGTAGGATGGGGTCAGTAGGAAGGCGCCTGTAAGTACGATTACGTTCTGGTTAGGCTACGTGGTTAGTCTCTCCAACTACCAGATTAGTGGGATGGGTAATGATAGTTGAAAGACTGTTGATTGCTACGTTAAATATTAGTATTATTATCCAAACTATCCTAGGCTAACCCATAATCTTCCAATAGGTTAGCCTGTATCCCTTTACGTCAGTCATATATATGAACAGGAAAGTGGATTGACTCGGACATATAATAAAACTGGAGCTATTATATCGGAAAGATCTAACTTTGCATTATTATAGATCACTATAATATTACAATGGTAATCCCCTGGGTATTATGATTAGCGTATGAGTTGGGCCATGTCCACCTTTGGTCAGGAAGTTATCCGGCGACGAGACCTCCGAGTCGGAGTCATCCTCCCGCTTGTCCGTCCACTTGGGCTCCGCGGAGAGCTTGTGGGCGGCCACCTTGGTGATGATGCCCGAGGGTCGCTGCCTCGGGAACTCGTTCTTTTCGCACTCCAGATCGGATGTGTTGCCCAGGAACGACATGTTCGAAGCTCAGAAAATGCGGCACAGAAAAAAACGGGCTTGAAACGCAAAAAAAAAAACGGATATCTACTCGAAAATGATTCGAAAACGGTTCGAAAACGATCGCAATTTGCTGAGGTGGCCGGCGGTTGGGGCGATAATTTTGAAGCAACTGAAATGTAGCTGCGTTTCCAAAGCGCTTTTATACGCTCGGATGGGCCCGCTTCGCATCGCATCTTTGGCTTCTAGGTTTGGGCACCGATCAGCGAAATGAAAGTCCCACACACGCGTACAACTGGGGGCAAGATGGCAGAACTATTAGGCCTAATTTTAGAATTTTCCAAATATTATCTGTAGCATAAGGAAAAGTAAGAATTATAGATACGTTTAAATCCAGTTTCAAAACTGTATTTCAATCGAATTTATATATGTCCATGTTTAAAGGCAGGTAAAACGGGTCGTATACGCGATTTCTTTGCTAGGCCCTGAAAAATTACGTATACGTATGCTTTTAATTCATAAATATTGAATTTTTAGTTACTTCCAACTAAGAAGCATAAGTAAAAATCATTATGGAGCATTTCTAACCCATAATAGTTCGAAAATGAATTAAAGTTCGCGGCGCTACCAGTTTTCCCCGAGCTGTGGGCACGGGTTATGCGATCATGTCGGATGTCTCTGAAATTGGAAGTTGGTTCTTACAATTAGACGACGGCACATTATTGCCTGTTATTGATCCTCGCCCGGTGGAGTGGGCGAACCAAAAGCTGCGATGCGATGCTGATGGGATGGAATGGGATGGGAACGTATCGGATCGGTTTGGTTTGGTTCGGTGGTGCTGATGGGTTCGTGGGGTTCCGCAGGTTGACGCAATCGACATGGCTATATAGCCAAGATCACGCTGCGGCGGCGCCAACTGTTGCGTAAAATTCAAGAACACGGCTTGTCCCCAAAATGGAGCCACATGCCCCGCCGAATTGCGAATTATATAACGAGCCGATGATGATGATGATCGCTTATGGGCACTCGGATATCAGCTGGCGGCAAAAGGAGCCCAAATGGGATCAAGGGCGTCCGGTACTGTGATTTGGAGCTCGGAACAACAAGGTTGCCCGCACAAATTGGCCATGCGGCTGCAGTGAATCTTTGGCGGACACTAAGAACGCATTTCAGCGTATAAGGCAGTTAACTTTCATCATGATATGATATCATATTGCCCCGTAATTATAAAATTACGACGCATTTAACTTAAAAGTCACGATAAAGAGTAAGGATTGTTTTTTCTTTTTTTTGTTTTTTTCATTTTATAATATGTGGTTTATTAATAAATTATTTTATTTAAATTAATTTTGTCAGTTTTCATTTTTGAATATTTATAATATTTTTGTTTGCTTCTTCGTTTGCCTTCCTTCGTTTAAACAAAATGTGTCCTTCGCTTAATAATATTGTAATAATCGTAGCAATAATAATAATAATAATAATAATAAACTACTAAAGTGTTATACATGGCAACATTTAATTTCATTTCGTTTCGATTCGATTCGGTTCGTTTCGCCTCATTATGATGGTTTCGGTTTGGTTTTCGGTATTGGATGATAAACAAGGACTCAACGATCGGAAGGATCGGCATTGAACTGATTGATGGAACTGAGGAGCAAGCAAATGTGTACGTCTCTTTTGGATTTGATCGTCTTCTAAATGATGAAAGGGTTTTGGAATTTCACTGCTCGAAAGTGTTATACAATTGGTATGATTTATATATATATATATACTTTTATAATCTTTATACGCTGTTTATATATGGGTGTGTATATACTATATAGTAATATAAGCATTTCGTGGAGATCACTCTTTTGTGTCCTAGTGTGTGTGTGTTTGGGTGTGTATTGGTGTGTATTGGTGTGTGTGGTTTTGCTTGCTAAAAAACGTCTGATTTTTGGGAGAAGAATCGAGGATAAATCATATATCACTAGCTCTTAAAAAGACATGCGCTGCCAATAACAACAAGAATTGAGTATCGCTATCTTTACCGTTAATCGTAATCGTTATTTTCTCTGGGTTGGCGAGGGGGCGGGGGCGGGGTGCGTGGGCGCTGGCATTGGGGGTAAGCACACATTTACATACTTACATACATACATACACAACAACTACGTTAATAACCGATACAAATGTTAACAATTATGCGGCGGATCGATGGACATAGAAGTACACTATATCGCACAAAAATTCCCCAACGACCTTGGCAAGGGGGTGGGTGGGCGGAGGGGCGGTGCAAATTAGCGGGGAGCTGGGGGGGGGGGGGCGGTCATCTAGGCATTTTCTCGAAGCGGGGACATCAGGCAGGTGGGACATTCATAGAACTTACATGGCAAAACATTAGATTCGTAAGGTAGTTTTCCGAATTACTCCGATTCTTCTGCTCCTTAGCGTAATTAGTTATCTTTCTTCTTCTTTTTTTGTTGTTTCGTTTTTTCTTTTCTTTTTGGATTGTTTATGGTTTTGGTTTACTTTTTGTGCCAAGCGTACACACTCATTTATATTCAATTTAAACATATACGTATTTAATTTGTATGTATATTTAAGTATAGCCTAATTTTCCGGTTTTTATTTTCCATTTTCTTTTTTTTTCTTTGCAAAAAGCAGCATAAACAACTTTTGTGATTCTCATTTTTCTTAGCATTTGTATAATTTTTCGATTATATTTCATATGCATATGTTTTGTTTTTATGTTTTTAGTTTGCATTACACTTAGCCGGCGCCTTTTTTGTTTAGCACGATATAGGTAGTATTATTAACTATATAAATCGATGAATTTCCAAGTTTCAATGGGTTCGAAAAAAAAATCAAGAGTTTCATTTTGAATCGTTTTCATATTTGAAGTGCATTTTTTTCATGTTATTTTTTTTGTTGCTTTTTGTTTTGTGTGTTTCGATATTACATACAAGTACATACAGCTTAGGTTTAGGGGCGGGGGCGTGGCAGGGGGCGTTAAAAGCTTGCCTTGACTATATAAAACTATGAGTGTGTGTGTGTTGGTGTGTATGCGTGTGTGTGTGTTTCTGTATGGTGGGCGTGACAAAACGAACAAAAAACGCTTTGAACTGACTAGAGAAGATCTAAAATTCGGCTTAAATTGCAGTCGAAACATGCTAAACAATAATGTACAATCTAATATATGGGTGTATACGTATATATATGTATATATATATTTAGTTTAAAAAAAAGGTATATAAAAGTCTTTGCATTGGAATCGTTAAACACATACATACATACAAGTACAAGAAGGATTAAGCCGATCCGCGAATTGAAGCCAAGCATTTGTCTAGATTAAAAATGCTGATACTCATCAATCGCCTCACGCCATTACAATTTTCACTAGATGGTTCCGATCCGCATGACGGAATTTCCAACGAAATTTTGGACTCCAGATCGGCTAAGACTAAGTTCTTTAATGGAGGGAGGCTGATGTCTCTTCGTTCGTTCTCACTGTCTGTCCAACAAGCAAGCTCGGAAGAAAGCTAGTGCTAAGCTCGATGCTAGCCGAGATCAATCGCCGGATTGATCCTCGTACTGGGCTGGGCTGGGCGTGCGGGTAAAGTTATATAAAGTTATAAAGTTATGGCACTGGTAAATGCTGGAAGCTTCAATAGGCCTAAATCTCACTTTCACTTTCACCAATGGCAGTGCAGCTCGACTGAGTGTGTGTGTGGTGTGTTGGTGTTGGTGTTGGTGTATGTTTCGATTGGCTTGTGCGGACTAGGATCGGGGATATGTCGGGGACAACAGGCAATTGCATCTAGTACTATATGCTAATGATATTACAGGTCGAAATCAACAGGATGTGTCCAGTGATGTGTCCTTGGTGTAGGCGTGTGTCTTTGCAGTCCTTAGATCGATAGGGAGCAACTCAGGACTAAGTTTAATAATGCGGTACAGTGCGTTTGCGTGCTATAAGGCAAAGTTCAGTTATTTCGAAGACTCTTCATCTCATTTCTCAGCCTGTCCGCGAAACGCACTGCACCTTCAACACGTTATGTACAGTATACAGTGCAATAGATGTCCGAAAGTCTGGCAAGGACTACAAATTTAGTTTACAAACAATGCATTCGTGCGCTTCATTGTGGGCCTCGTTTGGAGCCTTACAAAAAATGAGATATAGATTGCTTAATTTCGTTTTACAATTGTTTGCTTTGCTTTTGCTTCGGCATTTGCATTTGCATTTGCTTTGTTTCGTTTGCTTTTGTTTATCGTTTCATTCAGCTTTGTTTTGTTTTTTTGTTTCTCATTTCATATTTTCTTTTTTTTGGACGGAACAATTTACAACATATGATTATGAAACAATGAGAGAAACGAACATAATACTTAGATGGCCTCTAAAATATAAACTAATCGGATGAGACACTTATGCATAGCTACAGGATGTGCTTACAGGACCTTACGAACGAAATTAAACAGACTTACACAGAAACGAAAGAAGACAAAAACGCGTTTAGTGGCTACAATTAAGATTTGCTAATGGAATGAAGTAGCTTTCGGGTGCTATGATATATCCTTACAACTCGATACGGAAAACGAACAGATGCAATTACAATTTCAAAAATTTACGCAGAAGGAGAGCGCGCTGGTGTGACACACAAGTGAATGAATATATAATCATATATATATATATATCGTAATATATATCCCTATATAGATAGGCGTAAGTTGGGGAAAGGACTTGGCGCTTCCTGGCGGCATTTGATTTATCCTTGCGTGTTACAGTGTGTCCTCGTTTCGTGCCTAATTTCGCTATTCAAAGTATGGCTTCTCGACTTGAGTTTGAAGTAATTTTGCACTTGTTCCTTTTCTCGTTGGTAATAAATACAGTAATGATAATGATAATCGTAAGACAAGATAATAATAATCGTAATAATAATAATGGTAATGGTAATAAATATGCACGTATGCTATAAATATGGTAAATTTGTTATATAAAGCTTGGATCGCTCGGTAATATCATATAATATTTGGTTACACATTTCCCCGCTACTTCTTTGTGATTCGGTTTTTGGGGTTCTGTTCTGCTCTTAGCTGCTTCCTATTCAATGCAATCGATCAAATAAAGCTCATAAGCGTCTATATATTATTTGTGATCTGTGTGGTGTGTGTTGTTGTGTGTTTCTTTACTAGGTTTCTCGATTTATGATTGGTATTAGGTATTGGGCATCGATTGCCAACTTATAAAGCGACGATTTCTGTTCAAGTTTCCATTTTAGATAATGTAGCATTTTGGATTATCCTTCGATTTGCTTTAAATTTTAGCGCGCGCTATATAATCATAAATATATATATATATATATTTATATATACGTGTGTATAGCATGTATATTATTCAGTTTTTAAGTTCTAGCGACTTTTGGGAGCGGTGCCCGGCACATTTTGGAAACTCTCCTCTTTCTCTCAACCTCTCTGTCGCTGTCTCCCTCACTTTCGCTCTTTCTCTCTCTCTCTCTCTCTCTCTATCTATCTCACTTTCTCTGGCGCACACACACACACGCACGCAAAATGCACTCACACTCACACAGACGCAACAGAGAGTAGATATAGGATATGCAAGATCGGGCCGAGATCGTCTGAATATATATAGAAAAGTTGAATCGAACCAGACGGATGGGACATGCGACATTATCTAAGGATGCGTGTGTGTGAAGCGAAGAGAATGGGAAAAAATGTCTGGATTAAGCTATGCTTGAGATGGCTGATCCTTAACTACACCATAGTACTTATGCAGATACTGATACAGATACAGATACAGTTACAGTTACAGAGATATAGATAGTTGTATACTATATATGCTTGCCCGTCGATTCCGATTGTGTCAGGCACGCGCTCCTCGAGATACACTTGGATTATATCTCCACGTTTACATATGCCTATAGGTGTATGCTTTAAATATGAACTTAGCCTAGCAATAAATATGTTTCTCCATCCATCGACTTATCTCCTTCTCCTTGCCCGGTTGACCAGTCCGTTTCCGGACTGCCTTGCTCGACCTCAGCATGGATTCGTTTCGGAGTAGATGGAGCGGCCTTAAGGTTTGCTTTTAGAGTACTGAGTGGGGGGGCTATTGCTAGAATTGCGTTTAGATGTGTGCCAGGTTGACGTCTAGAACTGCCTGCTCTCGATGTCCAACGCTCCATCGTAGGCATCGAATGCATCAGCCGACTCGTCTCCCTCTCCGCCATCCAGGGCCAATGGTGTTGGCTTGGCTGCGGTGATGGCTGTGGCCGTTGCCACGCCGGCGACCAATTCGTCGAGCAGCTGCATCTGCTGGCGAGTGGGCGAGGTCAGGGGCGTGGCAACCGTTTGATATCGGTGATGGAACGTCGACAATATCTCGCGAATTTTAGCAATGATCTCCTGTACTCAGGCATTTGACTCCTGCGGAACACAAGTGATGCATATCAAAGATGATGCATATTAGATATCTATGCTGGATGTTTACGCACCTTTAGGTTGTCAAAGTAGTGCATGATCTGCTCGTAATCCATGTCGAGATCGTCCAGGCCAAGACGCTCTCCGGGGGCGACAGACTCATCGACGGTGGCCGAGAACATCGGATTGCCCACCACGGTGGCGCGCTTGACACGCGACGATTTCGTGGTGGGCTCCTGGCTGACGGCGCTGGCTGGCAGCCTTATAATCTCGTCCGTTCCATTTGAATTGGCCGCATCCCCAGTGCTGCTGGCCATGCTGTGGTTTTCTGTTCACAAGGCAGGACCGTCCGTTTAGAAGATTAATGCAAACTACAAGATATATGCCTACCTTTAGCTTTGCCCTGGACTGCTGATGTGGACGGCGTTGCCGGCGAGGACGCGGCTGCTTTGGTAACTCTCTTTGGTGTCAGCGAATCGAACTGGAACGCGTTCTTCTGGTGCGGATTCGTATACTCCACCAGCTTCTCGGCGTTGTGCAGCTCCTCGTGTTGCTGCTGCTGTTGTTGTTGCTGCTGCTGCTTGATTTTGTTGTGCGCCGCCTTAATGAGTGGCTCCTGGCTGAAGTTGTGGCTATGGCTATGGCTGCGCTGATGCTGGTGCGGATGAGGATGTGGATGGGCGTGGGCCAGTGGATGTGGTCGTTCTGTTGGCGTTTGCTGATTAGGCTGCGGTGGCGACTGTTGGCTATTGGCATTGCTATCGCTTGTCTGCAAATGCTCACGTCTGTACAGCTGACTGTGTCGCTTGTTGGGTGCCGCATCCTGCTAAGTAAAAGCAATCAATCTAAGCTTACTAATCTGGAGTTTGTATCTGAGGACATACCTTTACAGATCCAGTACCGGGCACAGGCTGAACGGGCAGGCATGCTCGGGCGCCCACATTCCTGTGCGGCGGCACTGGTGGCTTGTAGTCCAGGGCATTATCCTTGCGCTCGTTGGCCAAATAGCTGCAAGTATTTTTTCAGATGAGTGTCGGCTGGTGCAGATTACTTTTGAACACAATACTCACTGGTCGGCGTGCTGCTTGTTAAGATTGGAGGCCGGCACGATGTGTGTCTGCAGCTTGGGCTGTTGGTCAAAGGAGCTCACACGGCGTCCATTGTCGTAGTTGACAATCGGATTGCTAGTGATGCGCATGCGGGAATCTGCTGAATAATGAAGCCTTAAGTAAGTTAAACCTTTGGAAAAGATTGAATGTCACCTCTCGGATTCAGATGCGTGTTAGTCTCAGCCACAATGGACTGTCGGTCGATGGTGGAGCGTCCCAGCCAGACCCAATCGTGTGCATTCGTTGTCGACTCCTTCAGGCGCACATCCCGGAAGCCCCCAGATCCACCAGAACCATTGTTCTTGCCCGCCGACAGGGGATCCAAGCCAGATTCAATCATTGCTGGCCGGAACTTAGAGGCATACACAACGCAAGAGATCACGAACACAATAATTGCGAAGCAGAACGCCGTGAGCAGGACGTACATGCCCAGTTCCATGGTGGTCATTGTGCCTGTGCCTGCAAGTCCCTTGCCATGATGACCCTTATGAACCGCCTGAATGCTGCCCCGATGCTGACGCGCCTGAACAGTAGGTTCGTACAGCTGGCTGGAGTCCCTCAAGGGGATGCCCACTGAAACGGAGATTAGAATAGAATAAGTATAAAGAGATACAGTCCCACTATCAACTACACCCACCTATGATATCGGCCAGATCTCCTGTTTGCCTATAGTTCTTTCTCTCCCTGCCCACAGTGCCATCATTTTGGATAGCCTCCTGCTTGCTCACGATATCCACATTGTTGAAATCCACTTCAATGGATGCCAATGCACTAGCCAATGGTGCTGCATTCGATTTGTTCTGTTTGGAGCTGCTCAACGTGCCACGTCGCTGGCGGCACTCCTCGGACAATAGAAGGGTCACGCGCAGCAGGTTACCATTGCCCTCGCCCACGGCTATGACACGCGGATGATGAGAAGCCAGCATGGGAGCAAATGCCACCACCTCGGTGTCCAAACTCTCCACCAGCAGGAAGTAGTCCTCCACGGCAATATCTCTGTAATTATATAATCACACAATTTTAATGAATATACGCGAATGGGAACTCGTATAATGTTCACTTACCGCAAAGGAGTTTTGGAGCCATCGGTAAACTCCAAATCGATGTCAAGCAATCCCTCCTGATACTGAGCGGTCAGCTTGTGTGTGACAGAAGTCTCCGCCAGGTAGCCGTTCTCAATCGTGTTGTCCGGACTGATGGTGAGCTGCAGGCCCGAAATAACGCGCACGATGAGCTTGGAGAGGTTCACCTTGTCGCTGCCCACACGGATTTCCTTGGTGCCAATTACTCGACCCGTTATGGGTGACAGGACCTGGACATCCGTGCGTCCCATGGACTTGCCCTGCAGAATTCGACCCTTCAGAGATGCGATCTTGGGATCGGCAACACGGAGCAGCGGCTGCACCAGATCTGTGACCCTTAAGCCTGTACGCCGTGAGATAAAGTAGCTGGTGCGTCCAGAGTTCTGTTTCAATGGGATAAGAAGAAAAACATGGCCATATAATCACTTTTGCTGCTTAGGAAGCTCAGGAAATCCCACCTGGTCCACGGCCAGAAATTTGGCGTACACCTCCACGGGACTTTGCTGGTAGCGAGCGCGACAAATCGTCTTGTCCGCTCCCAGATTGTTATAGTAGTTGGTTCCATGCTGACCCCAAACGTAGGATCTCTTCTTTCTACGACGCGACTGCTTGTTGTGCCTGCCATATAATGAATAAGAATGATAAGTAAGATATACAAACTAAAGGATAATTAACTTACAGATAGTGATTGTCATCGGTTACTTTCCATCCTTTGATCTGGGAGAGACGGAAATCGGATATGTAAACCTCCAGCGGGAACTCGGGCATCCAAACGATGAACTTGGCCACGCCCACATAGGTGCCATACTTGACAATGACCGAGGCATTGGATGAGCCGCGCTGCTCGGAGCCATCCACATAAACAGAGCTACAGGAGGAGGAGACCTGAAAGTAGTGGTATTGGTTATTTGGCTATCAATTGCGTGATTCACACTCATCAGACGCACCTTGATCACACTTTCGTCTTCGGCGTGACAGGAACTCTGCAGCGTCACATCGGCCACCTTGCCCGCCTGCGAAACGATGAACACCTTCATGGCCTGGGCCACCTGTCTGCCCGTTAGCACCGCCGTGTTCATCACCTCCCAGATCTTGGCCATTGGCAGCACCGCCTGAATGTCATCCTTGTTGATCTCCAGCTTGGCAATTAGTCGCTTCTTGTTGTCATCGGGTATAACCAGTTCTCCGGAATCCTTGTCCTTGGGCGTGTCATAGACATGCGTCACGGACCACACAATCTTGCCACCGTCCACAATATCATTGGTGTCCTCGGCCACCTCGAGAAGCCATGAGAATACTTCAAACACCTCGCTGGTTAAGTTGCCACCACTTTCCAGACTGGATTCGGCCTCTTTGCGGAAAGCAGTGACGCGAGCGGTGGTGTGTTTGGGATTTTCCTTCTCTACAGAAACGCTCCATTGGTCTGTGGAGGCGGTGGCGCCCAGAATCTTCAAGCCTGCCTTGACACGAGCTCTCACAGTGAAGGCGGCCACCCGCTGATCGGGATATTGATGCAGAAAGACGGGCACATGGAGGCGGGACAGTGGATACAGCGGATGTTGGGGCAGCAGAAAGGTGACGGCATCATCGGCGCGCAACATGCGATACGGAGTCCTGGCGGCCAACAAAGGCACCTGGGCGAATGTGGTCAACGGTTGGATCTGCACCTTGGGCTCGCATTGCTCGGGATTACGCAAAGGCGGTTCAAAGACACTGTACGAGACCTGGGCATACCGCTGCGGCACTTTGGGTGGCGCCTGGCCACTGCCATCTTGTGTGGGCGCCGGCAGCTGGGGCCACCAGCCCAGGGGCACGACCACTTCGGCTACGCAGACACCGTCCTCGCCCTCCGGCATGCAGCGTCCTTTGAGAGGCTGCTCCGAACCCATGGCCACGTGCAGGAGTACGCAGACCTTCTGGCGCTGCAAGTGACCACCCGGATCGGCTCCGGCGTGGAACAGTACCCGAAGCACGGGAGCATCCTGCGAAACACTGGAGCGCACCAAATGGGCGGAGATGTCCAGGTGCATGTTGGGCTGCTGGAGCTCCAGTAGAGTGGCATTCTGTGGGTGAGAAAGTGGGTATGACAAGGCGTCCTTTTGTTGCTGGCCAGGATTAGGGGACAACTTACATTCATATAATCGCCCGACTGGCTGTCCATTGTGTCCGGCACAATGTAGCGGGCTGGCACCGTTTGTTTCGTGGAAAAGGGTCCATAGCTGGCGCGTATGGACACCGGCTGCGTGGTCTCCACCACAGTGAATCTGTCCAGGGACAACACGGAGTCGTAGGAGGATCGTTGCCGTAACGGCGGCACCGCCGAGGATGTCTGCACATTGGCGATCTCCGGCGTCACAGGTGGTTGGCGGGCGTGCTTCAGAAAGAAGCCGCTGTCCGGCGCCTCGAAGTGCACCTCCACGGAGTCTGGCGAGGATTGAGCATGGATTTGTCGTGGGTTGGGAGTAGATGAAGGAGTCAATTAGTTGAATTTTGGTAATGGTAACATAGGGGTTGGGGCTTTTCTTAAACACGGAGGTCACCCACTCCTCCTTTATCCCCCTCCCCCTGGCTAACTCCCTCCCCCACTCCATCGCATTTTTTTGTACCACCCCCCTGGGTTTGGAAACTTTATTTGATACTTACATGCCAACGACAGCTGCAAAGCAATTATGAGGCAGTATCTCATCATCTTGTTCGTGTGCAGGAATCCAAAATATATCGAAATCCTGAAATCCTGTGCCCACCCACTCGTTAATTTGCTAATTAACTCTGCCCGCACTCTCGTTATTTTCACTGTTCTCTCGCTTGTGTGGCTTGTTTGACCGTTATTCCGTTAATCGTGCCAAAAGTTAACCGTTAATTCGCGCTGGCTAGCACTTTTCGTCCTTTTTTCTCGCTCAGCAATCCGCAGCACATCCTTTATTGATTCTTTCCAGTGTGCCCACACACCCACACACCAACACACACTCACACGCTGCTCACACACACAGCCGTGGGCCACCTCGCACACAGATACACATGCACATGCAGGTATAGACACATCTTCTCCTGCAAATCGCGCAGTTCAGTTCGAAATTAATTGGACCGCGACCGTGCCAACCGATTCGATTTTTCACTCGACTCGCTTTTCACGCGCTGGCAAGGATCTGCTGGGCTGGAAAATCCCTCGTTCGACGCCCTAATGCATGCCTCTTTTCATTCAGGTCTCTCAGAATTTTACACAAATATCGAACATTCCAAACACTTTGCAGTGTGTCCATACCGTATTGAAAACAACATCCTAAAATAGTGGTACTACCGTATTTGGAAGTGCTGTAATATGGGGATGCCAGACTGTGCGCATACTCCTGAAACTCCAATCAGAACGCGGGCAATTCAAAAAGTTCATACCGAAAAAAATACCATGCATGTCATGAAAAATAAAATTAGTTCGGATTGGATTTTAATATATTTTAAGAAGAACTATATATTTTACAAGAAAAGAGCTAACGCAATTTCTTTGTAACGGACATTTTTAAACAAGAGGTGGTAGCACAACTCACAATAGGTTTTTAGGATTCTCATAACTTCCATGGTCCCAGTGCGAGTAGTATTCACATTGAATTTATAAATGAATTTATAGTTTTAAAAAGTATTTTTTTAAGAGCTCTAACATTTTGCACTTTTCTGCAGTATTATTTGGCATATTCCGCGGTATTTTCTGGTAAATTCAAGCTGCCTCTATGCTGGTCACACTTGGCCTTCACATCGAACCGAAATCGCTTTATAAAAGACAAAAGTGCAGCTGGTTGAAAGTTGCATTAACGAAACTTCGATAGTATTAGACACTCGACATTCGGCAGCTGTGAGTATGAATCAAATCAGGAGTAAACAAGCAAACATATTCGATAAAATAAACGAACTGAACTCTCAAAGGGCGCTGCCCTTTGTGGGTGTGCGTGTGTGTTAGTGTGTGCGTATGAGTCAGCGTCGGCAGCGCGCAAATGAAAACAATTGTTTTTATGTTATAATTCCATTTAAATGTCCATCCGAAAGTGATAAATCAACGAAGTCGCAAACATTTGGCCCAACTTGAGTTCTCGAGTGGATTTGGGTGCTTCAACTGCTGTTTTTTTCGGGCCTTTTAAGGCTTTAATTGAAATGCGTGTGCCAGTGTGTGTGAGAATGTTTTCAATGAGCTAAATACGTGTGCGATGTTGTTTTTGTTAACCGCAGTTCAACAGCATTGATAAACACGCATACACATGCACGCACTGTCGCAGAGAGAGAGCGAAACTCCCATACGTGTCATTTTCGTTTGCGCGAGTGACTCAGAGAGCTGCGCATGTGTGCGTGCATGAGTCGCTCACAGTGGGCGCCCGATAAGGTGGACTAGTAACGCTAGCGGAAGCTTAGAGCTATCAAGCATTTATCCTTTCTGGTCTAAAACTCTATTAACTTGGATTTATTTATAAATATAATATGTAGTTGACCTATTTTAGGGTAATGCAAACCTCTTATTACCAAAATCAACTTAAAGAGCAGTAAAAAGATGTTCTTTCCGTTGTGATATGCCTGAACACGGTGTAGCACTGTAGCGAGCGTCCACTGTATGTTGACACAGTTTGTTTGGAGAGCAATGAAAATCGGTTTCAGCGGAATTCGCTGCAATATGTCTATATATAGCCATAAATACATACCCGGCCAACGAAATGCTAATGTGAGTCGTCGTTTTTCGATTTCAGATCCACGCCGCACACACATCACTCCAGCGCGAAGCACTAGTGCCACCAGCTCCACAGCCGGCTCCATTTAGCTCCATTAACTGCATCAGAACCACCAATCCAACAGCAACCATGTCATCCCGCAAGACCGCCGGACGTCGCGCCACCACCAAGAAGCGCGCCCAACGCGCCACCTCCAATGTGTTCGCCATGTTCGATCAGGCGCAGATCGCCGAGTTCAAGGAGGCCTTCAACATGATCGACCAGAACCGAGATGGCTTCGTCGAGAAGGAGGATCTGCACGATATGCTGGCCTCGCTGGGCAAGAACCCAACGGACGACTATCTCGATGGCATGATGAACGAGGCGCCCGGTCCCATCAACTTCACCATGTTCCTCACGCTCTTCGGCGAGCGGCTGCAGGGCACCGATCCCGAGGATGTGATCAAGAACGCCTTCGGCTGCTTCGACGAGGAGAACATGGGCGTCCTGCCCGAGGATCGCCTGAGGGAGCTGCTGACCACCATGGGTGATCGGTTCACAGACGAGGATGTAAGTTGTCTACGATATCAAGTGGGAGTGTGGCCTTACAATTTCTTTCCATTCACATTCACAGGTGGACGAGATGTATCGGGAGGCGCCCATCAAGAACGGTCTGTTCGACTACCTCGAGTTCACGCGCATCCTTAAGCACGGTGCCAAGGACAAGGATGAGCAGTAAGATCGCCAGCAGTCGATACACTAGCCAGCTGCCTCTCCAATCAGCCTGTCCAAACTATCCATCATGAGTTTCGTTTTGATAATTTAATATATACAAGTATAAACATTTTTTTTTGGTCTCGCGCCTTCTGTTCTTTGATTCCTGATATTCCTGTACTTACCCGTGCATTTGAATTAAACAAAAAGTAGCCAACACCAGCGATTGTTATGTGCGACACTGTAGTGTGTGAGATGTTGGTGCCAGATAACACGATTTCCCGAAAAACTCCTTTCATAAGTATTAACTCATTGAATATACATATATATTACCTATATACAAATACATACTTATACAAGAATGTGGCAATAAACCTTTGTTTTTCTTACACTCGAGAACGTGCGCACGTCCAACCGAACAGATGTCTGCAGAAATCCTTCAGCCAAAAGCAACTGATCAAACAAGAGAAACTTTGGAATATGTACCCCGATTGGCTAACTAACAGCATGATGTGATAAATGTATGTAGTGTTGGATATGACGGAATATGAACGAGATTTCGGAAATTAGTCAAAAGTTTCTTGGAATCTTCGACAAGCTGACTAATGAGTTCATGTCGCGGGGTCCAAAAGACTCCATCTTGTAAACTCATATCTTATCTCACATTTTCGATTCGAAGATATTTCAGTTTCTGCAAATATATGTTTTTTAAGAATTTATTTAAAAAAAAAATCAATTAAATAGATGGCTTAAGGTTGTATATACTTTTGGACAACTATTAATTTAAAAGAAAACAAGAACATTTGAAAATCTAGAAAGACACGGACGCGAGAATTACAAGCCAGACAAAGAGGCGTCTAAACACTAGGCAAATTCTATGTACAAACAAGGCGCTAGGACTACAAATTAATGGTTAATGGTTAATGGCCTCTGCAGCAGGAACCAGCACAGCACGCGAAGATTACTCCACCTTCTTGGCCAGCGGAGCGGTGTCGAAACGGGTCTTCCGGCCCGACCTGGCCCGATAGGCGTCCCTCACCTGGTTGATCACATTGGCGAAGAGTATTGTGCCGAAGAATACCAGGATGGTGCCCACCCAATGGTTCAGGGTGAATGGATTCCGGAAATAGATGATCGAGAACAGCAGCGAGACGAACTTGCGCAGGGTGACCACCAGCGTTACGGTTAGCGAGGCACATTCGGTGGTCAGGACGTAGACGGCACTGATGCATACATACTGGGTGACCACGTTGCACAGCAGGTAGAACAGCATCAGCGGGAATTTCCACTCCAGGCCAATGGCTCCCAGCAGTGGCACGGCCACTGGTTCCGACGACCATGCGATGCCAAAGTGCTGGACTATATTGCCGGCCATGATCAGAAAACCGGGCAGAGGCAACATGTGCGTAAAGAATAAGGCCTCGCTGGGATGCTTGCCATACTTCTTGTATATCACCTCCTGGTAGATGCCCATGTAGGCGGTCACCAGCAGGGCGATCGTCAGCAAGCCAATGCCCACCGTCCACCAGAAGAAATCGGAGTAGGAGGTATCCACCTTGAGGCTGTGATGCGTATTATCCTTGACATCGCCACTGGAGACCAGAGTGCACAATATAATGCCCGCCGTGATCATGGCCACGGAGCTGTACTGTCGCAGATTATAGCGCTTCTTCAGCAGCACAATGCCCATGATCATGTTGGCCATCAGTGATCCGCTGCGGAAGATCATGTGCAGCGGCATGGGTATGTTGAAGTTGAAGGCATAGTTATTGCACACGTTCGCCCCAAAGAACAGGGCCACCAGGATGACGTAGTCCTTCAGCGCAATCTTCGGTCGCACCGTAAAGAACTTGGAGGTGAAGACCAGGCCCTCCAGCGCGATGAACAGGAACTGGGCGAAGGTGATCAGGTTACCCGCTCCCGGATCGATCTGAATGATCAGCTCCAGGAAGACGACGTTGCTGCAGCAGCCGATGAACACGAACAGCATGCCCAGCAGAGCCTTCAGGTTTAGAGCCATATCTGAAAGATAAAAATGTATGTGTATACGGAAATTTGGAAAATTTAATTGGTTTCGATGCTATTAAAATCCAGCATCTTGACAATCACAATCTTGTGTTCAGTTTTAATTTTGCGAGCATTTTGTCAAGTGTTTTTTTTTTCATTTTATCTTCTAGCATGTAAAACATTCCGTGCTATCTGTTATTTTAAAGGGGTAATAAGTAAGTAGGTACATATGTATGTACACACGTTAATTGTTTTATACATTCGCAAAACATTGTCATGATTACGAAGCAATTTGATTTCCACTAAACTTTGCTTTGATTATGCTAATTAAAAGAGTTTAGCAGTGTTAATAATTCAATCTGATTTGGAATATATTACTACTAACTGATGAAAATATCTATTTAAATTATTGCTTATTTGCAATTCAGCAAAAGCTATTAAATTTCAGTCGTATGTGCAAAGCACAAGGGAATACCAAAGAAAAACATACATAAATGCTTAAAAAGAGAAATACATTAGCATAAATTATAATACTTATTCTTTGCGCATAGTTAATAGCTAATAGTTATAGGAGATATAAAATTTGCATAAAATGCTTACCAAAAATAGAACTGATCGTAAACAAAGCTTAGTTAAAGTGTTCTTTTTTGGTGAAATTTATGAGTTTTATTCACTTTTTTACTTTTTTTTCTGCTGGTGCAGATCGATTTTTTCTATGTAATTGAAGTCTGGTTTTTTCTGGAAGGGTATTTCCAAGGTCGGTGGGTGGCTGTAGATCGCTGCCCGCTCAGCGTTAGTCGACAATTTGGACAATTGTCACGTTGCCGATAAGAACTACGCGCATTGTTTAATTTAAACTGAACACTGAACTGACAATCGTTATCGACGTTACTTACCTTCGCAATGGGATATATTCTGATCCGCGGGATGTGCGAGTTACGAATGCCTGTGGATTGTCCGGTTTAATGACGGATCTCGGATCTCGATTCTTTTGTCTCACTGGCGGGATGTCGAGAATCAAGATCGATTATATCAGTTGCTTGCTGTATAAACACTGCTCGCACACACACACACGAACGCACATGGGGGCTATTAGAACATGAATATGCACCAACACCAACTTGCGAATCAATTATCTCGCTCTTTCGCAGCGCGACCTTCACCGTTTTTCTATCTCTCTCGCTCGCTATGGGCTCTCCTTGGAATGGCGCTTACCGTTCGTTGGGCGCATTGGAACTGTGGTAATTGGTTTTTGGTAGCTCACTAATAACCGTTAACAGCTTGATTACAATCTTAATGTTTTGTTGTAGTTTCTGCCGCGTGCTGTTGTTGTTGAACAGCTGAAGACTGCTGCTGCTGGTGTGACCAGCTAGTGGTGGTTGGTCGGGAAAAGGCGTAAGTTGCAGAGCTTTAAGTTCGGGGCGACAATCGATATCGATTGCAACAATTATCGCCAATCGAATTTGAATTTTGAAGTTCAGAACTTCTGGACGTGTTTATATGTATAATTTAATTGTTCTATCGAATTAAATATTACTGCAAAAATATACTGTTAGTATTATTTCTGAATTGGAGACCTTAAAGAGCAGCGTTAGGCAGGCACTTTAGTTTCGTCATTTTTCCGCATATCATATCATAATTGCTTTGACCAAACAAATGTGATGCCTCAATTAATTGCTATCTTTTATGTCTTATTTTTAGTGTCTTCGCTTAAACACCTCGGCCAAGAAATCATTAACCCCTTGATGACTAGCATACATTGTATATGAAACAGCAGAGATAAGAGTCATATGAATAATTGGGGCTCTTATCTGCCGAAATGCATAATCTTGTTGTATCCACCATCATCATTATTCGCCCGTAAAATAAAATACCTATATGTAAGATAGTGAGATTTCGTTTTTGGCCCTGCACTTGATTCTTGATGCGTAGTCTTCGTTTTTGGCCAAGATCTCGATGGTTTGGCAGTTGGATTTCGGCCACCGTTCCATTATGAAGTCGATTCAATTGAGTCTTCTACTCTTGACAGCGCTCTTCAGCAGTTCGCATCAGGTAAATTTGGATTTAGTAAAATTCAAAAAAATGACAAAAGTCTTGATCTATATCCTCTCCATAGCTTTCCAAGCCGGAAGATCCAACCTATATGGCAGCAGTGGTGGAGCACAGCCAGCCAGTGGGCGATTCTCCGCGGGCACGCACCACCTCAGCTTCGGAATCTTTCCAGAAGATCATCCGCGAAGTCGGCGATGTGGACATCATAGTGTTTCCCGAGCACATAATCAACAGTCAGGCCACGGCCACCTTTGTGCCCCATGAGTCGCAGAACATAACGCCCTGCTACCAAACGGACTACGAGCTCTTCCTCATCGAACTATCCTGCTCGGCGAGGGCTAACCAGCTATATGTGGTCATAAACGTGGTGGAGAAGGAACTGTGCGCCCATGGAGCTGGTTCCGACACCTACAATCCTTGTCCATCGACTGGCGTGCGGTACTTCAACACGAATGTGGTGTTCGATCGAAGGGGCAGGATTGTCTCGCGGTACAGGAAAACCCATTTGTGGCGACACGAGTATGTCTCGACATCAGTGCTCCGAACTCCGGATATATCCATCTTTAGAACAGACTTTGGCGTAACCTTTGGCCACTTCATCTGCTTCGACATGATGTTCTATGATCCGGCGGTGAAATTGGTGAAGGAGCACAAGATCACGGACATCGTGTATCCCACCTACTGGTTCTCGGAACTGCCATTCCTGGGCTCAGTGCAACTCCAAGAGGGTTGGGCATTTGGTAACGATGTTAATGTCCTAGCCGCAGATGCCAGTAAGCCCGATGGACGCACTTCCGGATCGGGTATCTATGCAGGACGCGGTGGCCGATTGGTTGCGGAGATTTTCGAGCAGCCCACCACCAAGTTGCTGATTGCGGAGGTGCCGAAGCGGGAACATGGCCAACTGGCACCCACTTTCACGCCACTCTTCACGCCGCAGAGGAAAACGCAAAGATTGACTGGCCTGGCCACGTATCGGGATAACAATGTGGATATATTCGAAAGTGAACTGTTGGACGAGGATTTTCTGAGTTTCGAACGCCAGTTGTGCCATGGCAGCTTTTGCTGTACCTTCTCTATCGAACGAAAGGTCACCAGCGCCGCGGAGAACGAGGTGCCCTCCAGTGGGGCCAAGTCGTATCGCTATAGGATCGGCGTCTACTGGGGCAACGAGACCACCGTCATTGGCGTGGATCGCACGGAGCAGGCCACTTGTGCACTCTTTGCCTGCACGGATGTGCGTCTCGCCAGCTGTGGCTACATCTATGCGGAGAACGAGGAGGTCATCAATACGCACCACTTCACCAAGCTGAGTATCTCGGGCAATTTTCCAGCTGCTCCACGTGGCCGACGATTGATCATGCCCAGCACCTTGAATGCTCTATTCCTGCCCGTTTCGGTTTCCGATTATGAATGGATTGAATCACCAGAGGCGGCGAATAATGTGGACAAGCCCATATTGGTCGATTTGAAACTAGCGAAGCCACAGAACGATCTGCTCACCTTTGCCATTTGGGCCAACTACTACACCGAGATACCCAGCACCCACAACTTGGATCACATGCAGCCGAATGGAACTCAGTCCAGTCCCGCGACTTCCGCATCCTCGGCAGTGTCGGTATTCTGGATTTTATGTGTCCTCAGCTGTCTTATCAGCGTATTGTAGATTACTATTTCTTGGTCATAATACCGCTTACTTTCTGACTCAAATGAGCACCAAAATAATTGTTATAACTCCTCATAATAACGAAATCCCTCACTAAACCAGAGTAATAAAAGTTTTGTAGATTTTTTAATTTCAAATTTAAAGGCAGCACAAGAATTTAAGTTCAAATGCATTCATTTGCTTAGAATCTATTTTTGGAGCAGCTGGATGGTAGAAAAACAACCGACTAAGGAAATTCAATAGGAATATTGCACAGATTTCCCAGGAACAGAGCTGATTAAGTGCAGATTTTCCGATTTTCGACCAGCTCCAAGCGGATCCAATGCATTTCCTGCGAACTGACCGTTACTTTCACTGCCGTTCGTAAGTCTCCACTTGGAGTCGGTTATTATTTGAATGAAGGCAGCAACAACACCAACCACCCACCGCCCACCGCCCAAGCAGGCGACGAACGACCTTGTGGAGATTCGCTTCCAGCGCAGGCGCTTCAAGGACCTCTGCCAGCGTTGTTTGCATTTCCAACAGGTAGCGACGTCGACGTCGACGTCAAAGTCCATGCAACAGTGGCCGCCGTTTATAATGAGCCAAGGCCGACGGGGAAGGGGGGAGAAGGTGCTCGGCCCAGTGGGCGGTGGGTGGGTTTTTGGCAATGCTCATCTCCCACACACACACGCATCAATGTAGCATCTTCAATGACAACGACGACGACTTCTCCGCGGGAGAATCCTGCTGGACAGGATTCACGCTGTGACTTTCCGTGCGATTTAACATCATTTGCTTGCTGATGCCGCACCGTCACCTGCCACGCCTCCCGAACTTCCGCCCACCGCTAAGAAGACGCAAGAAAATAAAAAAGGAAATACAAAATAAACTTTCAACGAATCCCGAAAAAGGTGCCCAGCCACAAGAATGAAACTAGTGCACAAAAAGAAAGTTAAAAGGAGTTTAAAACTTTAACATTACCACTGCAAATGAAGCGTATTTGTTTAATTTGTTAATTATATCCTATTAAATTTAATATAAGTTCATATCTACTTATACATTTCTTTGATTTTATTTCAATTTTTATGTTTTTTTCCGCAGAGTACGGACTGAGTAAGCTGTTTGCAATGGAGTTATACGAAATGCCACCCCTTTACGCCCCTCTGCGTAATTTCCCTCCATTTATTTTAAGCCCCCCCTCTTATCTTATTTTTTCATTACGCCCCCCTCCTGCCGCCATTCAATTCGATTCCCAGGCCTTGGTAAACATTTTTTTTTTTCAGCACAAAAATCAAAAACTTTGAGCTCTCTCCGCTTTTTAGGGACGCTATAGGGACACCACGGGTGGTGGGTGTTTTAGGGTGGCTCTGGGTGGTTTTAGGGTGGCTCGGGGTGGCTGAGGTGGTGCCACTGTTGCTGCTGTGGCACCTGCCACTTGAAAATTCCACACGGCTTCTGTTACATTTTGATTTATTTGCTGAAATTTATTGTTAAAGTGAATGGAGGCGCAAAAGTTGCCAGCGAAGGGGGGATGGTGTTCCTGAATTTGAGTGGAGTTTGAGTGGGTGGTGGTTGGTCGCTTATGTATAACAGGTGGTGAAGTGTAGGTGAAGGCCGCCGTCGCAACCATAAAATATCTGGCCGCACTGGCTTCTCTACTTTCCTTTTTTCATTTTTTTTTTTCAACCGATTTCCTGTGGCTCAACTCCGACCTGTCGAGAGGCAGCAACGAGGAGGGATTCTCAATCAGAATCAGTTCCAGTCATTGACACACACACACACACACGCACAGAAGGGCGCCGCATTAGCAACTAACCGCATTCGGAACTGGGAACCAATTCGATTCCCATCCTCTGGCCACACAGTGCACAAAAAGAAACGTAGAAGCGCGAATTCTTCAGCAATTCTAATTCCTTACGCGAATTCTTCAACAATGCTAATTCCTTACGCGAATTCTTCAGCAATCCTAATTCCTTACGCGAATTCTTCAATATATCGCTAACCGAATCAAGTGTTAATTAGACCGGAAGTGGCCATTTTCCATGGCTATAATTCTGCATACACTTCAAGACACGCGAATTCTTCCGTTATAGCTTACAATTTTCTTTCCTTGTTTTACATTTTATAACATTTCCTTCTTTTTTTGGCTGTGCCGTTACCTTTTCGCCACCTCCATATCGCCAGTGCTACAGTCACTTCCCTGAGGTCTCAGGCAGAACTGATTGAATTGAATATCAGTTTTCAGCTGGCACAGCTCCCCAGATTGCCACGCCCCCCCGCCAAACGTTCCGCCCTTGCCGTTCTGCCGTGCCATTTGAATTTGAATGGAAATGATTTCACTTGATTTTCATATTTTTATTATGTTCCCGCCGGGCTCACCTGGCACACAAACACAGACTTATATGCGTATACACATATATCCGGAGTCATGCCCCATCTCACTCGCTCGCTGTGATTGCCCTCCCTCTCGCACACATCCGTACGCCTTTTTGACTTTATTAAAATGTATTGTAAACATGACTGTGGGGGAAAGTATCTTAGCATATATTTACCAGACTTACCTGGCCGCAACTTTTGGTTTTCGGTCGCTGCCAGAATGCAATTCTCTAATTGTCTGCCGACTTCGATTTGGGCAAACATTTGCGGCTTTTAAGTGGGATAGCAACATAAATTGGTAGTCCATTGAATGGCTAACTTTCCAAGGCGAGTCTATTTTTGAAATTTACATAATTGTTATTCTTAACAATGCTGCGCTCCACCGATTTAACCAGCAAACTGCCGCAGTATTCAACGAACTTTCTTTTGTAGTGGCCCATTGATTTGGCAGACCCAATATTTTTTTTGGCCACTTGTCCACGCAGCCGGGACTTTGCCACGCTGCTCAGGTATACATACATATATATGCACAAATAATATATATAATATATATATACATATATATATGTGCATGCAGATGTATAATTTAGCAGGAGTAGGGCGAAACAAAAATATAAATAAGAAAGAATATGATTACGTATACGCAACGTGGAACTTCTTTAACTTCAAGTGCGTGAGGGTGTGAGTGCGCTAGTGAGCGATTGTGTGTGTGTGTGTGTGTGTGTGCCTGGTCATTACGCACGTAGCATTTGTATGAATGGAAAAAGAACCACCCAGCCACCCAACGAACAGCCCACTCCATTCGCCTTGCCGCATCGCTGAGCACATAAAAATAAATCAAGTTTTTCTTCATTTCCTTTGCTGTTCGTCGACTTTTCCGCCCCTGACTTCTTTCATTCGCGTTGTTTGTGCGCCAGGCATATGCCTTTTTTTCTTTTTTTTTAAGATTTTAACTTTATGTGGCATACTTACGGAGGCACAAAACGCCCAGGTGGAGAAGCTAACGATGCCGCTGACCGCGTGCGTCCTTAACGCGTTTTTTATGCAAAAAAAGAAGCGAAATGAAGTCAAACCAGCTAACTGTTAACAGCCAAGAGAAAACAGGTAACACAGGTAAGAGCTAACAAGGTCCGCAGGACAAAACGACAACACATGTTGATAGAGGCGACGGGGCTAACTAATATCTGAAAAATAATAAAATGCCACGGGCAGCAGCCGCAGACGAGTGTGCAACAGCAACAGGCTATATAACCACAAGTGGTTACACCCCCGACAAAAAAAGGGGGCCACTAACTGAAAACTAACAGTTACACGCGGAAAAGCGGAGTAAAATCGTAAATATTCACGCTTTACAGCACTAGCAAGTCTTATTTAGCAAATAAAATTAATCATAGCATACTTTTGCGCACTACCTCAACAGATTTTTAGAGCTCAGCATGGTTTATTTTCTGTAGTTTAGTGTTCAATTGCAGCTACCTTTGTGCACATATAAACTAACACTGTTTTCATTCAGTGTAGACAAATGATAAATAAAAAACAGCGTGCAAAACAAACAGTAAAAAACGCATAAAACGGCCGCAACGATGCCAATAAAAGTATTTATATAACCGCACCGCCAACAGACAACAAGATCTCAATTAATTTACATAAAAACCGCAAAAAAAACGGCGACATATTAACCATAACCAGCAGCAACAGGCAAAAATGTGTAAAAATGGCAATGAAAAGAATGCAGAAAGTTATGAAAGCTAAGTAAAATAGATTAAAAAGGGGTACTTATAAATCCAGTTGATATATTTTATCATTATTATTTAAGCAACAATGTCACTCGATAACGATTTGCAAACCGCAATTTCGAAGGAAACTCGAGTCGGAAAACGCGCCACAAAATGTGTGCGCATAATGTGAAAGATTATTAAAGTTAAACATACATTTTTGTTGCGTTCATCAAATGTGTGGAAATTGAATTGAAAAGCATTTTATTGGCAATACACGTGCCCCGATTTCCCATGCACCACCTTTTCACTGTGTGTGTGCTATAATTTTCAGCATTTTCAACACGTCAACGCTACGTGTTGATGATGCTAACAATTTTCCATTTCCATTGCAGCAACAAAGAGAGGCAAAGGAAAAAAAAAAACTTGGATTGGAATGGAAGCGCGGGTGGAAATTCATTCGAACTGCAGGGGAATCCAGCGCCATAATAATGCCATTGCCAGAACTTACACACGTTTGCAATGCGATTCCTGTTGCATTTTATTGCTGACTCCATTATCGGTGGGGCAGGATGGCCAGGATGGGCCGGATCTAATCGGGTTATGCCACTGGATGACTGGGTGCATGACTCGTGACTGCGGAAGCCGGGGATTAGGTATATTCCATGTCACCTAGCGCTGATATGCTTGCAAGGCAATAAATAAGGGGCAACTTGATTGGATTTCGAGAGGTTTGGCATTTAAAATATTGATATGTTCAAGCAGAAGCCGCTGGCTTTCAAAAATCTCTCAAGAAGCTGTCCAAAAGTATGCAACACTATATGAATATATGCGAATAAATAGACGAATTCCATTGCATACTTTCAGGCACAAAGCTGCACAAATGTATGCTAATTCTAGAAACCCTCCAAATAAATATTGCTTGTTTTTGTTTACAGCGAATTTGCTATTTTCAAGTATGGAGTATTTTTAGAGCCAGTCGATTGAGCCATCGATTTGCACTGTCTGTTATTACTTTATTGTTCTATATTTATGCACATGCACTGGCTGAAGTGTCCTTCGAACTTCGCACACAGACACACGCACACATACTGCGGCATACACACAGATACAGGCGACGTCCTTGCTCCTTGATGGCATTGAATACCGCCCATCCACCCGCATACCACCCACCAACCACCACCCGCCAACCACCGCCCAAAAACCAACCCACATTATTTTCATATTAGTTTTGAAAAGCGCATTATGTGCGGTTTTCTCTTTTTCGGCATGTGTAATGGCTCGCATTATTATCCTCATTTCGGTGTCCTGTGGCCGGCACCAAAATGCAAATATGCAAATGCCAGGCGGCTCCGAAGTTCTGAATTCGTTGATACGGCTGCGGATACAGATACTGTGAAATTTGCCTCGCCGCTAATCGCTGGCGGTAAAAGCCGAGCACAGACACATTTCGAGGACATTGCAAAAGGCCAAGGATCAAGGACGCAGGATGCGGCGGGAGCGCAATCGAGTGGCAGAGCTAATTCGCAGCTTAAAGCAAAAACAGTTAAGTGTTAATATGTATATTTTCCAACTTAATTTTGTACGAGTTTAATTCTTAAAGGCTTCATACCCTTTTCAGGCAACTGCCGAAAGTTGTGTCATCGGCAGGACTTCAGATCCTGCGACACACTCCATTGCACAGGCCAACGGGAGGCGCAAACAGAACAACCCCAGAATGTTTTTCCCATATAAGTAATTTCGGTGCATAGCCTTTTGGGCCAAATCAAGCGTAAACTGTCCGATAAACCGATAAACAAAACAATTAATTGCATTGTGACCATGTCCGTATACATGTCCTGTTCCAGGACCCTTTTTAATGACTATTTTACGCACACGACTTGCCTTTCGCCATGCGATTTATTATGATTGGGGCTCGGAATTTGGTTTTTGGGAACTGGCATGGGATTGGGATTGGGATCCACCATTGCCTGGGTCACTGACTTCTCCTTTGGGGGATGCAAATGTGTGTCCCGTTCGGCCAGAAAACGGAAACTGCTCGAAAAGTATGCCATAAATAAGGACGAGGGCAGAGTGCACAGCATATTTGGCTCCTGAATTGTTCCTGCGAGAAGTGCGCAATATACACATATATATATCATATATATATATCTTTTATTTTTGTGCCTCAGCGGCGAGCAAACGAAATATTTAATAACAGTGTGGCATGCCCCGAAAAATTCGTTCCTCAAGCATTTTCCGACCCGGAAAATTTCCGCTTTTATTCGGTTGATGCACAGAAATCTGGCCAAATCACGGGAAAACACGGCAGGTACACAAAATGCCATCGATTGATGGCTGAATTAAGTTTCTCCATTGCAAACTTTGCGATTGGCTTTCGTTGTCCTGACAGATAACCAATTAAAAATTGTTTTGATTATGAAAGTTTAGCCGCGAAGCCGAAATCAAAAGTTTACATGATGGCAAAGAAGAAATCAAAGTTATAGCTCACGTTGCAACATCTTTAAGATACATCTTATATGCTGAGCGACTTTAGCTTGTTAAATTTACTATTACGTTCAATTTTCTACATATTTACTTGCGCCCGGAATGGAACTGCAAGTCGATGAAATAAATTCGAGAAAAATAAGGCAAATAGGAACGAAGGTTGCAAATTGAATAAAGAAGTGACACAATCGACAAGGATACTGCCGCTGATACTTCCGGCCAAAAAAAAAGAAAGAATGAAAATGGTAAAATGGCATAACTGCAGCTAGTCTGTGTGCGAAGGATTTTTCCACACAGTTGTGCGCCGATTTTCCCCAGATTTCCTCTCGCTTTCCACCTTGCCGCCCTCCTGCCCCCTCAGCCACCCACGTATTGCCTATAACAAGCCGCCAATTACGATAGAAATCTAGAGAATGTGCAAAATCGAGCAAAAAATTTGCGACTATAAGGCGAAAACAAATTTACATGCAAATCCATTTTAGCCATGGCAAGGACACGCCAGGAGCCAAAATGGCGACACGCTCCCTGTCTGTGTGACTGCCAGTGTGTGTGTGTGTGTGTCTAAGTGTGTGTGTGTGTGTGTGTGTGTGTATTTCAGCCAACAAATTATCTCAATTTAGCATAATATTTACTGAACTGCATTGAACCTTTGCCAGACGACAGGAGCAGCATAAAAAAGAAAGTAGTTGGCAAGGGAAAGGAATGGAAAAGCCGGTGGAAAGCGGAAAAGCTGGGCCAAGAATGGTGGGTGCAGCCGGTTGAATCCCCCAGAATGTTGGCAATTAGAGCTGAACGGACCTCGTGATTGCAATTACGAGCTCAATAATGTTCAATTGGCCAACAGAGTGGCTTAAACAAATGTTTTTTTCACTCTTATGATACGAAAGTTGTCAAAAAGAAGGTATAATTTCAATTGAAAAGAATCTATCAAATGTTGTTTAATTAAATCAAATTTAAAAAGTGCACAAATTGATGAATTTCATTCAAAAATGGAAACACATATTTTGCCTTTAATTAAATGAAGCAAGTTTCTCGATGACAAATATTTGTGTTTTTCTATCAAATGACAAATTTCATACATAAATGCATGTTCGCTGTTCATAATTGAATTCACTTGCCATTCAATGGCAATATCCAGCATCTAGTGATTTATTGGCCAAATTCGCGTATTTAATAAAGTGTTTTTCGTGTTTGCATTTGTGTCACGACTGCAGCATCGAGTTTTGCGGGAAAATGTCGCGGCTTTGGCGCCGTTTCATGAGCTGAGAAATTGAATTTCAAGTCCTTGTCGTCCTGCCACTGACTTATGGCTGCTCATCGCCGCCCATTTTCCCTGGCTGACTCACCTGGCTGTCGTGGGCATCCATTTCATGCATGGCGGTCTGACATTCCATTCTATTCCATTCCATTCAATTCGATGCCACCAAGGCAGCCGGGGCTCCACCATTCGATATCAGTCAAACTAATGGCGCTTGATTCTGTCTATGGTATTGAAAAGTCCCATTGCTGTCTTGAAAAATTTTCGGTGCTGTGTGTGTGTGTGTGTGTGTGGTGGCAAATTGCAAACTTTCCTTTTGCCTCGCTGCATTTCGCTGACATTGAAAAAGGTGCACAAGACGCAGGAAAAGTCGATGCAGCTGGCTAAAAAATGGGACAAATTTGCCAGTGTCTTCGAGTCCTTTGAAATGGTGTCTAAAAGTATGCCACATTTTAATTTGTATGCCTGGCTTACGAAGTATTTGCACTGACACCTTTAACCTAAATCTTCTTGATTTCCATGTTGCAATTGCATTTGCAATCTGGGGAAATTGTGGCACACTTTTGCGATCTTGCCAAATTGCTAAACCAATTATGCCTGTCCAATCGACTGGGTGCCTTCAATTATCACAAATTGAATCCCGCTTTACAACGTATCCTAATCCGGCAAATAGAATATATTGCTGCCAAAGGTGTTGTCCTGCCAAAAGGATTCACTTTCAATTTAAGTCCTTCTCTCTTGCTTTCTCTTTCTTTTTTTTTTTCTTCTTCCCCCAGAGCTTTTTCAATTTACTAACGGAAATCCAGGCAGTAAAGCGCATTCAATCAACTGCTCCTAACTTTGTTGTGAGGTGGGATTGGAGATTGGTCGATGGGCTTGGCTGGAACCGGAGGCTGGGGATGGCCGGCATTAAATTTATATGTCAATAAATCTCGAGGAGCAAAAGCCAAACGGCAAGTCATTGGCTTCGCCGGCTGTGCGAGCAGTGCAGCCTGCCATTCTCGCCGGGCAAAACTTATTAGCCGGCGCGTTTAAGGCCATTAAACCAAGTCAGGTGGCGTGGGGTCGTGCCACATACATGGCCATAAATCAGAGGGCCGACATGGCCAGCTATGGCCCACAGGTTGGAGCATGGGGCATGGGGCAGTTCGGTGGTCCAGTGACAGTTTCCCGATACAAAGGATTAACATAACAGCTCAATAACACGCAAGTACTGTCTTAAGTTGACAAATTCTAATGGAAATTCTTGCCAAATTTGATTGACTCCGCTTTCAATGGGAAAAGGCATTTAATTAATTCATTTGGGAAAACTTACCAGTTTATAGTTGTAATTTATTCAAAACTAGGCTTGCAACTAAAAGCATAAAGTCCACATCACTTTAGAGATGCTTTTGGAAAAAATTTATATTTTTTGAAAATTTCAAACTTTTTTTTTTATGAAAAATTCCAAAAATTTTCTTTTTCAAATTTTGAGTTCTAATTTATTGGGAATTTCATTATGAGCTCAATAAGGTATAACATTCCTTATTCGGATTAGTTTTGCCGTTTTTGTGGTTAAAATACTGATATTTTTTCATGAAAAATTCAAAACATGAAAATTTCGCAAGAAAATGTTGTTTTTTACTTATAACTTGGTCAAAATGAGTCGCGCAATTAAAAAAAACTCTGTTTTATAAAGCGAACAACCAAGGCTAACAAGCCAATAAACTTTTTGAAAGATATTGAAAAAATAATTTTTTTTCAGTTTTTTGCATTTGGTAATCAAAAATTTGGTTCATTAAATTTTACAAAAAATTTCAAAAAATTAGAGTTTCCATTTTTGGACACAGTTCAATTAGAAATTTTATTACTAGCTCATCGAGGTATAACATTCCATATTCAGACCATTATTTTTAAAGTTGTGGCAAAAAAACTGAATATTTCATGACCGAAATTCCAAAAACCGATTTTTCTTAAATTTTAAAACTTTTTAATAGGCATTTTAATCATAACTTGAACAAATAACAGTTTTGGGCAGCTAATTAACAATACTAACCATCCCTATCACTTTTTAACGGATTTAGAAAATTAAATTTTTTGATAATTTTTCACACTTTTTTAAGGGGTAACATCATTAAAATTTGCGAAAAATGGTCAAAATTAAAAGTGTCCATTTTTGAATGCCAAACGATTGGAAATTCATTTGCGAGCTCAACAAGGTATGACATTCCACGTTTCGACCATTTTTGTGAGCACTTTTCGCATAACTCCTCATTGGTAACTAAGCTTCACTACAATGCCACTTCAGGTTTGTTTCAATTTGCAGATGCATTTCGAGTGCGCTTAACCGCAAGATTACTTCGATTCGGTTACAATTCCACTTCGTCCTTGGCTTTTCACTTTTCTGCTGGCACAGCAAGCGCCAGGCTAATCGCACACATGTAAGCATATTTCTCAAGCTTTTCCGCCCACTCATGTGTGTGCATCATGCTCGTACAGTTCATTTTCCGAGTGCGTATGCGTAATAATTCGTCACTGGTTTTTGTGGCTTGTTGTGTGTGTGTGTGTATTGTTGTTTGTTGCCTGTTGTATTTGCCGGCGTTTAAGCGTTTGTGATTAATCAGACAGCCAGCTTGCCAGCCACTGACCCACTTCACACCCATGGCCACTTTTCGGCGAGTTACGCTCTTGTTGGCATAAATCTCAGACAACGCGTCGTATGAGCGATGTCAAATGCAGGCGCAGTGACTGCGAAGTGGCAGTGCCTCCTGCCCCTTTTGCTGGAGCATCATTAATAATACTTTTTAGTTTGCAAATACGCATGTGTGTGTGGGTGCCTTTCTTCCCTTTCTTTCTTGCCAGCTAACAAATTGCCCGGCTCAGGGCACAACAAAATTGCAATTAATCAAGCAGACAAAAATCTGCCGCAAGTCCTGGGGCCAACTTACCACATACAACAACCCAGCCAACATATGATTTTGTGGCCTGACTAATCAATGATTGAGCGAGCATTCATTCATTTCTGGTCATCGAAGTCATGGCCTGATTATCCGCCAGGACTCGGGCGAAATGGCTAGGAAAAGAAGGAAGCATAATATACGTATAAAGTACGACCCAAGAAATTAAATTATTTGTTAGTCAGGAAAAACGGAGATAAGAGGTCCAGGAAGAAGATCTAAAAAAGAGGCTGACAGCAAGGATTGCTCACATCGAAACACTGCGAGAAAGCAGAGTGTGCATTGCAGACAATAGTGAAAAAATCAAAAATCCATACTCTGAACATCTTAGAGATGTGCATTTCAATTCGTTGACTTTAAATCGTTGCATTTTTTTAAGCCAGCAACTTTAGCTGTAGTAATTTTTCTAAGTGCATATCCCATATTAATGTGTGTTTGGTTGTGTGTGATGGCTTCGTTCGTCTGGCTGGGCAACAAGTGAAAATCCATTTGTTAGAGGAAATCGTGCAAAAAGCTTAAATACGAAGCTTAAACATAAGTAGCAACGAATGCCGCACACACACACACACACTCACCCCCTGAAATACATGCGCACATAAGTATATGTATATGTATATGCATATGTGAAGCAGGCCAAAAACTAAATGAAGCTGCCGCCGTTTTGCCATCTTTAAAGGGATACTCTGACTTTCAATGGGTCCGTTCAATATTGTTAGGCATTTGTGCTAACTGAAAAATATATAAAAATATTAAATGTGCTTATCAGTCAAACCGCTGTCAAAGTTTATAGCATACAAATGATATTGAACGATATAAGATCATGAATGTAATATCTTTATAAGCATTATTTAGCAATCAGTGCCTTTGTTGCTGTGGCTACTTTTGCGATTGGCTTTGAACGATTAATTTCGCGTTTATGATGCGTTATTAACTTTACAACAAAGCTGATTGGATATAACAAAAATTGAGATTAAAACGATAAACGGCATCAGCTCTATGCTACTATCGAAGTTATCGATGAAATATAACGATGATATTGCAACTCGATGGTTTCTTTTTTTTTGATTTCTTGGAAGAGCATCCTGTTGTCCTCGTAGTGAGAATTAGATTTCTCTTTCAACCTTTTTGTGCTCCCTCCCCTTTCTTCGCATTCTCCCACGTCGGCTTTTGTTGCTGTTTTTGTTGGGACCTCGTCTTAGCTTTTAACGTGTTTTACCGTTCGTTTCTTTTTGCGCATAAAATGAGCAGGTAACAGGCTTGTGTGTGTGCGGGTGTGGGTGAGTGTGTGTGTGTGTGTGTGCGTGCACGGTTGAACTCCCATGGGTAAATTTTCGTATTTAAAATATATGACCAAGACATTTTCAAACATTATTTTTTAATTTTATTCCTTTTTCTTTTTTTTTGCCTTTCTCGTTCTCCTCAGCCTGCTTTGCAAACTTTTTGCGCACTTTTGCTTGCCGCAAATCAATTTGCCAGGACGAGGAATAAGTGGAGCGAAGTGGGGCTGAAAAGAAAGGAAGCGGAAAGGATTGCCGAGTAGACTTTGTTAGGGGAGTTACCCCGAATTTATGCTGCATCCACCCGGAGAAGACGAACGCCTTTTTCCGGGGGCTTTGAGTCTGCAGTGGAGCGTATGGAAATGCATTAAGTTCCGAGATGACTGCACGTTTTGGGATTTGCGAATGGGATTATCCTGGCACGAAAAGAGATCTCTATACTTATAAACGCTGCTGCATATTTATGGCAACTGAATATACCCGATAATGCTCAAAGTGGGGCAATGATGTCGACTCCGGAACCCCGAGAAGTACTTTGTGGCCCAGATTGTGGCCTAAATTAGCCTATTTTCATGGCTGACGAATAACTTTGGATAGCAGTTGGTGAAAAAAATGCACAAAATATAAAGGCAAACCAGACAAAGATTAGCTTTGGCTGTTAGTTTGGCTTATTTCCATTAAGTTTCGAATGAAATTTATCGTAATTAGCTTAGCTGTTGCCTATCAAACTAGAATTTAATTCAGTTAGTATGCCAGCACCAAATAAATGCCTAAATCATTTAGCAAAACATTTCGTTATCTTGTCGACAAGTGTTATTCGCCACAATAGCTACAGGTAATTGCAGATAACATCGAAATGTGGTGATAACATTTTAGACAGCTATATAAATGTTCTGATAACTGGACATCAAATCGAAAATGTCAATGGAAGTGTACGATAAAAGTGGATCAATTTGGATATGTCCTTTAGATACAGAGCACTCACTCAGCAAGTTTCATTCGAACATTTATGACCAACACGTTTTAATAATAAATGCCATAAGAAAAGAAACCTGCCTATGGCATAAAAGAAAATCAAATGAATCCCAAATACCCTAACTACTAACATGGGCATTTATATTTTGCCAATTGTGGTAATGGATGGTAAACATTTAATGGTCGCAAATAAAAATCAATGTTGTAGTAAAAGTCGAGAGAAATCAATTGATAAAGAAGTCGGCCATATAGTATATAGTGTCGAACGGAGAGAACATCGGACTTGGATAGTCTGGGGTGTGGCGATAAGACTGCCGGCGAAATAGTTGGCCCAAGCGCAGCCAGTCCAATGTACATCGCAGCGAACCCACTAATCACGCTCACGGTTAGCGGACATGACTCCCGGAATAGAACAAAGCCAGAATAACCCATAAAAAACCTTTGGAAATTAGCGATTCAACCAATCTGGAGCTGGCCATTTGGCCTTTTTCTGACTTTTTAAGGCGAAAATGTCACATCTTGATTACTTTCTAGCTAAATGGAGTTGGTGGAAATGTTATTCTAAAGAAAGGGAAATAAAATTTCTAGTTCAATAGGGAAAAATACATATCTATACCCTAATCTCTGTGATATTTACTTAAGTTTTCGGTTCATCTTTAAACTCATTACCACTGGCATTGCATTTAGAATATCGGCAGCACTGAAAAGAGCGAACCATTCGATGTTCATAGACCAGACCGCAAGATAAGATTAAGTAGTTCCCGGTAAATGGTTACCACTTCGGTGGGCCACTATAAAAGCCTCGATGCCTGAAGCTGTGCCAGTCATTAGCGATTCTCAGGCTCCATACGAAATGTCGAATACCTGGTGGAGGCTTTCAGTAGTGCTACTAATCCTTGGGCTAATGCCTGGCATGAGTCAGCAGGTGGGGTTTCTAATTGGCAATTGGCAATTGGTGGGTTGGTTTTGATGGTTATCGCAATTTTCAGGCGGCCCTGGCCGAATCGGATTACTATACGGCCGGAGTGGTGGAGTTCCAACAGTCGATCTTTAGTCTGTCGGCCTGGTCGGACTCCCTCGCTGGCTATGTGGAGATCATAAACTCTGAGAACGCCAATGCCACCGATATCATTGTGTTTCCCGAGAGCACTCTGAACTCCGCGGGTTCCACGACCTTTGTGCCCAACCCCGAGGATCAGATAAACCCCTGTTTGAGTGACCCCAATGCCACCTACTATGAGGAGTTCCTGGTGACCCTGTCGTGTGCGGCCCGCAATGCCAGCAAATACATTGTGATCAATCTCACCGAGAAGCAGAAGTGCGAGAATGTTCCCGAGGATACGAGGCCATGTGCCTCCAACGGACTGAATGTCTTCAACACCAATGTGGTGTTCGATCGTCAGGGAGTGGTGGTGTCCAGGTACCGAAAGGTTCATCTCTATGGTGAGCCCAAGAACAGCACTTTTCTGCCCGAGCTTAGCACCTTCGAGACGGACTTCGGGGTCACCTTCGGTCACTTCATCTGCTTCGACATCCTGTTCTACACTCCCGCCCATCAACTCATCGTGGAGCAGGGTATCACGGACTTCGTGTATCCGGCCATGTGGTTCTCCCAACTGCCCTTCCTCACGGGTAAGACATAGACATGCGCGATAAGGAAAGTGGGGGCTAGTTCATTGACATGTGTCTCTTATCGCCGCCACTGGATTGCTAATTGATGGCTCTCGCAACCTCTCGAGATGGAGTGCCTGGAACCGATTATGCGTCGGTATCAGGCTGTAAAAACTAAAATGCCGCTAATGGCAGGTGATTAAGCAGCACAGCAATGGCTTGTAATTATAAACGAGGTCATATCGCAGGAGCTACAAATTAGAGACCTGAAGAGTAGGTCAAAAAGTAAGCCTCTAGTTTGCACTGCAGAAGCTTTATCTTTTTACGCTTGCCACGCGAATTCTTCGGCACAAAGATATAATATTTATATCTTTTATTCCACAGCTGTTCAGACGCAACAAGGTTGGGCCTATGCCAACGATGTGAATCTCCTGGCGTCTGGAGCCAGTCGTCCCTCCATTGGAAATAGTGGATCGGGCATTTATCACGGACGTTCCGGCACTTTGACCAGTGTTATGCGCCAGGACTCCGGCGAGAGGGCCATCTATGTGGCCCAGGTGCCCAAGTACACTCGCAGTAGATCCCAACAGAAACGGGTGCGAAGGAGCCCACAGGAGATCAAGCCCCGCCAGGTGGCCTCAAGCTCGAGTTTCTACATGAAGCGCGATTACGTGGAGAACTACGAGTCTGAGTTGCTCAAGCTGGACGAGGGAACTAGCGGAGCTATCAATAGAACCATCTGCCAGGGCAGCTTTTGCTGTAACTTCGACATAGCCTGGAGATCCTTGGGGACAGCGACGGAGAATGGTAGCTACTATAGCTATCGATTGGGAACCTACGATGGCTGGCGCAACGAGAACAATGTGGATGCCAACTACATACGTAATTGTGCGTTGTTCACCTGTTCTGGGGACTCCATCGATGATTGTGGCAAGCTACTGCCCACCGAGGGTGAGCTTCAGCAGTCGCGAGTGACTTTCACGCGCCTGGCGATCGGGGTCACCTATCCAGAGTCACGGGTGTTCCTACTGTTTCCCGACACCCTCCTGGATAGCCTGCTGCCCCTGGAACCGAGCCAGTTTGAATGGTCTCAGCAGAAGCCCACGGAAGATAGGTGAGTTATCAAAAATGATGTATGTATGACCTATATTATCTTGTGGGTTTTCCATGATCCTTAGCTATGTCCAGGAAGTTCGCTTTGCCCTGAAGGAATCCCAGGAGCTGAGCAATCTGTTGACCTTTGGCATCTATGGAAATTACTACGACAACGAGTGTACATTTGGTGTTGGCACCGAGGAGGAGCAGCAGGACTGCGGCTATAGAAGCGGATCCGCCGGACTGAGAATCCTTGGGGGTTGGCTAACAATGCCGCTGATTATCCTGGCTATTGCCAGGACAATGAGTTCATAAGATCAAAGTGTAAATCCAAGCGACACGGGTGTCTTAGGCATTTTATACAAATGTCGTATAGTCCACATGATGTTGGATTCTTATTTTTTTTTTACTTCCAATGCTCGATATTAACAGTATTTATATTAAACAGTCAAAGTTAAAAAAATTCTCTCGACTTGTTGATAATTATTTATTTAGTTCCTTTGTTAGCATTGCCTTTTGGGTATGCAACAAATATTTGAACAACTTAGTGAAGACTTGTGTCCCACTTGTTTTAGATTATTTATCATTTTTGAAATGCTTGGCTAATTTAAGTGCAATTTTTCACTTGAGCAAATAATGAAATAGATAGCAATGTGGGAAAAGTTGGTAAAGTTAATTAAATAAATTCTGTATAGTAATTGTTGGAATTTTGCTGCTTTTTATCTTAATTAAAAAATTCCAGTTTAGTATTATAAAAAGCCATATGCTCTGCTCCAAAATCATCAGTTATTCTTCAAAAAGACTTGGAAATCATCAAGCTTTAGAAAATGACTTGGATATGGACACTTCTTCTGCTGGGATTCGTAACGGCTCAAGGACCATCTGATGTAAATATTATTTAAACTTTAAGGATTCAAATAAATTAGTATGTATTTTCCACAGGAAATTGCCGAAATCGATGCAGAAGTGACACAGAAACTAAAAAGTTTTTTGGAGAACTTCAGCGGTTACTGGAAGGATAACACGGAGTTTCTCAACTGGATTGCAAAAATCCGTTTGGCATTAAATAATAATAGCACCGATTTAGCATATAAGTTCGAGTTAAGATATGGCTTTGAAAGTTACAATAAGGAACGTTTGATTTTGGAGCAACAGATCTTGGATCGCGTAGAGGATCTGGATAGCATTATTCCCCATCAAAAGCATGCAAAATGCTTGAATTTCTATGTTGAACAAAGAAATGCTCTCAAAACGGCTCTTAAGCAATCGAATTCCAAGAAAATCGAAAGATTTGCCGAAAACTCGCCATCTTGTCCATACTATTCTTTTGATGCCAACGAATTTCGAAATAATTTAACCAATGAAGCACAAGGCATTAAAACCTCCCTATAAAAATCATGTAGTATGTATAATCGGATATATTGGTAATTGAATATATTTTGTGCAGATAAGATGGGCGTTGAAATTATTTGATGTAAACTGGGCATTTTAATATTGATTAATACGATTTAGAAATGGCAAAAAGGGTGTGTTTCAGTATGAAACTGTCTTTTTTTTTAAATTTTATACTATTAATTTATGTAAGATAGTATTTTGCACTTCAGCCATCAGAAAATCACGTGTCATCGATGATAACCTAGTTGATAACACCAGTTCATTAAATTGATATATACTTGTAGGCTTAATTTTAAGTGCAACTGACTAGTTGGCACTTCAAATCATTTGGTTTGCAAAACATGTGCTCCTTTTGGTCTTTTTACATATCTGCATGCTATTTATAAAATACGAATTTCATGCTTAAAAATTTGTCGAGCTTAGTTCCTTCATAAATCAAATCTTAGTATTTATTGTTGTCTTTTTAGTTAGTTTGGGTGTCAAACTTAATCGTCAAAGTCCAGACAGCATTTGTTTTTGACATGTTTTTGGGCAGATAAGATTAACACGTTTCTTTTGGAAATTGCTATAAAAACCTCAAAGTTTGGTAATTGGTAAGTCATTTGCCAATTAGAAGTGGGCAAAGAACATGGCTAAGAATTATTGGGGGTTTTCCCTTTTCTATTTAGCCCTTGGATTAATGCTGAATTTGAGTCAGCAGGTGGGTGCGCTATGAACTGAATCTATATGGAAATGCACTCACCTTTGGAACTTCAGGCCTCACTTTTCAAGAGAGATTTCTATACAGCTGGTGTGGTGGAGTTTAAGCCATCCAATGAGTTGTCCGACAATCTAGCCGGCTATTTGGAGATAATCCACTCGCAGAATGCCACTTCTACGGACATCATTGTGTTTCCCGAGAGCACATTGAACTCCGCGGGTTCCACGACCTTTGTGCCCAACCCCGAGGATCAGATAAGCCCCTGTTTGAGTGACCCCAATGCCACCTACTATGAGGAGTTCCTGGTGACCCTGTCGTGTGCGGCCCGCAATGCCAGCAAATACATTGTGATCAATCTCACCGAGAAGCAGAAGTGCGAGGATGTTCCCGAGGATACGAGGCCATGTGCCTCCAACGGACTGAATGTCTTCAACACCAATGTGGTGTTCGATCGTCAGGGAGTGGTGGTGTCCAGGTACCGAAAGGTTCATCTCTATGGTGAGCCCAAGAACAGCACCTTTCTGCCCGAGCTTAGCACCTTCGAGACGGACTTCGGGGTCACCTTCGGTCACTTCATCTGCTTCGACATCCTGTTCTACACTCCCGCCCATCAACTCATCGTGGAGCAGGGTATCACGGACTTCGTGTATCCGGCCATGTGGTTCTCCCAACTGCCCTTCCTCACAGGTAAGTCGAGAAAGGGGTGAAAAGTGGGTCAGTTCACTGACATGGGCCCGTTAACTGGGTCGAGTGATTGCTAATTGATGGCTCTCACGAAACCCTTGAGATAAAGTGTCCTCCATGCGGAATGTTCAAGTGGTCAATGCTTGCAATCTGCTCTTGGAAAATTTAAACCTGTGGCCAATTCAATGGTGATAATTTGTACTTAATAGTTAATGGTATTTTCTCTTCAAAAGCTGTTCAGATCCAACTGGGCTGGTCCTATGCCAACAATGTGAATTTGCTGGCTGCTGGAGCAAGTGATCCCATTGTGGGAAATAGTGGATCGGGCATTTATCACGGACGCAGTGGCTCATTAAGGAGCGTGATGCGGCAGGAGTCCGGTGAGAGGAGTATATATGTGGCCCGGGTACCCAAATACAGAACCAAAAGGCGGATGAAGCGAGACCTCAATCGTCAAGTGGCCACCAGTTCAAGTTTCAACATCAAACGGGATTATCTGGAGAACTTCACCAGCGAGGAACTGCAAATCGACGCTGGAAAGACCGGTAATCTCAGCCAGAATCTGTGTCACGGTGGCTTCTGTTGTCACTTCGATTTGGCCTGGAGATCCTTGCGGAAACCCGCGAGGAACACCAGTCACTACAGCTATCGAGTGGGCATCTATGAGGGTTGGCGCAATGAGAAGAGGCTGGATGTCAACTACATTCGCAACTGTGGCGTGTTCACCTGCTCCGGGGATTCGATAGATGATTGTGGTCAGCTGCTGCCTGACCTTCAGAGGCCTTTGGTGACCTTCACACATCTGGAGATTAGGGTCACATATCCGCAGTCGTGGGTGTTCCTCCTGTTTCCCGATACTCTGCTCGACAATCTTCTGCCTCTGGAGCCCAAACAATTCGAGTGGTCACAAAAACGGATCTCCGAGGAGAGGTGAGTTGGGATCTTAAAAATAAAGAAACCAACTAATTATATATACTCTACAGCCACCAAGTGCGATTGGCCCTAAGGAAATCCCTGGAGGTCAAGCATCTCTTGACCTTTGGCATTTATGGAAATTACTACAATAATGAGTGCACGTATGGCGTGGGAACAGCAGAAGAGCAACTGGAATGCGGCTATAAAAATCCGAAAATATAAAAGATGCATCTATAAATATAAAATACAGTTTGTAGTCATCTGCCAAGCTAATGAATATTTTCCAACATAGCCCAAAATTCTACTTTAGTTGCTCAAAAATCGTTGCACGCACAAATCTGCTGACTTAACCATACTGATTACCGATTAAAGCGATTAGATAGTAAATCAGGCGAGACCTGATATGCCGTGGGAAATATAAATGCATATATATATTTGTGTATACAAAGCTAGTATGATAGTTGGAAAACCGGTTGGGATTAGTCGGTTTGCGATCGTTGAACTATAAACACCATGGCTGTGCTCCTCCGTCGATTTCTCTGGCTGATCAGTGTTGCCTTAGTTTTGACTGATGATAATTCCGATGAGAATGCATTCTATATAGCTGGTGTAGTGGAATATAGGCCAACGTTTATGGGCGGCACTTCAGAACAGCTGTTGCAGGCGAATCTGGCTGGTTATCTGGAGATCATGGCATCTGGCAATGGCACTACGGACATCATAGTCTTTCCGGAGGCCACTCTAAATAGTGTGGTTACCCTGACTGCGGTGCCTAAATTTACGGAGCAAAGTTTGTGTGAAGAACAGGTTGGCGATGATCCGGAAATAGCACCATTTCTCAGATCTTTGGCCTGTGCCGCCAGGCAGTATAGCACCTATTTGGTGGTCAATGTCAAGGAGCGAGAGCAGTGTACTTCGGATGAGACATGTTCCAGTCGTGGCTATTCGATTCACAATACCAACGTAGTGTTCGATAGACAAGGAGCGGTGATATCGCGCTACAGGAAATGGAATCTTTACTTGGAACCATCCACCAATCGAACTGAATCCCCTGAAATTGCCACCTTTACGACGGATTTCAATGTGACCTTCGGTCATTTCATCTGCTTCGATATGCTCTTCTATACGCCCGCTCAGGATTTGGTGGAGCAACTGGGCATCCGCCATGTGATTGTCACCAAAATGTTCAACTCGGAGCTGCCTTTCCTCACAGGTAGATAATATTAATATATAATTTAATAGAATTATATGAATCGCTTTCTTGGCAGCCTCCCAATTCCAACAGGGCTGGGCGTGGGCCAATCGGGTGAACCTCCTGGCCTCCGGAGGAAGTCTTCCGCAGGGTGGGATGAGTGGCAGTGGAATTTACGCGGGTCAACAGGGCGCTCTGGCGCGACTCATGATCACGGATGAGCTGGAGGGTCAGAGGAGGTTGCTCCTGGCTAAAGTTCCCCTCAATCCCGAGGAGCCGATAGCCACGGATGAGATCTTGGAACCCGAAAACCCGACTCCTGTAAAACTAAAACTACTGCAGCAACCGGAACTAAAGAACTTTACCACCTGGGAGTTGCCCATGGTCCGGGGCAGTTCGGTGGACAAGAGAATATGCCAGGAGGACTTGTGCTGCGAGTTCCGGGTCACTTGGACCCTGGAGGACACCCAACCGGAATATAACTACCGATTGGGGGTTTGGGTGGGCCAGAGGCGGTACGAGGAGGAGCAGTACAGTGCTATCCGGCTGTGTGGCCTGTTCGCCTGCAAAGGTGCCAATGTAGAGAGTTGCGGCCTGGTCAGCGAGGAGGAGGTACACCTGCAAGACCACCGAGTGGTGTTCACCGACCTGCAGATCCTTGGCGAGTTTGTACGTAGGCCACGACGTCTCATATTGCCCAGCACCCTCAGCTCCTCCAGTTTCTATGCTCTGCAACCATCCCAATTAGCGTGGTCCATGGAGGAATTGGGTAATGTAACGCGGATTAAGATGGAGCTGCGACAACCGCACAGCCAGCTAATGACCTTCGCCATATATGGCAACTATTTCGATGAGTATGCGAATGGTGGAGCTGGAAGATTGGGAAACCTGCTGTTTCTCCTAATCACGCCGCTAATTATGATGCATCTATTTCGGGAGTAGGGCGATCCACACTGCACACATAACTTAGTTGATTTCTATTTTTTTTGTTAGCTATTTTTATTCCAGTCTAAGTTTTCAAATTAAGAAATTTTCCATATTTTTTAGGAATATTTGAAATTATTATTATTTATAATGATTCCGAATGGTGGAAAACCACCAAATAAACTGATTCAGAAATGCGTAATTTTCGTTGAGCACTTGCAAAACTATTGAAATCAAACAAGTCTATTAATTGCCAGTCGTTTTTCGCAAATTCGCTTTAATATTCATTCATAAATCAAAAAGAGATGCATAAAAATGTTGATTTATTCGCGAGGCTGTCAAAACGATTAGTTTCGTTTTGTCGCCTGGCAACTCATTAAAATCAATGCGTGCATGCATAAGTGTGAGTGAGTGTGCTCGTGTGAGAGTATGTGTGTGTGTGTGTATGTGCACTGCATTTGCTGCGGGCTGCACTTTATATTTGCCATTGTTTGTGTAGTTGCCCTTAAGCTGGCACATTGTAATTAAGTGTCGCTCAAACAGAAGCACACTGTGAAAAAAGCTGTATTTTACGGTAGAAATGTGTTACATATGTGGAAATATTTGTATTCCTTAAAGTCGATAAACTAATATTAAATAAATATAGATTTTCTATAAAATTGAAATGTAAAGTATTTTCTGTCTGGCAATTTAAACAAATTTCGTAAGTATTATTTTTAAATCCATTTCATTGCCTTTATACAAGCTGCTTCGAAAGGTTGCCTAATTTTTTTTTCGGTGCATTGGACCGCATCATTTTGTCTATTTGGCTGCCTACTTTATGGAAATGAAGGCATCGGCAATGAAATGGTGTCAAGTTCATTACATTAAGGTGTGATTAACAAAAATTAGTAGCTGCTTAACGGGACCAACGGCAATCCACCCCGAAAATCCCCCCTCAACTAACCAAAAAACAAAAAAACAATAAGGAAAAAAGAAGAAAAACAGACGTCTCAGCGAGAGCAACAGTGTGTTGGCTGGAAAGAGCAACAGCTAACGGAAAGGCGACCTCCATCCACCCACACTCACCACCCACTGAATTCAGCAGGTAAAGCAGGAGAAGCAACACATGAAGCTGGCTTCGCTGCTCGCGTCGCTGCCAGCGTCGAAAGTTTTCATTCATTTCAACTGTTGCTTTCCACTTGTTAGCACACGAGGCCGACTGGAAGGCGAAGGGAAGTCCGACTGGAATGGCAGCAGCCTCAGCAGCGCCACGCTCTCCGTGGAAATGCTCCACTGAGAACACCTGAGCACGGTGGGCATTTCGAGCGAGCTAAATAAAATTACGCACAAAAGAGCACACTAAAATAAAAATAAAAATGTATATAATTTTTGTCTGTGTTTTTGTAAATTTAGTTAGCTAAATTCAGGATTGCAATATGTAGGTATTATAATATAAAATAAGCATATTTTGGATTCATGTTTTACTTTTCCATCCCACGGTGCGGAGTGCGTGAGCGAGGACGTGTAGAGTTTTCGAATGGCGGCGTGTAGACTGCGTTATATTTGCCTTGAATTATTCAGGCAGATATGTTTTATGGATCAGGGCAAAGGCGCTGCGCTTTTGGACGTCCGCGGTGGAGAAATTGCAATTAACGGGAAAGACTAACGGGGATCCAATGTCAAAAAAGGCAGTTAGTCAGCAAGCGATCGTCGCGGTGTTTGGTCATAGCGAAATTTTGTTTGTAATCAGCAAATTTTTTAAGTAATGGAGTACATTCGTTTATTCTTTTTTAATTAATGTTTTAATAAATCTAACCAAGTCAAATAAATACATTGCTTGCAGTGCTTTAAAGTCTCCGACGCGTGCGCATAAATAATTCAATTGTTTTGTCCAACAACATTTTTTAAATATTGCATATTTACTTGCTGTTTGGGTTTATTACGACTTTATAAAGTAGAAGCTTAGAAATAAAATGCTAATTAAATCTTTGAATGCTTGATCCCAATTGGACACGTAAATTTTTTTATGATTTAAAATCTTGGTAATTGTTTTTGTTGATTTCAATATTTTTGAACGTTGCCGAGCTTGAAACTTAGCTTCAGCGAAGCTAGATTGGTGTAATCTCCCCTGGGCTTCCGAGTCCAGTCCGGTGTATCGGTCGTGTCCGTTCGTGTTCGGTCGTGTTCGTGCACGTCGCTGCCAGCGACGTCGCTGCTGCTCTGCCGACTGCGCCGCCGACGCGTTGCGTGCTTTGGCACATTCTGCGGAAGCTTTCGGCGCGTGCAACATCCAAACATCCAGTAGGCGTTCAGCCTCCGAGCGGATAACACTGCGTTGTTGTAGTTCTTGGAGTCCCAGCGATACGATACACACACCACCCACTAGAAACACACACTCAATAAATAAAACACAAGAGGAGCAGCCATACCAAAATCAACACTAAATACCGTTGGCATCCAGATTTCCAAATAATTAAGCTGAATTAGTGCGTGACAAACAGAAAACCAAAGACAGATTTCGAATTTTTTTAAAACTTTTTTTAAGTTTCCAAAAGTTCAGAACTCTCAGAAAAAAAACCAAAAAGTGATTGACGATAAAACAACGAGAGATCTTTTGAAAATCTTCCAGAATACTGTTTGCATATGGAAAGAACCGCCGTTTTTTGTTTTTAAGCTCACATTCAATAAATAAATAAAAAGTGTTTGCTTTTTTGTATTTGTGCGACAACCGTTTTAAATTTTCTGATCTTTTTTCTGAACGTGTTGTATGAATTTTACTTTATTACCATAAAGTGCTTTTTAATTGTTTTAAAAACCCGAAAATTATCTTGTAAATAAATAACAACTTTGCAATGCGGTTTTCCAATATTTCCATTTTCATTTTTATGATTGCTTCTCAATAAATAAATAATAAACGAGCGTGAATGATTGCTTTACATTTTGCTCGGATGTAATTTAAATTCACATTTACACATTTTTTGAAAGAGTTCTTGTGTTCGGAATGTGTTTTTCCATCGGTACCCCGAGGTATTTTGGCATCGAACGCCGACGGGCGTTTTACAGCAACAACAATCAACAATCGCGGACTTCCTGGGCGCGCAACTTTTGTTTTGAAATTCTATATAGTTCGATATATATATATATATGCCGATCTCTATCGCACACGCTCACACATGCTCCCTCACACCCCATTAAGAATACCAATGTTTGTTGTTTTTTTTTCGGTTATTGTTGTGACTTTGGCAGAGACACCAGATAAAAGACAACATCAAGCTGAATACGAATTGAAAATTCGAAAAGAAAATTCAAAACCGAAATTGAAATTGAAACAAAGCGAAAAGTTATCGGAAAGCAAAGCGGAAAAGGAGAAAATCCAAGGTAAACAACCACCAACAAGTAAAAAAAGGCCTTCGCAGCGATAAAAGGTGAGTGAAATAACCAATTTGAAAGAATATCGCGTATACGCAACGTTGCAGGTGGTTTTATTTAAAGTAACATTTTTGCGGAAATGTGCTCTAATTGTTTCGCAAATATTAATAAATCTTATTCTTGGACTTAAGAAGTTAATAGGCAAGTTTAAATATAGCCTTTTTCTATTTTTGAAGAGTGAGCAAAAATAGTAGTTTAATCTAAAGTTAATAGAGCCTCAACGAACACGTCAGATTAAAAAAAAGATAAAAATAGTAACAGGAAGGGAATAAATCACAGAGATGAGACTCCGTGCTGAAATATTTTAAAGCACAGCCTTGGGTTTTCCACTTTTTATCGGGCCTTTAGTATTTTTCTTTGGCTTTTGTTTGTCCGATGCTTTCTTAATGGTTTTCCTTCGTCTTTGTGTGCCATCGAACACACTGTTTACAATTCGATTTTGCATTCTTCTGCCATTCCCATTTCTCACTCACTTCTTGCCCAATTTTTTTCGGAACTTGTCCTCACATTAATTGTTCATTGATGTTTGTTCTCTCATTCTCCAACTGGTTCTTTTTTTTTACCCCGTCATTTCCTGCGATTTTGTAATTAAATCGAAACAGAGCTTTCTCGAGGTAACACATTTTCTCTGCGTGTACTTTAAATTTTCATTGACTGAATGGCGAATCAAAGTTGCCAACTGTGCGTATGATTAATATCCTAAGAAATGCGCCAGATTCTTGAGCGAATTATCAAAAGAAAATGCTTTTGGGGGGAAAATTGCGATTGAAGGCGGGATGGGGATGATGCTGAGGCACTGGGTGTATGGGGTTATTGGAAATGTTTTTTCCTTAATTATTGGCCAAAGGGCATTAAATTTTCAAGTATTTACTAAAGCTTAACAAAACACAAACAGCGGCGAACACATTTTCCCCGATTTTCCTCGATTTTTCACTAAATAAACGGGCCAGCTGAATGCGTGTGTATGTGTGTGTGTGTGTGCGCGTATCTTTGGCTGTACATAAGATTATCGAGTACTGGAGGCATTTGGCAATTGGCAGCTGTTCGATCTGTATCTGTATCAATAAAATGCCCTCTCTCTTTCCCTCGATTTATTCTCTCCGATTTTCTCATTATTTACTTGTCCGGATTTTGCTAAATGAATTGATTATAAAGCCCATTGGGGGTTGGCACATGTCTACACACATATTTTTATGCACATATCTAAACAATTAGCAAACTGTTTTTGGTTTTTTTTTCCAGTTGATGTGGGGTGTTTTTTCTTGGATTTTTCCTATTCTTTCAGTAAATTGAATTAACGCAAGTTGTAATTGTGAATGTAAATGTAATGCGCGAACATCAAGCGATATCTAAAAAGCAAACCTATATGTATGGGCACACACGCGCACATGGACATACATATGTGGGTATATAACAAATCCGGACGGACTGAAAATCCGGACGGACAGGCGGACAGCCCGACGGACATGTAAACAGAGGCAAGCCAAAGGTAACAAATGGCTTTTCAAATAAATTAGCGGGCGGCAATTGTAAACAGAGACAGACAGAGAAAGAGCAGTTCATATATAACGTGAGATAGAGAGGGAGAGAGAGAGCGAGAGAAAGAGAAAGAGAAGGCTAGCGAAGACTAGAAAGAGAGGCAAACACACTGGACACGGTCAAATTGAGATGGAATTTGTGACCAGCGGGTTGCACAATTAATTACTGCATTTCGCACAGCCCGATGAATCGAAATTAAGTTTTAATTGATATCAGGCAAATATTGAAAATCATTTTAAATATGCTTTTCTCTTCGCCATTCGAGCTAAGTAATTATTTGGGAATTCTATTTAACGAGATGCAGATAAAATAATCACATGTGTCAATTGGGCTCAACTTCTTTGTAATTTAATATCGACATTCGTATCAAACGTGGTTAATATTGTTTCAACCTGACCTTATTTATTGGGCTTAAATCGTAGTCAAGAACTAAAATAAAATTGGAATACTCAGGATAGATTTCAAACTCAAAAGTCAGAATATAAGTCTCTTGAATTCTCTTACCGCAAAAAGGATAAATATTATCCCATTTGCGGTATGCTATTGCTTTAGCGACCCTCGTAAAAAGGGATTGGGGATTTGGGTATGGGCATTGCCAATGGATGGGATGGCAGCAGATTTAACCGGTTGTGAGCGGTTTTAGAAATTTTCGTTTTTGGAAACTATCCGCACCGCACTCACCCGAGTATTTGCATTAAGCGTCCATCGACGGCGGGCAGCGTTCATTAATTATACAATTACATCTAGCGGTGGCCATTTAGGGGTGTGGCAGGGGGATAGGGGGGGGGGGGGTCGGTTGGAGGGCGAGTGGACGGTGGGTGGTGCATAGAAAGACCATTCCGCGTTGCACATGGCTTACGGGGGAGCACTCAGCTCATTTAACTGCAAAGCAATTCGCGGAAAACCCAACTGAGTGTGCCGGTGTGTGTGCATAGGTTGTACGTAGTACTACTACTACTGCTGCATTAGTGTGCGTGTGTTTGTGTGTGTGTGTTGGAGTGCTCTTCTTCTTGCCACTCTTCTTTTGTGCTGTTTGCTGTTTGCTTTGCCCCGCGTTTGATATGCAAAATTCAGAATGTTTACCTTGAAATATGCCATGTCACTTTGCAAGCGATGCGAGTTGAATACTCGATGGAGCACAGCCAGAAAGAGAAGTAGCATAACCGAAAGAGAGAGAGAGAGAGGGAGAGAGAGAGGGAGAGGGAGAGAGAGACAGAGTGGGGGAGAAAGAGAGAGACACATTGCAAAATACCCATGTACATTGTGCACATTATGCTACCTGACAGGTGAACTGCAAGAAAAACCAAAAAAAAAAAAAAAACAACAACACGTTACAAAAAATCAACTTTCAAACCGATCCAATACACTCTTTGATAATATAGAAAAGGTCTACGGCTTTAACTTTTTCCGTATTCGTTGACAAAGTGAAAAAATACATGGGGTTTCTGTCCATTATTATAATTTTAAAAATAGAGTTTCTTGTTTCCTTATATTTTTTAGATTCTTAGTTCTGTTGAATCTTTTAACTTCAGAGATCCTTCTTTAATATTAAAGAAGAATTATTACTTACTTTTTTCCTGTGTGAAAATGCAAGGGCAGAGAAACTTTCATGAGCTTCAGTCGAACGGTCAGTGGTTAATGAGAAAGAGAAGGGCGGTTCGGGCTACAGGGGGGCGTGGCAGGTCGGAGGAGGCTGCCACATAGCCGCATTTGATGAGCTTCTCCGTCCGGAGTTCCAGAGTTTCCGAGCTCCCGAGCTCCGGAGTTTGAAGGTGAGAGGTCACCAGAGTTGCAAGAGCAAAAAGGGAGCGGATGGCAGTTGCTCACTCATTACCAGATATGGCCAGAAGTTGGCCAGACTTGCCGTTTGTTCATCCGTTACCTGTGTTTTCTCCTTTCTGGGCCACCTCTTACCTGTCATTTAGCCCAGGTTGTCCCCGAGATCAGCTTTTGTGCCACGTGGATGCAGTTGAAATTCCTGGGTCTGGACTTACGGAATATTCGTTTTACAGGCACTCCGGCCGAGTCCTTTTGAAGAGGACATCGTTGACATGAAAGTCTAAATAAAAAGTTGGTAAAGGGAAAGGTACATTAAATGTAATTTATTTCCCAGGACAAAATTAATTATTTGCAAGTATTTATTGAACCGAAAATGCACAAAAAAAGGTCCTTTAATGAGAAATGTTTAATAATTTCCAGCAATGATCAGCCAACTTTGTCCTGTGTTCTCTTCGTGTTATTTGCTCTGAAATGTTATTAATTTCTCTGTTTAATATTTGGTTGTATTCAACCTCGAATTCCGATTATTAATTAGTCTTAACCGTAGTTGGGTAGCTATTTCTTGTTCGAAATTCGATGCTGAATTGGGATTGAATACGCCCAAATCACCTGCAGCTGTTTGGGATTGCAACTCTAGATACTCGCAAGTGCAGCATTGGTATGCACCTCTGCCACATGCCACGCCCACAACGTCTATAACGCCTACAACGCCCACGTACCGGCACTTAACCTTCGACCTGGTTGCAATCGCAGGACTTCAGGCCAGACACATGTACATTCCGATGAACGAATGTAGGCATGTATGTGCGCATCCACCTGCCATTTCGGTTCAACTCCATTTCCGCACAACAACAGCAACTTGTCTGGGGTAAATTCAATATGGCAGCAGCATTTCCGGCATCGAGTTGCAACATGCAGCTGGACTTTTGTCATTGCATTTTCCGTGATGTGTTCTCTCTCTCTCCTCTCCTCCCCATGAAATTACAACATGCAATTACGTTTTCTGTTTATTTGCGGCTTCATCTCCGAGCGAACTTTTCTCCCATTTTCCTTGTCAAAAGGGGCGGCGCAGAGTGGGCGGGAAAATGTTAGGGGTGGTGGCAAAAAGTGGGAAGGACTAAAAAGGAGCTGCGGAGGCGCGCGTTTTGCGCTAACCGCGAATACATTTTAATTAGCAGCTAAAATATTCAAACTGAAAATTGCCCTTTGCCTGGAGGGCAACAAAGCGCCCAAAACTCCCATTCACCCAGCTACAAACGCCGCTCCTTCTAAGCACCCAAAACAGCCCAGCCTCCGCACACCACCCCACCCACTCACCTGTGCCTGTGTTTGTTTTTGTGTGAGCACTCAGCCCCAAAAAGTTTGCCAGCCTCAGCAGCAACAGCTTCGCTACACTGCAAAAAAAGCAAGTGCTCTTGGCCAGCATATAATTATATAATAAATCAAATCACAAACTAGTTTTTACTAAATATAACTATCAACATTTTTACATTTTGAGAAATTATTAGATTATTTATTTGAAAAGAAATAATTCATTTGTTTCCCATTTAGTTTTTTCCTGTTTATTGCCCGCCTAAAATGGCTATGAATTTTACAGTTTAGAGAGAGGCCGAGGTTTGGACAACTTCGCTCTAAATACTTGTGAAAATATGTCAGCAAAAGTTGGTGGGACAAAGCAGAACTTAAATATATATATATATTCACTCGTGCATATATATGCAATAATAATTATCATAAACATAATTTTTAAAGACTGTCTGCAGCCTAAAGGTTTTTTATTTTTATTTTTCGGTCGCATGGCAGTCTGGGAAATGAATGAAATGAAATTTGAAAGTCGTTGACTGTGGCTCCTCATGAATTTTAATTCGAAAATCTTAACATTGCGAAACTTTGGTCCTTTGAGTGGAAAAAAAGAGCAGCAGACAGCAGATCAAAGAAGAAGCATTCGGAATTTGGTAAATCCATTGGCAAAATTGCGGCGAAGTGGGCGGTGTCTTTCGGTGTCAAATATGCTAATTAATTTTATCTTCTGTGCAATGAATAAGTGACAACAATTATGTACGTGTCGCCCATTCCAAACTTGCCCCTTAAAAAGCCCACACACACGCACACGAAAATGATATGGCAACAATGTCGGCGACAATCGACATTGAGCCCATAAAATATGATTAATTATACAGATGTAAGCGAGGAACACATATAATATATATATATAAGTGGCTGTAAGGCAGTTGGATGGAAAGTGGGTATTATATTATCTGATGTGGGCAAACATTGCTCGGAAATGAAAAACGTAACAACAACACATAAATGTTACAAGAAAACAACAAATGTTGGCTAACTATACGTATACGTGATTTAAGTTTTAAGTTCTATCGAATATTACGTATACGCAGTGTTTTTAATTTTATAAATCCCAAAAAGTAACCCATTTCTTTTTCCTTGAAAGCCGGTTAAAGCATTGCTTAAATGAAATTTTCAAAATTTGTTCTTGAAGTTTAGAGCTGGCAAAAAACGAACTGCTCTTCTTCTGCGCAAAGCCTTGGTGAAAAGCGCACGAACATACAGAGACATTAGCGCTGGTTAAAATTGCCAAACAGCAAAATAAAAAAGAGAAAGCATAAAACTTTCCAACGGAAGTGGAATTTTTGGGGAAGGGTAGAAAGCAAAAGTTCCGACAACAAATAACCACAAGTGGATGCCACAGCTGGCCAAGCCGTGGCTTCTTTTTTAAGTCTTTTTTTTTGTGTTTGGTTTTTGTTTTTCCCTTTCACCCCCTTTGATCCTCGTTTATTCACCACGTTCTTTTTTTTTTTGTTTTTAGGAGCTTTTCGTTGTTTCTGTTGGTTTTCTGTTTTTGCGGTAACAGTTGTCAAAATATGGTTAGGACATGAAGTGAATTGAATGCGAGCATATTTCATTCCCCTGGCATCCGGGGGAAAGTGTGCAAAAAAAGGAAAGTGTGCGGTGGACAAACGGGCGAAAAAGTCCAGAGTTTTCCTCACGAGGTACTCGCATTATTGAATCAAACTTTTACTTGGCCGGCGTCCTCTGTGTTTGCCATTTGGGAAGCTATTAAAGTGAAATTTCGTTGGGATTCAATAAGCTTACATATTGCGGTTCGGAAGTGGGAAAGTTAAAGCAAGATAATACTCTTCCAACTATTCGAGGTTGCATTCTAAATGGATTTCATTATACGCTGGCCAATTTTTTTGTGTAAATCAGATCAGGTGATCCAGTAAGCCACCGCAGCGAAGTTAAATCGTTCAACGAACGCTTTTCATTGATTGGAATTGATGGGCAGCACGACGAGTTCTGGTTTAGTTAAGCCGTATCCAAGGAAAATGTGTGACACCCACTCAATCAGAAACACCCTTGTACACACACACTAGCTCACTCACACACACAGATACTCGCAAGCAGCGCGATTCAATTTCCGCTGTCAGTTGCTGTCTTCATTTTGGCATTCGGTTTTGTTTTGACTGTGAAGTCTTTTGTGGGCCAACTGTTGCCATCTGTATGGATTCCCATACTAAGCACTGAAAAAAAAAATGATATTTTTGAAATAAGAAAATATACATACATAAGTACTTACTTATTTATGGCATGCTAGCTTCAGTTCTGAGCTTTGAAGTATGCATATGCTTTAAGAACATCATGTATTTTTTCTCTCTGTGCATCCCCCATATGTGTATGTGCATTTTTCTTTATGCATGTGGTTCCTGGGCCACTTCGCAACACCTCATCTTTCCATTCAGCCGCCTTCTTTCCAATCACTTGCCATTTTCTTCAATGGCGAACAATTCAATTTGCCGCCGAAGTCCTTTCGATGGCTTTTCCCCCCCGCCGTAAGCCCCTTTGTCGCACTTTGGCGAGGTGTCCTTTTTGGGTCCAAGTGCAGTTTTCCAATTCAGCTTAAGCTCTTCGAGTCTCTGGCTTCGATTTTCCCTCGTCTTTCTCTCGCATCGCATACAAATTATACATATTTCTGATGTGTGTCTGGCATAGTTTTATTTCTCGCTTTGTTTTTGCCCCTCTCCATTGATTGCTGTAGTATTAGTTGTGTTGTTGTTCTTTTTGTTTATTACCTGTGCATTTCCAAGTGTTTTGTTTATAGAGATTTGTGCTTTTTTCGAGGGGGCTTCAATCTTATGATGCTGTAAATTATTCGCCTGCCTGTCGATGGGCAAACTCATAAATAACAAATTGTGAAGGCAAGTGCAGAATTGAAGGATACAAAATAAGATGTCAAAGTTAATTTTCCTTTCGATATGTTAAAATATATCCCGAATTAAATTGTAAATAATAATCCTCGGCTTAAGCTAACTGCCAATTTTGTAGCCACATATTTTTGAAAATGTAATCAAAATGATTTAAACCTGATTCCAAATTGTTGCATTCCCAACGTATTTGCGTCTATTTTATTATATTTATTCTTTTCATCTTTTCTCGTGACCTCCTTTCACACATCCGATCCACATCCACCATTCTCCGCCGGCTTATAAATTCCCCCTGTAATTTCGCCCCGAATGTTTGTCTCGCTTTCAGCAATATTTACCCATCCCATTCCGCTTCTCCTATTACCCGGAGAATACAATTTCCAACGCAAACAGCAAATGCGAACAACAATTGTAATTGGGCATTAACATAAGCAGGCGCCCGCAGAACGAGACCCTCTTTAACCACCCCAAAAACACCCAACACCCGCAGCTACCCAGCAATTCCCCATGTTAAACATCAGCGATGAATCCTCCAGTGGAACGTGAGCTCGTACTGGGAAGCCGATTCCCAGCCCTTGAACACAGGCCCCAAACCATCCATGGATCCGTATCACAGCTCCCTCAGCTCCCATTTGAATGTTTCCATTTCGGGGCGTCAATTTATTGAATTTTAATTAATTTTATTGCCCAGCATTGTCGTAAAGCCCTTAATGATAGCATCGCTTACCACCTCGATACAGTGAAGCCGGCGGAACGGGGGATTTAATTTTATTGGCCAGGTATAAGCCAGACAATATACTCAAGGTTATCGGCTCGAGGCTGCCATTGAAATCTAGTGGATTGACACTCCATTTAAGGATTTTTGCAAAAAGCTTAAAGACTTCGATTAAATATATGTTCTGACATTTTACAGTAAACCGTAAATAGTAATAGTAATGTGAATATGATTCATTTAACCCTGTAAATGCTGTTAATTTAACATATGCACGAGTGAAACGGTGTGCTTCTGAATTTTCTTTAAATTGCAAGGTCACACTGAATAGCGTAAGCAACCCTGACGAGTCTTTCCTCTAGGCGAGGCTCCACTGTGTTTTGGTCGAATTTTATACAAATGCTGAAATTATGGAAACTGCGTTGACGCTCTAGCATAAAAACAAATGTGCCACGGGGTCCAGTGGGTGGTTAGCTGGGTGGCTGGGCGGTGCCATGGTGTGCCCAACCTCCGATAGGCAGATGTCAAGGCCATAGCAATTGTAGACGCAGCTCATTATGCCAAGCGGATGCCACTTGGCATACATTTCGCACCGAGATGAATCTCCGACACTCTGGCCCCAAAAAATAAACACTCGGGGTCAGGTGCAAGGTCCTTCCAAAAAGGGTAAGCAGTAGGCAGGCAGTGGTGGGTGGGTAGCCCAGTAAGTGGGTGGTTCGGTGGGCGTTGGTGAACTCGATTTGTCGCCATTGCGTGCCCAATTAACACGCAGCAATCAACAAACAAACGGCAAGTGAATAGAAAGTTAATCCAATGGGGGGAAAAAAGAACAAGAAAAAAAAAAAACAAATAATAAAATGTCCCAGCAATGTGGCCCGTTATGAAAACGGCAGTTAAGCCCAAAATTCGGGGTAGTTGGGGAATGGCCATAAACAAGCATAAATAGCAACACGTCGTCGTTTTGCATGTCTAATGGTCATTCCAGTGAGTCGCCGGCACTTCAATCACTTCATCATGTTATGGCATCGGGAAAAAGGGATCCCTGAATGAAGGGAAGAAAATGGTGGGACAAAGCGCCAAAGGCAGAATACGCAAAATGGCAACGAGAATGGCGGTGCCTCTAGGCATCCCAATGACCAAGAAAGCAGTCCCCATGAATGGGCCCCTTTTATTGCATTGCCAACATGAAAATAACGAATAAAAATTGAGTGGATTGCCCTCAGACTCGAAGAGGGGGGAAAAAAATAATAACATGGGGTTAATGGAGAACTTGGGCCGTGTGGGGGGGCGGGCTAACGAGGTGAAGCACTTGAAAGCGGGTTAAGGGACAAGGACCTGGGATAACGCCAAGGTGGTTAAGTAATGGCCGCCGCAAATCCACCGCCATGAGTCCAGTAATTGAGTAGCTGGGCCTAGGGATGCCGGATTAGAACGGGCTCTCAATACCCCGAATCCCCGGGATGAGATGCAAACAGTTGGATTTAGAGGGATAGATGGATGGTAAATGAGAGGGCTGCCAACGAGGCCCAAGGAGGTGGAAAACAAACACCAAACGTTAGGGATGGTGGCCGAGGCAAATGGGTTGGACGGATTATTTGGATGGGCTTGGATAAGGAAGCTTACGGGCTGAGTACCAAAACAAAGACGGAAAGGGCTATTAAATAAAAGACAAAGGAACATAAACCTTTAACTTGAAAATATTCCTGGTTTCTTGGGCAGAGGTTTGAGTTTTTGAGGTTTCTTATATGCGTTATCTAAGCATACACTTATTTTGTAAAATGTACACACACCTTTTTCATCAATCAATTACTGTTGGTTTTCCCTTTTCAAGGAGCTTTTCAACCAGTTGGTTTCCCGCAGATTACATGCAGTTCATTGCACCATCGCCATCTCATTGCTTTCCGAAATGAACCGCCTTCATTTTCCTTATTTTTGTTTTTTTTTTCGTAGTGCCAAGTCCCTGGGAAAATTGCATTTGTCGTCGGCCACGGCAAACAGTTCCATTCCGCCTTTCATTTTGGCTGCCTGGCTCCGTGTTCTGTGTCCTGTGTCCTGCGCCCAAGTATGCCATGGGCTTCCGGCATTTGGCACTCGTTTCTAGACTTGCATCAACTTCCGTTCCGTTTCGGAACCGCCCACCTTGCCGCCCAGCGCCCACTTTTCCACCCAACGCCCACTTTTCCAGTGGACATGCCGGCAATTTACGCGAATTTCCGCTTGACGGAAATGCACAAAGTGAAAGCAGCCAAGGCAAACGAGAGCAAAAAGCGAAAAAAGCAAAACAACGACAACGACAACTTGAGCCTGTCATCACATGGGCAACAGTTTGTTGGGTGGGAATGGATCACCCCGCTCTCAGTTTTCACCTTTCACCGTTCAACGTTCAACGTTCAACGTTCACCTTTCACCTTTCTGCCGGCCATTTCTATCCGTTGTTTGCAATTGGTTTATTCTATTAGATTCACTCGGGGAATCGGGGCCATATCGATAAGGCAAATTGAGTCAGTCGCTGCACTCTCTCAATGGGAATGGCTGAACAGTCGTGATGGAGTGGAAATCCTTGAGGGATTGCAGCCAAAAATAGAATGGAAATGGCTCAATTTGTTGCAAATCGGAAAATAGATACATGTGCAGCTCGCTGAAATTGGTTTGGTGTGGATCAATTTGTGGGCAAATCCTCGAGTGGTGTCCCCCCGAAATTGATTTGAATTTGATTACTTGCTATCATATTGCTATTTTTGTCTGCTTTATCTATCTAATTGAAACGTCACTTATTTTTCCTTTCCCTAATATAAATAAATACCTGTATTTAGGTCAAACTCTGACTTGATCTCCTCGCCAAAGTCGCTAAACAGCTTTGTTAACTTAGTCATTCGATGGTCTTATCCCTCATTAATAGAGAAGAAGTAAACTCTCGTTCGAATGGGGAATACCACATAACAGGCAATCAATTATTTGCACATTATGCTTGGAGTACATATATATGTATATGTACATATGTATATGTATGCCGTTGGTAAACGCCTTTTGTGTGTTGAGTTGACCGCTTATTAGCGTTCAGCTGGTAAGTATGCTACGCAAATTGGCCAAGTGGCGCCGCACGTGAGGTCAGAAGGACCAGGTCCACCAGGTGGCTGGCCAAAATGGGTGGTTGCTCAAATTATTCGCGGCTAATGAGAGTGTTGCGCCATCCAATTCCGCTCCGCGAACCGCTAAAAATAAACTGAGTCGGTGGGGAAACAAAACTATCCGAAAGTAATCCGCTGAAGTAGTTTCTCCCTTTTCCCCCATAAACAGCAAAAAAAGTGGTTGGAAGGGGGTGGGGGGAGGGGGGCTGAAAGAACTGCCAAGATTAGTTTCACAGCTTACAGCAATTTGTTGTGACTACAACAGCAACAGAAAGTTGCTCATATTGCGATAGCAAGGGTGCACTGAGAGAAAAGATATACAGACTATAAGTTCTATAAGTTGGCAGTAAAAAAAAAACTTGGAATCTGAAAATTGTATCTTTCTTCTCGTCCTTGGTTAGCTAAGCGATTTGAAGTTTTCAATGCAAGATACTCATTCTTGTTTTTCTTTCAGTGCATATACTTGCTCTCTAAAAGGCAGAAAAGTAGAAACGAAGCCAAAGCCGAAAGCCAAAAGCAGCAAACGCCGTCGTCAACATTTGGCTTAGCTGAGTTTCTGTCGCAGCGACTGGCGGGGGGGCGTGGCAGGAAGGCAGATGGGCGAAGGGCGTGGCAGGGGCAGGGCAACTGGCAACTACTGTAACAGTAATACTTTAAGCCTTTACGCAGACGACAACCAGCAGGAGAGCTTTCTGCTCTGTTCTGTTCCCGGTAACGCGACCACAGTGGCAACCGCAAAATGCAATGATCCCCGCGCACAGTGGTTCAAAGTTCATTATGCAGGGGAGTGCACTAAGTTAAGCAGTGGCCCAAAACCATACAGTTTATTAACAGTGGGCTTTGCGGGGATTTGGTAACCACACTTTGCGTGTGCCCGGGGGTTTATTAAATCATTTGAAATGTGAGCTCACATTGCTTGACGACACACACTTACGATTAGGTTGAGAGAAAATGGAAAATGTAAATATATATATTTCAAAGCAAGCTGAGACATGTGTATTTATTGGCTAGCTTTATGCGTTTTGGCGCCATTAATTCTTCTGTTGTTTTGGGCTTTGACCTTTGAACGTGAAACAATTTCGAACGGTTTGAAAATATTTATTTGTGAATAGTTTTTCCCGGTATTCGACTGCGCCCACCCACTGTGCCATATGGACTAGTGCTGTTTTCAGTGGCTGCTGTTCTATTTTTATGCGACGTTGGCTAAACACTAAAAGTAGGCAAACAAACACTGAGCCAGGGGCGCAAGGCGAGGGGGCTCAGGAGGCGTGGGAGCAACCGCAACAATAACAAAAACAGAAGCAACAAGGACATGGCATAAAAAGGATTTACCAAGCTGAAGCTGAAACTGAAACTGAAACTGAACTGTGCGGCGTCTTAGCAACTTTGTTGCGGCTGCGAGAGGCGGCAAATTCAGGCGTACATCTGTTCGGATATGCTGCTACATGTGTTTGTTTCAAAACGGCTGGTTGCGGGGGGTAAATGGAAAGGGGAATGGGAAATGGGAGGCAGCACCTGCTGGCTGGCAACTTTCCCCAGTTCTAGTCATTTTTCCCCATTTCGTTTCGGCCACTTGCCGTGTGCACTAATCACATTTGGGAGCCATTCGCGCAGTACCGACCTCGGACTCGGTAGCGCGTTGTCTGCCTCTTATTTTGCCACGCCGTTTTGTTTCACAACACTGCCAAAAATGTCGTCTTTACACAAAACATTGATCTGTACTTAAAAGTACTCATTTCGCCTTTTAAAATTAACTGGAAACTAATGTAGATATGTGAGCAAAGTTCAGCTACAGTTTTTACGAACTTCATTTGTTTATTCAACTTTACTTTGTATAATATCTATTTCATATTTGGCTACCTTTTCGCTCAGTGCTGGCCGACCCGAATAGTTTCAGCAACTTGTTAGACATGCGCTTCCGCTAACGTTGTTTCCGCTTCCGTTTCCCGCTGCCTGCCGCAGTTGCCACTTCATTTTTTCCTGCCCAGCTCTTGTTGCTTCTCCGGCAGCCCCATCTCCAGCCTGCTTCTGCCTTTTTTTCTGGCCAGGATTTATGCGTGTCAGATTTTCATGGACACGCCGGTCTGCGGAGGAGCAGGGCGGTGGACGGAGACGGAGGCGGAGGCTGGAGCAAAAGGAGCAACCCATGGAGCAGCCACATGTGCGCCATAATTCAAACTTAACGGTGCTGCCAGAGACGAGTGACTTGCAGCACCTGTGCTCGCAGCAGATCGGGGTGGGATTAGCCCCGGGCAGCAGAAGATGATTCCGGGCCGAATATGTGGCCACGATTTATTCTCTTGCCTTGGCCAGCGGTGCGGCAATGGGCATAATTTGCTTAAATATTCATCTCGTGGGAGGACTTCAGCGGGCCATGGAGATTAAATTTACTTAGGCTCAGCATAATGCACTGCTTGCCGACAGGAAACAGCACACGGCAAGCAGTTTTCGATGCTGGACATATGTACATATATGGTGCAGATTTAGTTTGGCTTCATAGTCATTCAGAACTGGGCTTAACATGTTCAAATAATGATATTGAAAATTTAAATAGAATGCCGAGCTTTAAAAGCAAATTGGGCCCGTCATATATATTGTACTGCATACCCGAAATTCTAGGAAGTGCGTTTGTCTCTTGAAAAATCTTAAAAAGATTCATTTGGAGGCAGGCAACTTTTCTCCGTGTTGCCGCATTAATACTTGTCGGTAATTAAAAAAAAAAACTCAGAAAGCAAGTGAAACAATTGCCAAGCGACTTATGTACGTCGACAATTATAATTAAAATTAAAGAAATAAAATAAAATACAACAAAACAGCAGAGCAAAATAATCTTTTGATTAAGTGCTGTCTGTCGACGGCAGGGGGCGCTGCACCGGTGGGCGTGGCCAGACAAAAGGCGTCGGCAATTAATTTATGAGGCTCCCACTCAACGCACACAAACACCCAGGCATATTAATTAATTACTGTGATTTCTTTTAGCGCGCTTGTTTTTTTTGCTCTCGCCCTTTTTTTCTTTTTGCTACTGTTTTTGCACGCTTTTATCCCGGCCGCCCCGCCCACACCACCTTCCTGGCTGCCACGCCCCCTTTCCTTCATCCGTTGATTTATGGCCGTCGACTGCGCTGCTCTCAGCGTATTTACTGCTTATTACAGAACGCCAACAATAACAACAAAGTGTAGCGGTTTGTTGCAAGGGGGGGTTTGGGGCGGTAAAAGGGGGGAAAAGCGCGCAAGCGGGCGGAAATTGTGGGTCAGCTGGCTGTGAGTTTTTCGCTCAAAAGGTCGCGAATACATTTTACCCCCGTTGTCATTTTTTCTTTTTAGTACCTGACAATCGTCGCAGATCGGCGAAGTATATCTGTTAAGGCGATTCGAGATTGCACTGTTCTCGAATTTTTATTCCACTCGAAAGGGGCTTAAAAGTATGCAACAAAGTATTTGAATTTCGGGAGCCGAAAGGCAACGAACTTTTAGTTTTTTGTTTTGAAGCATTTTGGAGCATTTTTCCAAATTCAAAATGTACCTTGCTTTAACCAAGAGTTCTGGACACCACTGAAAGTTTGAGAACAATGGCGTGTGTCGTTGTGTGTTTATAGTTTCCTTCGAGTACCGGGTATCCAGATAGTCTCGAAACTCCGAGAATGTAGCTCCCAACTTGTTCCTCCGCCCTGCTGCTTTTCCCACAATGCGCTTTGTGTGCACGTGGCGCGCCTTCGAGTGTCCATTGTCCTGCTGGCCGCCCCCACTTTTTTTTACACCGCCCCACCGCATTTCCCTCGTCGCTTTTCTCTGGGGCCAATTGTCAACTGGCCAAGAACAACAAGAGCTGGCGCGTTGGCGAGCAGAATGGGCACGAGAGCAGTAACAACAATCAGTTAAGTTATCCTAAATAAACACATTTTCCAAGCACGCAGCGCCAGCAGTTTTCCACCTTCCACACCGCCCGCCACGCCCACTTCCTGCTCCGTCGGAAAAGTGAAAGGAAAATTTGCTTTTGGTCTTTGCACTAAGCAAACTGTTGCGTTGGCCAGGACCGAATAGCCAAGGCTGAGACGTTGTTGTCCAGGTTTCAAATTAAACTCGAAAGAAAAACAAATTAGGCAAGCGACGGACACAAAGCATTCATCTGTTGTTTACCCAGTGGGAAAAAGAATTTTGGGATGGAGGCAGTTGCTTTCCATGGGATTTTCAGTACTGGTGGACGGCAGGATGAAGCGAAGGAGGCTCAAATTAAAAGATGTCCCCAGAATGGTAATTGCCGGTCACTCAAGGAGAAAGCTCTCGCAAGGACTTGCCTGACTTATGACCTGGCATTTACATGGATTCCCAGACAAATTCCCACTCATTTTGCGCCACTTGAAGGGGCTTCCACTTCCAATTGCGTCCATCAATCATGGCCAGAGTTTCAACCTTGCACTTGGGGGACTCGCTCCATGTGAAGCCCTTTCACAATCGATCGTTTGGAGCAATCAAAAGGTCTTTAAAGTGTTTAAATGCGGAATGTGTGGCAGGTAGAAAGTGCCAGCGATTTGATGTCATTTGCATATTTCATAAACACCCGGGCTCATTGCGCTCTTTTAGCCAAGTTATTGCGTCAAGTGCAGTTATCTGTGTGCGCCATATAATATATACCGGCGATACAGTGCGTTTCATGAATGTGATGTGGGAAGTATTTGTTGCTAAGAACAAAACCGATTTGCTTGGGTTCTTAAACGGTTAATAGGAGTTCCTATGCATGATTGCTGTTTAAATAATTCGTTTTATATATTAATTATTTACTCTTACGAAACGCACTTCTCCATTGCGTACTGTATATATACGACTGTATATGGGTCATCATAATGCTTCAAGTTTGGGTGGAATGCTCGCAAAAAACCTGGCGATGTGCAAAGCGTATGCAAATGAACATATCTGTGGGGTGATATGAACGTACATATGAAAGTTATATATGTATAAAACACACTGAACTGAACCCAAAACAAAAAAATACTATATGAATGTGTACACTTGAAACAAAAGTTTTTGTTGATGTGACCACTTCAAAAATAAAAAAACTAAAATGTGTTGAAAAACTTTCACAAAAGATTAAAGGCTTTCGTGGCGAGAACTTCAAAAAGTCGTGGCTTTATCTAACTTTGCTAAAAGTTGGCTTCATGGGAATTTCGTAAATTCTGCTTAATAATTCTCAAGTTTCAAATCTGCATAGTTCACATGGTGGCAGTCAATTTAGGTAATGGAAAAAGCGACTAATATGTATTATTACATACCTTTGGGGTTCGAAAAAAGTGATTTCAAATCACCAGAGTTTCCTGTTGCGTATATGCAAACATACATATGTATGTATGCACGTATGCATGTGAGTAAATAGATAAACAACCCCCCTCCCCCCATTCTGCGTGCCCATATGCATTATAGATGCAAAAGGCCCACGGCGGCTGCTTCATCTGTGGGGCCCACTGTCCCTTTGCCTTTGCCTCCATCAACTGGTCAGTGGGAGAGGGGGAGAGGGGGTGGAGAGCGGATTCTGTTGCGGTGCTGCTCTCGCACAGCCCATTTCATTTTTAATAGTTTCAGTCGACGGACGTCGGCGGCGGCATTTCATTTGCCGTTTGTTTACTTTGCAAACTGGGTCTCGTCTCGCCTGCGCCCCTCTCCCCGCTCTCTGGATCTCTCTGTCTTACGTTCTTCCGCAAATCAAACAGAAAACGCAACCCAAAAAAAAAAGATATGTATATATGTATGTATATGTATATAAATGTAGGAAATTTCTCTTCTGTTTTGGATTTTTCCCTCATTTTTGTTTTGTTCTTCAACATATATTGTTGATTTATGCGCTGCGGCGCTCACTTTAAAACGGTCACGTTTTTGATGAACTTTACCTTTTTCGGAAACCATTTTCTTTGGCCGGTAATAGGCCAGACCAATTATACCAACTGGCACATGGACTTCCGTTTTCCATTTCAAAAGCGGGGAAATTCGGAAAGGTAAATAAAATTCATATATGGATTTTAAATTAACCAAAGGTATCAAATTTTACACGAAATTATTAGAATTATTCTTTATATATGTACATATTTAATACACAATTCTCATTATGGAAGTCTTACTGTACGCATGTGTGGAGAAACTCACTGCGGTTTTGTTTACAGTTTGCTCAAGGCGTTAACGCAAAAATAAAGAAAGGAAAAACCCTAAAAGAAAGCGTGCTAAAAAAAGAGTAAATTGCGCCGTCTGTTCGTAAACAAAGTACGGCGGCAAAGGTGACAAGTGGCGGAAAATGGGGAAAATAGGAATAAGAAAACTCTAGGAAAGGCATCAGACCATAGACTTCGCTTCATCTTTAAAGCGAGTTGATAAGTTCGCGCCGTCATCGTTATGTCAATCGAATAATATCACACGACTCGATGTGGCATAAAATAAATAAATGACAAGCTCCACTCACACACATGCAAACAGCATCCACACACATACACATGCAGACACACACTTCAGGGAGACAAAAGATTATCCCAAAGGCTGCAAACTGAAGATGGCACACACACACAATGAGAGAATAAGGAATTAAATTAGAAATTAAACTAAGCAAATGGAAAATTTCGCAAAGAAAAATTTTTGCGCCCTCCTCCTCGATTCTCATTAGTGGCACGTAAGCTACACGGCACAGTGCAAATATAGTATTTTTTTCTAGTATATATTTCTAGTATATGTCAACTTTACATTTTTAATATATATACCAAATATTTTTGGTATATATTTTAGTATATTTAATATTTTTAGTATATTTTAAAATTATAATTTTTGATCTTTTTTATATCATGATTTTTTTTAATTTAATATTTTTACAATAAATATGTATACTGAATATTTTTTTGTTTAATCTACATGCTTACTATTTATAGTATATTTTAAAAAAATTAAGGATTTGAGGCTTGACGCCATTTGATCAGAAATTTTATTACGAACTCAACAGTGTATAACAGCCACATTTAAATTTATATAATGTTTTATAATGCCAATATGATTCTGTTTTTAAGCTTTTACTTTTGTGATCGTACTCAATAGTAAATTCATGCTTAAAGTTCACACAAAGTATCCTTAAAGACGTGGAAGGATTAAAAAGTGACACATTTGTCGCCCTGCTGCGTTCTGGCTGTCTGCGTGCGAGTGTGTGCGTTAATCCATTCATATTTTATGTCCGTCGTAAGCCATAAAAGCGAAATCCAAAGCCAAAGATGGTGCCATACAGTCCACGTAGCCGTGCAGATATAGACCAGACCTCGGCCTTAAGCAAAACATGCATATAGAGCGCATTTATATATAGTCCTAGTCGTAGTCAGAGTATCGTGGCTGTAAAACAGGATTTGCATAGCATCCCAGCCAGATTTGCATGTAGATGGCGATGGCGGCAGTAAGTTTGACATTGTTGCTCATTGCGACCAACGAGCTGCATCTAATGCAAATGCGATTTATGACAAGCGAGAGGCATCAGCTGAGATATATGGGCGTACATACATAGGGCTTGGGCACAAAGTTCGCCTTGTTTTTGCCCGCACACTCGAACACGCGTAACTCGCATAGAACTCAGGCCAGACCAGACCAAACCAAACCCAACCCAACCCCACCACTGTCATGTCATCCATCATTCGGCCTGTCTGTCAGTTGGCCCATTAACGCCCCGGGGACGGGATCCCCGATCAGAGGGCAGAATAACCTGGGCCATGGTCATGTGATATGGCTTGGCTCAACATTCGGCCCCCGCCAGCTTGACTCTCGTGGAAATTCAATGAAAAAATATTTGATTAATTGTCCCGAAACGGGAAATGTTTACCTAGTTCTTGGTTTCGTTTACCAATGGCTTACGCACTGAAAGGACTGGATTAACACTTGATAAACATTCGCTCAAATTGAGGGGCGGTGGTATACGTTGATGATTGGGCTTGTCACAAATGTTATACAACAATAAAAAAAGGATAGATACTTTTTAAAATTGTTTATAATTCATCTCAAGTTACTCAAGTTTGACATGCTACTTTTGCTTTATCCTTACAGGGTCTACATCTTTTCCTGAGCTTGAAAAATGTAAGTATTATCTTAAAATCAACCTTTTTACTAGAAAGTAAGCTGTGCTCAGTAGAGGGTTGCTAATTTAAAATACATTTTCCAAATTGCTTCTGTTGCAAGAAACGACTAAGTGGATGGGATGAGAATGGGATGGGAATACCTTAAGATGATAATCTCTGCCAAAAGCGCAGTGGACAGGTGATCATCGTCTGCAGTTTTAAAGCATATTCCCCGAAACGTTGCCCCTCCTTTTTGCCCTCTCTCTTCTATCTGGCATATGGAATATTTTATTGGTGAAAGTTCCTCTCTCACTCTCGCTGCCTGGCAGTTTTTGCAACCTTATTTTTTGGGGTTACCTGCTACATCACTTCAGCGCCCCCCAGAGAAACTGTTGCATTATTCATTAGGGCTGGAGTGTAGAGCTGGGCGAAACAACATGGCCCTGGCCCGACTAACAACTTCCGGGTGATGGCCGGGGTGGAAATGGAATGGGGGGGTTGGAGCTGGCGACGGTGATGGTTGGGCAGCGGAAATTGCAAGCATGGCCAAATAATGACTCACACAGACAATTCTGGCTGGGATGTTCCTCGCAGGGAGGCGCTGCCAAATCAGCGCACTTGTCAAACATCTTGATGGACACTTGAAAGGCGACGACGAGGAAGGGGAAGAGTGGAAGAGCGGATCGGGAATACATAAAGAAGCCGAACGGCGGGGTAAGACAAGAAAAAGCAGCGTTTAAATTGCTTTTAAAAATACGCTTTCCCTGTTATTTTCTTACGGCTTTTACGTATTATTTGGCTCTTTGTTAAGTGCCTAAAAATAGTTTTTTTTTTTCGACGGAGATATGTGAGCTCGTGTGTGAGTCATAAAAGTGCCAGCGGTGTGAAATATGTTTAGTGGGCGAAACCCCCACACCCGCTGGAAAAAAAAAAAAAAAAAACAACATATTCATAATCGTTGAGGAGGCATATCAAGCATACGCCATGTGTGCCGTTTTTCGGGCGCGGAGAACAGCAGTCAGCCGATTTGGCGCCGTCTGCTGTCAGCGCAGTCAAGTTCCATTTCCTCCACCACTTCCACTTTCAAGTGCTGCTCATCGACTCATATGCCACACCATCTACCATATACCATATCAATTCCTGGCCATATCTGGCGATATATATCGCTGGCTATGCACACAAATGATTTATTTATTTATTTGCTTATTGCCAAATGCCAAAATGACGCAGCTGCCACGGTATCGTACTCGTATCAGTACCACCCTCTTCTCCGCCCACATGAATCTATTTTCCAATTGGGCGAAATGCAGAATTTGCTAAAAAAAAAGAAAGCAACGAGAAAGGACATATAAAAAAACAATGTAAAAGCTGGTGCCAAAGCAACAGCAGTTTTCCCGCCAAACAACTTGATTGAACTGCGAATAGAACACATGTTTGATGGATTTTTAGGGCTTTTTTTTTACTGGAACTATATGTGCAAGCTGATCACTTTCGATTCGGTTGAGCTGGTTACACTTTATTGAAATATAAATATTTGGAAAAATACTTCAGCAGTCACCTAAAATTTAAGTAAATTAGTCCTATTTGCAGTCGCTTCTAATTGAAGGCACATATCTCATAACCACACCGATTTATTGCTTTTACCCAATCGTATATCATTCGCACAATTGGATCCGCATTGATAAAACCCCCTTTCTGCTAATAACCCTGGACAATTACGGAATCTCTATTTGACAGACTGAAGAATGAACTTGCCGCCATTGCTTGGCTCGAAGTTCTGAGTTTTGGGAAATTGCCTCATTTCCCAGTGTTTGCCGGGAAAGTTTCCCAGCCATTTTCCCGCACAAGCACCACAACGCCCCCACCCCTCCCCCCTTTGCGTTTGTCATTAATTACGAGCAGAAGTAGAGGCAGAAGCTCGCCGGCTTCGTTAGATCATTAGTCCACTTGCTAATGGCCCACAAAACAAAGGAAATGCTCGTTCTTTTCTCCCCGTCGATAGCTGCCCTTTTCCATCTCCTCGTCGTCTCCTGTGCACTTAATTATGAAATTATGTCTTTTGTCATTTACTTGCTGTTTTCCCCGCTAAGTGCGTTTTACCAGATTTCCAGCAACAAATTTATTTTCGTTGCTATTTTTAAACGCGGTATTTTCGCGGGACGAAAAATGTTCGGCACATTTTAGTACCCTATAAAACTAAACTTGTCGTGTGACTGCAGTCCATGTCTTTACCTAGATATACAAAATGCTCACAGGGTATCTTGTAGTCTACACATTTCTCCTTGAATTGATTCACTTGCCATGGAAAATGGAGGCACATGTTGCTGGCGGAAAATGTTTGAGGTGGTGTTTTTTGTGGGGGGTGGGTGCTTTTCTGGGGATTTCTCGGTGGCCGTAGACAAAGTCCTCTGACTTTGGGCGCAACAGCTGGTAACTGTAATTTGGCAACGCCAGCCAACTGCCACGCCCACACACACCCCCCGCCTCTAATTGCGTCTTTCGGTTTGCCATTTTGCATTTCTGCGCGTTGAGCTCTCCATCTCCCCATCTTCAACTGGCAAATGAAATTTACATTTTTGACTTCATTTAACTTGGCAACTGCTGCATGTGGATGCCTTCGCCTTTGTGTGTGTGTGTGTGTGTTTGTGTGTGTGGCACGCTGACATATGCCAATTGACTTGCCACTTGGTAATTTAATATGTGTGCTCTCCGCTTTCTCGGCTTTTTAGTGTTGGCAAAAGCCAACCCATCCACCCATACCCTACCCAACCACATCGTTAATTTTCATCCCAATGTTATGGCCTCAAGCTGCCAAGGACAACGAAGCCATTGTTCATTCATTCCTGTCACAAAACTGGACGGCAGATTGGTCAATGGGGCAGGCAGGGTGGTTAAATCAAAGTGAACATTTCACTTTGGCCGAAAGTCCGGGGTCCAAAGAACGCGGACGAGCCATTGTCCGATGGCCTTATGCAACTTTAATTGAATTGCACGCTAAGCCGGAGGGCCAGGACATGGACATGGGCAAGGACATGGTCGATGCACTGCGCCAAAACGGGCGACCAAGTGCGTACCTCTCTTAAAATGCATATTTTCGAACTTAAGTCACCGAAAACATTACCGACCGTATTAAATTCCTTTTAAAACTCAATAAATTTGCATAGTGCTTTTGATGGCAATTGGCTTATCAATAAATTACTTGCTGTCCAAGTTAAGATTGCACTTAAGAACACACTTCACACTTTTTGAAGGCACGACTTAGGATTTTCGCCAAGTGTCGACTTAGGACAAGTTCGATTTGTTGACAGGCCGAGGCGAAGAAATTTTCATTAGATTTATTTATTGATTGCCCAACCAGATGGAGTGTGTCTGAAATGCTAAATTGCCTCAAGTGGCAGGAAGTTTTGCCGAAAATTAAATTGCCCTGGTGTTTTGTTGGTGGAATTTTTGAGGTTGTTCCGTCCAATGTTTTTCAGCGCAATTGTTTTTCTGCGGTTTTCGCCCATTTCGGTTGGCTGTAATTAGCATCCAAATAATGTCATTATAATGCTGATCCATTAAATATGCATTGTCGGCCATTTCGCTGCATTGGCCAGTTAGTGAGTGGTACATTAGATGCCAATTAAATTCTGATTTATCTGATCAAAACACGCAGAAGTGTGAAAGGCAAAACAGTTTATTCAACAGTTTTGTCAACAGTTGTGCGGCCAATGCGGCGTATGCGTGATATCCAGTCGGCTAATTATCGATTTCATTCGATTGACCTGATTAAACCAAGCAAACAGCAGAGTGCTTTGCCAGTTCTCCGCCTTTCACTACCTTTCACAAATTGGCCAGAATGCTGGCACAATGATGCACTTATATTCAATTAAAATTCAAATTGAACTAAATACCGCATAGAATATAAAGATTGGTTGGTTTGATGGCACAATGATTATTAGAGTGATTTGATTGGTTAACCGCCCAATAATAAATTTTAAATGTCTAAAAACTAGGCAATTGTGGTTTGAAAAAATCCATGGTAGTTATTTTAAAAAATATTCCTTTTTATATATTAACTATAGTTAAACCAATAAGGCGAGCATCAAGACCATTTTCTTTGAATAACAATTTTTTTTTTTATAAATAATCGAATTGATGGAACGAATATTAAAACGGATATTGGCTATTGCTTTTCAAATTCAGCAGATATTAAATACTTTCCCTGCATGCATGTATTCGTATGTCCAACAGCACAGAAACATTTCCCTCTGCGATTCAGCTTCTATATGCATATATAATCCGATTTAGCCAGTCTGTTTTTCGGCAGAGGAGGTGGCTTTAATAAAACATTTCATTCTCGATGTTTCCATCACCGTTCCCCACCAGTTTTCCAATTGGGATGACGACCTGTGATGATGGAGCCCGTGCTTAAGTTTTTTTTTTCTTCTTGGCCTGTTTTCAGTTTCCCTCGTTTTTGTATTATTTTGTTTTGTTTTCCATTGCATTTGTTTGTTGTTCTTGTTTAAGGCCAGGGCCACGAGTATCTGGCTGTTGTCGCCATTGTTTCTACGGGCCAAACAATGCCTAGTAGTCAAAGATCCAAGATCCCAGTCGCCCGAGGCATTAATTACAACTACGAACGCTGGCCCATCCGTACAATTGGCCATTGTCTCGCAGGATTCAGATGCATACACAGCTGCAGATACACACACAGATACAGATACAGATGCAGGTGGAGGTGCAGGTGCAAGTGCAGGGCCAGGACTCCAAGGAGCCGGGCCAGAAGGCGGTGTCCATTGTTGGGCCAAAAACAATTGCAACTGCGCCGAGTGCCTGCCAAACTGCCGGAAGTTAGCTATTACACAGGCAGAAAAAAGTGGGCATATAAAAAAAATATAAAAATTAAACTCAAATCTTAAGATGATTAGGAAATCCTCTTAAAGTAATTTTTGAGTAAAAATGTATAATAATTCTTGGTCATTTAGAATGGTTAAATAATAAACATAAAATAATTAAAATTTCTTTATATAACAATTCAAAACATAGATTGACTTGACTTTTCTCCCTGTGCAGCGTTGGCTGGTTGTCCGTTTGTCCGTGTCGTCTTTAGTTTGTTAGCCATCATTGTTTTGGCCCAAACGGCTGCTCCATTCTCCATTCTGCATCCTCCATCCACGGTTCGTGTCATATCGTGTCTCTTGGCCAGCATTGTTGGCATTTGCGCTGCGGGGCTTAGGTAAATTGATAAATGCACCTGACTAACTGAATTCCCCTCCGCCATTTCACCCTGATCCCGGTTCCTTTGCGCTGGACTCTTTGTGCCCGGGGACATTTGTGCCATTGATTTGATTGCCGGCTGCGATCATCTAACTGATGCGATGTGCTCACCCGCTGGCGAGTGGGCCTATATGCAGCTGCACTTGCGGGACAATTAATTTCGAAACTGACACGGCTCCCGGGGCTTACCACTTGGTTGTGTTGGCCAAATCGTGGTTGATTACCAAATTGGCGCTCAGTGCTCGTGTTAACAAAAAGGGACGAGCAAGGGAATGGGAATGCAATTTAAATCATGGGTAACTGCATTAGATTCGTGCCATTTCCAGCTAGACAACCTTGACTTAGTCGGGCTCTCAGCTCTGCCAGCCAGGCAGCCAATCGTGGATACGGAATCCTCGAAGGCTGCACTTTTCGGGCCACGTGTGGATGACAGGCGCGGCCTTGGGCCTTCGATTGCAGGTTGCTTCGGTTTGTGGGGCGGAGCAGAACCCCCTTGGTTGCATCAACAGATGGCTGGCCCGCATCCCCCCGCCACAAGCGTTGCCTATTTTACAGTGCACCGCGACACGGCCAATTGGCCTGAAGGGGGATGGGATGTGGGAAAGTGGGGAAAGCAGGTGTGGAAAGTGTGGGCGGTTGGACAGAGTGGCAAGCTCTTGATGTCAGTTGGCTTAGAAATGCTGCATAAAAGGACAAAGGCGCCGCGGAGCCCGAGGAAGCGGGCCAGAATAACAACAGCTGCTATACCGCCCAACACCACCCAACACCATTCCCCAGCACCTAGCGGGTAAAAAGGGTTCTCCACAAAGCGATGTCAGCTGTGCTCGAATGCAACTGGCACACGTGCACTTGGGGGAAAAAATAAACACTTTTCAAATGTGTCACTCCCTAAAGTGTCAATTAAATTAGCTCGGATTATTCGGTGTAACTACTACAATAAGTAGCTTTCAAAAATCTTAAGCGATTGAAATGAAATTCTGAACGAATTTAAAATCCATTATTCCAATGGCAGTTTTTTCCCGCATTTAAAGCATTTGTGTTTTTCGCTCTCTGCACAGACAGCCAACTTTTGCCTTTGAAGCACTTTTAGCCGCCTTTGTGCTGCACGTGCTCTTTGTTTTTGCCAGCGAGCACCTGAGTTCCTGAGTTCACCCATCACCCACCGACCCACCCATCAACCATCACCCACTTCTCAAAATGTGAGGTCGTTGGAGTCGCTGGCTGCGTTTTTATTTTTTTTTGGGAGCGCACTGTGCACTTGCCGCTTTTAATGAAGGCATTTAGCAATGCGATGCCGAAAAAAAAATGTTCAAATGGTACAAAAAAAAACAGAAAAAGCTGAAATGCGAGCGGCGATGGATAATTGCTGGCGATTCGCCGTTGCACTTGACCTTTGACTTGCACAGGTGAAAAAAAGATGAAGAGGTGAGGAGGAGCTGCAGCATCGATGGCGTTTCTCAACTTACCAGTCGGCGACCTTCAAATCCTTAAAGTGCCCAGATTTAAGTACTAAAAAATAAGTGCTTTAAAAAGAGATAATTCAAAAGAAGACAATTAATGGAATGAAAAATATACATATATAAAGTGGTAAACAATAAAAATGAGAGGAAAGCAAACTTTTGGACAAGTGCCATTAAATCTCATAAGCCGCAAAAACGCTTGACCCATTAATGCTCCAAAGTTGGGGCACTTTAAAAGCTCTGTGCTTTAAGTGGGTACATTTGCATCCCATGCAGCTACATAAACATATATATATATGTTCGTATGTATAAGGATCTGGCGAAAAAGTGTGACAACAACACGAAACGGACACCTAAATGAAAACCAAAGTCTAAATTGTAGAGCAGCAGCTGAAACCGGAGCTCAAGTGGCCGGCGGCCATGCGTGGAAAAGCCCGTGAAAAGCGGACGGGAAATGTGGGGAAAATTCGGGACGAGTTCGTGGAAAAACGCGGATGGCAGTGTCGCACTTGGGACAATTTTTTTTGGTTTCGTTTTGCACCTTTTTTTTTTTTTTTTGTTTCTCTCTCTCGCATGACAGATGGCAAATGACCCGCGGCCCAAGCTGTCCATACTGGTGACCCCGCACTTTGGGTTCCCATTTCCATTTCCATGTCCCATTTCGTTCCCGATTTTTCCGGGAATACTCACCGCCGGAGTGACGTGCGCTAATTGATTTCAAGATACGCGGAGGGGTGCCAAAAAAAAAAAAGAAAAGCGACGACAACTGTCCGACAAAACAGCTTAATTATATTTCAAGTTCGAGTCTCGAGTTTTTTTTTTTTTGCCAATTGTGTTTGCCAAAGGAAGGGCGAAGAAGCTGCACTTCTTACGGCCAGGTTAATTAATTTTTCCATTTCCCGAGCACCGAAAGGGAGCACCGACAGGTGGCAAAGTTTTCATTCAATCAAGTGTGCCAAGTGCGTCGCCGCCGCCAAAAAGAAGAACTTTGAACTTGAAGTTTTTTGGCAGCACCTTCAGCTGGTTCCTCATCTTTATCCGCCTCCAATGCCAGCATTTTAATTAGCCTAATTAATTTTTGGCACAAAAACCGAGAAAACCCCAGCCGAGAGCCAAAACTTTTCACGGCATTTCCTTTTGGCTCTTAGTTTATTGGTGGGTGGATTCCTCGGCAAGGAAAAGTTGGAAACGAAAGGAAATGCAGTGGCAAAAGTTTTCGAGAAGCTTGCCAAGAAAACGTTGTGACGGTGCGTAGTTTCATAAATTCTTTCCACAAGCAAGTGTATAACAACAGGTTGAGCTATGCATGCATATGTGAGTCAGAGCTTAGAGATTATATATTCAGCATGATTAAAATTACCAAATATTATTATCTTTTTGGAACACATAATGTTGCGTAGTTGGAATTTGACTTGAAAGTAAATCGTAATTAGTTCAGTGAAAAGCGATTGACGGAAACGGAAACAAACCGATAATGCTCGCATAACCGCCGCATTTCCTCTGTTTAAATACCAATAATGGCGGCACAGGCAGCCGCTCCTCTTTTGTCCGCTTTCGGTTCAGTTAATAAACATAAGTTTGCAGCAGGACGAAATAGAACAGCTTGCCAATGGGCCAGGACCAGATGCTCCTGGATCCGCCGGAAGTATGCAGGCGGGCTGACAAACCCGTTTAGGAAGTTGAATGGCCTGCGAGCTGCGAGCACGGAGAGCACAGAGAGCAGGACACAGAATGCCAGGAAGGAAGGCGGAAGTGTGTAATTTAAGCTGCGGGCGGGAGGACGAAGGTTGCAGGACGAAGGATACAGGACATGGCATGGAGCCACAGGACGGAGGGAATCAGGAAGCTGGCTAAACCAAAAATGCAACAAGCAGCAGATGGCCAACAATAGATGGGGTGGTATTCGAAAACGAGGTGAGCCCGGAATATCCATTGATTTCAAAAGTTGCAAGGAAATATCTATGCCACACGAAAATGAGATAAAATTACTCAAAAACAAATTATAAATCCAACACACAGCGGAACAAAGCCCTCGGCTCTGTTTAATTAACGCAAAGCCTGTTCAAATTGGCTTTGTTACTGTGAAAATATGAAATCATATTTATTTTTCTCTTTTCATTTGTCACTTAATGGCAAATAAATATGTATTATAAATATGTACATATTGATATTTAAACACGTTGGCCAGTTTCAACATAAATGTTTTCATACAGCAAATTGGATTGTGTCGAAAGTGATAGTAGTGATGAAGCCACTACTTTTTAGCCCCGTTTACGATGAGGTAAGTGCCGTGTTTGTTGGCCCACTGAGTCCAGTTGTCTCGAGTGCCAAGTATGCAGAACGGCCAAATGCACTTAGTCGATATGGCTGCTCTTAGCCAAAAGTTGCTGCTGTTTGGCCGGAGTTGCACATAAATCGTGGCAACTTGTGCGCTCAAAGAGCCGAAAAATGACATCCAATGGTGGCATTGGCATCCGAGGAGCTCCCCGGGAGGGGGCAGGGGGGAAGGGGAGCATCCAGGACGAAGGACTAAACAAAACATTTAACGGTGTGAGCAGAGAGAGGGCAACAAATGGCAGCTTTGGCATCAACTCAAGTGGCCATAATGGCATAGACGATGTACAGGAAGCCGCTGATGTTGTTGTTGCTCCCGTTGTTTCTGTTGTTGTTGGAAGGGGAATGTGGGGAAGTGTCACCGGAAACAGGAAGTGCGGCAGATAGCAGAGCAAAAGTTGGCTATGTCCCAGTTTTAGTACAACGACACCACCACCAGGCATCATCATCATTACGATGGCGATCATCATCATCACCATCATCAGCATCATCATCCAAGTGGGTCTGCTGTCGAAAATTGAAATGTACATATAACTCAACTTATGGCGAATAGTCATCATCGCCATCAGGTTTTTGCGCCTTAATTATGCGCTCATTAGACGACTGCCTTTGTGGCACACGGATTTCAGTTCTCCCCAGTTCAATTGAATGCTTTTCATTTCATTTCATTACGTTTGATTTCATTTCATTGCATTGCATTGCATTTCATTTCAATTCGTTTTCATTCCATTTCGTTTGGCTGCACTGCGAACTGACAAATTTCTTAATTGCAAGGCAGCTTTTTGGAATGGAATGCCTTTTCATCTACACGGGGGTTCTGGCCTCCGAAAAATGCAAACAGAAAGATTGAAAGCAGCAAAAAGCGAGAAAGAATTAACGTGCAAAAATGGGCCAAAACCGAAAAAAAATTAAGAAAAACTAAAAAAAAACATAAGAGAACGATTTTGCGGAGCGTTCAGACTATAAGATACCGAGTTTCTTCCAATAGTAAATTTAGTACATATACAATTGATATTATCGCAAACTTGAGATCTTGCACTAATATTCAATAAGTTAAGCAACACCCCAGAGATTCTCAATCGATCATCACACCTGATGTGCAACCAATATACCCCAGTGATGGGTACCAAAAAGCAGAAGGGGAGAAATCAGGCCAGTCAAGCGTGGGATCTGTTCAAAAACTGGCCAAATGCGCCAAAGGGTGGTGGGTGGTGTTTGGTTGATGGCGGGTGGTGGGTGGCATCTTGCCTAATGGCCGCTGGCAAATGCAAAAAGGCTGTTGCCTGTTTGTTGCTGCTGCTGTTGCAACTTGCTTCTGTGGGCAACCTTGAAGTTGCACAGTTGAATGCAGAAAAAAATTGAATTTAATTCAAATTGAGCTTGCCACACACACACGCACACAAACACTCGCATACACAGCGAACAAAAGAAATGAGAACTGCTCTAAAAAGAGCTCAACAATGTCTTGGCATAGTAAACCGCCCCCCATCCGAAGCCCCAACCTCCGGCAGCCAGCATCCTGCATCCCCCAACCATGCACCGTACATCTAGTCGTCTCTTTTTGTGGCATGTGCTTAAATAGACAAGTTTATTGCCAGTTTTGGGGCCTGTGGGGCAAACAATGACGAGGCCAAAAGGGTAGACAAGTGCTAGGCCATGTTGTTCTTATATTCTAACATTCCTCTCACACTGGCAAAGGTCAAAAGTGTGTTTCTGTATTCTGCATTCTGCATTCTGCATTCCGTACTTTCTGCTTTTTGGTTTAGCACTAGGTCAAAATGCTGGGACAGTTGTCATGTGGCTGGCGAATAGGTCTCAAGGTGAACAACTTGAGTCCCAGTTCCTTTCGCAGTTTCATATTTCACTTGCATGGCTCAGTTCCATGAATCCGTCTCTGTTGCTGAGTCCGGCGTAGGGTTTTCCTTTTTGTCATGTGTCAGAAAATTGGACAAGATCCCGGGTCTCTTCGTATCCTCGTATCTTTCGGCTGCAGTCTCAACATATTTGGGTCCGAATGGATCCAGTGTTTGCCTGTGGTTATTCATAGAGCCAACCGTTCGGCTTTCACTGAGCTCTGGGCTTAATTGTCATACCACCTTTTTATGACGGCCACGGAAACTGGGTTAAAACAACCGAAACACTCTAAACTGTGGACGCTAAGCCAAGGGTCAAGATGGCCAAATTTGGCAGGGTCTTTTTTCTTAACTCGGTGTAATAGTTCAGGCTTTTTTTACACTGAGAATTTTTGCAGTTGGTAAATACCTAGTGCTATTAATAAGTTTAATTAGTAATGACTTTTCAACTGAATCGATTGAAATCTGAAATCCTCATATTAGAAATATTAAAATATCCGATAAAACTTAAGGCAAACTTCAAGATGCAACCACCGGCAGCCAGCAGCAATTTTCCAGTCGCATTCTACACCCACTTAGTTATTCATTCGACTCAATTTGCGAAATTTAACTGCCGCATTTTCTCGCCGCCTTTTCATTTCTCGCCAAACATTTCTTTTTACGAGCGGCGGAAAAGTTTTGCCATGCCATTTTCAACTCCCTGAAGACGGGACAATTAGGCAAGTTTTTGAACAACCGCCACTCCACTTTTCACTTTTTTCACTTTTTTTCCCAGCCTAATCAACAGAGCGGTCGGAGGGGGAACGGGAATAAAGGCATAACAACAAGACGGCAAGTAAATTATTTGGCCAATTTCAAAAGTTCATGCTGACCTGATGACGGCCAATTAAAAACCAAAAATTGCGTCAACTGACAAAGCGAACAATAAGCGGAAATAAGCGGAGGGCGGGTCAAGTTTAATTGAAAATTATCAAGAACAGACTTTTGGGCCATAAAGGCGGGAATACATTTCTTTTCAAAAGCTTGGGGCGACTCAAGGGTCAGGGGTCAGGGTTCAGCCACCCCGATGACAAGTATCGCCGCACAGATCGCACCATTAACTGCCCTAGGACAGATACAGATGATTTCCTTAACAAACTTCACGGCGCACTCGAGATACGAGTACTCCATTTTAAAGACATTACGGCCCACTGCTATGCGGCATTAAGACACTGAGCGAAAGTGTGCCAACTTTAAATTATTCATCGAATCTTTGTAGAGCTGCTGAAATGAACAGTGAGATATATTAACCATGCAGAGTTTAATAAATTTAAAATTGTTTAAATGTTTAAAATTTATAAAAAAAAACCCAAGACTCATGCTTTTTTCTCTGTGTACCAGCGTGTTTACCTTGAGTGCGAGCCGACACGTTTTCAGTGTTTGATAAAATGAAATTTTATGGCATGGAGCACCGGGCACAGGACTCAGGACACTCCACTTGCACACGGAGATAAAAAGCGAGAGCGCGAGCAAGGACAAGGCTGAGGATGAGGATGAGGATGAGAATGAGGATGTAGATGTGGATGTGGATGTGAATGGAGACAGGACCTCGACTGACCGAAAATTGAAACAGAGCGGCTATGAATTTCCAGCCAAGACAATGGCCTCAACGTGCCCGGCCTTTGCCTTCCTGCTCGTCCTTCGCGTCCGCTTCGTCCTGTTCGTCCTGTTCGTCCTTTTCGGTCCTGGGCCGAACAGTTTGGGGCTAGTTTCATTCCCCAGACGAGACAAACAAACAAACGAAACCAAACCAAGCCAAGCCAAACCAAACCAACTGGAGAGTCGGGCGAATGTTCAAGATAATTGAATGAAAATTCATTCGTGTGCTTTTCGATTTGGGAGTACGAATACGAATACCAGGGAAACTTTTGCCCAGCCTCTGGCTTTTTGTCAACAACCGAAAATTCGTTTTTCTTCTTTTCACTTTTTGTTTTCTTTTTTTTTGGTTTTTTGTTTTGTTGTTGGCCAAGTGAGGGATATTTTGTGTATTTCACATGTTTTTGTGAGGGTGCGGGCAAAAGTATTTACATGTCGTTGTCATTTCCGAAATTTTCCCCTCTTTGCTTTGGAGTGGGAAATTTCAGACTTAAATCGAATTAGAGCTTTGTTGTCCCTTGTTGTCTTATTTGTTTAATTTGTGAAAAGTCTACCTTCTGCCCTTCGTCTCGCCCGAAAAATAAAAAAATAGCTCGTGGCATCCTTTTGGTGGCTCAACAAGTTGAACCCGAAAAGAATTTGCATAAAAATTCATGGGGTTTTTGCTGCCCGTTTGGCCCAGATATTTATATGTGTATCAGTTTTCCCACACTTATATATATATATATATATATATGTATATAAGTCCAAGCTAGTCGGCGATTAGTTTGGTATTCCCCAGAAGCATTAAATCAGCATAATTCCGTGATTTCGCTAAGGGCAAAAGGATTGCTTCTTTGTTTTCACCTTTTTTTCCGCAGGAATTCTCAATGTCAGCTGAAGCGCAGCAAAAGTAATTTACAATATCGATGCGACATGGCCACAACCTTGGCTGGCATCCATTTCCTTGGCATTTTCCTCGCGAATTTTCCTGATTTCCACCCTGCTTTTCCACCTTTTCCGCCTTTCTGTATTATTTAACAGATGCTGCCAATGAGGCGGAGATGAAGGCGCCATCGCCGTTCTCATTACTTAAAAGCGAGATGCCAAAAAATGTTGACTGAACGATGGCGCGGCCCACGCGGCGTATGCGCAATAATTTGCAGCTGAAATTTTGCAACTGCTTGCTGGTGGTTGAGGAAATGCGGTTAACAGTTAAAAGTTAAAAGTCAATAAAAGCAAACAAGGAGAACATTTAATTCGATTCGGGGGTCGAATTCCCACTGGAGTCGTCGCAACGCAAATGATCAAATTAAGTCATCGGCAATCGTTGAGCGAAATTGCTGCAATTCCATTAAAAGCGTTTCGATATTGATTGTTCGCTGAATTCGCCAGGGAGGCCATTTAATATAATGCATAACGATACTGATGAGCTTACGATTTTAAAGACCTTTTTGTGATTAAAATGGAAAATACTATAGCCAAGGCCTGTCGATAATTACGACCATAAACCAAATGAAGAGTGTATTTTATGGCACATTTACGAGAGCTAACGATGGCTGAAATATGAGTGCCTATTAAAAATTTATTAAAAATGTGTTGCAAACGGGCAATAATTGCAATTATGATATTCATGGCTACTAAAGTAAGAATAATTTGATAACTGATACGACTATTTTTCCCCTAAGCAGGCAATTAAAATTTAAAATCAAAACCAGGCTCAATCGATTACTACCGATAGCCTGATCAACTGAGCGATTGCCGATTGACGCGGCTATAAATCGATTCTATCGATTACGGCTTCCATTACCAAATTGAATCGCTCAACTCCCCTCGGCGCCCCTAGCTCGAAACTCAAGACGTGCATTTCACATGCTCGCATGCTGAATATTTATCGAATAATGAATAAGGCCCACGCATACCCACACAGATTCCATTAACCGTATTACGTTAAAGTTGCAAATAAAAAAGTACGGAATTTATCGAACTGCCAAAATGGAGAAAGGGATGTGTGTACTATGTGTATGGAGGATGTTCAAGGGATTCGTTCGATGCTCAGCTCGGAAATTTACGGTTGTGCTCAACTGACAGCGCCAGGTGGATTCCGGAATTCTGGATACCGAATGCTGGATTTTCCGACCGGCTTAGTGGCCGCCATTCATGACCAATAAAAAGTGACGCATAAAAATATGAATTTTATGTCTGCGTATTTAAAACGACAATAAGCAGCGTGTGGCCGTGAATGAAAAGAATGAAAGTGAACGAAAGTAAAGCTCAAGTCCCCAGCCAGGGCAATCAAAACGAAATAAAAACACGAAAAAAAGAAACGAAAAGAAAAGCGTGAGCAACAAATGCGCTCAATGAAGCTGAAAAGCAAGAAAAGCGGTGGAAATCGGTGGGCCCACTTGGATTGGAAAATCAAATGAAAACAAAAAAAAAGGAAAGCCAAGCTCAAGCAGGTATTCGCATACATATAGTATATACATGTATATTCGTATATATATGCAACTGTCTGTGTTTCTGGCAGCTGCTGAACATGAAAATGAGTTTTCTCCTTCAACTGCTTTTTTTTATGCCAGTCAAGCCAAATAAAAATAATAATAAAATCAGCGCAATAAGCAAGCAACAAAAGCGGCGAAAGCGAGACCGAGCATCGATTTATACACAGATGAGCAATCATAAATATTAATGATAAATACAGCAGAGCTCGAGAGATTGGGACCGATGGTATTCCCGGGCAAATCGTCAGAGATCCCCGCAACTGACCATTGCCTAATGGAATGGCAATCGGAATGGACATTGATAACCGAAAGTTAAGTTATATCCTGCTCAAAGTTCTCACTTCCCCTGCCCCCCAAAAAGTGGCACCAGCTTTATGCTAATGTCGGCGACTTTTCCCGACAGGCCCTGCCTCATAAGGCAGGCGGTGAGCATAAATCTTCCAGGCACGAGAAAAGGACTCCCATGAGCTGAGCGGCACGAAAAAATAAAGAAGAAAGGATCTCCATGCCGTCGGGCGACATCGAGGCGCGCGCTGCCACTGATTTATTTGCCAACGTGTGTACCACGCTGCGTATGCTTATTATTCGTGGGACTCCTTCCTTGACTTTCCCTCTCGCCTTTCCTTACTTTGTGTGTGTGTTCTTTTTTTATTTTCCCTTTGCTCCAGAGACAGCTATCAATGACAGGGGCTTGATTTTGCATTTAAAAGTGAATTATATATCCGCAGATTCTCCGACAGCCGCAGAATAAAAAGTATGCGGGCCATGGAGCACTGTGCAAATATCTTGCCACATAAGCGACAATTTATTTGCATATTTTCATGGCACCGACAGTCTGAAGAGTGAGTTGTCCTGGTTGTTGTTTACATTAACCCGTCGGCGGAAAAGCGAAAGGGGGCCAACTAGCAGACAACTATGTGTGTACGTGTGTGTGTGTGTGGGTAAATAACAAATTGGTTGGTGATAAGTGAAAAAACTTGCAAGACGACAGCAACTTAAAGTGGCATAGGTACACAGGTCTTAAATGGGTTTTATAAAGATATCAATTATGCAGAAAATTTGGTTTAAACTTTTCAGCTACGTACTTAACCAAAGTAGAACAAATGCACAACACTTATTTCATTTGACAAATGGATTAGGCTCCCAGACACCCTTCATTTTTTTTAAGTTCTTTTCAATTGAATGGAGCTGCAATTTGTTATGCGATATAATAATGCACAATGGCTGGCAAATCCATTCGGAATGAACTCAATAAGCCCGCTCGTTTTGGCAAACCGTTTATGGCGATATATATCTACGGTTCGAGTCCACTTACAACATAAATTCATGTTGCACACACTGTGTTGACCCATTTCAAATTGTTATCGCGTTAATATCTGACATGTTTGAATGTCACATTGATCCCGTTATTCGGCTAAAGTCTACAAGTGTGCGTGTGTGTGTGGGTGTGCGTTGGTGTGTGTCTGTGTGTTGGGTTTGTTTGTATTTTTGCTCGCCCTTTGACTAATATCAACACCAAAGTTGCCTTTCCCGCGCTGTTTGTGTTTAATTATGTATATCTGTGTAAGGCACACACATGCACACACACGCAGACAGGCAGGGGTAAATCGCACACAGATACAGCCTGATTGTGTGAGTTAACATGGGTGCCATGTGTTTTTGTGCAAGGCGCTTACAATAGTTATCCCACTGTGTACATGAGTGTGTGTGCTTGTGTGCGTTTGCTCCTGTCTTCTTAAGCCTGCTCAACATTTTCCAAATAATATGGTAACTTTTGTATTGTCACGTGCGCTTGTGTTTGTGTCTGCGTGTGTGTTTGGCATTGTTTGTCTTGGCGCTGACTTCCGTTTCCGGCTGATAAACAAATGGCGCCAGCCAACGATTAATTATTGTGATTTCTAGTCTTGAGGTCCACCCACAAAATAACCATAACAATAACGGCAGTATCAACAAAAATACATCCAAAGGACACGTGCCAAATCGAAAAGCCAAAGAAACAACGGACTTGTGTACGAACAAGAAATCAGTATAGATTACATTTTTTATCCTTAGTAGAAAATTAAATTTAAATTTTAAAGCATTTAGTTTTTTATTTAGTTTTGAGTTTGTCAGATAATTGTTTTTAGTTTATATGCATTTTTATAAATTGTTTGATAAGAACGGGCTATTATCGCTGCTTGCCCAATCGATTGCATAGATTCGCACAAATATCTCAATAGCTTTTCAAAGGAGTCTCGTCCTTTGTGGCATTTCTTTGGCAGCCTATCAATGAGCCAATTTTCACACAATTGCAAGTGTGTGTGGGTGTGTGTGGGTAACCACAACGAAGCACTTTTTGGCACGTTAATGTGTTAGAGGTCCTCACCTCACGCCGAAACACAAACACAAACACAGACGCAGACGCACACGAGCCGTAATTAATGATTGAACGCACAAGGGTCTCCCCCGAAAAGTATGCTACGTTTCTTGTCTATACGCACAAAATGTGCTTCTCATTATTTTTACGTACTCCACACGCACGCACCCACACATAGCCACACACATACATCAAGTTTTCACAAAAAGCAACGCACGTGCGTATAAATTATGTTTTGGCTTCATTATGTGGGTGAGTGGTTGGGTGGTCGGGTGGCTCACTTGGTGGGTGGGTGGTGCCCATTGCTGACGCCAAGTATCGCATTAAAAATCAATTCCCGAAACTTTGCACGTACACCAGAAGAAAATTGTTCAAATGCGCTCATTAGCGCGTAATGAAATAAGTAATGCGCTTAAAATTCGAAAGAAATAGGAGAACGGGATTTTCGAAATGAAAGTAAATAACTATTAATTTAATTCTTCTATATGGTTATCTCTTTTGGGGTCATACGTTAATTTGTATGTGTTTCGTCACTTTGTTTCGGTGTAAGCTGACGTTGCACATATAATTTAATATTCGATTTTAATGACTCTACTAATTGCTCACTTTCCCCTTTTTCAATTTTAGCAATCGGCAGGAAGATGGAATGACCAAAATTCGCTTAGTTGGCACCCCAGAAAATGCTGCCACAGCCAGCGGCAGCGGTGGCAACAGCAACAACAACTACCACTCAATCAGCAACATCTGCAACATCGACAGCGGCAACATCGGCGACAGCAGCAGCAGCAGCTAGGAATGGCCAGCGACGTCGCGTGGCAGCAGCAACAGAAGGCTGCAACAGCAACATCGGCAACAGCAACAGCAAGCTCAGCAGCAGCACCACAACCACCACCACCAACAGAGTAAGTCAAATGCATTCCAACGAAGAGCCGCCCATGACGGTGATCGTCGATGGGGGCGGTGGCAGCAACGTATCCGTTTCCGGTGGCAGCGGCCATCGAAGGGGCAGCCAGCGGTTGCGGAAAACCAGTTCCTCCAGTGCCAATGCCAAGTCGGCGTCGGCGAATCCTGCGGAAAGGACGAGCAGCGGCCAGAGGTCATCGCATCGCCAGACATCGAATGCATCCGATGGTGGTGGCAGCAGCAGGCGCCGCTATCAGGGAAAGGAGCACCACGATCGACGCGATCGTCAGGATCGCCAAGATCGTCAGGAGCGTTCGGATCGCCATGAGCGCCGCGAGCGTCGCGATGAGCAGCAGGCGGCACGTCGGCGAACAGGACGCCGGCACAGTGGAGCCTCATCGCTGAGCGATGCTGCCGCTGCAACAGCCGCCGGACGATCCCGGTCGAGAGGAGGAGGACGAACTGGTGGAGCGGTCAGCTCATCGACCGGCTCCAGCTGCAATGGCAGCTGCAGCTCCGACGACGGCGACTCCTCGCACACCTCGTCATCCAGCTCGTCCAGCTCGTCCGGCGAACCGAATCTGCCGTATCCGGGATTCCCCGAGATCTCTATCAGGGCGCTGACGCAGTACACCCGGCCGCGCAACTGGTGCCTGATGCTCATCACCAATCCATATCCTTTGCACAAACAAAAACGAAGAGAGTGTGTACGTTCGGTGGATTGATGGGGTGGCTGGGATGCCCTAATTGCCATTGTCCTTCGCTGGCAATTTACCCATGGGTGTGTGTGCTGGAGTGTCCTTGTCACACATTTCACAGGATGTGCGTTGTGAGCCTATTGATTTTTCTCTTCTTTTTCCGCCCTTCTGCTGCTCCCTTTTCTCTTCACTCTATGTTGTATTTTTCATTTTTCCTTTTTTTTTTTAAAGCGCCTAAGGACACTCCATTCGGCGCAGGATGCGATTTTTTACAGGTGTATACTTTTGTAATCCGCAATTGGTTTAGGGCAATCAAGATAGCTACGATTAATCGCAATATCCAATTTTCTAATTAAACTACAAGCTTACAATGTTAAGTTAACAGGTTGCCTTAAATTCAAAAAATATATAACATATTATATATTTACTGGGTATCTCATATTCGATCCACTCGACTATTTCTCTGTCTTTTTTTTTTAGCTGCCTGTTGCAAAATTCATGCTACAATGTCAGCAGTTGCAAAAGGTATTGCGTGTGTGTGTATGTGTGTGCGAGTTCGCTGGGCATAAATAATAAATATCTGAATGGGCATCGTCATTGAGAGACGGAACCAGTGGATATATGTCCCCCAGTCCCAGTTGCCGGATCCTTTCGCTGCCGACTTGTTTTCATATTTGCCGCATCCCCCCCATTCATTTTCTGGGGGATAATGTGCGCCAATCAGTGGGATGTGGAATACAGTATACGGGATATGGCGGAGGCGTAGGCGGAAGGAAGAAGTTGACAACCCTGGCGATTCGATGTTGTTTATCTGCCAGTGCCAGTGGCACTCCTCCTGCTACCGCTCCAGCTCCAGCTCCAGCTCGAGCTCCAGCTTCGGATCCCCGCTGCTTCGTAGAGTGGCATGTGGCACATGTGCATGAAAAATCGCTTTGCATATTTCTTGGCGCGCACTTCACATTTCACTTGGAGCGAAATTAAAATTGACTGACGTGGATATTTATTTATGCCCGTGGTTCTGTGTCTGAGTCTGAGTAAATTATGATAATTGAGTTTCGAACGTCAAGTCGCTTCTCCGGTGACATCGCAGCGAGTGGAGTGGTATTATTTTTAGCCCGAAAGCCGCGATGATGGCTGCGATTTAGCCACTTGATGTGCCACATCCGCACCACAGCACTCCACTCCACTCCACTCCCGTCCCATGGAGAAATCCCTTTCTTTGTGGCACAAGTACGTAATCGCTCTCTCGATACTTGCCACTTAATTGTTAGCCATAAATTTTGATTTGCCCCATTGTTCGCGCTTTTCAAGCGTCACCCCGTCCCGCCACTGTATTGTTTTCTATATCTTGCTGACATTTTATGGATTTTATTGTCAAAGTTTACGATACGATGGCGATGGCATTGCCAATGCCTCCCCCAGCGCCAATTATTATGTAGAAAGTGTGGTTGAGTCGAGTCGAGTTGAACTGTAAGCTGGGAGCCAAAGTGATTTTGTGGCTGGGCTGCGGTGCAACTTTGCCCTGGTTGCATTTCAGTTCGGTACGAGAAGCAATCAAACAGCTTTGGCTAAACTAATTTAAGTTCAACTTGATGGCGCTACCACACTTCCAGTTCCATATCCACATCCACATCCACATCCACTTCCGTTTCCGCTTCCGCTGGCGACGCTCGTCTCGACCGTGTCTTTGGTGACCCAGACGTGACTTCGGCTGCAGCTGAGGTCAGCGGTGCCATTTGCCAAAAAGTTAAAGCCGCCTCAGCGTCGCCAGCTGGCCTTGCGTATCAATATCGGATGGCATACGCTGCTTTTTCGCATCGATTGCCATCGATGGAGCCACTCGGTGAACTGTAATCAAATGGCACCTAGCGAAAATTAATCAGTTCTCCTGGAAAATATGGGAAAATAACCTAATTACAACCAAATTATGCATTGCATGGTCACACAGTTTGCCAGCACACTTGATGCATTGTCATAAAAGCGAATACCTAAGATATTATTCTCTGTAAGTTGACGTTTGCCTTTTACAGCACGCGGTCGTCTTTGCAACTTTTCCACCCAAATTAGCAATGCAACTTTTAGCACACCCCTCATATGGGATGATGCATTTTGGGGCAGTTTCCGCCAAAGTTGTCTCCTTCATTTTACGGCGCTTTTAGCGTGAAATGTGCACGGCGCGTGCAATGTATGTATATATATATGTGTGGATCGCAGGAGCGGGTAGCTAAGTGTCGGTTTTGGTGGTCAGGGGGTTGCCAACCAGAGGCAGCAACACCAGCTGGCTGCATCCTTGTGCGGTTGCCATTAGGAGCACACGCGGCCATTCGGACACGCAGGCATCATTAGCATGGAATGTGGGGCAGGACTCGCTCCTTGGATAATGTGAAGTCGCTGCCACGCCCCTAACTAATTATGACAGAGGACCAGAAGCGCGATGTGGATCCCTTCTGGCCGATGCCCATTGGCCTCGCTGACCGCCACGTGAGTACGTGCATTGTATTCATTACACAAATGTGCCTCGTCCTGTCAAATGAGCGAGGGGACGAGGAGCCAGAGGAGCCTCGTTGATGGACGGACAACAGGTCGTCGTGCTTCTGTGTGCTTTGGAAATGTGACCCTTTCGGCTGATAAGAGGAGTGTGACCATGCTAGGCTGTCCTTTTCCAGCAGTGTATGAAGTACTTAAGTTTTCCACTTCATGTTGCAAATCTCTGTACAGATGAGTAGTCAATTCAATGGCCCTCTGATGTCATAGAAGCAATTAAATTGATCGCTTCCATTGAGGAAAACTTGTTCCTTGTCGAAGCCAATTTATCTCAAGTTTTTCACTTTTACTTTTTCATTTTCTTTTTTTTTCCAAATGTTTGTTTTTTTTTCATTCCGTTTGCCTCATTCGGGCTTTGGTTATTCGTTATTCGCCATTCAGTATTCAGTATTCAGCACTCTCCGTTCTTCAGCACATCGCCCATCCCCCCAATTTGGCATGTTCAGTCATCTTATTCGGCTTTTGCTTTTGGGGGCTCTCGTTTTTGTTTGTGGCTCTTTTAATTTGTTGCGATTTCTGCACGCTTGCATGCGTCCCCATTCCATTCCCCTGCCACCCAATCCAATCCAACACGGCCAAACCCGACCAGGCCAGGCACGCCCCCCTAATGGCAACGCCCCCTTTCCGCTGGCCGACTTTACGCTCGACTTAATTTGTTTACTGTTGGTTTGGGGGCCATCGCTGTTGCCAAATCAAAAATAATGCGCGCATAGCCGGGGACCCGACCTTCCCACCCATTTCACCACCCACGCACACACCTGACTAGGGATGAATATCATAAGGTCGATAGAATATCGATGGGTTATCTGATATCTGATATCATCGGAACATGAATTGTGAAATATCTAGATATTAAGTTATAGGCTTTATATGGAATTTTACTTTGATTCCAGAGAGTTTTAATTCTCGGCGTTAAAATTTACTTTAAAAGCAGAGAGTGCACGTTATATATGGCTATTGAATTTGACATAAAAAAAGCTCAACTTGATATAATATTTATATATCACGCTGTATTTTTGGCATCCCTAGGTATACGTGGCCCTTTGAAGGCAAGTTGAATGAAATGAATGCGCCAGGGTCGATGTTGCTGCTACTGCTGTCGCATATTTGTGCTGCTGCAGTATTTATCCAGGCGGAGAGTGGGCGTGTTCCCCGTTCCGCCCCCTTGGGAGCACCATCTTTTTTTTCTGGCCTGGTCGCGGCCTTTTGTGCCGTCTGGGCCTGTTCACATTTGTTTTTATGACACGGCCGCGGTCCCAAACCGAAGCGAACTGAACTGAATCCAAAAGCGACCCGATCCGATCCGATCCGAACCGAACCGATTCGCTGACCCTCGACCAGCATATGCTTCAGTCTCCTCTCGCCTCCTAATGAATTGCCCGTTTTTGTGGCGACTTTTCGTCCTTACCACCCAGGGATATTTTGTTTGGTTGTGCTTTTCGCTTTTCCCCCATTTCTTTACGTTTCATTTCGGTTTTGCTGGTTTCTGGCCAGCGCAAATTGTGCGCCACGTTTTATCTTTAATTGTGCGTTAATAGCGTAAACATTTTTGCCATTTTGCGCGTGTGCTCTCGATCCTTAATTGCTCTGGCGAAAGAATGAGTCCTTGGCGCTCATTTGGCCATGCATTAAGCCGGCTCGAAATTTCCCTTCCCGCCCTTTTGCCAACTTGCTTGCCAACTTGGCCTTGCGCGAGTGTTTGTTATTTCCAGCTCTTTTTTTCTTCCTTTTTTTTTTGAGCCTGAGGCCCGAAAACCAAAGTGCAGCTGCGAGGCTTTTAGGCGACAAGTGGCAGAAAGGACGATGTGATGGTTAATGGGATGGAGGAAAAAATTCAGCCGGTAGAGCAGTCGATTGAATTCCATTTGATGAAAGACCCAAACAAACGTGGATCCCTAAAAGCGCATTACTTGCACTTGTATTTGGCCTAAGTATTACTTTTTTGATTTATAAAAGTCTAAAGAAAACAGCAATTAGTAATGGAATTTTTGTTGTTTAAAGAAGACAACACTGCGTATGCGTGCTATATTTCTAGGTTTTCAATTTCCTCCTAACAAAAATTTTAAACTCCGGTAAAACTTCGTTTGAGTGATTAAATTACATAGAACTTTGCACACCTACGGCTTTTAAACTTATCCCATTGTGGGTTCATCAAAAACCTAAATTGTTTGTTTATCCTAGTCTTGTTTTCACTAAAAATACAACCATCTTGAACAATTCGAGCCGAGCCACACTGCGTATGAGCAATAAACTATGGAATTTGCATGTATTAACTGCTTAAGTGATGAGTATTTAAGCAAAGGCCACACTGCGTATGAGTGTTAAACTTGAGGGCCAGAGAAAACATATAAAACCAGTAATTTACAATGTTACTTTCAGCTGAGTTGCCTGCTTGGCCAAACGCATTTAGATCGAGTGTTATGAGCTGACTGCCAACTGTCATCAATTTGCTGCATTTGCTGGCTGGTAATGGGAATGGGATTGGGACTGAGACCGGGAATGAGGATGGGGATGGGAATCCAGAGACCAAGAGCCCCAAGCCCCAAGCCGCCAGCCTCCAGCTCCACAAAACCAAAACCGAGCGCATACCAAACGAGACCGACAAACGACAACCGCAGAAGGGGCGGGTGGAAAATGTGGGCGGTGTGGGTTGCGGGTGGCTGGCAGGCAAGTTGACAAGCACTTGAGTGCGCATTAGAGGCAACTGCAAGTTGTTATCCACCACGCCCCCTTCCGTCTCCGTCTCCGCCTTCGCCCTAGCCCGCTTCTTTCGCTCGACTTGTTTCGCCTTCAATCAGCGCACAAAAGTAGGCAACGACTATACTAGGAAAATTTCTCTGTTTTCCCTTTGACCTCGTCCTTGTTTGCCATTCCTTTGGTTTTGCCCTTAACTTAGATATGGACTCGCCCTCCATTTTGGCCACCTTCACATGGTTCGAGCGCGTCTCCATCCTGGTCATCCTGCTCAACTGCATCACCCTCGGCATGTATCAGCCCTGCGTGGACGACGCCTGTGTGACGAACCGCTGCAAGATCCTTCAGGTGAGTTCTAGTCAATTTCTTTATATATAAATTAAAAGGCTTCCGCATTGGCGGGCTCTGATAATAACTAAGTTAAGTACATATGACAAGTAATTGGATTTGATAGTGCCAGCAATGTGTTGCAGGTGGTGTGTAAATATTTAAGTATGAACAGTGTGGAAAGTACAATACCATTGCAGCATCAACTGTCTCTGTGGAATATTTTTAATTGACATAATTATGGATCCATCCCGGGGGCTTAAGGTTAATTTGATAGGAAAAATGATGTGAAAAATGTGGCGAAGGACTCGAATGGTTGGGTCTCCTTTCTTCGCTGGATATCCTTGCTCCCCAGGTGGGCCTGTCAGCATCGGTGTCACATTAAATGCCATTTATTTAAGCAATTTTTTGGCTCACTTCCTGGCTGCCACACTGATGACACCCCAACGAGGCACTTCGGCTCATTAGGCGGCACCACCGCAGATTTTCTTCTTTTTTTCCCCCGCTTCTGGGGGGGAGTGAAGTGGGTGGGGTGGGTGGAATGGGCGCTGTGCAGTGGAGTGTTCAGTGGGGCAATTACAGACGGAGCATAGAGAGAATCGCCGGGCTCAAAGTGCGAAAATGTTTGTAAATGATATGTAAGTCGGGCGACAGTTTCGGCGGCAGCCAAGTGTAAAGTAACAGGACAGCTGGGGACAGGGGCCAGGACCTCCCGAAAAGCAGGGGTCCAACACCAGTCACGACAGGATACTGGCAAGGACAAGGATGAGTTTCTTGCGGAGATGGCGATGGCGTGGAGGTGGCAGGAAGGACGAGACAAGACAAGACAAGAGAAGGCATCGCCAAATTGGCACACAGCACAAAGTCAAAATGACAACGACAGCCGCAGTCGCAGTCAGTGACATAAGTGGGCGTTACAGCCGCCCACTCTGCCACCCTTATCCCAACTAAACATGTATATACTTACATATATATATATATACATATATCCCGACCATCCCCCAAAGAACCCAAATTACTTGACACAAGACGGTGCACAAGAAAAAGATGACGACGATGATGGCAACGGCGATGATGATGATGATGCCGCCAAGGCAAACTCATTTCGATGTGCATGTGTGTGACGCCTGACGTGTCCTTGCCACCCCCGTCCCTCATCCACTCCGCCGTCGTCCATGAGCAGGGCTTGCTAATTTTAATTTGATCAACTGTCGTTAGTTCGTTAGGTTTAGGTCATTAATCGAATGGGATTTGCGGTGCGAAAAAGCGGGTCAAATTGAAGGGCGAACAGGAAGAAGGATACATATATTAAAATATAACTACCAAATGCAACTCCATCCCTCTCAGATCTTCGACGACATCATCTTCGCCTTCTTTGCCCTGGAAATGACCATCAAGATGGTGGCCATGGGCATCTGTGGCAAGAACACCTATCTGGCGGACTCGTGGAATCGGCTGGACTTCTTCATCGTTCTGGCAGGTCTGCTGGAGTACGTGATGCATGTGGAGAATCTCAATCTGACTGCCATACGAACGATTCGAGTGCTGCGTCCGCTGCGGGCCATCAATCGAATACCCAGTAAGTGTGCAGATGGTAACTGATATAGTGAGTCCAAGTATGTGACACCTAATCCTCAACAGGCATGCGAATCCTGGTGATGCTCCTGCTGGACACCCTGCCCATGCTGGGCAATGTCCTCTTGCTCTGCTTCTTCGTGTTCTTCATCTTCGGCATTATTGGAGTCCAGCTGTGGGAGGGAATTCTGCGGCAGCGATGTAGTCTGATGCGAACCGAAGGCATGGTCTATCCCCTCACGTAAGTACAAAGTTGAAGCGAATCTCAAGCGCTCGATTCAAGAATGAAAAAGAAAACCAGGTCGTATGGGACATATAGGCCTCTGTCTGCCGGCGCCTCCGGGTCTCATACATAATCGTACATATAACATGCATATTGTACATATCGATATATTATATATATATATATATAAACCCGTATCGTGTATTCCGATTCGAACTTTCTTTTGTTGCCTTGAGTGCTTTGGTTTTTGGTTTTGTACTTTTTACTCCGCGTCATCTAAACCTAAATCGAGTCCAGACTTTGAGCCGAGTCTTTCACAACTGCCTGGCTGCTGCTTTCCCAATCCTCCCGCTGTTTGGCTTTTTTGGTTCCATGGCTTAGCTTTTGGTTTTTGGTTTAGCCTTAGCCTTAGCCACAGGACACAGTTTACAGGATACAAGCACATCTCACCCACACAAACAACGCCATAAACGCTTTAAACAAAAACAGTTGAGATCCCGCTGTAGCTGCATCAGAATCCGATGAATTTGCATATGAAATCCGAAAGGCCTGAATGAAGTCCGTTCTGCCCACTTGGGCCTAATTCCCTTCTTTGATCCACCGGCCAAATCCTTGTGCCAGTTGTGGCACCAAAAAACAGTCGTCTTGTGGTCCTGACAGCAGGAAGAAGATGGAAAAGAGACCGCACAGTGGTGCAAATCCTACCAGATGTCAATGTAATTAAACAAAAGTGAAAGGTAAACCAGGGATGGATAAAATGAGTTCGAAGTTATCTGAAGTTATGTTTCAATTATTAATTTAAGGCAAGTCTTAAAAACAATTTCCAAAATCCGTTCATCCATACATGTCTTGAAATTTCGAATCCTGTTTGAGTGGCTGAGAGCCACAGTGCTCTCTTGTCGGCAACTGACAAAAGATTTTAAACTTGGCCAAAACAATCATTTATCATTGGCATTGTGTTTGCGTCTGTGTTTGTGCCACGGCGGCTTTATAACGTCACACGCAGAACTGAAAGGACACGCGTGCTCTCTCACCCTCACACACACACACACACACGTACAAAACAGAAGGACTCATCCATACATAGACAGCGCAGGCCTTTAAAGTAGGCAACGGAATTTTTGGGTCGCTGCGCGGATTGTCCAAGAAGATTCACTTTTTTCGGTGGCTTTGTTTTTCCCCGGTTTCCTTGTTTATTGTTTGTTGTTTGCCTTTGCATGCCCAGCTGTACAAATTGTTTGTTTATACATACGATTATATGTTGTTCACAAAATAAATTTATTTTTTGCCGCTGACTTTTGCTTTGCATAATTATCGTGCAACTGGCAATTTGCAGTCGAGCGTATTTTAACATTTTTGATTTGCTTTGGCAAGTCTGGGAAATTGAATTCAATAAATAGTAAGGCAGACATATTTTCCAGATATATAAAACAGGTTCTTGCCCCATTCAATTTTGATGATGGTACTTTTATTCGGCAGTTCCTTTTTTGGTTTGAATTCATCATTTTGATTTGGTTTTTGGGCTTTTCGTTATGAACTTCATTCGCACGGGCAGGAATTGTACCATACAATCAACATTTCTGTGATATTGTGAGCCTCCGAAGTCATGCTGTATATACACCCACATCCAACCCATACAAACACAACAAACAGACACAACACACACCCACACCCTCACACGCACACTCACAACAACAGACAAGCCTGTGAGAATGGCCAACAGAGTATAGATATATATATGCATATATGTTCTTTTCCAGTTTTTCGTTTCTTCGATTTGTTGCTAAGTTGTGACAAAAAAACCAAAAAAAGAAATATTAAATAAAAATAAAACCAAAACAGAACAAGAGAACAAAAATATATCCTAATTGGCAGCCAAGCATATCAAAAATCCAAAATCTGACCTCCACTTATCTCTTTATGTTTTCGAGTTTTACGTTTTCTCCCTAGAAGCAAACCCAACAAAAATAAATATCAAATACCAACAAAAGCAGATAATATGAAACAAAAACAAAAATCATACCGGGAACAAATTTTTTGTTTACAGGGTTCCTGAAGTGTACAGAGTTCGAGTCCGTGTTAACTCGTAAGATAAAATGATTTATTCCCCTCTTAACTTAACCCACACACCGACACACTCCCACACGAACACACAGTTACACACACTATTAAACCAAAGGAAGACCCGAAAGTGGACACAATAAACAGATTCTAATAGCCGTCTACTAGCTAGTCTACAACTAGATTCTGTCTATAAATACTGATATCAATGTAACTCTTCACCACTGACTTTAAATACCTATAGCCTTCCTCTAACTATGTCTGCCTTCACCAGCGCTAGCCTGCTAAGTGCTTAGACCTTTGACCTTTATCCCAACACCCTGTGTGCCCTGATCAGTGGGTACTACTACTCTACCAAAAGCTCGATATCTAAATGTCTTTTTCCCTTAATTTTGTGAAGCGCCATGGCCACTGCATTCACTGCATCGTTTGCATAAAAGTATTCTACCATATTGGAAAATCCGGCTTAAATTATAATTTTTAAAATTATCAACTATTCTTCCTCAATTTCTGAGTAATAATAATTCAGTGGCCACGGCGTTTTAATTAGATAGACAAAGGACTAAATACTTCACTGTCCAAGTACTTTCTACCTCACTCCCACACACACACACACTACTCTAATGACCCCTCACGCTCCCACACACGTTCGATAGTCGACACACCTTATTAGTAGATGTGCATATCTATATACTCGTATTAGTTTAATATTTGGCCATACGATAATACGAAATACGACTTTCTTTAACTCTAACGTTTAACCAGCTAACTCTCTATCTGTATCTTTCTCTTTGTATACGTAATATTTGATGATTAACGATTATACATATATACATATATATACGAAATACCAAGCTATACTAAATATCAACTAAATTAAACTAAACTAGACAACCACTAAGCATCCTGCTGTTTCCTCCGCCCAAAAAGAAAACACTATATGTATTCACTATTTTGCCCACCCTACACAACTGTACCAAAAGCAAAAGCCCCTAGTTAACCCGTCTGAGGCCACATTTTATTTGCCACCTAGTCTAACCCCTCTTCCCTCTTCCAGTTACCATAAATATTTTTAGCCTAGACTTGATGTACGTTTCTTTTTGTGTTTAGAGTTGTTGATGTGGCACCACTTGAACCTGATCTCAACTGCTAACTAAACCACACACACACACACACCTCTTTATGAGTATATGTATACAAATATAGAATCGGGGTCAAACGCCCCCACTGCGATCCCCCCTTTCAACCGTTTTGTTTATGTTGCATTTGCCAAATTTTGGGTTTCATTTTGCAATTTTCTGCTTTTGTTTTTATCATTGGTTGAGGTTCTACACACAAATATATGACATGTTTTGGAAACCCCCGAAAAAAGCAAAGAATGCACACAAACAGCCGAAACAACAAGCATACCAATTAGCAACAACATACATGTTTCTCCTTTCATTTCGTGAAATTCCATAGCTAAAGGGTTATATGATCCAATACCATTTCTATTTTAACCAGATTTATAGAGACCTTATCCATCAATGCACCTTTAAGCCAATATTGTCATAGAAATAAATCTAAAAAAAGAGTTTAAAACATTCGCAATCAAACATTCTTAATAGTATTGGAAAGTTTATAAATTTATTTTAGCATATATGTAGCTAAATGCTAAAGATGGGTATCTTAAAGTCGACATTCTAAATGCGCACAGCTCTGTATTTTTTTAAGTTTTTTGTTCACCAAGTTAAACAACATTTTGGGGTCCACAACACACACACTGAAAATACAGTAAAGTGGAGCACAGTGCAGTACAATATTTAGTAGAGTAGAGCGAAACACACACACACACACACAAACGTACAGCAGCACACAGGCACACTTGCCCCGCACTCTCACACACACACACACTGTCACGCTGCTGTGTGCGCCTATGTATGTGTATCTCTTGTAAGCTGAACTCTTTTTACAGGAAAAATCATCAGTTTCTATTGCAAAGGTATTTAAAGCTGCCCCTGCTTCTTCATTCGTCCCTCTCGTTTTCGCTCTCTCCTATTCACACACACACACACGCTCGCGCAAATCAAGTACAACAATTACACATATACACATATACACACAAACGCATATACAAGAGCTCCATAAAGTTTTGCATACGTTGAAGCGTGCGAATTGTTGCGAACTGTGCAAAGAAATGGTAGAAAAAAAAATAAACAGAAAAAAGCGAGCGGGAATATTTCAAAATTCACTTGCGATGCCGCTCGCCCCTCGTCCCCCTCGACTGTCATTGCCGTGCTTGCACGTGCATATTAAACACATTTTATTGTCACTCGCACACGACGACACCCTGGAACACAGACAAGCGTACACAGGCACACACACTTTACGGTTGACACTTGGTTGAGGCAGACATTTTTTGAAGTCGCGAGTTTCCGGCGCGTCGGCCATTTTGTGGCAACATTGCGCGTTTAATTTAAATTGCTTTGGCGTTTTCATTTCCTTTTTTACGAGTGTGTAGTCCTCTTCCTTTTTGCAACCTCCCTCCTCCCCCTCTCCAGCTGTCTTACTTTGCTCTCCGCCTCCTCATTCCTTTTGTGCTTCTTGCGTTTTAGTTGGCGCTTTGTGGCTCGCTTATATCTCACTTTCTCACTTGCGGTACAGTTGTGTCTTCCTGTACTTATGCTCAGTGTCAGCAGCTTTTACTACGACTCACTCTTTCCCGCTTACTCGCTCTGTGGCTATATCCAGATCTCCCTGTGTGTGGAAGCCTACCAGTAGCTTCTTTCTTATTCCACTCGCTCTCGCTACTCGCCCTAGATAATCGCTATTGCTTCTTGCTCTTGTTACTCGCTATCGCTCACCCTCTATCTGTCTCTCTCTTGCATTGGTCAACCGTGTCTCACTCTGTTCAGTTCTGTTTAGCATTTTTATTTTGCCTCACGTATATTGGAATTGGCATTGTCTATCTCACTCTAATTAGTTGAATGTTTTCGCGGATCAAACGCGAAGCTCAGCACAAATCAAAATTGACTTATTGATATCATTTACTTGCTTTATTTTTTGACATCTCTCTACGTAAATCTCGATGTAAATGTTTACGATACGCATTGAACATACAGATTACTTATATGGAACTACGATTACGGATTACGATTATTAATTGTTCTCTTTGTGCTCTCTCTTTATCTTTCTCTCACTCTCACTTCTTCCTTATCTCTCTATATGTCTCGATCTCTATAAATATCTCTCTCTCTCTCTGTGGTGTGAACTTCTGTTTCGTACACTTTGTTTCTTTGTGTGCTGGATGTTCTTCCGATCTAAACTGACAATCGCATCCCATGACTCTCCTAATTCTCTGTACACATCGCACCCCTAGCCTGTCGCAGTACTACGAGTTCTCCAAAGATCAGGACTATATCTGCTCCACGCCCAACGATTCGGGGATGCATCTGTGCGGAAACTTCCCGCCGTATCGCATTGGTTCGCTGGTCTGTAATGGTAAGTCTGCCCAATCCACACACCCATCCCTATTACCAGTCAACGTCAATTACATTAACTTTAAAGCTAAATGAAGTGCAAATTGCGCTGTAATCAAATTTGATGGCATTTTTAATTGCCCTCTCGCTGTCGCTTAATGACAGCCAGAGCCACCGAAGCAATCACAATTACAAACAATACACTTTCCGCCCCATCGTCTCATTCTAACATCTCTTCATCCCGCAATCCGCAGAGGAGGCCAAGCTGTTCGACTTCAATGAGCCGACGAACACGTCCTGCGTCAATTGGAACCAGTACTATACCACCTGCAAGCAGAGCGGCGAGAATCCGTTCCAGGGCACGATATCCTTCGACAACATCGGCATGGCCTGGGTGGCCATATTCCTGGTGAGTAAAATCCCCGTCCCTTCACTGCGAAATAATTAAATGTTGTATTAGAAAAAAATTAGATTTTGACCTGCGTTTGTCAACCGCCAGCAATATAACTTTCTTTTTCGTCGTGTATCCAATTAGTGTTAAACTTTGTTCAACAAATAGCAACAGGCAGCAGGAGCAGCGATTGAAACAACAAAATGTTGTATGCTAATTCGGCGTCAACTTCTGCCACGAGTAAAACTGCCAGCTCTACCAGCTTTCCCTAAACTAATAAAACAAACGCCAGCAATTTGCATCCCCATCCGTGCGGGAATCGGGGTGATAGTGATATCCCAAGTGATAGTGATAGGGATGCTGATGCCGAAACTGATGCCAAAACTGATGAATGGTAACCCCAACTCGCTTCACTCGAAATGCACTCGTCCTCCGGGGCGGGCCTTAATTGATATGCCAATTACACGGCGCACACCGCAAGCCAATCTATTGATATGCAGGTCAAATGATGTAATTAAGCCCAAATCAAGTGCACATTAGGCCATGAAACCAATAGCGGGTTATACGCGGCGGTTTTAGCGGCAGTGGCGCATTGTGATGTATTTAATGCCCTCAGGGAGTTAAATCTGAATGGAATTTGGACGCATTTGTAGGGATGGTTTTATAAATAATATAATTCGCATACTACTCAAGGCAAATCAAGTTTAATCGATAGTTTATTTATGAATTATTAAAAATATCCTAGAAAAAGCGCACAACCTTCAACGGCAAGGTCAATGCGCGGGTGCCAATGGCAACGTGTATGTAGCGTACCATTTATCATAAATAATATTGACTTTTAGTTAAATCTCTGTAACTTTATGATGCGTTTAAGAACAGGTAGTCAATGGATAATTTCATACGTGTTTCATCGCTTAAGGCCGCACATTACGCATACGTGACGTGGCCCCGGCAAAAACGCCATCCTAATTGCTCTGCCCACAACTCTTTCCCCCTCCCGTTTCATTTTGGCCAACAATGGCGGGCGTGAACAATAAAACACCAGCCATCTGCCCCGACTTTATGCCTCGTTTCTTCTTTTCATTTTCGTTGCATACTCGTACATTTATATATCTGCAGAGAGCGCACGCTAATTACGGTGAAATATTTGTTGGATTTGCAGGTCATCTCACTGGAGGGCTGGACGGACATAATGTATTACGTGCAGGATGCGCACAGCTTTTGGGATTGGATATACTTTGTGCTGCTGATTGTGGTGAGTGTTGTTCCCTTATTTTGGCGGGGGGATTTCAGAGGGCTCAGTGGGTTAGCGGGTCAGGGGTCAGAGGCCATGGGTTCTGGCGGCCACCCGCTTTGATCACGAATTGAATATTTAATTTGTAGAAGGCTTATACGGTCTCCAACTAATTGAGCTGAAGTTGCGCTGGGACCATGGTTTTTTTGGGGCTTACGACGGCGGCGATGGTAGGTATGGAAAGTATGGCAAAGCAATTTGGCAATGCAAATAAGTAAATTACTTTTAAACTATGACCACACACGCACAGCAGGTCCTGTGCTCAGGTGGCCGACCAAACAACAGTGCGGAAAGTTTGTCTACGAAAAATGCTATGAATTTCATGAAGCTGACATCGTGTTGCAAGGCAGACACCAGACAGCAGGCACCCCGAGCCCCGAGTCCCTTCCCGCCGCCATTTTCCATTTCCATTTGCCACTTTCACATTTTGCCACCCGGCGACTGTCCACTTTCGCCAGTGCCATCTTCGAGTGGACTCCAGTCTGTTGTGCTGTCATTTGTATGGCAGGATTTGTGCTCAGGTGTCCTTGGACTAATTAAAAGCCTTTATGGCGCACAGACACTCGCACAAGTGGACACAGTCACAGGCACAGATACAGATACAAATGCGGACGGACACACATGAGGAAATTTCATTATTTATGTTTGAAGTTTGCTTAGCCTTCCTCTCTCCTGCTCACTCTAGCTCGTTCTGTCTCTGTCTTTGTCGCTGTTCATTTCGTGTGCAAAATGATTTTGCTCTTGTTGGCAACAACTTTTGGTATGCAAATAGTTTTCAGTTTCCTCTGGAACTCACTCCAACTCAGCTCCCCCCATTTGCTATTGGGCGTTCGCCATGGAAGGAAATTGCTTATTTATGTTTTATGCATTTTCTGCCAAGCTCACGAGTTCCAAATTAGAAGCGCTTTCTTTGTTTTTGAAATATGTTTTCAATTTAAACTTTGCCAACGTTTCGATTTTCAGTCCTTGGAGGAATAACTACTTGCTAGTTGTTAAAATTACGTTCTTGGAAGACTCTTAGCTCTAAGTTGGCCATAAATAATCTTAGCTTATAAAGTGCTTTCATCCATTTATTAAAAAATAAAGTCAATTTTTTGCAACGCATTTAAGTAGCGAGTTTGAGTATTGATTTTTTTGTCGAAAAATCAGTTTTCGAATAAATAAATTTCAAATATCTCGCATTTTTGGGAAAAATATTCCAATCCATATAAGGATCATATTTTGAAAATGACGTTGTCGCCTATAGAGCCAAAATTAAAACGCAGTTGAAAGAGATATTCTAATTGTAAGTTTTAAAGTCATCTCAAGAAGACCAACTGGACATTAGCCATTCAAGTTGAAAATTGGTATTTAAAACTTCCACCGTCGGGCCTTCCTGACAGGTAAAAGTTACCTTTATTCCTGATGATAACTTAAAGCTAAAGTTTAAAACTTCGTTTGCTCTACTCAACTCTAGGTAAGTTTTACAATAATTCGAAAGCTAGGCTTAACGAATTAGGGCAGACAGGCGTTGGAATCCTAAGTTTAGTGATTTGAAGTTTTGAGATCAGCATCTTGGTTGCCTTGTAATCCCACGATGACCACCAGGTGGCGTCTACCGATCCCCCAGCTAATTGAATTCAAGCGGCTGGCCAAAAAGGTGCTCCCAAAGGGGCCATCAGGGGCCGTTTGCTGTGTGTGTGTGTGTGGGAGTATAAACAAAGGCATGGGAAAACTTATGGCTTGCACTTGTCGCTGGCAGCAATGAAAGCGAAAACTTTTAAACGGAAATGCGAAAAGTTTTTTTCAGCATGAACAAAGCGCCACCTGCTGGGAAGAGCCCGGTTCGGATAACCTTTTATTGCACATTTAAAAATTGTTGCGATTTGTTGCAAGCGTATACTGATTTATGGCGTTTCTTTTTCGAATCTTTGTAGATTGGTTCGTTCTTCATGATCAACCTGTGCCTGGTCGTCATCGCCACGCAATTCTCGGAGACCAAGAAACGCGAGATGGAGCGGATGCGACAGGAGCGAGCCCGGTACACATCCACTTCGACCTTGGCCAGCAGCACAAATAACTCGGAACCGGCCACCTGCTATGCGGAGATCGTCAAATATATCGCCCATCTGTGGCGGCGCTTCAAGAGACGAATGTTAAAGAAGTACAGATTATATAAGTATGCTGCTTGTACCTTTTGATTTCATTCAATTATACCTTCCGTTCGTTATTTTAGTTTCCGGTTTCCGTTCCCTTACCCTCTCTTTCTCTCTCGCTCTCTCACACTCTCTCAGTCTCTGACTCTCTCTGTTTGGTTTTTCGTACCCCTCGAGCGCGAAACAGAAAGAAAAAGATTTGGAAGCTGTAGGCTTTAGTCACTTGAAACTTGATTGATTACTAACCCATTAAAGCGAGTAATTAGCGCACTAATCTCTCGGCAAAAGCTCAGCTCGCACTGACAGGAGAACTCGAGCCACGAACAAGGACTTTGCAACCACCACCAGTGATTTCCTCAAAAATTTCCCAGATTACTTAATTCTGTTTTCGGTTTGCCCAAGACTTGGGCACCTCTCTTTCACAAAGAGATTTAATTTCTTTGATTTTAATTCCTTAAGATGCTTTGTTTAACCAACACTTTCAGTTTAAAACGAGATTTCCCAAGTTTAATACACATTTTTTTGTTTTTTCTTTAATTTCAATTATTTATTGCCCGAAATTTACATTAAATTAAATTTTTTGTTTAAGCCTTAGTTAGAGTGCTTTGCAATTTGATTATTCATACATACATAGCGTTTAGTAACGCACTTAAATTAGCAGCGAGTCTAGTGGCCAGGGCATGAATGTGTATAACTAAAAGTTTTAGGCTAGAAGAGATACATATATAGTGATTTGAAAGTGCATCCGCATTGCTACTATGTAATGAGTCCCCTCATGCGCACAAAAATATTAAGGCTCATTGTCTCACAAATCTGGATTTAATGGCAAAACCAAGCAGATCTTTAACTTCTCGTAAGGAAATGTATTCGTAATGGTGTCCCATGCCGACCTATCCTATTGATGACCCATCTCTGTAACCACAATCCCATCCTAACATGTGCCTCACACTAGATTGCCGCCACACAATGATGCCACATTTAGAACAGAGTACAGAATAACGAGTTAAGCGAATGGCACTGAATCCGCAGATGGGACTCGTGTTAATTTGGATCATTTGCATTTTTGTACTGTCGTTGTCCTTAGTTCATTTGATTGAATTATGTAATTGCGATTGTTGTCTGTCTAATGGCTAAGCACACACACGCACACATACATGCGACATGGCACTGACACTAATGAGAGTGCACGTACAAATGGAAACCCCACCTGAATCACCCCAAAACCATCTGACCCACCCTGTAGCCGATGCACGTGCAACGCAACCACCCACATCTCCGTGGTGCCGCCTGACCCACCTACCTCCCTCAATCGACCCCAAAAACATAGAACACGATGTTTTGTGTACAGACATGAGTGTGTGAACCCCGCGTACTGTCTGTCCAACTTGTCGCTAATCGAATTGTTATTTCACCCACTCTGTCAACCCTGCCACCCAATCAATAAACCACCGAACGAACCGCTGGATCACCACAGGTACCAGCGACAGCAGCGCAAGGAGGGCCTACTGCCCAATGCCGACAATTTGACCTTCTCGCCGTCGCGGATCAAGTGCCATCATCCCAAGTGCCCCAAGTACAGTAATCGCAAGCCGTCCAGTATTCAGGATCAGATGATTACCGTCATGGTGCCGCTCAATTCGGCTAGCAACAACAACAATAACAACAACAGCACCAGTAGCAACCACAATGGCAGTGGAAACCACACAGCTGGCGGCGGTGGCAACAACAATAACAACAACAACAATGCCGCCAGCTGCACCACAGTGGCGCTGGTCAATGGGATAAATGGCAGCGCCGCCAGTGTGACCATGTCCTCGGCCCACCACCAGCAACATCAATTGCTGCAACATCAACAGCAGCAACACCAAAACCAACAGCAGCAGCAGCACTCCTCGTCGGACAACACGGAGCAATCTCTGGCCCCAGACGGATTGCCCCGGAGTTCCTCGCTGAAAAAGTCCACCGCACATCATCAGCTGAAGCCGGAGGGCAGTGCCGCCGAGCAGAAGACCATATTGCTGAAGTTTCCGCAGCAAATGATTGATTCCGAGCAGCTAATTGTAAGTATGGTTACCTTTGCAGCGTTCAGCTCGATTCACAAATATAGAACACCCACCAAAATCGATTCGATCCGAAAACAGTAAAGATTAACAGCTACAGAAACAGAATAAAAATATATATATCTATATACATATATATATTTCCAAATTGCCGAACCAAAAATCGAAATAGCCAGCGAACAAAAACAGACAGCATTTCAAACAGCAGCCACAAACGAATAATAATAATAATAATAATAATCTTTCATATTTGTTATAAACCTTGCTAATTCTCATAGCTGCAGTTGGGAAATTTGGGCAAGGTACTGAACGATAAATAAGTAAAATATGTAAAATATGTTTAAATTGCCAGCATAATTTATGAATGAGCGCAACGCAACTTCGGTCAGCACCGAACTCTGAATGTCCTACCGCGCGAAAATGAGCGGGTCATGCGTGACCTCTGGCAAGGGCATTCAGCTAGCGTAAAAGTATCACCAAATATGCTATTCACGTAAAAACCAATGGAAAAAGAAAAACACTTACAAATTGTAGATATAAACGATATGTTTGCATATTAAGTGCAGTTGAAATAGCTTTTTTGTTTTTGTGTTTATAAGCACACAGCGAATTGATTGTCCCATTGATAAATCTGTAGCCCATTGTTCCAGCCCATTGTCCCGTCGAAACGCCCATTAATTATTTATATCATTTCGTATTGTTTGCGTATGTAAATGCCGTTTGTAAGCAGAGACAATAACCCGACCCGTATATACGTCCATATGTCTCCCATTAAAGCTATAATAAATGTTAGGTGGAGTCGCAAAAAAAGGGCAAAGGTTAAAGTGTGTAAATGCACGGGGAATTGGATTGTTGCCAAAATTAAGTATCGCTGTAAGCCTTGTAAATAAAAACCCTATTTATTGATTTGCGCATTAAAAACGCTGAAGATGCTATCGTATTGATTTCGGTACAAGTAAAATTCAGGTTATGCATTTATTTGAAAAGCACTGGAACCCTGTGTAAACCTTGTATATAGTATTTGCTAGTACTTAGTCATAGAACCAGTTGAGCGTTATCTTCCATCTCATTCCCCCAAAATACCCAACAATCCCCCCGATCAGTGTTCGTACCCTCTAATAACTTTTATTTCAAATCGCCGCACGCTCACAGAGTCATCCGTGCACCTCGGGCTTCCTAAGTCCGCCCACCTCGGCCAGCCGGCGACCTTCGGTGATGTTCAACGAGTACGTGCTGCTCCACACGCCGCCAGCCCTCAACGCAGATCCGGCAACGGCGGGCACCACCACTACGGTGGCTCCAACAGTCGCAACAGTTGCAGCTGCTGCAGCAGCGGCGGCTACAGGATCCGGCGGTGGCAATAACAACCACCAAAATGGCGGTGCAATTGGAGGAGCTGGGACTGGGGGAACTACTGAGAAAAGCAACATTTTCTCGACGGAAAAGATGACCCAAGCTGGCGATGGCAGCATCTGGCAGGTAAGCTGTGTCATATTTCTGGTAGTCCACTTGGGCACGATGAGCAACTTCCATGCTAACAGTCCCTGTTTGGGACAAATATTCTTCTCATATAGAACACCGTACAATGAGTTCGCTTTCTCTTTTTACAGGTTAATCTGCCGCAGACCATCGGCACCATTGCCAATCCCTATGCCGATTGCTCTGAACTTGGTATACACGATGCGATGACTTGTCAAGAGCTCTTAGCATTCTCTGTGGCCTTTTCAGCGGCCTTGCCGACGGGCCAGAGTACGCTAGAGTCATTCTACACATCGCTGGCCCGCTGCGATCCCCACACCGCAGAGGCGTTGCGGGCGCACCACAAGCCGCGCTCAGTGCCCACTGGCCAAAATCAAACGCCACCGGGCTCCGAAGGAGCGACTGTGATGGTTGCCTCAACGGCTGGTGATCCCGGCCAGACACTTCAACCCTCGACAGTGTCGGCAGTGGTGGGCGGACCCATCGATAGCCATGCGGCGAACCACCGTCGAAAAGAGCACCACCAGCAGTCGCACCACCATCACAACAATAACAATACCACCAGTCACAGTCGCAACTATCGCTCACGGCAGGGACAGGGAAATTCGCGAATGCGCGAGCCCCGCGCCCCCACTGGCAACTATATGGAGGACTATGCCTGCTGCTATGATCTCTACCAGAATGCCCTGTCGCCACTGGACGACCGGCCCAGGCAGAGATCGCCGACGACTCGCTGTCTGATCTCCGTGTACCGATGCTTGTCGCGCGTGTGCAGCTGGATTCGTCGCTACATCCGGCGATTGGTGGAGCACAAGTACTTCCAGCAGGGCATCTTGTTGGCCATCCTGATAAACACGCTGTCCATGGGCATCGAGTACCATAACCAGCCGCCGGAACTGACCGCCATTGTGGAGACGAGCAACGTCGTCTTCTCCGGCATCTTTGCTGTTGAAATGTTGCTAAAGGTTGTTGCCGAGGGTCCATTCCGCTACATTGCCAATGGATTCAATGTATTCGATGGCATCATCGTTATTCTCAGGTGAGTGAAGGTGCTTACCTTATCGGGTGTTTATCCTAAAGTAGAAACCTCCTAAGCGTCGATAATCCATTTAACTTTCTCCCCACTGTCATTAGTGCCATTGAGATCTGTCAGACGTTCATGGGCAACGGAACGGGTGGTGGTGGCTCCGGGCTGTCCGTGTTGCGGACATTCCGGTTGCTGCGAATCCTTAAGTTGGTCCGGTTTATGCCCAACCTGCGACGCCAGCTATTCGTGATGCTGCGCACAATGGACAACGTGGCCGTGTTCTTCTCCCTTCTCGTTTTATTCATCTTCATATTCAGGTGAGTTGGATTGCCGACTGTTCACAATAACTCACAAACACACACACGGCCACAAAACACACCAACACACACAGAAAGACTCTCATGCACAAGAAAAGAAGACACCAACACGAACACATAAGACACACGAGAAGAAAGCGGAGATAACAAAAGTAATGATGAAAAAGAAAGAAAATTCAATATAATCTGCAAACGATAGCCAATCAGTTATCGACCGCGACCCCACAAACATGAAAATAATGTATTGAAAAAGAGTGATTAACACAAAGAACCCGAGCCACAAAACAGAAACAGTTCAGTTTCGTTAACCCATAGCAGTCGTCTTATGCCTAACAGTTCCTAGCGCCTCCCTAGCTGCCTACTGCCTAGATAAAAGTCCTTCATCAAACTCATCAAGTCAATACCTTCTCATTAAAAACACCCTTCCCTCCTAAAAAAATGTTGTCTATTATAGGGCAGTTTTTTTTTTTGTGATAGAAGAAGAGTTAAAAAAGTCTAAGGGTTCTAAAAGCAATTCTTTAAAACATAGCGGTAAATCAAATCTTAAGAACTTAACAAAAAATCATAGCTCTATGCTCTATGTCAAGCCATGATGAGCACCTGTGTTTAGACTTTCTGAATTCAATCTCATTTATATTCGACTTAGTAATTGAAGTTTGAGTACATTTGCAATTTTCCTGATTACCCACAACTGCTGTAGGTACCTTTGACCATTTGATAGATCTTTCTTTCTGCCTCCGTCACCCATTGCTATCCCAGTTCTCTGGATCCCATAGACCTCTACCTTTTTCCAACCCATGATCATACAAAAACTTACACGTATCTCTTGAAGCCCTGACTCTCCGAACTCCCATCCTCATTTAAGTGCTTCTGCGACACGATCCTTTCTACTGTGTACTACTTGAGTATTGCCTATATAAGTAAAGATTTGCCTTAACGTCTCTTCAAGTGATCTCTTTACGACTTCTCTCTTCTATCTCTCTCTCTCACCGCTTATCCTTAAGTTCTAACTCTTGGTATTTTTCTCACTTACTGTGTCTGAGTAACATTTGAAAATTCTGGAAGATTCGTAGTTAGATGACGTTACAAGTTGTGTAACTTTTAAAGCAATCGATCTCGTATCCGTACCAGCAAGAAATGTACCCGTATCACTTGATATATATATATATCTCTTTCTATCTTGCTATATATTTCCTGAGCCTCTTAACCCCCATTTACGTCATTTTATCCAACCCCCAAAGTGCCGTTAGTTGTCGTACACTTTGACTCCTCGTTCGTTCACTTTGCTTTACACTTTTTACACTTTCTAACACCTCACTAAGGCGAAAAAAAATTTTTCCTCCATCTCTCTCTCTTTCTCTAATATCTGAATTTCTCTGTATCTATCACTCTTTCGCTCGGTTCACTATCAATTTGAGTTCGATTTCAAGCACCGACCACGTCGCTGCCTTTTTAATCATATTTTATGGTATATATTCTTTCTACTCGAAACCTTCGAACATTACTTTCCAACACATCATGTTCACCGACTCCCTTTGAAACACTATCACAGTTTTTTGCTTTCTTTCTCTCTGTACAACATCCAATCATTTGAAGCTCTTTTGGTTAAACACACTACAACTACAGCAATAACAGCCACAGAAACAATTAGTTAGCTTAGTTAGTTAGCCAAAAACGCTTTATTCCATTTCAAATTAAATAAGTGTGTATCCTAGCTTCTTTTAGCGTTAACCGACACTGCAACACACATTTATACACACTACCAAAACTAAAGGCTCGGCTTGGCTTGATGCATTTGCCAAAAGACCTGACAATGCGGCCTTTAAAGCTTACCTGCTCGGAGCTTGTCACACGGACACGGCACACGCACACCCACGCTCAAATATATACCTGACACAAAGTACTTGAAAAAATTGAACATAGAAGAAACTAAAAAGATCGTACGCTTACTTATTGTGTAGTTGCAGTCGCTGCAGTTTGATACATACCTATATATACTCGTACTCTCTCTCTATCTCTATATATACCTATCTATGGTTACTCGTAATTGATATTATTGTATAACTATGGATATCAAGTAAACACACAGAACCTCAACAGTGAAAACAACAATAAAAACACGCATATTAGCTAGACTAGTTGCTAAAGTAAATGTAATCGAGTTTGTGTAGTTAGAATAGAAAAAACACAACAGCCACACGAAACATCCGACCAGACTCTATATAACCTTACATACTATGTATTAACAAGCGAATAATGAACCGAACGAACTGTAAGTGGAGCTGAAAAGAAGCCAGCATCGCTAACGATAAATCAACTCAATAAATGCCCCGAATAAACTCAAAACAGAAAACTAAAATAAAGCTGAAACTGCAAACAGAAAAGCCAGACCAAAAATAAACCAAATCCAAGGGCCGATTCTTTCCCATTAAACGCAAGGCTTTAGCTTCTTAGTTCCTATGGAGCGAACTGTACCTTTGTTTCATTTCCATTTTGTTCCGTGGTCCGATATGAGTCGCGGAAGTGGTTCTCTAAAAGCGAATTTGCGAGTATCACCGTTCCCCTTCTTCCAAATGCTTTCATTTGCTAGCTTTCGTTTGCCGCTCACTTCACTAACAAGAACACTTACTAGCTCAAGCCCTTTCTCCCTTGCTCTCTCTCTCTTTTAGTCTCTGTAAATCAATCACCCACACTCTGTCTCTTTCTTTCTTTACTGTCTCTCTCTTTCTCTCTATAAATATATTTTTGTATCTCTCTCTCTTTCTCTCTTTGTCACACTCCACACAATTTAAAAAATATACTAAAAACAATCCAATAAAAATGAAATAAATTGAAAACCGAAAAATAAAATAAACCTAAAAAACTGTATGCTAAACACAACCCAAAAAAATACCCCCAAAAACCAAAAACACAAAAAATATATAAGAATATATATTTAAATAAAATTAATCGAAAACGAAAAACCAAACAACAAAATATATATATATATATCATATTATATATCAACAAAACCAAACCATCACTTTAGTATACTCGGCATGAATCTGTTCGGATGTAAATTCTGCGAGAAAGTTAACGGAGAGATGATTTGCGATCGTAAGAATTTCGACAGCCTGCTCTGGGCGCTCGTCACAGTGTTCCAGGTAGACCCATTGCTATCAGCCTTTTACCATACGTAAACCTATATATGTATATATCTATACTACTACTACTACTACTACTTCTAATGTTACGCCATAATCTGCTACCGATATGATTACGATAACCTACTGTTCATAAAACCGAAAAAGAAAAAAAACAAGATGAAAGCCCAAACCCATTACGAATCCCCAGTGAAATACGTTTTGATACGTTGAGCATTTAGCTTTCTTTCGTTTTCACTTTTTTCTATTTCGATTTTAATGGTGTTTCTGTTCTAATTTCCGTTTCCGTACTGATTCCATTACCCGTTTGTTTTCTGCTTAAATCGATAACTGTTGTGACGTCCTATCGCCATCTTACCCTCGCTCTGAGCCTTTGTCTCTGTCTGTCTGTTTAAACATTAAATATTTGAGTGCGTGCGAGTGATTTTGAGATCTACAAAACGTCATAATCACCCGCACACACAACGTATTATTTTTTATGTTTTTTGATATTGCTTTTCGATTGCCAGACATCGAGATCGACTAGCTAGCTAGCCATCTTGCTCGCTCTCACTAATTTGTGGTGTGCCCTTGATTGAGTGTGGTATTAAGTTGAAGATTTGATTTCATATTTAGTTTCTTAGATTTCGATTTCGATACCAATTACGATTCTTGGTTTGGCATGCATGCGTTGACCGTTGCGATTACCGTTAGCTAACCGTTAGCGTTAGTGATAGCATTACTGTTGCCGTTACCATTACCGTTACGAGTTCCATAGCAAGCAGCGCGCATCCGCATGTCGTTAGGAGTGATCGTATATGGGAATGTCCATAAGCCCTATATGTTCATAAGATCGTTGTATATGTGTATGTATTTGTGTGATGTACATTGATGCACCAGGTAAGCATTCGGTTCGAGTTTCTTGAGCTTCCAGCATGCAATATAATGTACATATTTGTATATACATATAAACGAGTGGAACTGTGTTTGCATCTAGCATCTCGAACACTTTGAATACACTCCTCGAACTCCTCGATATACACACATACGCATTATTTGTACGCCTCTCACTCTCTTATTCGCTCTTTCTCTCTGTCTCGCTCGTGCTCTTCTTTATGTATTATATATGCCTCGATTTTGTCATCCACTTTGCTCAATGTCCTATGTTTAAGTATATACTTTTCTTTAGTCCATATGCTATTCTAGACTCTAAGTTGTATAGAACTCCACCCGAAAACCCTCTGAAAGGAGAACTCTCTCTGTCTCTGTCTCTCCCCACTGTCACGCACACAGACACAGCGACACAAACACAAGCATTACCAATCAATCTCCCACTGTAATCTGGAACCAAAGTCCCCCCTTTTCACTCAGACCCTCCAGGCACACGTACCTCTTATACGTATATGCGAAACACATACAGATTCTCCCATAATCCGTAGAATTGCTTGGTCAGTTCAAGTTGGCCTTCCAATGGACCTGAGACCCACTGCAAAAAAGAATCTCTTCCGCCATAGTCGAACTTAAGCACAGCACACATTTCTAGAGATATATGTAAATATGCAAGCATTGAGGCCAGATCGATAACTACCCATCAACCACTGTGTATATAGACAGACAGAACTCACAAAAACAAGGTAGATAAGAGCAGAAGAATATCCAGACCAGCAGAAGAACAGATGAAAAGCCCTTTCTCTCTGTTTCTTTTTCTTCTTTGTAAGATCACAAGTATCCCCGAATAACACCCAAACCATATAATGTACAGGGACCACTAGATGAACCTATTACTCGTTTATATCCTTAGACATAAGAATCGCAACTATATATTATATAAATATATATATATACGAACCCAGCTCTCTCTCTCTATATCTATGAACCAGTTTAAATAGCCATTAATGAACTATAATAACAGACACACATCTATGACTCTATAAATAATACAAATGTATACGGTATATATAAAACATATATATAAACCTGCAGCATACTCGGCATGTATCTGTTTGGCGGTAAGTTTTGTAAATTTTTGGACGAATCCGGACTCGAACGCGAGTGCACGTGTCCCGAAATAATCAGCCGGCATCCGCAATGCGAGTGCGATCGCAAACACTTCAACAACATTTTGTGGGCCACAGTCACAGTATTCCAAGTAAGAACAATAAAACAGCAATATACTACCTACCCACCCACTTACCCACAACCCTGTTCCCCGAATACCCCTCCACCATCCAAAAGCTGAACCACCCACAACCCCAAAGAAAACCCACGTTGAACAACAGTTACAACAATACCCATCAATACCAGTCTGAAATTCTTGTGATTATGATAAAGTATTTAACGAATTCCTACGTATAGCCACCAATGTTTCCCGTTCTTAGTTTCTGCTCTCTTTGACCTCCTTGTTTGATTTATTTTACACTCAACCTGCTCCTAGTCTTTATCTAAGTACCCACCAGTTGGTAGTATTCCTTGAGTTCTCTCTTATTCAGCTTTGTTTTTGACCTTATTTTCGATTTCGTTTCGATTCCGATGCCAGCAATTGTAGTCGTAGAGCCTCCACATAACCAAACACCCACAAACGCTTTAACGCATAAACTCACGACCATTGGGTAGGATTTAACAACAAAGTTGATTTCGCAGTTGATTCATGTAAATATTGAATAGAGGACATTTATTTGAACTTTACAATCAATATGTGTGTATGTGCTTCCTCCTTGAAACTTTTCCTTTCGCCATGTTCGGTATTCAATTTTACTAGAGATGTCAGTCTTATTTCTTAGTTCTTATTCTGATCAATAAATAGTAAATTCACGTTATAAGATCTATTATATTATTATAAATCTATTATATCAACCTAAATCGTTGTGAGATAGCAATTTAATAATTTGCCAAAAAAAAAATATTTTTGGTAACTTTATCGAATACACTGACATCTCTAGTATGCAAGTCTCCGTACGAACTGTACCAAAACAGAGGACCGTGGAAAGGACTCGCACTCGGCTCTCTCACATCTTCTCTTTGTTCTGTCTCTTTCTCCCTCTCGTTCCCCCTCTTTCGCTCACACACACATACGACATAAGCAAAAACCGTTTAGGCTGATGCTCCGAGTTTTGTTGCATGATTTTTGGGATCCTCACTTTGATTTGCCTTCGGCTTTTGGCTTTCGGCTTTATAATTGTATGCCAGACCAGAAGCAACTATCGATTGCGACCACACACGACCTTGCAGAGAACAGAATGATTCATTAACAGCCACACTCATACCAACTGTATATATTTGATTTAAGTCTTTTGTTTGTTCGATGGTTTGTTTGTTTGTTTGTTGGTTCGTTGGCTTGTTCAAACTGAAACGAAAGTTTTTATTTCTAAATTTGCTGCTGCTTTCCCCTCGATCTTTGCCTTTATATATCTCTTTCTTTCACTAGTCGATCCATTTTGGAATTTGTTGCTAAGCAAACTGTGTAAAAAGCGTTATTCATATATATTTTAAAAGTTGCTTATGCGCAATACAAATGTACAGCCACAAAAGATTAGAAACAACAAGAAAACCAAAATCAAATTAATTCGCCTCCTACATAAACCGCATTCGTATTGTATAGCAAAAAAAAAAAAAATTAACATATAACTGAAATGAAATAGAAAACCCATTGGCACTTTGTGTACAAAGCAAGAACAGAATGGTGGAATATCCATTAAAAATTACCAACTTTTTACAAATTCCTATATGCAAGAGTTTTGTGCGCTTTTTTTGCTCTTTGATGTAATCTAAGAGCCTTTGCTGCTTCTCTTAAATTATTTGCTTTTGGCTTTGCTTATAGCGTGCTTATACTTTTGGTTTCAACTTGGTTTTTATTTAGTTTTGCCTTCTGTTTTTTAAGTATGCCACACCACGAATTATTGTTTAAAGGAAATCAGTTTGAGCAGCTTCTTAACGGGCTGTCCACGATGATTTTGAGATAAGCTAATGCCACTGCTTGATCTCCCTGAAGACCCCATCTATATCTTTCCTCAAACTATCTCACTTTATAAGGCTTCACCATTATCCTGGGTGTTCCTGGTTATCTTAAAACTAAAATATCTAAAAACAATTAGGTCACCCAAGGAACACTCTGGATAGATATATTTGTCTGCGTTTTAAGTTATCACAACTTATTTGTTGCCCCTAAATTGCAGGATATTTTTCAGTTTTACGCTTTAGTTAATGTATGTGCCTGATTTTCCGCCAAAATGACCAAGCTGCTAGTGTTCGATGCTCATCCATGGCATATAGGAGCATATAAGTATGTCAATCTGTACTTATGTGAACCTGTATATATGCTATGAATACGATAACACTGTTTGCCGTTTTGATACCGCTCTATATCTGTCTGTCTTTTGTCTAAACTTTGACATTTTTGCCATTCGTTTTCCATTCGTATTTCGTATACTAATTACTTCCTTACTTACTTACGTTCTTTGCCACCGCCCACAACGAAAAAATTAAAACATTTGTTTATCGGTATTTCGTTCTTTTTCTTTCGCTTCTTACGATATATATCCGATATGTGTATCACAACATATATATCCATGCGTATGTATGTTAAATCTGCACCACGTTTGCTGCCCGCCACTGCAACTGCCACCGATCAACAACTACAACTCCAACTCCAACTCCAATCAAACTCCAACAACAATCAACAAAAAATCACCAAAAAAAAAAAAAAAAAACATGTTTTTAGATACTGACGCAAGAGGATTGGAACGTCGTCCTGTTCAACGGAATGGAAAAGACAAGTCATTGGGCCGCATTGTACTTTGTGGCACTAATGACGTTCGGCAATTATGTGCTATTTAATTTATTGGTGGCCATTTTGGTTGAGGGATTCAGTTCAGAGGTAGAGTTTTGCCAACAACATTCCCTTGTCCCAAAAACCCGAAAAAATGAAGCCCTGGCTTTTTCGAAAAGATCTTTTGATCCTCTTTGATTGGCTTTAAAAAAAAAGTATACCTTCTACGAAAATACGCATGCGACGCTTCAAATTTTGATAATATAAATGATTTGATACTTATCCAATTGTAATTATGAGTTCCTTTGGCATATGCAACTAACGACTTTATAATACTGCAGTACAGTTAAAGTTACTTGAATTCAAATATGCATTATTATTTCTTTCCTTTTACATCCTTACATAACGATTACCTGATTTTTGAACCTGCTTGATCAGCTTAGGAAAACCGAGATCATAATATGAAGCATCGTGTGCGTCGCGACCCCAATCCCACTGGCCCGTGCCTCCATTTCCTGCCCCAATCTCCATCGGCTGTAATCCGCCGGAAGTACCAGCCGATCCAGGCAACCATCGAGCAAGTGGGTCAAAGTAAAAAAGATTAAAAAGCGACTGACCCGCTGACCTAGCGACCTCGAAGACCCAATGCCACCACCCCGAAACCCATGCCGAAATCCCCCGCCGGTTGACGAGAAAGTCTAATTTTGAAATTTTGATTCCCTCAGCGAAATGAACGTCGCGAGCGCGAACAGCGCGAGTTGGTTAAGAAACTGCGTGAGGAGACGCTGGCCGAGAACTACAGCGATGGTATGTACGATGAGTCGCGGAGCGAGGCGGACTCCTCGACCACCAACGATAGTTACTACGAGGTGCGCAACCGCTGGCGATCGGCGGAGGATGTGCGCAAGGTAAGTGAGCTCGAGCGGTCCAAGGATCAAGGTCCTTGGCCAGGATCCCCGAATGACCACCAGGTGTGATTGAGTCAAACAAAAAAAAAAATAAGCCAAAAGAAAAATAGAGTGTATGATAGGTGCATGCTGCATGCGAGTGTATGTCTGTTTGTTTGAGTGGCACGAGTTGAATCCACGGTTCGTCATCCCCCGCAGCTACAGGACTCCGCGGAGCTGATCATCGAGGCCAAGAGCAACATGCACCGCCAGCGCCTGCTGCAGCCCACCCACGACTACCAGATCAACGAGCTGCCCGCCTCGTCTGCCGCCCCTTCCGCCTCTGGCACCTCTGGCGCCTCCGCACCTGGCGAGCGGGAGAGGGACAGGGACAGAGACAGAGATAGGGAGCGAGACAGAGATAGGGACAGGGAGCGGGACAGAGAGGCGGGCGGCGGCGGCAAGGAGGAGGGGGCGCAGCATGCCAAGCCGCGCGGCGGCCTCAAAAAGGTAAGAACACCACATGGAGCAAGCCTCGCAGACAGACAAGAACACTTGACACCACCTGCACCCCGTCGCACACAGACATACTCCATCAAGGAGCGGCGCAGCGAGGCGCCACGCCTCTCCAAAATCCGGCTCGCCCGGGATCCGCCCATCATCACGACAACGGCGGCCACGCCGCAGGACTCGCCCAGCACCACCTTGGAGCCGGGCATGAGCTTCCGCCAGTGGGGCGACATGGAGGTGAGTGCGAACAATATTTTAATCCGAAGTGGATCTCCTGCTTGACTTTAGCTATATTCAATCCATTACTACCATCCGCAGCCACCCAGTCCGCCCTCTCCGTCGCTTTTGCGACCGCCGAACATCTTTACCGGCGGACAACGGAGTCTGGACGAGGGCATACCCTCCATCGATCTCATACCGCCCTCGCCGGTGCTCTCCCACAAGCCCCTGAACATCCTCAATGCCAGCCAACTGGGCGTGGGCATGGGAGGCGGTGTCCCTAGCACCGCCGGCAGTTCGGGCAGCATGCACAGCGTGATCATCGACGACATTTCGAAGAGCTCCAGCTCAACGGCGGCGGCTACGCCCATTTATGTGCCCACCATCTCGTCCACAGCGGACGCGCAGAGTCAGAGCCACAGTCTCAACGATGTAAGTGTGGGCTCCAGTCCAGGAGGCGAGATTCCCGCAACGGGAATGGGCAGGAATGCCAACACGGGAGCCTCGACCAGTGGCAGTTCGTCCAGCGAGCGCCTGCCCTTGGCTCCACCTCCTCCTCAGCATGGGAGTTTTAAGCAGCGCTTACGGCGCGGTAGCTCCAAAAAGCGACGTGCCTCCGCTTTGGCGCTGGCCACAGACGACAATCCAGCTCGAAGGACCCTGGATAATCAGGCTCGCAGGACCCAGGACGAGGAGGAAGAACAGCAGCAGCTGAACAATGGCGGCGATAACAGCTGTTTGCTGAGAAACAGCAGCGCTGTGGTCAGTGGTTCGTCCTCCGGCACCAAGGAGACCAATCGCCTCAGTCCACAAAACTCCATACGGAGGTTATCCAATACACTGAGTATAGGCAGCGGACCGGTGGGCAGTCGTCGGGCATCGGCTTGCATTTTCAACTCGCAGGTCTATCAGAATCTAAATCAACCGCCCAAACTGCGTCCAGGGTCCGGGCAACGAAGGATGAGCTCCATCGAACTTGCGTTCAGCAAGACTTCGCACCTGAATCTGCACAACCTGGAGGCCAACCGCAAGTCGCTCTCGTACACGAACTCGAAGATGGACCTGGACAAGTGGAACAAGTCGTACGGCAATCTCAACGAGCCGGACAACATGCTGCAACAGTACATGGAGGCGCGGGACAAGCGCAAGAACTCCATCAGCCACTACAACCTGAAGAAGCGGCTCGAGGAGAAGGAGCTGCAGCAGCTGCAGCAGCTCCACCAGCAACAGCTGCTCCAGCAACGGCAGGACTCCTTCTCCTCGACCACCCAGCAGCAGCAGCTGCAGCAGCACCGCTTGTCCAAGGATCAGCAGCAGCTGGCGATGCAGCCACATTCCATGGTGCCAGGAGGCGGCGAGCGCTACTCCAAGCTCAAGATGCTCATCGAGCAGCTGACGCCCAAGCACTTTACCACCGAGCGCGAGGACTACTCGCTCTACATATTCCCAGAGGACAACAGGTGAGTAGATAGATGGGGGTGAACTATTCCAAAATCTATTTGTTTATCAAATTTGCAATGCATATTGTTATTTTATTTATTGTTTTGTGTATTGATCACGAACACCATCAATCATTTTAGCTCTTGACAGTCCTCATTCAATTGGCAACTTCTTGAATGGGGGAAAAGCAACTTTTAAATCAACTTTCATTCTCCACATAACTATCTGTTTTCCATACTCTTTTCACCGAGCGGAAAATTCAATTTCAACTTTGTCTGCGAGTTCCATTTCACGTATTTGCATTTCGACGCCCTCCGTTTTGCAGGTTCCGGCAAATCTGTACGTGGTTTGTCAACCAAAAGTGGTTCGACAACGTGGTCCTGCTGTTCATCGCGCTCAACTGCATCACCCTGGCCATGGAAAGACCAAACATCCCTCCAAGCAGCACCGAAAGATTGTTCCTGGCAACAGCCAATTACGTGTTCACCGTCGTCTTTACCGTCGAAATGTTTATCAAGGTCAGTATGATGCAATATGTACAATATGTACTTACATATATTTCTGATTGCACAACAGGTGGTGGCAACGGGAATGTTTTACGGCCACGACGCCTACTTTACGTCCGGCTGGAATATCATGGACGGATCTTTGGTTACCATTTCCATAATTGATTTGTTAATGTCCCTGATTAGCGAATCGAGTCCGAGGATATTTGGGATTTTAAGGGTAAGTACGGGCTCGCGGCCCTTGGAAACTTTGCTATCCGAAAGCAGCAGCAGTAGCCAGCAGTCCTCAGTCGACCAGAAAACCAGAAAACCAGACAACCAGTAAAACAAGCCAATCTCAAGCGATTACCAACAAGCAGACCAAGATCAACCAGAACAGCTATTACCAAGAACCACGCCCAGAACCGACCACGCCCATTTACTTGGCTGCTGGGCTGCGCACTCGGATCAAAAAAAAAAAGCTACCGCTAAATCGCAATTTATAGCTAAAGCTAATGCTAATGCTAATGCTCGAAATCCCCAATCAAAATCGCTCGCTATATCGCCTCGAACACATAGCTCTGTCTCTGTTTCTCTGCTGATTGGCTATCTCTGTCTTTTTATGTGCTCTTCTTTTTCTTGCGCACACCCACACACTCTTACACACACACACACCTGCAAAACTAAAATCACATACATACACATACATACATGATCCAAAATTCTTCAATAAAACATTATCTGAAATCTTTTCAATTTTGAGTTCATCTTCTACTTACACACATCCCGTGTCTATCTGTATATAAATAATTGTGTATATAATATACTTATATATATATATATTGTATATCTCTATGAAAACTTCAGGTAAATTTCCGCTGCTATATGCGTTAATCAGCAAAAGAAATCCAATTTGTTTTCACCATTTATTATGTGTGTGTAGACCCCACTTCCCGAAATATAACTTTTAAACAAAAAAAAAAACAAAGAAAACTAAAATTCCAGTAATCTGTTGACTCGCCTTCATTGAGTTTCGTATTGTACATACTTGATTGTTACCCACCTTACCTATGGACAACCTACAAGTGATAGGGTTATGACACTTGAAATTAATAACAAAAACGCTCTCTAAATCTTTTTCCACGCTTTCGGTTCTCTTCGAGTTACCTATTCATTAAGTTAATTCATGTGGTCAGTAGTAGTGTCAGTTGGTAGTGTCATACCCCTATTTCAAATAAAGCCACCATTTGAGCTGTTCCCCACTTCCATTCCACCACTCCAATCGAAACGAAACGAAACGAACCGAATCGAATCGAAGAACATCTCCATCTAGCTATAATTATAATTGCAAACGCCCCATCTCGTTGTATTATTACAGATAACCCATTCCCATCGCCTTGCTTTGTTGTTCAAGCAGTGTTGGCATTTATATATTATTTTTGGGGCATATTTATGGGGCACCTGCGCCGATTTGTATTGACATTTTCCATAATAATTCCATTAGTTACAGCACACCGGTGGTTTTAGTTTTTACAACTTAAAAATTGCATACCATTCAAGTAAAAAAAGTAATAATTTAACTTGGCAATTATGAAAATGCACTATTTATTAGGTTGCTTCTTATATTATATTTTGATTTAGTGTAAGTTTTAACTGTGGCCATTACACTGGTGTGCTTTGTTGCTATTTCCTTATTTGTTGGCTTCATCCTGAGTAAATATGTATATTCTACATGGTTTTCATGCTTTTACTACATGTGTGGCGCCACCTGGCGTCCGCTGGCTGAAGCCAGCGAAGCAAGCAGTGTCTCGCGAGAGGCGCCGCCGATAGACAAGTGTAGCCGATGCACCAACCACAACCACTCTTCTCTTCTCGTCCTTTTCCGTCTGTTCTGTTCTCGCCCCGGAAACAAATGTCCTTCCAGGTGTTTCGACTACTCCGATCCTTGCGGCCGCTGCGGGTGATCAACCGAGCCCCGGGTCTGAAACTAGTCGTGCAAACGCTCTTATCGTCCCTGCGTCCCATCGGCAACATCGTGCTGATCTGCTGCACCTTCTTCATCATCTTCGGCATCCTGGGCGTTCAGCTCTTCAAGGGCACCTTCTACTACTGCGAGGGAGAGAACATCAAGGGCGTGCGGAATGCGGACGAGTGCCGCCGGATTCCCGGCAACGTGTGGACCAACCGCAAGTACAACTTCGACGATCTGGGCAAGGCCCTGATGTCCCTATTCGTCCTGAGTTCCCGCGACGGCTGGGTGAACATTATGTACACCGGCCTGGATGCGGTGGGCGTCGACCAGCAGCCCATCGTGAACTACAACGAGTGGCGTCTTCTGTACTTCATCGCCTTCATCCTGTTGGTGGGCTTCTTCGTGCTGAACATGTTCGTCGGCGTGGTGGTGGAGAACTTCCATCGTTGTCGCGAGGAGCAGGAGAAGGAGGAGAAGATCCGACGGGCGGCGAAGAGGGCTCTGCAGATGGAGAAGAAGCGTCGCCGGATGCACGAGCCACCCTACTACACCAACTACTCACCCACCCGGATGTTCGTGCACAATGTAGTGACCTCCAAGTACTTCGACCTAGCCATTGCCGCCGTCATCGGCCTGAACGTGGTCACCATGGCCATGGAGTACTACAAGATGCCATCTGGACTCAAGTACGCACTAAAGATCTTTAACTACTTCTTCACGGCGGTCTTCATCCTGGAGGCCAACATGAAGCTGGTCGCTCTGGGCTGGAAGCTGTATCTCAAGGACCGCTGGAACCAGCTAGACGTGGGCATTGTCCTGCTCTCGATCGTGGGCATTGTGCTGGAGGAGCTGGAGACGAACACGCACCAGATCATACCCATCAATCCGACGATCATACGAGTGATGAGGGTACTGCGGATTGCCAGAGTGCTGAAACTCCTGAAGATGGCCAATGGCATAAGGGCCCTCCTGGACACCGTGATGCAGGCCCTGCCCCAGGTGGGCAACCTGGGACTACTGTTTTTCCTGCTATTCTTCATATTCGCGGCATTGGGCGTGGAGCTTTTCGGGCGACTCGAGTGCTCCGACGAGATTCCCTGTCAGGGATTGGGCGAGCACGCGCACTTCGCCAACTTTGGCATGGCTTTCCTCACATTGTTTCGCGTAGCGACTGGCGACAATTGGAACGGCATCATGAAGGATACGCTGAGGGATAATTGCGATGACGCGGCCGATTGCGTGCGCAATTGCTGCGTCAGCTCAGTTATTGCTCCCATATTCTTTGTGATATTCGTGCTAATGGCGCAATTCGTTTTAGTGAACGTCGTCGTGGCTGTACTGATGAAACACCTCGAGGAGAGCCACAAGCAAATGGAGGACGAGCTCGACATGGAGGTGGAGCTCGAGCGCGAGCTGGTGCGCGAGCAGGAGTTCGCCCAAGAGCAAAAGCTGTGCCAGCAGCTGGCGGAGGCGCAATCGAAGGCGGCCGCTCCCCCGCGCCCCCTCGCCAAGGTCAAGTCGCTGCCGAAGAACTTCATCTACAGCACACCCTCGCTGGACAAGAAGTTCCCAGCGGTTTCGGGCGTCAACAATCCCAGCCTGACCAGCTCGGCGGCCACCAATCTCAACCAGGTGGCGACGGCGGGAAGTGGGGGTGCGGCACCGGGAGCGGTACCGGCCGGATCGGGAGCTGGACCACGGAGGCAGACCGTACAGTACTTCCAGCAGCCGCCACAGTCCATGCTCGGCGGCCTGAGTCTGGCCGAGATGGGCGGCACGCTGACGCCTCAGGCACTCGGTGCCCGATTGGGCGAACCCTTCGGCGGCGGAGGAGGAAGCAAATCTGGGCCACGACGCCAATCCTACTGGGTAACTTAAAAAGTTCATTTTCGAAAATTGCATTTAATTTAATTTATTTTTCCCATAAAAACAGCAGATTAATCCAATCCGTAAGCGCGGCGTGCTGTCCAAGGAGCGCTCACTGGACGAGCAGGCCATCCGTAGACGGAATCTGGAGGCCAAGCGCACCAGCTGCGACTCGCTCCCATGGGGCGGAGATGCCCTCGACTGTCGTAGGGGCACGATCTTCGAGAGCCTCGAGTCCGATGGGGGAGGAGTAGGGGGTGGTGGTAGTGGCGGCGGTGGTGGTGGACTTGGAGGAGGAGTTTCCTACGATTTACGGAGCGTACGCAGCGCGGATGTCGGCCATTCGGAGACGGATGGGGATGTGTCCCTGTCGGTGGTCAGTGCGCTGGTGCCCTCCGTAACGACGCCACTGCCCCCACCCCTGTCCTTGCCCATTGTCACGCCCACGTCGACGCCCACGCCCCTGCAATTGCCAATGCCATTGACAATGCCAATGCCCATGCCGATGGCACATCCTCCACCACGGAGACCCTTTGGATGGTCGCAGTCCGTGGACCAAGGATGTATGCGGAGCAACCTGCTCCTCTCCGTTCCCAGATCCATGCCGCCGCGCAGTCGCAGTGGCAGCACCAAGCAACTGTTCAAACAACAGGCCCTGGACGAGGATGCCGACATGGATGAGAACTCGCTGCTTCTGCCAACAGCAGGTGGAGGTGGCTCTGGACCCGGATCGGTGTCAGTCATAGCCTCGAGTTCGCTGGATCTGCCAGATCAGAGCGGCAGCTCCAAGCACATCCTTCCAGACGTCGCACTGGGGGTCAGTAAGTCCGACTCCTCGGACATCCTGCGCATCATCAGCGAGCGGAGGCGCATGGATCAGCGGGAGCAGAGGGAGCCAGAGCAGGATCAGGACAACGAGGCAGAGGACAGGGACAGCGACTACAAGGAGCTGCTCCTGGTCAAGTCGCCCCAATCCTCCATGGACTAAATGCACACACACAAACACTCTCTAGATCGTTACAAGTAGTTATCTCTAAATAGGGCCAGGCTTACAACAATAATGATTACTACTGTAGAGCTGACTAACAAGGATAATAGCTAGGATAACAGTTAAGGTATCCCTTGATTTCGAAACCTCTAAGTTGGTCCACCTGCAAGCGAAGGAGCTTACTTTCAACCTCTAGAACTCTATATACATTTACATATATTCTTCATAATTCGAAAACCTGGCCGCCATTAAAGAATACTTTAGGGAATTTTCTAAACACTATAACTATAGCATTAGGCTTTAGGCATAAAGATCGAAGAGTGTGGTGAGAAAACAGAAGTAATGATTATTCGATAGTTAATATACTATAGAGGATGCAGGTCAAGTGGCAAATGGCACACTCTCAGCCGAAAATATGGATGAAAAGCAGTAAAATAGAATTGAAAGCAAAGTTAAGTAAACCATGAAATAAAAAGTAAATTACAGCTAGTAAGCAAAATTGTCAACTGTTTTTAGTGCAATCCTACGGTTTTCATAACTTTAACAAGCAAAACTTATAAGAAGAACTCAAAACTAATAGATCGCCAGAGATCGGTGGAGATGAGTAGCTAAGTTTCAAGTTGATTAGAGTGTTTTCCGTTTAAATGTAGCTGTCGAAAACGAAGATACATAACCCCGACGAGGGTGATGGGATTATATACAAGTGTTATATGCGATTTACATATATACAGTTATATTACATATACAGTTACTTATAGGGGATACTGCATTCGAAAAAAAAATGATGGAAATTTGTGAACAAAGAATCATCAACTCTGTGATTAGCTCTTAAAGTTTAAACGTTTATATGAGAAGCCGTGCAGACACCAAAACCAAAAACAAAACCAAACACAAACACCTGCGATCTGTATATAGAAGGCCTGTATGTAAACATATGTATTTTACGTAGCTAAGCCAAGGGACATGAAACTAACGGAATGATACCGAACAGAGCCATCTGAGCGATAAGCATTGATAAGCAATAGAGAAATGTAGCTCTTAAGATCGTACCTAACCTACAAACCTATAAAAGAATAAAGCTGCGTTGTTCCAGGGTGTAAAACGGATACGGAAAAGGGGAAAACCATTAAGAGGAAACACATAAGAACCTTGTGCAAACGAATTTACTTAGGTACTTAAACACACACACACACAACCACACACCAACAAAAAACCCCAAACAAATAGCTCGTACGATCTGGTCGACAATCTTCGCTAAATCTAAATACCCTTCCCATGTCTGACGCTCTATCCCCTCCCAGAGGCTTCCAGAACTTCTAGATCCCGCCCCCGGAAAAACAAGCAGACATCCGAAATACAGTGCCAACGCAGTAAGGGTATTCAAGATGTTTTTTTTTTATAAAAAATAATATAACTCAAAGCTATCCAGTAGTAAAGGCAAAGATGGCAGCAGGAACTACAAAAGGAACTTTAAAAAGTAGCATTTATAAAGGAAGAAAGAAAAACCAAGAGAAACGTAGTAGAAATTTAAAGATTAATGTTTAATGACTATATATAGTGTATATATGGAACTATCAACGAATTACAATAGAGTATCAAGATATTTCTTCAGAAGGCATAACTAGAACAAGACAAAGGAGCGAGGAACCGAGAAGAACACTAACTTAACACTGTCAATTTTTCAACATGGTCTAAGATAATTTTTCAAGGAAAATCAATGATCTAAGATTGAAAACAATTTTACACTCTTTGTACACACTGTAAAAAACGATGTGAAGGAGCTCTCCAGTTTAGATAAACTTTAAAATCAAACTTAGCAAACGATTCGGGCAAAGACGAGGAGAAGAAGAAGCAACAAATTTAATTATACGATAATTTCATCTGTGCCTTTCTCTACGAATATATATACATTTATACATATATATATATATATATAGCAAATGTATCAGATACTGTCTCTATCTCTTTCTACGCTCCCACTCCCTCTCTCGCGCACACACACACACAATGAATATGCCCTACTCACCACACCACACACACCTACACAGACACCAAGCAAGCAGTGCGAAATGTAACGGTGATGGCAAGCAGTGCCTCGCGTAGCTGAAAATGCAACTCAGAAAACTATTTACGAGGCAGGCAGAAGGAATAATAACGAAAAACCAAAGTAATTACTTAAGCCTACTAATAATTGAAAACCGAAAATACAAAAATCCAAAATGAACGTAAAAATACAAATTAAATTAATGAAAAGCATGATGTTTATAGGTTAATGCGCTAGTAGTTTTGAACTTTTTTTTTGTAATTTTTTAACGTAGCCGCTTTGAAGTAAACCAAATGAAACTATATACGTTTTTGGTTTTAGTTGTGTGTGTCTGTTTTTTTGTGCGAAGCGTAATTCAACTATAAAGAGCGTTTCTTCTTGTTGATTAATAATTAGGTAAACTGCTACAAAACACATAAGTTAATTAAAGAAAAACGAAAGCATAAAGAAAACCGAAAGTAACCGGAAAACCAAGCAAAATTAGAAAAAGTGAGTTAAATTTAAAATTATAGCCATAACGGCCAACGAAATGCAAACTAAGCAAATTTGCTTTTAGCTCCATGCAGGTACAAGAGGAATTCCCAAAAACCATTGATTCTTTGCAAACTAAAATAAGCCAATTAAATGTGAAATTGTTTAAGAAGGCCATAAGAAACTAAGCACTATCCCCTGCTGCAAGGCCACGAACCGAAACTCTGTTAGACAAATAGCCAAAAGCCAAGTTGTAATCATTTCGTTGCGTGACCTTTGCGTATAATTTGAATGGTTCGATTGGTTCCACTAGATACGTACATATATACTGAGAACACATACTATGTAAAGCAGCGAAACAAAACCAAAAAAAACTAAGAAAACGAGCATTATAAATTAAAGAGAATTTGAAAAGAATTTATCCCTCCACTTATTTTGAGATGAAGTTGGCTGTTAACGAACTTCCTCCACAAAAAACTTGCAGTTTCCGTACTTGTTCTTTATTCACGAATATAATGTCGGTAAGGAGGTGTGTGAAAAGTGCGGATCCGGGGCTTATTGTGGGCTACTCGGATAGCGCACTCGTGTACAGCTACAAACACACTATAATTCTATATAGCCAGGTATAAAGTACATATGCATTGCAGCGCCATAACGAACGGAAAATAAGACGGGGAACTACACAAAAAATTGGAACAGCCCAGATCAGCTGGTCCTCGATCTCATCGTCCTGGTTGGTTGGTTGGTTTGCTGTTGCCGCAGGTGATCTACAGTACTCGTATGGTGTATATCGATATGTATATACTATATAGTATGCGATATAAATATATAAAAAAAAAACATCGACGGCCGCGGCGGACTACCACACGCTGCACTTTTCCGCCGGATTCATGGTGCTGCCCAGTGGGCACTTGTAGGCGCTGGCAAAGTCGCGAGAATTCGAAAGTGGCCCCAGGACACGAACGAATCCGGGCGAGTGGACCGCGGAGCGGATCTTGGTCAGAGCGTCCTCCGGCCGCATGGATCCGCACCAGATTTGGGCGTAGTTGAGAAAGAACAGCTGATCGTGGGTCATGTTCAGGCCGGGCAGCAGCTGCTCCCGCCCATGTAAGGTCTCCCATTTCTTGTAGGCCTAGAAAGGAAAGGAAGAACTTAGAGGGTTTGGGATTCATGGCATATATGGTAGGTGGACTTACCCTGAAAGCCTGCTTGAGACCACCGTTGTCGGCGATGTTCTCGCCCTGCGTCATCCGTCCGTCCATGAACATATCCACCTCGTTGATCTTGTAGCGCGAGTACTGATCGATGACGCACTGCGTCCGTTCGCGAAAGGCCTCGATGGTGGCATTGTTCCACCACTGCATCATGTTGCCTTCCTTGTCGAACTGCCTGCCCTTGTCGTCGAATCCGTGGGTAATCTCGTGGCCAATTACCACTCCGATTCCGCCGTAATTCAGGGACTTGGGAAAGTGCTGGCTGTAGAACAGCGGCTGCAGGATGCCAGCAGGAAATACTAAGGTATGTAAAGAATGCAAATGAGTAAGATGAATTGGCAGGGGAATGATCTCCGGACCCACCTATATCGTTTTTATTCGGGTTGTAGAAGGCATTAACCACCGCCGGTTCGGTGGTCCACTTTTCCTTGTCCACCGGCTGGCGAAGAAGTCGCAGCATCTTCTCAGACTCCCATTGCAAAATGCTAAGGACATTGTTGATGAAGTTGTCCGGGACAATGGTTAGCTGAGGATAGATGACACAGTTTAGGGACTCGATATTGACGAAACTGTTAATCTATATATACCCACATTCACGTACTCCTGCTCCAGCTCGGTGGCATTGGTCAGCAGCTCCGGATAGCCAATCCGCTCGTTCATCGAGTCCGCTTTCTCCTTGGCCACCGCCCGCGTCTCGTCGTCCATCCAATCGTTCTCGGCCAGGAGCTCGTTGAACGCTGCTCGTATGGTGTGGATCATCTCGAGGGCCACCTCCTTGCTCTCCTGATTAAAGTTGTCCCGGATGAAGAGGGCTCCCACGGCGACGCCCAGCTTCTTGTTAGTCCACTCGACGCACTGCGACCAGCGTGTCCGCTCCGACTGTATGCCCATTAGGATCTTGCGGAACTCCACCCGCTCACGCTGATACTCATCGATCATGTGTGACATTAAGGACATGACCAGGCGCCACAGCATGTAGTTGTGCACCACACGGCGATCGGTGTGCGCCAGTATCTTGCCCATTTCGGTGAGATAGTGCAGGCCGTAGGTGACCAGCGGTTCGTCCTCCTGCAGGGGAATCCCCGGACCCAGAGCTGCCTGCAGATACTCCTGCCACTGCACCTCGGGCACCAGTTCCTGCAGCTCCGGCAGCAACATCTTGCGATAGACCAGGCTCGTGTCATGACGATCCGCCTCCGGCAAGGAAACATTCACTAGCTGCGTCTCGAAGAGCACAACCTTCTCCAGTTCCGCAGCGGCGGTGGCCGGATCCGCTCCCAGGAGCAGCGCCACCTGCGTCATGTACCGATGGTAGGCCCTCCGGTCGTTAGCACTGCTCTCCTTCAGATAGTAATCCCTCGAGGGCAGCGCATACTGCAGTTGGTCCATCTGCAGGATGTTCACCGAGCTGTTCTTGTCGTCGGCGCCCACGTACAGCTCGATCATCACCGGCTCGCTGTAATTCAGCCGGAGCTGACCCATTAGCCGCTCCACGGATAGATCCGCCGGCGGACTCCAGTTCCGCTCGATGACCGGCCAGCCGCCCAGGGATTGCAGAACCTGCTTGAGTCGCCCCGTTCCGATTTTGCGGATTTGAGCTGAGAATGGAAAGTGAAGTAAAATGTTAATGCTTAATACATATATTTAAAGTTAAGAGAAGGAAAAATAGTTAATAATTCTAAAAAATTGCTTAGGACCCCCGTTGCGAAAAAGTTGTATTACTATAGAGTTAAACTTACGAATATCCATGCAGCTCTTGAAGAAGGTTTTGGCCTTTATGGTGGCCTTGTTGTCACGTTCATCTATGGGTTCCTCCAGAACTGCGCGCAGGATAACCTGCTGCTGATCGGACAGGACCTGCGGGGAATTTGGATATGCACTTAGCAACCGAATCTTACGGAGGCTTAGGCCAATCTCGAAACAAATACCTCAAACGTGCTGATGGAGCTGCGGTCCTCGGGAATGGGATGCATCTTGTTCCACGTGCCGCACGCGTACTGGAAAAAGTCCTCGCAGGGATCGGAGTTGAGGTCCATGGCCGAGAGCAGGGAGGCGGCTGGATTTGAATAGTTAGTTGTGAGTAAAACCGGGACAGTATTCGGTGCAGTAAATCAAACGCAACCCGGTGGGAAACCCTTCAGCTGGAGTGCAATTAGTGCTTCAACCCGTTGAGGCCATAATTTATGCCTCCTTTTGATCGCACCGGCCATAAACTTGGACCACAAATCATCACCGGAACTTTTGCGATAAGCGATAAGCAAAGCAGTTTTCACCACCGCAAAATCCCCACACTTTTTCCCCGATGCAACTTTTCGGTCACACAAAAGTTATGAATAACTGCGGAACTAAACTACCAAGAAGGAGCCATTTCCCGGGATAGACCTGCATTGTTCACTGGTCGTGCTGCCAATCCATAAATCAACGTCATTAAGCTGAATTTCATTATCTCGGAAAACTAAGTGCGAAACTCATTAGTGTGCCCCCTCCCCCACCTTCAAGATTTTTCTCACTTCTAGAAACGTCCTTGATTTATGCTGTAGCTACAAAGCCAAAGGATACTAGCTTGCCAGCGAAAATTGCATTCTGCGAATTCGAAGTTACCTAGGCTGTAAGTCGGACTTAACACTCATTTGTCATCCACTTAAGCAATTTTCCTAATTCAATAACTTGAATGCCAACAATCTGTCATTTCATTATTCAATTCCTCGAAGGTGTTATTATCTAGAGAATATGACAAATAGCCCAACCCCCTTGGCTTAGTTCAATTAAGCAACTGATTTGGGTTACCAATTAGGGTGAACCCCCGAAAAGTATGCTAAGTGGAGCACTCGAATCGATGGCATCGCCTGGTATTTGTGCCCATGTATATTTCAGGATATGTCCTGCAACTGGACAGGTGTATCTATATGCCCATCCCTCCAACCAACCATCCATCCATCCAACCAACTATCTATCCAACGAACTATCTATGTAGCTATACATTGCTGTGTCCGTGTATCTAGCGGCATGCCAAGCAGTCAGTCAATCACTGTGGCAATTTCCTCGGCAAGTGACTTTGAGGTGTTGCTGGCTGCCCGCATTGCTCGACATAAGTGCATTTGAAATGGATGAATGGACATGTGGGTGAGCAGATGTTTTGGTCCCCATCGGCGGACGAAATGAGCGCCATATCCCATATCGCCCAAGCCCTCCAAACGGGCACTTAGCTATCTTAATAGCTGGTAAATAATTTACAACTCAAATAAAAACCGCACATATTGGATGGTTGTAAAGGGTCCCTACCCTTCGCCATCCCCCATCGTTTATTTCATTCGATTGGCCGTAGTATAGTCGAATTTCTTATTGATGGACTAATCAATCTCTCCTATTTCTCTATATACGAAATATGCATAATGTACGTTTACGAAGATATCGGGTTTGAACACAAGGGAGTTTTACTGTAGTCATTATAAGTATTGGATTATTAAAGCTATTTGTAATGCAATTTGATTGTCCCAAGTGCAATTTGAATTCCCCTTAGTTTGAAAACAGCGTTTTTGAACTACCCTATAGAAGAGTCCCCAATATGCCAGCGATTTTTAATTGGATCTCAGCTTACCTGTTCTCACGCACTCCTGGGTCATGCAAATGTTATCCTGCCCCTCGTGGGCGGATCCCGAATCCTGGTTCCACCTGCCGTTCGGTCTGTCATCGTTGTCTGCAATTAAAGTTGGCGGATTTTCAGTACAGCACACGCGGCGTATGAGCAATGTGTTTTCATTTTGGTTTATCAAGACAGCCAGCGATTCGCGGGCCACTCAACTAAATTGAATTTGAATTTCTCATTAAAAGAGGAGCAGTGAGCAGGCTCCTCCTCCTTCTCCTGCCTCTCATCCACATTTGGATCCACCTGCCCCCCTTCTTCTCTGCTGGCTTTATTAAATTAAAATAACGAAAAGCCAAGCTCGGTGGGTGAATTCCCTCGAACCCGCCCACCGGCCATCGATTGCCGCCTGGACAGGACACATGTTGCATGTCGTCCTTGTCGAGGCTGTCAATAAAAATGGGACGTTCGCCGGTGGCTGGGGGAGGGGGGAAATTGGAAAGGTGGAGGCGCGTTGGAGATGGCAGCTTTAGTTATTAATTAAAGCGATTCAGCCAAGCGAACCGTCCACCCAGCTAATAACATTTCCCCCCGGCGTTAATAGGTTTAAGTGGACCAGAGGATGGTTCCATGTGGCAAGTGGCAAGTTGGCCAGCTGACCAGTTGGTTACTCGGGTTGAATGTCCAGGAGCTGCAGCAATTATGTTTCAGCAAGGGGAATTTCATTATAATATGGAAAGGAAAGCAATCGATTTAGATAGCCATGAAATATTATCGCCTGGCTTATTCCCGTTTAATGTTTCAATATTGAGAGCAAGATCTATCCGAAATATTTATGATTAATGGTTATTACAAGACCATTAAAGCCCAAGTAGAAGGCTATGCTATTATTATGGAATACAAGAACTATAATACTCCAGTGATCTTTAGTGGATATATGTATATACCATTCCAACCAACTTTGCATCAGCTCACTTTAAGTTCGAAGGGAGAAAATCGATGGACCGAAAGGGAAGTGGTGGAATGGAGTGGTGGAGTGGAAAGTGAAAAAGTGGGAAAGCGAGAAAAAAATCATAGTCAAGGCCAAAGGCCTACCACAAGTTGCTGTGGCTGTTGCCGATGGAAAATGCTGATGATGGCAATGATGATGATGATGATGCTGGGTATTTACGGAGATGCCGCCAATGAGATATTTTTAAATGGTTTTAAAAGGGGAATAGGCTTTGATGGTGCCGCTGCCTCGATGAATGAATTTTTGGCGCAAAATATTGAAAACACGTTTTATCGTGGTAAATATAAACAGGATAATGGTCTGTGCAGTGGTGTGCGTGTGGCGCGTATGTGTGTGCATATTCAATTAGCATAAGGAGTCGAAGGAGGAGTACGCGATCGATGGGAACGGCCGTTAAAAAATTCATAGACATCCCTATCCAATGCCGATTGATTGCTTTTCGTTCGTATATCTTACTTGTTTTTTTTTCGGGCGCTCATGTATTTGGTTATTTTTCTCCGCTTTTTTTTCTTATGTTTTCTGTAATCGAGGGAGCAGCACATGAACATGTAAATTATGCCGGGACAGACATCCTTCCATGGAGCAGCCCGGTTCGCAGCTCCTGAATATTTCAGTTGCTTTGAATCGCATTATTCCATGTGCCAGCGAACAACAAATGCAGAAGGGCGTCGAGTCCAGAGCACCACCCAATAAAAGCCACCCGCCCGAGCAGCCGCACCGCACCACCCACCGATAACACAAGATAAGAACGGATGGGGAGGACAGTGTCCCTAGGTCTCCAAAAAGGCGATTCTACTGTGACATGAATAACTACTTTTTTATATGCTTAATTTTACTGGTTTTTCCCTGCGTAATAGGTAGCAGCATGTAGTGATATGTAGCTCGATGATCTGTTTCGTTTTTCAGTTCAGTTTGTGCATGTTTGCACCACTGTGGTGCGGGCAACTGGAGCACCACAAAAAGGCAGAATGAAGGAAGCGAGTGCCGTCATTGTTGTTGTTGCTCCCGCTGGTTGTTTGACATATTCTGTAATTGAATTTCAAACAAGGCGCGTTACAACAGGCCAGGACGAGCGAGGACAGGACAGAACGGAGATTACAACACCCCGGCGGACGGGCGGACGGCCACATCTACACCTACATACACGTGTATGTACAGGGCCAGGTCCACCAGTTCCAGTGTGCCAGTGTGCCAGTGTACCAGTGTGGCAATGGCATCCTTTAGCCTGTTGCGCTCCATTCCCTGGGACAAGGAAATTGAGTTTTTGCTCCATTTGCTTGAGTCACCAACGGCCAGGCGCTAAACTCAGTTAACATGCCTGGTTGGTGGCCAACAGGAGGAGCAGAAAGGGAGGCGGGAGCAGCACGGGAATCAGGAGCACAGGATGTGCCTGTTGATTGACTGCTGACCCAGTTGCCAAGTTCCCAGCTCCTGCCAACAGGTGAGGTGATCCCAACACTCAACACTTTTGCTGCAGAGAAAAGCAATAATTTTCATTTCAATAATTTTTCAAATATTCCCCAAAGTGAATTATCTAAGATTTCGACTCAGCAGGCCCTGAAAGTCAAGCAAATTAATTCCGAATAGTTTGCCAAGCATGATTGATGAGCATGATTGAGTGCCCATGTCAATTTCGCCAGATTGGCATGTGTCATATACTAATAATTCATGTTTCGAATAGGCGTAATACCCATGCACACCTATGCGTAGATTACATCTAATTCTGGGGGCTCTCAAAATTCCACCATGAAACCGGGAAGTTTCATCATGAAAATCACAATCAAACAGCAGTACATAGCTTTCGATAGAATGGCAGTAAATTGTGGGACAATGGAATTTAAACTGATAAGTTAAAAAAAAAAACAAAAAATAACTTCAAAATGCCGTAGTCTTTGCATAGCCCATCCACAGAGTATCTAGTATCTTCAATGTCGCTAAGCCGTAGTTATATATATTTCATGACCTTAACCCTTACCTGGCTCCAGGCGGTACAGATGGCACCGCTGATGGACGCTGGCAAAGTAGATGGCCAGTGCCCCGATGGCCGCGCCCAGAACGGTGAAGGCGATGGCCAGGACGAGCAGGCGGCGTCGCTGCTGCGACTCCTTGAGCAGCCAGTCGCTGTGGCTGCCGGTGCCCGTTACCATGCCGGGATTGCCCTGCGTTGGATTCCCTCGCTGGATGCCCACGCCTCCGCTGCCGTCGGGCGCCAGGAAAACGACAGTGGGCAGCTTGTTCTGCTGCTGCTGTGGCGCCTGGTGCTGCACCTGTTGCTGCCCCAGGAGTGGCGACACCACCGTGGCACTCAGCTCCTCCAGCGGCGCATTCGCCTGCAGGTAGCCGTTATTCAGCGGCTTCTCCGCGGCCGCCGCTGTTGCCTCATGTTGCTGCGACATCTTCTTCTATGGGGCTCCTGATTTGTGGACCGCTCAGCGATCGGCGGACAGGTGAAGCGGTACAGCGGTGCGGCGGTTAAGCGGTTCAGCGGACGGCGTACCGTTCGCAGTTAGAGCGACAGCGCCGGCGACGCTGACAACATCAGCCTCGATGCCACTGGAAGAGATCATCAAGGTGAGTCATATATCTAAATATTATATGTGACATCCCCGCAAAGGATATTTTTGAGTGCTGACAAGGAGACTAGACTTAAGAATATGATTTCTGAATTCTATGCTATTCTATCATTTCTTATCAACGGGTTTCTCACAAGTTTGCGATCCGTAAATTTATCAGATAGAGATGTCTGGGTGAATTTTGAGACCAGACCGGCCAACACCGGATTCAACCAGTTCTGCCACGATCGAAGCGTGGCCGATTCGGGCATCGAGTCCTCACTGTAGTCTTGCGTTGTCCAAACAAAAAGAAAGGGGGGCGGATCGTTGGGGAAAGAACCGCAGTAGTTACAAGTACCGGCTTTTGAAGTTTTGACAGTAATGATCTTCTGATATCATCTCCTTCGCATTGTTGTTGTTCTTGGATCGTTTTTTTTTTTTGTTTCGTGATATGACCAAGTTGTGGTTGTTGTTGTTGCTGACTTTAGTAGGCAGTTGTTGTTTTTGTTGTTGTGACATGCGATCAGGGCCAACGTGTTTTACGCGCAATCGCAGCCGGCAACTCAGCAGGGGATGCAAAGCCAAACAGTTTGTTGTGCCGCCGATTAAAGTAATCATTGGCTAAGAAGGCCCTTGAAAAGTTAATCTAAATACATTCTTAACCGTAATGTATGTCCCATAAGCTTCATAAACCCATTTCAACCAGTGTCTTCACATGGCAACAGATGGAAAAGATTGATTTTTCATTTGGTGAAGATATTCACCTATTTGGGGTCACCCCACTGATTTGGGGTCACCTTTCGGTACAGAACAGAATTAAAAGCTTCGTTTCTCGTGTGTAACATTAAATGAGCAGGCGGACAAAATTAGTTTTATTTTTATGAGACTAGTAAACCTGTCAAATAAAAGCTAAACGGTCTTACGTAAATTCTGATGAGTATTCTAACAAGAAGTGTTGGAGAATACGCGGCTCATTATCTGAATATGATACATACAGTAGTTAGTTGTGTCTTTTGTTCACAAACAGATATGTATACATATATTCGGCACATGCGGCGACCTTACTTTCTAACCGATATCCACTGTGACTGGAAGCTCGGATTAATGCGCGGCAAATTTTGCAAAACTCGAAACTAGTTAACCCAGCTGCGAATGGGCAGCGACGTCGACGGAGGCAGCAGACTATATGTCTATATACTGTCACCAAGCCGATTCGATTCGATTCGATTTGATTTGATTTGATCTGATCCGATGGCAGATGACAGATCTCGAATGCCCATCGGAAATCCAGAGCCCAATATCGTGACGCTGTTGAATACTTAATATTCACAATGTTCTCGGCCGGCGATCGTTTTGAAAATTGGGCGCTTCTGATGAGCCACGTGAAATTCGATACAGTCGCTGTATTATTTCGTATTTATTCTTTTTTTCCACATGGGGTAGAAACTCGAACGGAGCGACACAAACTAAAATAAATTAATGCGACCGTCGTTAAATTCGCATCGTATTACCGCAGCTGGTTCACAAACTAAACAAAAACTTTGAAATTCATAATCGCACAGGCAAAAAAAATTTGGTAACTCTGGCTGGCATTTAAGAAGAGGTGAATATTACCCAAGATCGTAGTTTCAGAATCATAATATGAGTTCCTTAAAAATATATCTTTTGATTTGCGATAATTTCGCAAGTAATCACTGCACAGAAAAAAATGTCTCACTCCCGAAATTGGTCAATATTTCAGAACTGACATCAAAAACATGGTTAAGTCCACAAAAAACTTGAATTCACATTTCACGCCTAGTGTTGGGAATACCTGTGCGATATCAGTTCGAAAACACAGATCTTATCTTATTTCTTTCTGTGTACTTTCCGGTTTTTTGTTATAATTTTGTATAATATTTTAGTGCATTACTTTTTGTTGTGCTGCTGGTTTAGTGCTTTATTGTTATTGTTGTTGCGCTGCGGGTTACCGTTCTTGCTTATTTTGTTTTCACTATTTTTATTTTTGTATTATTACTTATGTCTTTTACGACTTTCACTGCCTTTGATTTGATTGTTTGTTTGTTGTTTTGAATTTGCGATTCGCCTGCGAGTGCGAGTGGGCGGGCGCTCTCTTCCTCTCACTCTCTGTTTTTAGTTAATATAATTCTTCTACTTTGTTTTTTTTTTGCCGCCAAACGCGCGAGGCGACTTTTCGATGCCAACTGAGCGTTCTCAACGCGTGTCCTTAGCTTTTAAGCAGTCGCTGTCGCGGTTGCCGTCGCTGCCGGCGTCGCAGTCGACGTAGTCGCCAGCAGCACTAACAACAAATTCAACCAAGTATTGCCAATGGAAGTGACACCCCAGAGGTGTATATTAAATTAATGCCAACTTGGTTACAGAGCCCCAAAACGAATAAAATAATATGGGGCCAGATGTCGCTCCCAGTTCTCTGGGCGAATTATGGATGGTCAAGCATTAAAGTTCAGCAACATCGCAGCCGGAGACTTCCTCGAGAGATTTGGAGCAGATAGTTGAGTTGAGTCACAATCTCAAGAACACACAGGCGAGACACGAGAATGAACGACTTCAATTCCCTTAACAGTATCCTTGAATATTTATTCTTTGCATTGCTAGCAAGGACTTAGTTTTCAGATTTTTCAAAGTATTTTTAGTGGATAATGTGGTACTTCCCGTTTCCTAGGATATCTGCAAGTTTGCCACTCTTTGGTGGTGCATATTGGACAGACTGTTTTCCTGGCAGGTGGGTTCGCTCTCCTGTTACCCTAACTCCATGTTGTTCCACACACGAAGCGGTCTAATCGCTGTTCTGTTTGATTTTTCGGCTGTCTGCCCCAGCCAGTATGACGCTGTAAGCCACCCATGAATGGCCAAAGCACCCAGCCCCTCAATCCCAGAGGAACCCAGAACCTAGAAAACCCAGCAAGCGATCCAGTGGCCATTGGCGTTGACATTGGCATTATCAGTGCGTGATCATCGTGTCGTTGTCAATGGGCTTCGGACAGAAATATTAATTACCACCCAGTCCGATAAGTTGGGAGATTATAGAGCACTCCCCCCGTCAAAAACCACATCCACAGACCAGGCCCCCCTCCCAAAACAAAACAAAAACACCCACAGTTGCGCCCATCTTTGTGTTATTACTTTGTGACACTTGTTTTTGGCCACTCGATGCGGCAGGTAATCGCGGAAATTTCGTTGCCCATTCGATTTCGCTGATTGATGGGATACCTGTCCACAGTCCACAAATTCCCAAGCGATCATATATGGGCGGCTTGCTGGAATCTCGCCCGAAATTCGGTGGGTAGTGTGGTTATTCCCCCGCCCTTTAACATAACCAAGCCACCCTTACCCTACGAACAAAGAAAAGCCATCATTTGATCGATTTTCGTTAGCTGATTGCCATCCTAGCTCACAAAAATAGATTGAAAGTTTCCAAACACGCGCTTTAAGCTCCAAAAAAAGAAATGGGCGCCCAACAGGTGGCGTGAATACACGGCGAGAAAAGTGGCGTGCTTTCAAGTTATCAACTAATTTAATTGGCCCAATAAATAAGCAGCTAAAAATGTTTACATAAAGATAACTTTTATGAGCTCTGGGCATCTGTCGTAAATGCTTAAATTACCATGCACATGCTTACTACCTTTTTATTATTTTCCCAGGCCAAGCCAATAAGTTAAAATGATAGTATCGCAGTGATAAGAGGTTTTCAGTTATAAATTGGTGCAAATGCACCAATAGTCTAAAAATTAAAGGTGGCTAATAGAAAATGTAATTACTTTTCAGCCGCCTGATTATTTTCCAGTGCAGTAGCGTGTGTTCGTACCACAAATCAAAGTTAGGCACTTCCAATGTTCCTGCTCCTGCTCCCATAAACTCCCAAATGGACAATTACTCCAAGCTACCGGTTACCTGGAACTTTAGTTTTGGCGCAAAACTTTTGGCATGTGCGTTTCAGCTATTCCTTTTTTCACCATTGACATTTGCGGATTGTGGCTCCTTGGGCGCCATATGGCAGCCAAAAAGCAACGAGGAGAACCTCGATAAGCACAAATTTTAACCGAAACTCTTAGGAACAAAAACTGAGTGACCACACGAAACGAATTCAGGGGTGTTAATTATTTATTGCAATTTTAATTTGTATGTAAGTTTCGCGTTTTATTCTTGGACAGGAAATTCAAAATGTTTCCCTTGCCAACGCTTATTCCTTTTGCGTGTTTGGCGTGCGACTAAACATTTTTTTAATCGCTTAGTTTGCCGGGCCGGTTAAAACAGAGCTTTTTGAGGCAGAAAGCTCGATTGGGCGAAGCGAACACTTGTTGAGTGGCAATGCGCTGTTTTATGCACCTGCAAATCAAACTACATTTATTATAAAATTGTGTTATTAAAGCATCCTGTAATGAGTAATCAACTAAATACTTTGAACTGATGCCATCAAAGATGCTATTCAAAAATACCGCGAACTGGCGGTGGAAACGGGTTTTTTTTGGCTGCACCATGTGTTAGGGCTGCCAGATCAACTGATAGCCTTGCCACCTAGCGCGACTAGCACACTTCTCAATTTGTTATTCTTTCGTGTTTATTATTTCCTAGATTTGTTTTACGCTGGCATTTCGTTCTGTTTTTCATGTTTTAACCCCGTTTTTCGGAAAACCTCGTTTCCAATCTCGTGACAAGTTTTTCCACCGCCAGGAAAGATGCTAAGCCAATTTTACTGTTTGTTTTTGTTGCTCCTCCACTTCTTCGTGGGCGTGACGTTGTCTGAAGAGGGGGAGTGCCGGCGCCTTAATCGCGCAGATATCGAGGGCAGACTGTCCACAAAGACGCCCTACAGAGCGATCGCCAATTACGACGAAACGCCACCGAAATACGCCGGTTTGTATTTATGTTGTGTTCTGTGTAAGGCACCCACAGTGGGCACCCGCTTTGAAATACAAACATGTGTTGTGCCAATTCCTAATCATCAAAGCATATGGATTCCTTATTGATCATAAAACAAAAAATCGCTTTAGATTTGTTATTATACTATTACTAGTTTATCATTACCGATGCTTACTGCTGTCAAATGTCAATTAAACAGCTGATTTTTCTCTTTTAACCGTTTCACCCGACAAGGCTGCCATCCGACTCGAATTTGGTCCATCATCCGACACGGAACTCGAAATCCCAGCGAATCCGTTATCCTTCAGGCGCAAAATCGGCTATCAGAGATAAAGAAACAAATTCTGGATCAGACGACGCCGCCGATCTGCACCGCTGAATTGAAAAAGCTGCGCCAATGGCACTGGATGCATCTGAATGCCACCGAAGATGAGAAATTACTGGTGGCCGAGGGTGAGGATGAGCTGATTGAGCTGGCGGAACGGATGCAGCGGAGATTTCCGGATCTACTTCCGGAGTTGTACAATCCGGAGTGGTACTACTTTAAGTATACTGCGACCCAAAGAACGCTGAAAAGTGCGGAAAGCTTCGCTACGGGCTTGTTCGGCCGTCATCGCATCCATACTGTACGATATCCGCCGCCTTTGCACGAGGATCCTGTTTTGCGGGTGAGCAATCCTTTAGTTTTTCCTTTGAATGTAACCAAAAACAACTTTTGAATTGTGCGCCAGAAATGAGCTTGTAATGATCTGGCAACGCCATTTATGACAGCTAGGCCATTTCGCAGTTAGCTTGTTATCGATATCAATGTTGTAAACCGCTTGCCAGCGTGCAATCGAAAAGTCATCGATTTTTGTTCCAGCTCTATTTTCTGCGCAATTCTTTTCGTATAATATAATTCGATTAAACATAAATAAATAAACCCAAGCGAAAGTAAATAAACCTGTTAATGCGCACCATCTTCCTTCGGAGATCGCTCACGATAGTTGTACGGTTTTTATTTTGTCCCGCCCTCGACCTAAGCGGCCCAGGCGGCGTGTTTTCCCTGTGTTCTTTTTAACCGTATTCGGGAAATGGTCCGCGATCCGTAGGCGGAAAACGTGGAGAAGAGGAACGAGGAAAGAAAAGCAGGAAAACGCGGAGCGGAGCTGAGGAGCCGCTGGCGGTGGTGGAGGTGCGGAAAGTGCGAAAAGTGTTTGGGGTTATGTGCTAGAGTCCCCTCGGGGGGATTTTTAGCTGCTTGAATCCGCGACCGAGACGTAATCGCTGCGGGAAATCGCTCGCATTGAGCTGCACCCTCTCCTCGGCAAACGGAAAAATAAAAAAAGCAATACAGCGAGAAACGAGAGAAACAAAAGGCACGCAGAACATGACAAGTGCCGTTCGCGCTAAGTCCGCCACTGCCGCAGTCGGCGTCGCAGTCGACGAAAGCAGCGGCAGCAGCAACGGCAGCGTCGGGGATCAGGATGTGGCCTCCAGCAAGGAAGCCGTCCTGCGCTATCTAATCCGCACGAGATACGAGCAATATGTATTCGCACCGTGGGACGATCCCATAATCTTGATAATTGAGCAACTGGAGCACATCGAGCACCGTCGATCCGCCGCATTGGGGAACCAGGTGGCCATCGGCCGTGACCCATCTCAGGAAGACTCTCTGAACGACCTGGGTAAGGTGATTAGCAACATGAGGCAGGACCAGTCACTGGTACCAATCGTGAAGCACATCGAGCAAATATCCGACATTCAGGCCTCCAACGGCCAGGAACTGGCCTCTCTCGGTTCTTTGAGGGAGCTGATCCAGACTATCAGAGAAGAGTGGCCCCGGGACGACTCTATCAAACAGCGGCTGAAGGAAATACAGATCCTGGGCATGCCGCCCGTGTGGAACTTATGCTTCGGCGAGCGTATCCGCGACGACAGATGCCCGCTCTCCCTGCAGACCAAGCGGCACAAGGAGCGCATTCAGGCCATGATGTACGAGCGACAGACGTGGCGCATCCGCGAGCGCATGAAGACGGCAAGTGTGGCCCTGGTTCTATGCCTCAACATCGGCGTGGATCCGCCGGACGTGGTCAAGATCCAACCTTGCTCACGGCTTGAGTGCTGGATAGATCCCAGCTCGGTGTCCCCGCCAAAGGCCATGGAACTCATTGGGAGCAACCTGCAGATGCAGTACGAACGCTGGCAGCCAAGGGCCCGGTACAAGAAGTGCAACGATCCCACCGTGGATGACGTTAAGAAGCTCTGCACCTCCCTACGCCGGAACGCCAAGGGGGAGCGCATACTCTTCCACTACAACGGACACGGAGTGCCCAAGCCCACAGCCAACGGGGAGATCTGGGTGTTCAACAAGACTTTCACGCAGTACATCCCCCTGAGTATATTCGAGCTTATCACTTGGATGTCAGCGCCCTCCATCTACGTGTATGACTGCTCCAACGCCGGGATCATCATCAATTCGTTTCAGCCATACGCTAAGCAGCACGAGGAAGAACTAGAGAAGGCGCTGGCCGCCGCCCAGCAGAGGGGTGGTGTCCAACAGTTAGTAGGCGGCTCTGGTGGTGCCGCCAATGTAGCCGCCAACCAGGTGCAGTTAACCAACCAGATGGTCAGTTACAAGAACTGTATACACCTGGCGGCCTGTGCTGCAAACGAGATTCTTCCGATGAATGCCCAGTTGCCGGCGGATCTTTTCACCAGCTGTCTGACAACACCCATTAACATAGCGCTCAAGTGGTACGCCATGCAAGAAAAGCTGGGCATGGTACCGCGTATTCAGAGCGAACTAATCGACAAGATTCCAGGTAAGGTTATACCTATACTCAGCCAGGGAATACTGTTAATCATTAAATTCTATTGCAGGCAAGGTCAACGACCGGCGCACTATGATGGGTGAGCTCAACTGGATCTTCACCGCCATTACTGACACGATAGCATGGAACACACTTCCCCGCGAGCTCTTTCAGCGCCTGTTTCGCCAGGATCTGCTGGTGGCCAGCCTGTTCCGTAATTTCCTGTTGGCCGAGCGCATTCTGCGCAGCCACGACTGCACACCAGTTTCCCTGCCTGCCCTGCCGCCTTGCTATCGCCATCCGATGTGGAAGGCCTGGGATCTGGTGGTAGATTTGGCTCTACAGCAATTGCCGGAGATCCTCGACCACAATGCGCCGTACCGCCAGCTGCCGTTCTTCGAGCACCAGCTTACGGCCTTCCAGGTTTGGCTGGACAGCGAATCGGAGTCGAGAACACCACCGGAACAGCTGCCTATTGTGCTGCAGGTCTTACTGTCGCAGGTGCACCGTCTAAGGGCCCTGGAGCTGCTGGCTCGCTTTCTGGATCTTGGTCCGTGGGCCGTTAATCTCGCCCTGGGCGTGGGCATCTTTCCATACGTGCTCAAACTGCTACAGAGTTCTACGCGCGAACTGCGACCCGTTTTGGTGTTCATTTGGGCCAAGATCCTGGCCGTGGATCCCAGCTGCCAAGTGGATCTGGTCAAGGAATACAAGTACTTCCTCTCCGTGCTGCAGGACACCTCCGTTTCCAAGGAACACCGTACACTGTCCGCCTTTGTACTGTCCTCCATAGTGCACAACTTCCTGCTGGGACAGACGAGCGCGCTTCAGGGTCCCCTACTGTCTATTTGCCTGGAGCAGCTGAACGACGGAAGCTGGCTGCTGCGCCAGTGGCTAGCCATCTGTCTTGGCATGCTGTGGCAGAACTTTGAGAAGGCGCGTTGGTCGGGAGCACGCGACCTCGCGCACGAGAAGCTGTACGTTCTGCTGCGGGACTCGATTCCGGAAGTAAGAGCCGCTGCCGTCTTCGCCTTAGGCACATTTATTAGCTCCGTGACGGATCGTAGCGAGGAGCAGGCCAATAACATCGATCGCATCATTGCCATTACCATGCTCGAAACCGTGGGCGAGGATATGTCGCCGCTGGTCCGCATGGAGCTGGCCGCCGCCCTGCAATGGATGGTGGTGCTCTTCGAGTCACAATTCGTGGCAGTATATCTAGCCGAGCACATGCGCGGTCACGTCTCCGCCGCCTCATTCGTGATGTGCCCCGATCCCCGAGATCTGACGTCTTCCACGCACAGCCTGGAGCGTCATGTGACCATCCGCAGGGGAGCTAGCTCCAGCTCCATATCCAACATGGGTGGTGCGTCAACAAGCTCAGGAACAGGATCATCCAGCAACCCTTTGGGTCGCTCGAAGAGTGGCTCTGGCAGTTCGGGCGGAAGAGGAGCAGCCGGAGCTGCGGGCGGTACTAACAGCATACCCTTCCAGTCAATCTTTACCAAGCTCTGGCTGGGCATCTGCAATCTGGCCCAGGATCCGTTTCCTCGTGTAGCGGCCATTGCCCAGGAGATTGTTGAACATGTCAGGGACACGGCACTGTGTCCCATCATGGCCGCCAAGGAAGCGACCATGGCCAATGCCTCGGAGAAATGCAGCAGCCTAAGTGTGAGCCTCCCTCCCAGTCCAAATACAAGAGTTAATTACTTGAGCGGTGGCGGCGCACCAGGTGGAGCTGGCGCGACTGCAGAATCACCGCCCGTCGGAGCAGCTGCCTCGGGCGCCAGTCACTGGGCGCAAAAGCTACGACTATCAGGCAGTGGAGCCTGCATAGCTGCTGGAGATCCTCAAACCATTCTGCAGCGCAAGCTCCGCACGAGCTCCATCAACGATGAGACGGACAGCGGACCAGCGTACTCCAGAGGAGTCGCGGGCGCCGGAGCTGGTCTGGGACTGCCCAGCGGACCGAGGGAGAGCACCCATTCGGCGCGGAGCAGCGGCAGCGAGAGCAATCATTACCTGGAGCCGGGACACAGCCTCACGCCTATTGTCCTGACCGAATTCATACCCTGGGCCATTTCCTATTTCACGCGGCCAGGCAAGGAGCGCTACAGTAGCGCCGAGGGATCGGCAGAGGAGGGGCGCCAACGCTTCCCAGTGGACCGAAACTCAACGGAGCTGCGACGCAGGAGGTTGCGCTTCCTGAGAAACGATTTCGTGCGCCGACATGCCGGCCGAAAGCACCAGGAGCTGATGGATCCGTACGGCTTCGATGTGTGCGTATGGAACCGGAAGACACAGTTCACGCCTTCCATCGTGAAGCTGCTGCCTTACGAGCCGCAGATTGCAGTGGCCTACAGGGAGAAGGTTCTGGTGTACGACTTCCAGTACAATTCGGTACGCACATACGGCGCCGAGTCTGTTGGCGGCAACTTCACTGGCTACAGTTCCGGTTACGGATCAGGTTCCGGATCATCTTCATCGCTTAACGGCAGCACTCCGCGAAAGTCGGGCGCACATACAAGTGGAGGAGGTGGATTTCCCGCCGCCCCCTTTGCCCGCGTTAGCAGCATCGAGTTTATCAATGCCCAGGATATGGCGCTCAACTTGGTGGCACACGAAGACGGAGTGGTGCGCGTCTGGCAATCCTCGCCGCCGGCCAGCTCTGGCACCTCCGAGGATACCCCGAGCAAGGCCCGACTGGTGACTGCTTGGACAGCTCTGGGCCAGGTTAACCAACACAACCACCGTCAGCGCAGCGTGGCTTCCGGCGGAAGCATTGGCAAGGGCGCGGACGCATCGGGATTGTCGAGCGGAGCGATTGGCTCGGGAGGCATTGTGACCGCATGGCAGCAATGCAGCCAACACCTCGTGATAGGCGGCGGTGGCTGCCGATTTATCCGCATTTGGGACGTGGAAAGGGAACTGAAGCTGGCAGATATTCCATTGGGTCGCAGCGAAACCTGCGCCCGGGTGCTGTCACCCTACCTGCCCAACATGCGTTCCGATGTGATTCTCGCCGGCTGCGACGACGGCAGTGTGCGACTGTTTGACAAGCGATGTCCGCCGCAGGACGCCGGGATCTCCGCTTATCGACGCCACAGTGCCCCCATTCTACACGCCAGCCTCCGGGGAAACGGACTGGTGCTGGTCTCCGGCTGCACTGAAGGTCGGATCAGTGTGGCGGACTTGCGTGGGAGCCAGTCCCCCATTAACCCCTTCGATGTTGTGTACGAGTGGGACGCCGGTGCCGATGTGACGGCCATAACCAGCCACCAGTTGGAGGACACGGTGGCCTGCGGGAATGCCTCCAAGATCGTGATCTACTCGCTGGACGGACGGCAGCAGAAGGTGCTGCGGACGAACGAGGGTTTCATTGGCCCCAAGATCGGTCACCCCACGTATCTGTATTTTCACCCATACAAAGCCCAGCTGGCGGTGGGCTTCGTGGACAATACAGTGGCCATATACAGCCCCACCCCAGGTAGAGAACAATCTAAAAAACGTGACGACAGGTTTTTTGTCTATAAGAATATATCAAGAATGTTAAGAATAAGAAGGCAGTAAATAGCAAGCAAAATTGTTTGTTAGTAGTAGTGATCCTAGAGATATCCTATCAGTAACATTTATATTCATCTATCTTTGCAGTTCTATAAGGGCTGTGGAAAGTGGAAAACTGACGTCGATAAGAATCCCGAAACCTTGGTCAACGCACGCAGGTTCCTAGCAGAGCCGCAGATGCAGTCAGCAGTGCAGCAGGTACGGAGCAGCACCCGGCTACCGGATCTTCAGCCGGAGGACGTTCAGCTTATGTACACGGTGTGCGCTTTCGAAACGGCCTGGCATCGCCCACGTCGCGACTCCGGCTCCAAATCTTCACACGAATCCGTGTGGTGTAACTTCTTTGACGTGGCCGCCTTGGAGGCGCTGGAGTTCTTCGAGGATCTGGAGTACTATTGGAACGATGGCTACGGCTACGAACTGACTCATCGCATTGCCTGCCCGGCAATCGCAGATATGTTTGCGGCCATTAGGTGAGTGTATTATACTGCAAACAAGTCTAGAATGGAAATGCCAGTCGAATCTGGTTTCTTATATATGCATAGCCTAATGAACTATTCGTTCTCAACTAATCTTCCAGATTAAAAATATCTGGATTTAATTATCCCTTCAACTTTTTGTAATATAATCAACATGTATGTTGCAGTTCCTCTGAGGAGACACGGCCGCGCCGGGCCAACGCCACGCTGTACTTCACGCACTCGGGTACGCTTCTCAAACTGTTGGCCCACCTGGGATTGGCCCGGGACAAGAAGCCGCTGACGCACAAACACTTTGCCAGCGAGCGTCTTTGGCGCACAAGCCAGATTGACGCGTTCGCGACCAACTTGGCCTTCCTACGTTACGAGTAAGTTATTAAGCACAACTTACGCTAAATGTAAGTCATCTAATGGGCAATCCTCTTCTGCAGCTGCGATAAGGGGAAGCCGCAAGTCCTGGTGCTGCACCAGGAGCGAGTGGTGCGCCTGCCCGGCTGCCCGCAGGACCAGGATCTCTGTCCGCTGGCCACGCTGCGTCGCATTTACGCCAATAGCGTCGACCACTGCGACCGCGAGAAGATGTGCCGAGTGTAGGTCGGCTAAGTATGGAGCACATTCGGAATGGAGCTGCTGATGGATTGTTTGATTGTATTTTGTGGCTTTGCTGCCCTGCTACTGATTGACCTCGGGAAAAGTGATTCGTCGGAAAGTTTAGGATACAACTGATATAGAGATAATGTTTAGAATGGAAAAGATACGAAGGAACTGGAAATCAACAATGATCAGATTAGGATTAGGACTAGTTTTGTAAGAGATGAGCGGCGGAGAGCGGAAAGTTATGTGTTGACCAAGTGGCGAGTCGAATTCTGTGTGTTTTGTATGCCTTATTAATCAATGTGGACCATCCACTCCAGCACTAGAGAACTTCGAACAGGAGCGCAGGGAACAGAGCGAGACGGAGATGGAGAGTGGAAAGAGAAAGGGATGGAGGGAGGGGCTAGCTCGCTTTATAGACTTTAGTCTATATACCCTGGAAGGCGCTCGAAATGCTGTTAAGATTTAAACAATATCTCTTGGGTTACATTTTTTTTTTGTTATTCGGTTAATCATGCTATACGCATAGCCTAATCCTTATCCCAACGCCAAGTGGCAACGCATACTGTACATATATAAATACTTGATGTATAAGAGAATTAACTATAGATATATTTACCCAACACACCACACACATATATACATAAACACAATCGTAGTTGTAGTATGCCTCTATTCTAATCGATCCTTCGCCCCCAAAAGGAAACGTTCGTTGTGCTAACTTGTGTTGTATACCTATAAACGAGACAGAATATATATTTGATAAGGCGAGGATGTGGAACAAATGTTGGGTTCCTACATAACTTTGTACATAACACTTACGACCTTAATCACTTTTGTCTAATTTTGTTTGTCCTATCGAAAGCCCAACAGCAACACCAACCGCAGTAAAAACAAATAAACTAACGAAATTTCTAGTTTAAAGCTTAACTCGCTTGGACTTTTCAATTTGTTTGAGCTGAAAATAAAGAAAACTGAAAAATCAATGCGCACCTATGATCGAATGAGTTGGCTATTTGGCAGGCTTTTAAATAGTTTCTTCGATTTTTCCCCCATTGTTTTTATTTTTATGGGTGCAAACTTCCCGTATTTGCTCAACGTGTGCCCTCCTAGTGTTTACAGCCAGCTAATTTGTGTTGCCGGTCGAGAGGGCCACATATGTATGTATATTACGTATAGTATATGGTATACTCTACCCGAGTCAGCGGAACAAAGGCCATCTCTGCGCATCCGAGAGTGGAGTCCCGAGGTGTGGGTGTGTTAATGGGGGCCACGACAGATGTAACCCGAGCTTCAGCGGCAGCTAAGCGATCGACGCCGCGATATCAAGTGGGATTATTCTTGGCACTTGGGTTTCGCATGGAACTGGGTGCTTGATCTCAGTTTATTTGCCCATTTGGGCCCGGCTAAGAGGAAGCATCTGATCTGGCTCAAGAACTTTGAGTTCGTTTGGCAGTGCAGTTCATTGTGCAGTCTTGAGATATTAACCATAAAGACGTGATAGCTACCCTGTACTATAACTTTTCCTACTTTTCTTAACAGTTATGAATACTGACGAAGATCCTATTAAAAACTATAGACAATCATATTTTTGCACAAAGTGGGAACCGGATTTTTTGTTGCAAGTTTGTATATTAGGTAAATGCAAGTGCAGCCACCTAAGTACAGTTAATTGGGAATATGCAAGCGTTGAATTTACTTATAATATTCTGTGCTTAATTATGGAGAAGTAATAATTAACACCTAGTTGTAGGTGCAGTCCCTCTAATTTCGCCTTAATCACCGCTCATTTTTAAAGCTTGGCGGTTGTGCTGTAATGTAATATACCTCTGTTTTCCGCCAGAACCTTTTATAACCAATTTAAGAACCACAAAAACAAAACTTCATTTGCTGATGTCGAAATCATAAAGATGTCGTGTGCCAAAGATTTATGTACATCCTGAGTTACCGAAAGTAGAAAGACACCTGATATTTGCGTATATCATAGCCAACTCCCCATCACCTGCCACATCACATCGATGCCGGTGGATCAGGCATACCCCAGTGCTCTATGGTACCCAGTACTTTTAGCGGGCAACACGGGTTGCTGCGTGGAATGGACCGGGACCGGCAACAGGTTCAACCCTTAGCCAGCGGAGCTTTTGTGGCCGAAAGCTGCGAGGACGTCAGCTGAGAGCCGCGAGTGCTGCGGGAGCTGCGCAGGCGTCGACTGCGACCGCGACGGAGGCGGCGACTGAGGCTGCGGCGGACTTTCCGCCAGCGGACGGATTTGGCCAAAAAGGCGATTCAGTCTCAGTGCGCTGTTGTCGCTGCGGTAGGCGCTTCGCTAGCATGTTTTTTTTTTTGCATTTTGGCTAGGTTTTTGGTCTTGAGCATTTTCGAATAAAACAACACCTTTTTGCTGGCCACTTTTTTTTTCGGTTGTTTTTTGTTTCGTGTGCCTTCCTGTAATTTAATAATGTGCGGTGTGTGGTGCGCGTGCTAGTGGTTTTTCCTGTTATTGGAAAATATCGAAAATGAATTCGGGACGGGTGAGCAGAGCGCGGAGTATCGAAAGTGGACGGGTGGCCTGATGTCCCGTCGTCCAAATGTCCTGGCCATGAATTGAGCGACGAATCAACAAATTAGGGGTGGTCCTGGTCGCGCACGAGTGTTTTCCACAGTGTCTGTGTGTGTCTGGTACACAGGAACGATTCGGGGATGCCTTTTAAAGGATTTTAAATAATAATAAGAATGGAATTATAGCCTCGATTTCATTTTCTTTTCTGTGGTTAGCGTGCGTGTGTATTTGTGTTTGTGTGTGTGTGTGTGCGCTGGCCAACTGCATCACCTGATGGTGAAAACATGACCTAATTCCGTTCAGCATCTTGGCCAGCTTAGTCAGGACCAGAACCTGAACCGCGCTTAGAAAACCACCCCCGGAACCTTAACCCTCGAACGCCCGATTGTCTCACCCTTAACCCTAAGTCTAGCACTTGCCTGGCTTCCTGCTTCCGCCTTCTAATTAGATTGCAATCATTTCACAATTTGATTGCCAGCCGCCTTGATGAACCCCCCACATACCACTTACCACTTGCAGTGCCCCCAGCCCCACGGACCACGCCCCCCAGCCTGTCCGCCCACCAATCTGTCAGCCTGCCAATCTGCCAGTCCGCCGACCCGCCAGCGGAATGGAGCAGCTGTGCTACCTGGCGCTGAGCGTCCTGCTGGCCATCATCGTGGTCTACGGACTCCTGGAGCTCCACTACTTCCTGCGCATGTGCCTCTGTGTTGTGCTCGCCCGGTTTGTGAAGAGGCGCTGCCACATCCTGGATACCACCACGGTTAACGGTGAGTACTTCTTGTCGATTATCCGCGATCCTTTGTCCTTGAAGCCTCCTGCATAAGTCTAGCACAGAAAGAATAATATAGTAATGCATGGAACCTCTAAACTCAGACATATTAAATAAGTGTTTCATAATCAACAAAGGGGAATTACATATAATATGTATTTGTATATCTTATAGAAAATTTACATATCTTAATAGCTTTAAAGTAATTAGATACAAGTACACTGTTCCTGAAACGAGTAGACTAATTACGTTTGAGTGCCATCAAGATGGCTCCAGAGGCTATCACTCATACGCAGTGTTGGCTTAACTCGAATGGTTGGTTAACGTTTATTTACCATTTGAAAGCAATTATTTGTTTTAGAGTTCCAGGTTGCCATGGTACTATAGCTATTGCTCGTGTTATTATGGCTAAACAATAAAAATATCTATGACCATTAGATGATACTGATGATACCCAACCCAAGTTGATGAAACGTAATCCCCTTTTAATATCTCAATATTTTCTCACACCTATTTTAGGTCTCTGCCTCACCAACGATGTGGACACTTTGTTGTACCACATGAACAACGCTCGCTATTTCCGCGAGCTGGACTTCGCCCGCGTGGACTTTTACGAGCGGACCAACCTGTACCGCACCATCACGGGAATGGGAGGTTCCGTTTTCCAGGGGGCGGCCACCATACGCTACCGTCGCTTCATCCGCCCCTTTCACCGCTTCAACATTATTTCGCGGGTAAGTACCCAAAAAAAAAACCCAATTCATACTAAGATTTATTTGTTCAGAAGCAAAATAAAAACATATAAGAAAAATATACTTAAGGTATCGTATAATCCTTTCAGATTATTTACTGGGACGAGCAGTCCCTATTCATGGAGCACCGCTTTGTGCGTCCGTCGGACAAGTTCGTGCACTGCATCGCCATCTGCCGGCAGCGGGTGATCGACGTGTCCATGGAGGCGGTGATGTCGGAGCTGCTGCCCAGGACCTCCTCCAACGGATTCCGGGCGACGGTGCTGACCTCGCTGGCTGCTCCTTCGCCGTCGGCTGGTGGCATAAGCAATCCTGCGATGGACACTTCGCTGGCGGAGAACGGACATGGGACGACGAGCGGTGGAGCGACGGGCACGGGTGCCACGGCCAGCGCGACCACGGCGCACTGCCTCAAGCTGAAGCCCTCGCTGCCGCCGGAGTTGGCCAAGTGGATCGAGTACAACGATATGTCGAGCAAGAATCTACGCAGCGGCTGCTGACTGGAATCGTTGGAGTCGCCGCAAGCGGATGTGCAACCGGAAACGGAAACGCCCATTAATACATGTTTTTTTTTTGTCTCGCGTGCTTGTGTGTGTGAGTGTGCGTGCTAAAGTGTGCTAATGTTTAATGTCTAAGTGTGAACGTGGATTGTTTGTATTGTAAGCTATGTAAGGGTCTGTAAAACAAATAAGAAAAACCCGCCCTCTTATGGCCTTAACTAATGTATTGTATAATTACCCAGAGATCAGCCACGCCCCCCGAACAATGAACTAAAAATACAAACAAAACTCCTTGGTAGTCCACAGTGTGTAAGCTATGATGTACAATGATTGTTTAGTAAATGAACAAACTAATGTGAAAAAAGATGAGCTATATTTTCTTGGGCTTTGGCGCCTAAAGGCAGGCTACACGTTGCTACCAATTCAGCTATTGGTGCACGGTTTATGGGTAATCTTGTTTACATTCACGATTAAACCGTGCTAAAACCCATTGGTAAATATTGTCTTTAAATACAAAATCACCTGCTTAGGACTTGTCAGTATACCCCCTCTTGAACTTTCAGCAGTGGCCCTTTGAGATGTTGTATATTCGGTAATTTGCCGTCTAAAAAATGCCAGGTGATCGCAGTTCGATGGCTAGTGTTTACACCGGTCGGAGGGTAGCTATAGCTTTAAGCGTTTACCTGTGAATTTGCCTATTACGCCACACCAGAGATTCCCACACATCGGCGAACGGTCGTTGGAATCGAAATCAATCGATTGCTTAGGCAAGATGGAATTATCTGTACAGGTGAGCCAAGAAATACGGGGAAAAACAAGCGAAAGTGGGCGAAGACGGGCATACAGAGGGGGTCATTCCAGTGTTGACCATAACTATTTGAGAAAAGTAGCTAAAAGACCTATTTAACTTAGCTACTACGCTCTTTTGCGGTTAGGTCGCAATAACTGTCGAAAAGTGACATCAATCCTTGGGTCACAGCGGTATATATAAATCGGTATTACAGAAGTTACTAAGCTGAACTATTTGTACTAGTTAATTATAGTGTTTACTTTAAAGCTTTGCTTGTAAAACGTATTACTAGGCAAACATTTTCGTAAATGCCTCGTTAAAATTGTTCTGTGGGGTTCAAAAGTAATAGTTCGTAAATGGTACTTTTTAGTTTAATGCTACTATATTTAACTCGAAAATTGCCAAGTTATCAGCCTTTTTTCGTATTATCGCATTGTCGCTTTTTCACTGCATGCATTCAGTGTTGTTAAAGGAGATTTTTTCTAGCTATGACAAACGTCAAGTTTTAGAATACTACATATATAAAAACAAAATCAACAAGAAGTTCCTGTCGTATATACTGGAGAAGCATAACCCCGTATATTGTTTTTAAAATACGTTTTGATTTTTTTTATACTTTTGCTCAATTCATCTAGCTGAAAACATAAGTAATTAATAATAATCACAGCTGGCGTTGGCTAACTTTCGACTGATTGCTTTCTTTTGCTTTGCGTCGTCTTCGCTCTTGCCAATCGGCAGTCTTCACTCTACAGTCTGCAGTCTACAATCTCTGGTCTTCAGTCGACTGTGGCCTTGCTTACCCAACGGTTGTGTTGCTGCGTACCGCTCCGCCTGCTTTTACCGCCCGTACCGCCTCCCCGCTCGTACCGCTCGTACCCAGTTGCTGGTGTTTGGCCGAGCTTAACGACCGACTGCAAATGTAAGTATATGTATATCCATATGCTTGGCGAAGGGGTCAACCAATACAATTGACTTTCACGGCGACGGACTTGGCGATCCGGTAAATCAGCGCCAAAGTCTGATGCACGTAGAGAAATCACGGATATATCTATGGATTTTCTCATTACTTTTTAAATATTAAATATATAAAAATGGGTCTCCATTACTAGCTACTTCTTTTCTTTTCCCATCTACCTCTTTCTTAACAAAAAAAGATGGCTTCACTTTAAGCATACCAATTTAAATCTAATAATATGTTAGTTCATCTTAAAAGTTATCAGGTTGACCCCAATATCTTTCCCTGTAGTAACAACTTTCGCTGCCACTAACGAGTTTTCGCCCCTCATCTTTTCAGTGGGAATCCAGACACACAACCAGATATCACGATGTCTTGGCTGGTGGTTTTGCTGATCCTGTACGTGATCTGGGATGTCAACTACTTCATCCGATGCGTGTTCACGGTGTTCGCCGGCCGGCTGTTCCAGCGGAAGCGCAAGGTCACGGACACCACGACGATCTACGGACTGTGCACCTCGCAGGACGTGGACATCTTCATCCGGCACATGAACAACGCCCGCTATCTGCGCGAACTGGACTTTGCCCGCTTCCACTTCTACGCCCTCACCGGACTCTACGAGCGCATCCGGGACCGACGCGGCGGTGCCGTCCAGGGAGCCAGCAGTGTCCGCTACCGCCGCACCATACCCATCTTCCATCCATACAAGATCCAGACCAAGCTGATCTGGTGGGACGACAAGGCCATTTACCTGGAGCAGCAGTTCATCACCCTTTCGGACGGATTCGTGCGCGCGGTGGCCATGTCCAAGCAGAACATCACCAACTGCAATGTGCTGGAGGTACTGAAGACCTATCCGGAAACTGCCCAGCGACCGGAGAAGCCGGAGGAGCTCAAGCTCTGGCTGGACGCCATCGAGCTGTCCAGCCAGAAGCTGCGAAAGGACAAGTGAATCGATTGATTGATTCCATCTTCCACAGCACAGCTCATTTATGTTTGCCTCACTTGCTTAGTTTCGTAGTCATCTTATATTTTTTTTTTGAGTGCACAGTGAAGAAATTCTAGACTGATGGGTTTTTCACGCAAAAAAGAGCGTAACAAAATGTATACAAGCGCACAAGTCATGAATCTGAATAATGGCCCATAGCAACTTACAGACTTTATTTGCTATTATTTTTTCACAGTGCCTTAGTTATAAGAATATTGCATTAATGGAATGGCTGAAGATTTTAAATATAATTTTTTACAAAACAAAAATATTGTAAATGTTTAAAAACTTTGCCGTTGATGGCATAACCTTTATACATGCATTTTTAGCAGTTTGCTCGTTTTATCACAAATATTTTCCTAGAAACGCGTTTTGTGTGGACGGGGTCGTTGAAGTTTCTTTCACGACTTTCATTTATGCTAAGTTTGATATCACGCAACGCCAAGTCTGTCGATAAGTCAATGGATTGCTTGTTTTCTATATTTTCTTTTTCGCTGTCTCCATTATGGAACAGCTAATTATTAAGACTGCATTTTGGTTATGTAATTTGAAACGAAACTGCTTTGGAACTGTCATCCTCAGCAGTTTGCAAATATTACACACAAATAAGCATAAATAATGTGAGCAAGGGAGAAACATTGGTATCCAATATATTTGCATAATTTACCTTTATGTAGCGGTTTTTGACCTGAACCTTTGCCAAAATAATTAGTTTTGGTAGAAATTTGCGAAAAATGGCATTTGATTGGGAATTATGTTGCGAGTTCAACAAGGTATTACATTCCATATTTGGATTATTCTTTTCGTTATTATAGTTCAAACGTTTTCAAAAATGAGTAACTAAGAAATTTGACAAAAAAAAATGTTTTATTTGGTTTTTAACTTGGCAAAACTTTAGAGCAAAAAAACCGATTATTTTACTGATTTGGCTTAGCGAAGGTTCATTGAACCATTTGTTGTCCTAATCTTTTCCATCTGCAGATAACAAATATTATACTTTATTATAATTACTGTATACTATACTATTAACTTAGACAGCTGAGTGCCATCCGTAATCCGCAGCGTAATCCGCAGCCGTGACGTCATGTCGGATGCAACAGCTGCACACACGGCGTATGAGTGCTGACCACTTCCACTTCCCGTCGTTATTTATTTGAAATCTCTCCGTTTGTTGTGCTCTTCTTGCTTTTTGCTTTTTGCCTTTGTTGTTGTTTGTTTGGTATGAATTAGGCCGAAAAGTGGATCAAAACGTGACACTGAAATCTAAACATAAATCTCATTCATAAAGTATGCAGACGGCGCGCGTCGCTTTTCAGCTCTCTTTTGGGGCCGCACGTACTCCCCGATTCGCCCAGTGTGTTGCTCTCAGAGAGCGAGGAGCTTATAGTGCAACTGTCAACGATAAGTACACGTAGAAAAATCGAAGGTGTTTGTTAAAGAAAGTGCTCTTATTTATATATATAATATTAAATTATGATAAATCAAACTATTAGATGAAACATATGCTGATGTAAGCAAAATGATATACCCTCCCAAGTTTTTCTCGCTGTGCATTACAACTTGCAACCGAAGCCACTTCGGCTAGACATTCGTGCCACTTCGGCTGCTGCGCGGCAGCGTTGCTTCTTTGCTATTTTTAACTGACAACGCGAAGAATTGTCAGTTTATTTTGAACAACCGCGGCGAGCGCATAGAATACGCCAAACGAACCGAAAATCTGAAATCCCAAGCCAGCGATCCGAGTATCCGAATCAGAATCAAAACCAGAATCGAAATCAGAAGTGCAGAACCAAACGAAACGTTTGGCAACGCGAATCGGAGATTCCTGCGCCAGTTAATTCTTTGTTTTCCTATTTTTTTCGAGTTAAGTTCTGTGGCTTATAGTGCGAATCGAAGTCCGTTGGAAACAGCGCATAATCGTCCTGAAGCCAATGTAAATGTCCTGTTTGTATAGACACAGTTGAAACACATACATATATAGCATATAGAAACCCGATGCTGTGACAATAACAACGAACTTTGCAGTTTATTGACAGCAGCAACAACCACAAAAACCAGATTGAAAGCAAACAACGAACAGCAACTTGAAGTAATTTGCAACTGAAAAGAAATGCGGCAATGGGGCACAAACAAAGTATAAACACATAGATTGGCCGATCGGCCAGAAAGGCAGCGGCAACAACACTGTTGTAACTTACAACAAAAAAAGAGAAAACTTTTCGTGGACGACACTTTGAAAGAGCAACAACAACAGCAAAAAAGGGGGGGGGGGGGGTCTCCAACGGTCAGATGGTGAAAATCTTTTTCAGAGCGACTGATCTTGTTGCTAAAGTCGTCGTTGTTGTTGTTGCAATTTTACCTACAGGTTTTTACCGCCTGCTACAGTAATCTCCCCGTAACTTGCTCCCCTGATCTTTTGTGATCTCTGTTTTCGATATTATGAAATATGACACATATCTTTCATCACATTCAGTCTCACTATAGTGTGGGAACTTAAAGTTATCTCTTCATTGGGCTCAAGCTGCCTATTCGAAAATATATTATAAATATAATATTACGTGATATGATATAATATCACCTAGCCTTGGAAGGACTTTGTTTTCCTCTTGAAAGAAATGTCTTCGGAATTATTTTCACACCGTACTAGGGTTCTTCAACAAAGTATTGGATAGTTTGAAAAATATCATATTCCAAAACATCGAATTCAAGCAAATGCAAGTTAATAGGCGAGTGGAAAATATGAAAAGCTAATCGACTTAACCCATTACTGCGACGATTTGCAAAGTTTTCGGCTAAACGAAAACAATTTGAGATGGCAGCATTTCCCTGGCATAAATCACTCCGCCACATCCAAGTGCCCATCCACATCCACATCCGCAGCATCCCAGATCCAGCTACTCGAATTATGATAAATGCCCAGAGCACGGTGGATAGTGTGCAGTGTATAGGGTATGGGGCATGTAGGGTATGTGGCATATAGGGTATGTGCGGAGGGTTGGGTATGGTGGGTGGGTAAATCGCAAATTTTCAGCGTCAAATGCCATTAAGCCAGTCCGCGTTATTGAGTTAAATTGGAAAATAAGCGAGCGACAGTTGCTGTTTGTGTGTGCCTTGTGCAATTGTTCGCACTTGGAGACGACGAACTGGAAACTGGGAACTGGGAATGGTAATCGCAGTCGCAGTGGAACCGAGCTGAAAAACTGAAAAGCTGAAAACTGGACAGCCCTGGACAGGCCAGACCCATTACCCCGCCCAGTGTCGCTTATTATTTGCACTATTTCATTATTATTATTATGTTCGCGGGGGGTGGGGTGGCAGGGGGCGGACGATCCTCATCGCGGATGATAGTTATTCCAATTATATGCTGGATAGCTCGACCCGACCCTCGAGCGGACATTCCAAACCCCTCCGAATGTGAATCTGAATGTGAATCTGAATCCAAGAGATAGTGGGAGGATCGTGATTAGGAGGCACGTGCTCCTCTGGACCTTTAAGTTCAGATCTATTTCTAAGACTCTTGCAAGTCAGCTCAAGATATCAAAAGTATAAAAGAATTTTTTCAAAGATTTATGTATATGTATATCAACTTTGCTTGATCCTGGCCAATATTTTTCGAACCCTTATTGCCTAGCAGTGCATTTCAAAATAAACACTTTTTTCTTCTTTTATATGGTTTTCATTGCTGGTTCACACGCAATCTTTTTTATTTTTTTTTGGTCAACACGAATTTTCCCAGATCCATGGGCTTGATTGCAACAAAACATGTGATCATTAGCATGAAACCAATTCAAAAACTTTTGCTTCTTTCCCATGAAAGTCGAGAAGAATGGTAGTTTTTTGGCAATTTAACTCTTGGTTCTCTGCACATTCGCAATGTTCCAGATACATAGATTTTTTAAATACTATTATATACAAAGTGGTTACATGGCGAATAATAGTGTTTATATGTTACTTTAATTTCTTTTAAATCTATGAAAGTTGATTGACAAATGGACGGGCCTGAATGCTTTTCGCCACCCATAGTTTAAATATACAGATGAGGACACCCATTTATTTGCTCATCTGCTTCGTTGACCATGGTCATTGCGGTCGCTGCTGTTGTTAATTTTGTTATTTTTTTTTATTTAGTTATTGTTTTCATTCAATCAAAAAAAATATTTGCATAAGCGAGTGCCTACCCATGTGTGGACATTTGTGGATTACTGCATTTGTGCAGCAGTTGCAGCTGCAATTGCCTAAACAATCGCCCCCCGCTGCCACACACACATGTGGGGCTACTCCAGTTACATGGCGCTGACAAAAGGAAATGCCAATGAAAAAACATAGTAATGATACACATAATAATAACAGAAAACTATATTTGATATATAAATGCACAGACTTGCAATTGCTGCTTCAAATTGGATAAACATCCAAAATGGATGCAAGACCTTGTTTTCACACAGGATTTATTTACTTTTTAAAATGGAATTGCACTAAATATTAAGGACTCTTAAAGTTTTGAGCTCCATCTGATGGATTGTTTTCGTTTCAGATCCCGCGATGGGCAATGCCGGCTACACTTGCATACGCCGCACATTCTGCTGGCTCAACATCATTCTATGGGCAAGTTATTAACTAAAATACCCTACTAACTACTAATAAGTTGGCTTAAAATACGCACCTCTATGGCGCATTCAGAGAACATGGTAATTTTAAATTTGTTGCCAAGTAAACATTTCTGGAGAGATACACATTTCACCCCGAGAACGGATATGCGGCATCAGAATCGCAGGCAAAATCAAAATCAGTAGGTAGGGCGGCTAATCAGAGCCACAACTTTGCCGTCGTCTGCGGCGGAAGTGTCTTTGTGACAGCATGTTGCATTGTCTGAGCGCCTGTCATTGACTTTTGCGTTTGCTTTTGGCTTTGCTTTCAGTTCAGTTTCAGTTCAATTTCAGCTCAGTTTCAGTTGCCAGCTCGACGCAGACTTTGGCGGCGAGTTTGCCCTTAGCTTTCTGGAGCTGCAGCTGCAGCTTCCGTCCGCTTTTGTTTTTGCTTGCCACTGAGGCTCCCCCGAACTCCTCCCTGAAAATGTCAGATGTCAGCCGTTGTAAACATGCAACAGTTTGCAATCGAAGGCTCTCCATTCGGCTGTCCATCGGGGGAATTATCTGAAAGATAGATCCTGCAGCAAATGGCAATTAATCAAGGTCTGTGTCCAAGTGACACTGGACGGGACAATTGACTCGTTGATTTATATCACATATTAAGCTTTTTGAGTCCTTTAGGTATGCAGCTCCCTCTCACTTTTCGAGCATTCTGCTGGGTAATCAGTGCCTTTCTAATTTCTATTTTCCATTTTCCAATTCCCAACCTGACCCATTGCAGCTGTGTAGCTGTGCGTTCTTAGGAGCGGGACTCTGGTTGCGACTGAGCTACGCGGGATACGCCACTTTGCTGCCCCAGCACGCCGGTCTGAGTGCGGACACCATCTTCATGGGCATCGGGGGCACCGGGTTTGTGGTCAGCTTCTTTGGCTGCTGCGGCGCCTGGGTGCAGTCCCGCTGTCTCCTGGTATTGGTAAGTAAATCGGGGGTAAATCAGGGTCAAGGGAGAGGATTCAGCTCATGGCATACATATGGTACATGTCGAATTAGTGATCTATGTACCATTTTCTTTCGGTGCAAAGCCATTCAATATCAAATCTACCCGCAGTACTTCATGCTGATTGTAATGCTGTTCATGAGCGAGTTCCTGGTTGGCTCCATCGCCTTTCTCTTCCGCGGCGGACTGGGACGGACTTTGGCCAACGAGCTGCGCTTCGGGATCGAGCGGCACTACAACAGCAGCGATCGGGGATCTCTGGTGGCGCCTTCGGTGGCCTCCATTTGGGACAGCGTGCAGCAGTCGGTGAGTGGTGCCTTTCGCTTGTTGCCCAGTTCCACGTGCCTATTGAAACGTGATCCCTTTTGGCAGTTCGAGTGCTGCGGCGTCTCCTCCTACGAGGATTGGTATGACATCCAGTCGTGGCCAGGCAGGCGCTGGGTGCCCGAGTCCTGCTGCAGGACCCTCTACGACCAGCGCCAGGTGCTCACCGAAGGATCCGGCGACGGAATGATGCGTCCCGACTGCGGCAGGTGACTATTTGTTACATAATTTCGAGAAGCTAGCCACTATACCATTATTTCGCCACCTCTAGATCTGAGAACCCGTCGCTGTGGTGGGACAAGGGCTGTGCCCACTCGCTGCAGAGCTGGTTCACTGGCCAGCTGAACGTGGTGGGCGCGGTGGGACTGGGCATCGCCTTCGTCCAGCTGTTCGGGCTGATCACCTCGATGCTGCTCTTCTGCACGGTGAAGCACAAGCGGGCCTCGGACACCTACAAGTCGTACTCCCCGTCGATCGATCCTCAGACCCGCACCAGCAGTTGGGAGGATTGAACGCGCCTGTGACGGTGGTGGGCGGACTTCTAAATTGGGGGGTTGGGGTCGGCCCCCCGAACTCTCTGTCGCTATCTCTATTCCTTTTGTTAACTCTCTTAGTTTCTAATTTATTCTGCGAAATGTGCCAAAAATTAATTTAATTCAAAGTGTATTTTTTTGTTTTTTTGTTTGTAATCTGTAGGCGAAGACAAGTCGAACAAAATTGAACTGGCAGCAAGATGGCAGATTCGCACTGGGCGCAGTGTGAACATGGCATAATGCTGCCGGTGAAACCAGTGAATCACATATTTAGTTAGCGGTGTATCCATATTGTGATGTGCTCTCTAGTAGTATAGTATAAGGCCCAAGGCCCGAAACGCACCTAGAACAGGGTATATTGCGTTCCATACTTATCAGGCTGGCTGCTTAGCTGCACGAGTACCTGACATACGAGTATATACAGCTAGTGTGAGTCGGGATCCTTGGACCTGGATATGCTTATGCTCGTAACCCTTCAACTAAACCAATATATCAACTATATATTTATACATAATTATACAATACTTATGTTACTTTATGGAACTCTGTAGTATTCGAAATAGCAGAAACCGCAACTGCCCGAAAAGCGTGAGGAAAGCGAGAAGAGAGGACGAAGTGGAGGAGGTGGGAGCAAATAGTTAAAGCAAATATTACATGACTACTATGCGTATGATTATTTTATTCATACATACAAATATTTATATCGAAATGCATTCCTACACAACATGTTCGTGTTAAGTTACAAATAAATTAAAGTATTTATTTAAATTACAAGCCATCACAGGCCCACCAATTTGCCTCCTATGATATCCAATTGAGCCGTGATCCCCTTCGTCACGCTGCGCGCCAACTCTTTGGGCTTCTGCAAGAGAGAAATGGGGGCAGAGAGTGGTCAAGAGAGGGAAAGCTGGAGCTGGAACTGACCTTGCTCAAAGCGAAGCACACGGCGCGACTAATTGCATAAGCAGTGCCAGCGGGTCGTGGTACTGTCAGTCTGGCTTGAAAATAGCCAAGACTCAAGGACTTGCAGTATACTGACTGCTAAGGCCGTAAGTTAATAGCTTTCTTTCGTTCGCATGCATAACGTCTTATTTAAATTTTGTTTGGCTGCTGAGCCGGTGCATCGCTGGGACCATTATGCAACGTGTGTGCGAACGAATTGACCAAGAAACAGGGCAAACAAACACATCAAACACAGGCCGCAATTTCGGCACTCCCTCTCACCTGAATAAAGGTGTTGAGCAGGTTGGAAAAGGCCTCGTAGCCGTTGACAATGGATCGCGAGATGCCGTCGAACATGTCGCCGTTGTTGCCGTACTTCTCGTGCTCACTGATGGAGTCCAAAATGGGAACGGGCTGAAATCGAAAGTGGGTCCTAGTGACTCTTTGCTTTGGGGGCTATATATGGGCCACATCACTTACCTGCGCCAAATCGGCCAGCTTCTTTTGGCTGTTGTCGTACACGCTCAGCACCTTCGAGGGAATGGCCTCCTGCTCCAGATTCACCGATTCCGCCGTTTTAGCCGGAGTCGGCAGGAGAGAGATCTGCCGGAAAATAAGGATAGTCACTTTCGGATTTTTAAAGTATACCCAGGTTACTCACCTTGAACCCGGCCTCGCTGGCCTGAGCGTGGGTGGACTCCGCGGAGCTATCGGCGGCATCGAAGGCATCCTGGGCCCCGAAGTCGGCGGCCGAGACGCGGGCGTCGATTGGCGTTGCGCCATCGGGCGTGGCAGGAGCTATGGGCACCGCACAGATGCAGTGCATCATGGCCAAGAGCAGGAGCAGAATATGCATCTTCTCAGGTTGCAGCATTGTAGTTTGTATGTGCGGAGAAGGGGGAAAGCGCCCAACTGTGTGGTTTTATAACAAGGTGAAAACTTCCAAACCCAAATCCCAGGTTGAGCTTCGATCCGAAGTCTCTCGAGTCCAAAATTCAACTGAATAGCTGCGTCTGCGCAACGATTTTATTGGTTTAACCCGACCACGAGAGTCGCCGCTTTGGACATTGAGCCACGATCGTTTTGGCTTTAGTTTGGGTTTCAGTTGAGCTCAGGTTTTCAGGGGGCAATCGGGGGTAAGCGACTCGTGGAGCCGCTGCATAGTAATGTGTGATTATTACGTTGCATAAAATGCAAACGTTTAACCACGAAAATATATTACTAAAATAATATAAATTTAATAAGAGTGTTTAAAATTATGTTTGAGATCTGAGTAGTTCACTTGTTCAACTTTAGGAAAACTAAAATTTTATCGATTGCCTTCTTTATATCGCGAGAGCCGCCCAAATTTTTTCCGACAGTGTAGCGTATTGATCGTAACGGTAATGACAACAACAAATAGCCATAAAACTGTAACAATAACAACATAGGCGAAATCTGCAACTTGTTGCTGTCAACAAATGTTGCCGTCATTCTGTCGCAACAATGAGGAAGGAAACTCGGTTTACTTGGTTTACTCAGTTAGTTGGTCAATCGGTAGCCTCATCCCCCACATACTCCCGCCAGTCCATCCGTAAAACCCCCGCGACACATATGCTGGTTGTGTAATTATGACTGCACTGAAAGAAATTCAATCCAAAACACTTTTTATTGATAGGAAAATAAGTTTTCCCGTTTGCCCGGATTTCTTGCCAGTGAATTTGTCGGGTAACAACACCAACGCCGCCCACTTTTACATTTCATGCAACTCAATTAATTAAGAGAGAGTTACTCAGCAACATGGCATATTTTTTTTTTTGCAAAATGTTGGCCAAGTAGTTTTTCTACATATACGGGCTGAGTTATAATCCCTAGGAGTCTGGGTACATTTGAGAGTCTATTATTCTATTATACTTTTACACTAGCTGAGTAACGGGTTTTTGATAGTCGGGAAACTCGACTATAGCATTCTCTCTAGTTAGCTTTTTTAAAAGGTGTCCAAAGCATAGTTTTTACAGCTATCACTAATGTTTCCATTTTAAGTCAAATACTCTGAAATTACAAAATCAAAACTTTATTGAAATAATTTGGTGTGATTATGACCAACTTGAAATGCGTTTTCTTGGCTGGATTACTCCACGTGATCAAGTTCCTGGCGTTTGATTCCAGAAGTCCCAATGCTCCGGCACCGAAGCTACCCTCGCTAATCGTGGGTCTTGCTGCGATGGATCTTATATGGGACAATAACCTCGTTCCACGGCTACTTCAAAATAGTCTGGCAGTGATCAGGCGGATATACGAAGTGATAGTGTCGTACCTGCTTTTGGGACTTGTAATGGTGATTTGGAAGACAGTGGATAATATATGTGTCATCCTATTGAGGATCTTAATAATCGGCATTGGCCACGTATCGGAGTCCAACTATGAAAACAACGAGAGCTACTGGGTGGGCACTGTTACTGTGCCGTTGTCCCTCCTGATCCTTGCAATTGCCGGCCAAGCCACTGGCCATTTCCCCGTGTTACGCCGTGTTCAGCTGCACTGGAAGGAGTCCTTGAGGTACATACATTAATCGCCATCCGACGAAGAAGCTGCGCCGCATCGTGCCGATTCTGAAGGAGCACAGGGATCGGGAACGACGACAGCGTAGGCAATAAAGTGAATCTTGTGATAGACACGCGAATTCAATTGGATTCGCTTATTTTATACAAGAAACAAGAAATCATAATATTTGAAGTGCTTTTATTTAAATTACAAAATAACAACTAAATTTAAAGCACTCGCTCATTTGTATAACAAGTTCCGTAGAGCGAGGCATTGGACCTGGCCAACGTGCTCATCTTGCCGCCATGCAGACCTGTTGAGGATTAGGGTTAAGCGAGGATTGACAATGATACTTTGAGGGAATACACACCATCCTTTATGTACGTTTTATAAAAATTTGCAAAAAAAATGGAAACCTCTTGAATCTTCCAGGTTTCAGCACAGCTGGATAGGGAATTTAGTTAGGAATTCAACGAGACATGGCATTTCAGCTTTGGACAACTATTTTTATTGCTATCGCAAACATTCTGCAATTGTTTAGCAAAAAAGAAACAAGATTATGTGGCCTCCCCATTTCCTTGTGGTTTGGGTGCGTCCCCACTTAATTAAAAGTGTCTTCGGAGACTTATTCTCGTTCATATCAATCCCTATCACTATCACTTGAGGCGATATCTTTACGGCTCTAATGTAATTGGGATTTGGCCGACGCTGTTTGCCAGCTGACGCAAGCAGCTAAATATTTTCATTTTCTTATCAGTTTCGCTTTTGTTTATGTGTAGAGACACTATTTTATATACAAGGTACATATGTATATGCTTTATTGGAAACACACACACTTGCGCGTGGCTTATTTACAGTATTTGTTAAATAGTAGCAACTAGTGACACAATATTTCCAACAAATCGTAATCAAATATAATACAAATTAGATGTAAAAAAAAAATTGGTATAAGGTAATGGATATGGTTGATATGGAAAATAGCTGCACGTCCGATTTTTGTACTCTCTTAGTTGATTTCCTCTCAAAATCATCGAGCGTATTGCACAAAAGTAGTGTCGAGAAGACCCCAATCAGTTGCCGAACTTGATGGACTTTTCCGTCTGTTGGTTGGAGCCGTGATTAAAGCTGGCGCTGCTCCGATTGCTGCCGTTCTTCAGGATCCCATTGGAAGCGGGCTCTCCATTCGTTTTGCGTAGTGTTTCCCGCTTCCCCGTCGTCCTCTGATCCCCATACTCCCCAATGGTCACTGTGCCCAGCCGCAGGGTACGCCGCTGCTGCTGACTCGTGGCCACATCTCGGCCAGATACCGATTCGCTTCCTTGCGGGGATCTTATCTGGACGGCATCGTAGTCGGGCTGGGGCGTGGCTGGTGGTCGGAATCCGCCCACACTTATGCTGGCACTGCGCATGGGCGACATGGGTTGCTTGACCTTGGCCAAGCTGCCGTTGCCCAGCCCATTTGCACTTCCGCTTCCGTTCGCCGCTGCGTTTCCGGTCATGAGCTTGATGTGTTGGGGCGGCATCTGCTTTGGCTGCGGATTGGCGAACTGTGGTGGCTGCAAAACAGTTACGAAATCATTCAGATGCGATAACTTTTAAGTGTGGAGAAATGGAGAAATGCAGCCACGTCTTGCCAAAAAATCTAGTCAACATTTATAGTCAGTTGAGGCGGACCACCAAAGAAAAACTAAGAGATTTCGATAAAGACGTTGTACATTTGCATTTCGAATTTGGTGTGAGGTAGTTTATTATTTATTGATAGCTTCAAGACTGGCTTAATCTTAGGACTTAGATCTTCTGGCCTATGGAGTTTCATTTCGGACACGGATCATTCGCTTACCGGTGGCGGCAGTTCCGGCGACCCATTGCCATTCGCCGGATTGACTCCGTTCTGGGGCTGCAGGCGATTGTTGTTACTGAAGTTGCCCGTGTTGTTTGTGTTGCTGTTGCTCCTGTTCCTGCTGAAGCCATTGCTATTGGTACTGTTGATACTATTGCGATAACAGCTCTCGTCGGGCATAATCGAGGTGCGTTTCAGCGTTTCGCCGCGCTCCTGCAAAAAAAATGGCAAGGGAAAAAACCCAGATTAGCAGTAGATCAACAACTAAAAGTAAATATTATTCCCTGAAAATACCTCGTAGGTGGACATGGTCACCAGGGGACGGCCCATGCTAACTGGTCGCATGGTGGGCATGACACCTGACCCATCCCCGCCACCCGATCCACCGTTTTTCACGCGCAGCAAACTCATTTCCCGGCCGTAAAGCGATCTGTCCGCCAGCGAGCTCTTGCCAAGACTGGACAACTTCGGCGGCGCAGTTTGGTTCATCGTTCATCGGCCGACGTCTCGTCGATTAGATAAGGCCATTGAGGGGTAGTCACTGAACAGTCAGCCCCAAAATATACCCATTCACCCCGCCTGTTTGCTCTTGGCCATTTGTTTGCCCGATTTTGTTTGGGTTTCTCTAACATGCTCTCTCGTTGGCTTGTCACCCGCACCGTGAGTCATCCGCCCATTTGGCTGAGTGCGGAACTCTGTCCAAAATTGGCCAGGAATCGCAGCTCACCATGTCCGCTGAAGAGCCATCGATAACAATTGGAGTGTCATTGGGCAAACGCAAATATTTGATTGATTTTCGCGGAACTGCAAGTGTCCCGTCATCCATAAAAATTACGATGACTGCGATGCTCGTTCTAATTGCCGTTTAAATATGCAATCACTTAATACTGCAGATTTGTATGGACTCTGCAGACAGAAGTTATAATTCATCGACGGCCCAAACTTTTATCGAGCACCTTATCAGCACTCAATTAGCCAATTCCCAAATTATGGCCAACTAATTCAACCAACCGATGGGTGCAACAATTCGCATTGACCATTTAGTCACTGATCCTAATCACCGCCACATACATATAGCTCTGTTATATGGCCAATGCAATCTGGAGGGTCTGCTGTCGCGGCGCTTATCGATTTGGCCGATAAGATGCCATCGCCAATTCATTATAATGTAGTCTCCCCCCTTCAAATGCTAGCTCCATAAGTGGCCAGCTACTTGAGTTGCTGCTCGGTTGGGTAATATCAACAACAAATCAACAATGGGCTGGGAATGGTTGTCTTGAGATGACAGAGGGGGAATCCAGGGGGATTCGAGGGGGCTTCCAGCCACTGGCCCACGACAAGTGCAGTCTGTGGGGCTGGCTCACTTGACCTTTGCGAGTAGCCGACAATCAATGGATTGGCGATGTGGCTGCTGCGTTTTGGATGTTGCTGCTAGATGTTGCTGCTTGCTCACCTTGTGCTCGCTCTCATGGAACCCGTTCCTGAACATTCGCTGGTGCGCCCGCTTGAATTCGTCCATCAGCGCCGTGTGCTGATCTCCTCCAGCTCCACTTGAAGCACCTGCCCCACCTGCTCCTCCGCCGCCCGTCAAATTGCTAATGCGTTCGCTGCCCTGCAGTGTTGCAGCCACGCTAGCAACATTCGCCCGCTGGCGATGCGACACTTGGCCGCCGGAGCTGCGGTGCCCTCCATTTCCATTGTGGCCCGTCGGCTGACGATCCACGTTTCCATTTCCATCCCGATCTCTATCTCGATTGTGGCGCTGTTGATGCTGCTGCTGCTGCTGCTTCTGCAATGATTCCAATTAGTTGCTGGTGGAGTAATATTTTTGCCATATTTTCAAGAGATTCAAAACGAAAGCGAATGACTTACGTTACTTAATATAAATTTAAGAACATTTTTTCAAAGTGCAGTACCAACCTCTTTGCGCTTCTTGAGCTCCTCGGTTATGGCACTGGAGAGACTGCTGCCCACTGAGCCACTGGCATTGGCTCCTTCATTCATGGCCGGCGGCGGTGGAGCAGGTGCAGCGATGACCCCTCCTGATCTTGATCCTGATCCCGAAGATCCAGCAGATCCGCTTGATAATCCTGTACCGGAACCAGCGGAATTAACCGGCCTCAGATGGCTGCGCTTCATGGTGGTTGAATTGCGGGAGGGATTAGATGGATTCGATTGTGGCTGCTGACTGCGGCCGGAAGTTCCGCTGGCAGTGGATCCGGAGCCCGAAACGGAACTGCCACCGGAACTGGCTATATATGTGTTGTTTATAGAAGTCCCATTCTCCGTCAACTTTATGATGGTCTTGTTCATCTGCTTGTGCACCTCGACGCCCTGCGACCAATTTGGACTACCTGCCCCAGGTCCTGAGCTTAAGCCACAGCCTCCTCCACCTGCTCCGGACTCCTCCCTGACCGCCGTCAATCGCTTGGACTTGGCGTCCGCCCAACAAGGGCTCTGATCTCCCGTCACCGAACTGGCAGAGCTATTGTAGCCACTGGATTCACCCGGGAAGAGGTCACATCCGGCCGCCGTGCGCACCACCATGTCCAGCTTGCTGCTGCTCTTCATCACGGCCACGGCCTCGCTAAAGAGGACGTCCGAGAAGTCGATGCTGTTGACGCTGAGGATCTGGTCACCCGGCCGTAATCCCGCCTCCCGAGCCACACTCCGATCCTTTGTGAACTGTACGAAGATGCCGGGCTTCCACTCGGGTCCCTTGCAAATCCCCAGTCCCAGCTTTGTCCTCGGCGCCACATGGAGGACCACACTGATGTCCCGGCTAGCGCCGCGCCTTTCGCCCTTGAAGGAACTCTCCGAGGGAGTGCCGCTTACGCTGGGCAACTTCACCACGCTCCAGGATAAGCGTTCCTCTGGTAAGCTAAGAAGTTGTATACTTAATAAGACTAATTTGCATTGTTTAAAGATCAATTGCCCTTACTCCCTCACAGGCAGCATTCCCACACCACGCACTTTCAGGGTCACCCGATCCTGGCCAGCCACCAGTTGGATGAACTCCTTGTGCACGGCGTCGTCCAGACGAAAGCCATTGATCCGCAAGATCTGGTCGCCAATCTGCGGGAGAAAGCAATGCGTAAATGGAAGACCTCGCCCTGGAATCCGTCACGTAGTGCTACGTGATCGGAATTTTCGGTTGACCCACTGGCGCCCCAGTGACTTAGTGACCCACTACTTACCCGCAGACCCTTCAGCTGTGCCTCGCCGCCGTGCTCCACATGGGACACAAAGAATCCGGTGCCGTGTTCCCGTCCGCCGCGCACCGTGAATCCGTAGGTGCTGCCCCTTTCTGGTCCGCCAACCAGGAGTCGCCTCTGATGCGGCCTCACCAGTCGCAGAACGCGGAGGCGGGAGCTCGCCGGAATGGCGCACCACGAGGAGGCCGCCGTGGTCGTCAAGGTCATCACATCGCTGGACGCCGAACTGGTCGTCGATCCCTGCATGCTGCTGCTGCAGTCCGTCGACGCCGAGTTGGTCAGCGATGCGGATGTGGATATCGAAGCCGAGGCTGCTGTCATCGTCATCATTATGCGGGATGTCTTCACAGGCAGCTGCAGCAAAGGAAAACAAAATTATATTGATTGGAAGATTCTTTGAAATGATAATATTAGAGTATCTAAAGGTGAAAACTGACGGGATAATAATTCGGAAGTCTAAAAACTCATAATGCATACCCTATCCAGCTCCTATCACTCAGAAATCGAACTTGAGGAGTTGCCAAAAAGCGAATTAAGTGAATTCCGTGCGAAAGTTGAAGAAAGTGGGGAGTGTCTTCCCCCTTCTCAAAAAACAATGTCCGATTCGCGACGTGAACAGCCTGACAAGTAATGAACGTGGCAGAAGCAGCAGAATGCAAGGCGAGACGAGACTCAAGTTTAAGTACATATGTACATACAAATGTACATACATATACATAAAGTGAGCAAAACTTGAACTTGCAATCGAAAATTTCCCGAATTGGGTCACACGCATCGGCAGAGGCGGTGCTGCTGGTGGCTTGGGTGCACTGAGCAAATTTCCATAGTAAGGTAACTAGCAGTTGTTATATAGTTGGAAAAACAAATAAGGAGGTGCCCAGTTTTTTCTCCCGGTGTAGAATTGGTGCTGCTGGTGGTGGTGCCTGCTGCTTTCACGCACCACTGCCAGTTGGTGGAGCTTGTGAGTTGGTAAGCCAGAGATCTGAGGCGATTTACATTCACTGCCGCCGCCGCCGTCGCATAATTTCACTTTTTCACGTAATTCTACGCTTCACTTGCAGCCCGAAAAAAAACAAAAACAAAAACAAAAAGCGCGAAAGAAACTGGGGAAAATTATAGAAATTTATTATTGAAATTATGCGCCTGCCCCCGCCGGGCCTTGCATTATGCACTTCGATTTGGAGCGAATCAGCTATTTGTTAGCTGCCCCAGCTGCCACATAAATCATTTACTTCGCCAAAGTTCAACTCACTTACCAGCGACCTGAAGACAATGTGGGAATGGGGGATCGCGGATTGGAAGGGGGAAAGGTGGAGGTGATGCCGAGATGTGAACCCAAATTGCCTCAGTTACCCACTTACTGCGAACCACTGACGCAAGTGGCAATTACTTGGATCAAAACATTTATAATTGCCCGCCGCCTAATGGGGAAATATGAATCGGAATTTTGAATTGCAATCCGAATGGGAAAGATATAAATCATTCGATAATCGGGAGCTGGTTGGTTATGGCAGAGATTATGGCTGAGGAAAAGTGTGTCGAATGGAAAGATAATTGCAAGACATAGAATTGGGTTGTGTGATTGATTTTAATGGGATATACATATATGCTCGGCAAAAGTTTAAATAGTTGCCCGCAAATGGCATAAGTGATCGATTACTTATCGAGCTATCAGCAGACTATTATCGGAATTGTGTCATCAAAAGTAAACGATTTAGCCATTTTTAATCTGCTGTCAAATCAAGATTGCTGTCATCTGAACAAATTGTTTAAGATACATAGTTACATGATTCCAAAACTAATTGGGCCATCGAAGTTCGATTTGTAAGCGCTTGTTAATAACCAAAAGCTGTGGCTGTTAATTAAAAACTCCAAGGGTGAGGATTTCTCAATTCATAACAAAAAGCGATTATACTTTAAATCGTTTGGCTAAACGAATAAAGCCAATCCAACAGTCGACAGACATTGAATTGGATTGAAAAGCATTGATAGAAATATGTGCATTCAGCCCACATCCGCTGGCAATTTGACATCCCAGCCATTCCGCCGATTAACGACAATTATCGGTGGTTAAGTTCAGACCCAGACCCAAATACCCGGGCTTTTATCTCGATAATGGAGGAGTTTCCCGACCTGCCAGACAAAGATCTTGTTTAGCGATGTCGATGAAAAGCGGCAGCATGCAACCAGCAACCTGCTGCTTGCAACATGGAACTGGCAGACGGCAAGCTGCTGCATCCACTCCCTTTTCCTTTCGACAGTTAATAACAATAGAAAGAGAGTAATAGTAATAATAATGATAATCTCTTTCTGTGGCCGCCACGAATTATTTGGCAGTTACAATTAAGTTTCGACAAACAACTGCAGCGGCGGCAAGAAAGCGGCAGCCAAAACAAAAGCAAAAAGGCCAACATCTCTGACGGCCTTTCACCTGTTGGATGTCGAGAAAAGCAACTGCCTCACCGCTCAATACCCCGTTTGACCCCCCTTTTGACCCCTGCAATTAGTTCTAATGAGTTGCTGCTGCCGCTGTTGCTGCTGCGGCATCTACAACTTCCTGTCACGCCTCAGATATCCACCTTTCCCCTCCCGGTTTTATTTCTTTTTTTTGCCCCACCGTGTTGACACTTTCCGTTCGGTTTCCGTTTGGCAATTGCTCAGCTTTTGCTTAGACTTTAATTGAAAAGCAAAAAAACGAGGGGCAGACATACAAAACAAGAGAGAAATAAAAATAACAAGCCTTGACCACTGGCTGATTTTTATTTCCATACGAATTTCATGCTTGGCCATTTCTCGGAAATGTGCAAAGAAATTTTCTCGGCAACGCTTCAAAAACAACAAGTAAAAATCTGCTTTTATCGCCTTGTTTTCGGTTGCGTCTTCTTAGGCAGCCAAAATGTAGTAATTATTTGTGGACATGACTTTCTCTGCACATATGCACATATATATACTATATGCATACTTTTCAGTTGCCCAGCATCCAGTTGGGATTTTCCATACAGACATTTAGTGCCCTGCCTCTTCTACCGGCTCACGTAGCACAACGGTGTGTTCTTCGCATTACATGTGCGTGACAAGCGCGTTAAGTGCTTTCCCATTCGGATCGAGATGGAGATTCGTTCGACTCGCATTAACAACGGGTTCTCTTTAAACTGATAATCACGCCCGACTTTTGTTTCAGTTCAGCTTTGATTGCAGCTCGCAATTTCACTCGAAAATGTGTGGAGTACTACTCGTATATACAACGATGATTTCGTTTGCCCTGCGTCATGATCGAGGGAAAGTCGTAAAGGTCCCCGGTGATCGATCGGGTTCTATGTGTCCCATGGGTGTCAACGCGTATTGGTATTGAATGATTTATAGCCCAATTCGTAAGTGCGTGTGGATAATAGCCCACTTACAAGCACAAGCAGTTGGTCAAGGTATGGAAAATGCTTCTCTATAATCAGTTTTGAATAGACTAGCTACCAATTTATCAAATAACATTTTAAGTTTTTTAACTATTACTTATTATTATTTATTATTATTTACGCATTTCACGACCAGCACACTGCAACAGTTGTGTGAAATCTTCAACATAAATTATCTAAAGTCAAGGGCGATTGACAAACGCTTGATGTTCACTTGGCTAATCTTTCAATCGGCGTTTTCTTGTAGAGGGAGACATCCATTACACATCCACGGCGTGCCATGTCGAATTCCGTAGCTTTGGATCGTCAAAATGACTTATCTCGCGTTCGTTGCCTAAGTCTTTCGATTCACAGATTGCAGCAACGAGGGAAACACGGGTTTGTTACTACTGCTGCTGCTGCTGATACTGCTCTGCTCTGCTTTGCCTCTAATTATGAGTTCATTGGGCATGATTTAATTGCCCAACAGCACAAAATGAAAATATTTGCACGTTTGCATGCAGCATTTCTCCATATTTTCACATTTGAATAGGCAGGAGCAGCACGGCAGCTGCCGAGCGAAATTACAATAAATAAAAGAGAAATTTCTGTCGAATTTGTCGTCCGTTGGACACACACGTGTGCGCTTGAATTGCTTGTATCTTGCATGTGGCATATTGCATGTTGCATGCTGTGGTAGTGTGGTACTGCCACTTCTACTGCTGCTGATGATGCGCACCTGTGCCCAGGCTTTTACTTCCGCCGCGGCAATCAGGCAAACGCACGACTGACAACGTGACAAATTGTCGATAATCTAAGCAGCAGCAGCAGCAGCTGCTGCAGCATCCTCTCCTCCTGCCGACTGTCGAGGCATTTTTCTGGTGAAAACTCCGCTTGCCGAAGCTTATCGCCAAATTTGCAAGCAATGTCAAACGTGGGTTATGCCACCGAGGAGGATGCGCCATGGCCATAATCGTGATGCAGCGCCTCAGCAACTCCATAAATACCAAATGCGGCTGTCGTGCGCAAGGAAGCCAACGGCAACTGGCAACTGTCGACCAGCATCCCAGCACCCAGCAACTTGCAACGCGGCTGGCTGGGAATCTGCTCCTTCGTCTGGAGAAAGCGCCTTGTGCACTTTTACTCCGGCTCATTTTAATTGCAGAACATTAACAGCGATGTGTGGGGGTTAAAGGAAGGTGACTGCGCCTATGTCGCCTGCTTTCACCTTCAGCCAATTAAGTGCAGCTTATGCAACAGCCAAAAAGGATTGCTTCACACATCGGACGCAAGAGAAAGGGCATACCTGGAGATGCACTCCAAGTCACACGAAAGTCTGAGGCATTATTCAGCTACTTGTTTTCGTACCCAGCTAATGTAAGAATGAATAATCTGAAAACAGTTTCCGCCTGGGAAAATCGAAAATAAATATTTGTGGCCATAAATCGATTGAGTTTATGTGGCAGCATTAAGCGCTTTGCGTGTGTGTGGCAATGGGACACAGCCAAAATACCCAGGTGAAACCCTCGGCTGGCAAAACAATTTAAATTTTGCGCTTCAAATCATTCGGAGTTTGATTGCGTGCAAGATGAGCTTGCCACCGCTGCCTGCCTCTCATTTGCCTGATTGCGTCAGCTGGAAATTGGCAGTCACAGCAGCAGCAGCAACACCAGCGACACCAGCAACATTCCCGCCCAGCAGCTGCACAATGGGCAAATGGCTGTTTACTTTTGCTGCCCACTGTATCTTTTGGCGGCGAAATGCAATAGCAGCAACACTAGAAACACTGGAAACACTGCTGACTAGCTGCAACATCATCGGTGGCAAGCTGCAACAATCGCATCATCAAGCGATGCCGTTGCTGCTATTGAACTTTTGCTATTTGGCCAAGATTCCCACACACCTGCTGCAGCATTGAGTTGTTGTTGCAGCTGCGACTTTTGTTGTTGTTGCTGCTGCGGCTGCTGCTGCTGCTGCTGCTGCTGCTGCCACCCACTTGCAGCGTGTGAAACGTTGAACAACTTTTTGTCCAAGGCGTGACACGAAACTTTGTTTCAAGTACGTTTGCCGTGTGTTGCGCCCTGCAGCAAAATGATGGGTGCCGCTAAAAGAGCCAAGAAAATAATGATGAAAAAACAGAGGGTGTTGCAAAAGGGGTAAATGACCGCTGATGGCGGCAAAAATTGAATTGTTTTGCATAAATTGATGTTTCACCGTAGCCGTTTTCGGTTTCAGTTGCAATTGTGTTTGTTTGCATTCGAGGGTGTTGGTTTTAATTGAAGTGCCATGCTGGCCCGTTCCTACTCAACTGCACTGGTAAAAAAACAAGATGAGGTGGTCACTTTATAAACAGATTTGAAGTATTTGAAATAGTTAACGGTATCTTTTTGAATGCGATTTATTTTTCTCCCAGTGCAACTGGGTTTGATTTCCCAATACATCGCCGAATTGCTAGACATTTGAAAAGAGACCGCACATTTCCCATTTGACTTTGTTCATTTACCTTGTGAATATGACAAAATGAAGCTGACAATGGGTAGCTGATATGCTGATATTATTGTTGTTTTTTTTCCCTGTGTACCCCCCTACTCCAAACCCTTTTTTTGTCCAAGTTGCCCACGCGAAACAGCTGCCCAAACTCAACGAAGACGAAGGAGATTCAGCTGCAGTTGGAAACGGGGGGCAGGAGATGGAGATCGGAGATGGAGCCACAGCTGGCGGACCAGCTGCCACTTCTGGGTATTTTTCCGTGGGCGCACGAGAGGATTGGCGGCGGAGCAAACTGGATTGAATGGGCGCGGCATTGGCCGAAGCGATCTGCAGATCATCATCTTCTTGCCACAGCGAAAGTTGCAGCGAGATCTTGCCGGGGAATTCTAGAGCAGCACAGCCAGTAGTACCCATTGCTACCCTGTATCCACGGGGGATTAACCATTAAACAACATCGTTATGACACTCTTTCTGCAAACCTCTTTCTTTATACTATTTTCCACCTAAAGAAGGCATCCCACTGTTAGAATGTTGAGAATTTCCGTTTGTCTATGTAAATGAATATAAAAATATTTTCCGCTAACATGGTATTATAATTATAATTACTTTAGAAAAACATAACTAAAGAATTTATGCAAATTAGGATTGGGTAAAATCATGGGAAACCCTAATTACCGTAGCACAAACCAAACAGTAAGCAAACGTTTACTTTTCGCTAATTTAGCAATGGCTGCTAGTGGGTTAAGTTGGCTAAAAGGCTTATCCTATGCCACAAATGCCAGTCTTGGTAGACTCGGTAGACCTGGTGGAAAACCCAACCAGTCCAAGAGTCGCCGCCGAATGTCCGTCCTTCTGTTTGTCCGCCAAGTCCGCCTGGCAAAAATGCCATCTGAGGCTAACTGGGCGGCGAGGCGAACTGGTTGCCCAGGCCGTTTGGTGCACCGAAAATATTTGGGAAAGATTTTACAGTATTATATTGATAAAATGGATACAAAAACATAATATGCTTGGCATTGGCATCATTAAGAAGAAACACGTATTCTAAAGATGGAATACAAGGTTTAGGAATAACAGCATATGATATTCTCGAAAATGATGATGATTATGGAACCATTACTGGAACACCAAAAGGGTTTGCATCTAGCAGGATGAATGGTAAGCATATAAAATGTTGTCATCGAACTAAAGCTAGTTCATATCTGGTTCCCAAGGATTTTCTCCGCGTGTGCTGCAGCTGGTGGTGCGGTGGCTTGAATTACAAAAGGAGCTGAGCCGGGTTTCAAGTTAGCCTGGGCAGCCGAAGGCAGCGGCGGCAACCGTTTTTTGCCTCATTGCTTTTTATTATAATTTCAATTTTGTGTATCTATGAGATACGCGCAACGTGAATTGGCATTTTCCATTTGGCAATTTGCATGTGCAATGCAATGCGGGCTCCAAGATCTGCAGAGATCCAGAGATCCAAAGACTCCAATATCCCTGCCAAACAGTCCGGGTAATTAAAGCGCCATTAACGCCCCATCATCATGGGAATGGGTTGCAAATGCTGATGACGATGACGATGACGATGATGACGGGTATCCACGATGACGCGATGGTGGTGGCGGTGATGATGGTGGTGGTGTCCAGGAAATGCAATTAACCGATTGGCCCACAAGCCGTGCTCATTCGAAAGTCGCCGTTTTGTGGGACTCTGTTTGCTGTTTGTTGTAAACTATTTGCTGTTTGTTGTCCGAGCCAAAGTGTGCCTGTTATTGTTATTGCCATGGCTTAAACCCACCGCAGGCCCATTGGCCAGGTGCTCACCAGGTGAGTGCCCGTCCGCGGCTCCAGTGTCCAAATTGCTGGCGTGGATTGCATAAGCGGCCCAGCCAAGATGCAATGATCAATCAGGCGGCCCAATCAGTTAGCCAGTCCATCAATCATAACGAGGCCCTCAGTCGCTGGCTCATTTTCAAGGAAACCGCTGCTGCGTAAACGATTCTACGGGCGGTCTTCGAGAATCTCGTTTATCAGCCGCGAGGCGGACTCTTGGCACATACATATGCATTATCCACTGACCATAGTTTTTCAATCGACCATAAGCCGAAGTACAGCTTTCGACATCAATTTACCACGTGGAATTTCAAATGTTTCAAAATTTCATTTACTCTCTCATGAAAATCCTGCAGGAAGAAGAGATAATTTCCGCATTTGTGATTCTAATAGAAGCAACTATATTAACCATATTCGAAAAATTAATAAATGGCAAACAGGAAATTAGGCATATTTAGAGACAAATTTTTTTTTGTGGACTCAGCGTTGATAGATTCGTGACTTATTTCGGCAGTGAGAACTTTCTTATTTTCATTTCTTGAGATCTTCTCCATGAACTCCAAAGTATTTAGAGCAAGTCTAACACGAAGATACAGCAATAACAATAACAATAACAAGGGCAACAATAACAAACAGTTGAAGGCCGACAATTAACGCGTTATTTATTAATATCTGAAAATTGTGTCGCCCGTTAAGCGGTTTACAGATGACGGCTACCAAGACGACAATATAATGCCAACAAATAACAGCCAAGACAAGGCATTAAGTTACATACATGGCCCGAACACATAGAGTGGAGATGAGTACACCGAAAAATTAGTAAAAATAATCGAAAATAATATGGGTCTTTCTGCCAATATGTTAATATTGAAGATCAAGTCAGTTAATTCAGATTCGGTGCCGTACATTATATGCAAGCCTTTGACTACCAATTATTTTAGAATTCGCCTTTAAGCATTATGTTTTGTTAAGTAGGATTTTTCGCCAACTTATTTTAGCTGTGTACTTCATGGTGGTGCAATTTGCGTAGTTTATTTATTATTTTTTACCTCATTTGCGGTGCGGGCGTCCCAAGAAGAAGAAAAAGAAGCGCCTGAAGAATTCTCCACACGAAGCCTAGCAATTAGAGCGCGGCAGCAATAACAACAGCAACCACTCGCGCACACGCTCGCAGAATTCTTGCTGAATCTCGGATCTCAAAATCGCAAGGAAAAACAAAAGGCAAAAAAAGCGGCGGAAAAGCAAAGAGTCGCGCTGCACTTTACACTTTTGTGGCTTGAAGCGCTCAGGTGAGACAGGTGCAGCGTTTATTGTGCCCGCCAGCACTTTCAGCACTTTTTTCTGGCCCCAAAATGGAAATAATGCACTCCAAAAAAAAATCCAAAAAACACACGCGTTTATATTAAATATATATTCCTCAAGCCGGCAGCGTTGGCGATATTTCTTAATTAGGAATATTTCAAACTCAAAATTAGTCGTTATCTATAAAGGTATACAATGTTTTCCGCTGTGACGACGTGAATCTCGCGAGAGGCGACGACAAATTGAAGCGGTAAATAAATTGGAGCCGTCGTCAAAGTGACCGCGCAGCTGGAAAAGCTCAAGATACCAAAAAAAGCTGTAGCCAAACCAGTTTTCCACACTGCGTTCGCTTTTGCGCAGAAGCTACCAGATGCTCGAACCAGCTCTTTAAACTTCACCACTTGGCGAGCTTTTCTGCGACTTCAATTCAAAATAACATGTTTAGAAATTCTTCATAATTGTATATAATATATATATATATATAAATGGAAGATTTTAAGTTGCTCAATACTGAAGAGGAACAGAGAACTGTGTCTTCGTTTAAGTGATAATTTTTAGTGATCACCACTTACCGCTGATCTGGCAACGTTGGATATACTGTTATCTCCCAAAGCTGCAGTGTGACCAACAAACTTTCGAAGCTCTCCACTTGAAACTCCGCAGTAAAACACACATGCCATTCACATTTGTTTAGTAAAGTTGCGAAAGCGTTGTGGAGTCGTTTATTCTCATTCATGTTACAAATGCACTCTTGGAGAGTTTTAGTAATAGCCTAGCGCGATCGCGGTCTTTTCTTCATTTGTTCTACACTTTCTGCGGGCCTCTGCAACTGCTCTCTTCGCACTTACACTTACAAGTCAATAGAAAGATATAGATTGAGAGAGTCGAGATGGGCAAGTAAATAACACAAGTACATGGTTCTCTATATACTGTATACGACGAAGCGAAAATAAATGTATATTTGTATAGATTTATAATAATAGTATATGTATAGATTTGTAGCGCTGTTGCTAATAGTTTTCACATATAAAAATGTTTCCTTTGTTAGACATTTACAACATTTATATCCAAGTGGCAACTATAATACATATAAGTACATTTATGTATATCAATATATAACTCTTTAGATCTTTATATAGGCATATAACTGTACGTAGCTGTCTGTATATGTAGGTATCGGTATCATTATTAGCTGGGCGCGGGACCAAACGATGGTGGGACAGAGGCAGGGGAACCCGGAGTTCTAAATATGTATATATGTACTGCCCGATTCCCGATCTGCTCCGATCCCTGATATTATGTGGCATGTGTGTGTGGGCGTGAAAATATAGGCTAGTAAGCTTTGATTTGATAGTGCAGCAAGGTGGCTAGAATTTGTTCGGTTACAATACTTCCGATATTTTCCGTATTTTTCTCTTAGGTACGCACACTGGTACAAAAGTATGCAAGTATTTGTTTAAAGGCAGCGCGGGACTACTTGGACACACATATGTTTTTTTTAGTATAGGCTCTATGTGTACGCGTTTGTGATCTAATCGTTAATGGTGGTAATCGTGGATTAATGGGCGGCACTGATTTTGTGTTAGTTAACATTCGCTATAAGTTTACATAGGTTACACTCTTAATAAATATATTTATATATGTATATATATAATTTACTGATTTTAGGGCGGGGCAGGTGCTCGCTGATACATCTTTACAATATTAGAAGTCGAAAAGTGCTGGGAAAGGGGGCGTGGTTGGGGGCTAAGCGGGAGAAGGAGGAATGGGGGCGGGACCGTGCAGGGGCTAAGTGTGAGAAAGTCTTGACTAAATGTAATGTACAGGACTACGTTGTCTACGCTTCATCGTCATATTCATCCTCTAATCACAAGATATCCTACATATCTGATATCCTTGCAATGCATCGACATTGTTGTACTTTCGATAGATTTGCTTTTTGTGCTGGCATGTTGAGCTTTTACTTTGAAATGGTTTGCCTGCTGTGCTGGGAACCGCGGGCGAGAGGGACAAATGGAGAGTCTGCGAATAGTGTGACCAACGTTGCTAGTAAGGCATAGCAATTATTTTTAAAGAAGTTTGTTATATGGTATAGAATGTGCGAAGAAAACAACGAACTGTTCTACGTATTAAACGTATCCCGAAATTTTCAGAAACTGTAATACCTGCTTCATTAGTCAATTAATAATACAATAGTTGAATACTTTACGTAACATCGAGTTAGAAGATAATACTGATACTGATAGCGCTGAGGTATAGATATTCTATATCATAGTTTGCTGGAGCATATCCACTTACACACCACAAATATATATGTAGGCATAGGTAACAAGAACAACACGGACAACACTTTCACATTCTAGGGCACAGCTAAGGACACAGCCATTGCCCATTGATATACTTGTGATATATAGTTGGCCGCACTGAAGCATCAACCCTCCACCGACGGAGAGAGACAGATATAGAGAGTGAGACAGAGAGAGCATGAGATGCAGACGTAGCTGTAAATTAGCCATTTGGGAGCGGGAGAAGGATTACTTTCGGAGGACTTCTCGAAGGAGGAGGAAGGATCCATTAGTAGGGGCAGGGGCTGCGCCTACAGATCAAAATAAAACTCAACAAGCATGGCCTAAAACTGGTTGACCTTCAGCTCGTTGCCCTGCAGCTGGACTAGACGGAAGGCCTCGCGAATAGTCGGGGTCATTAGGAGCTTGAGGTTCTCCTCGGCCTCGCCGGGCAGCGATCGAAGAAGCTCCATGGAGGCCACCACTAGCTGGGCGAGCGCAGCCCTCTTGTAGTTGGAGTCTTTGAGGATGCTGCTGGCTCGCTGCTGCTCAATTTCCGGCGAAATTGACTCCGCCTCCGAGGACTTGGCCTGCCGATTGGTGTCGAACGGATTGCTACGGCATTTGGGCTGGAACTCGCTGATCAATGTGGTCATGGTCACATTCTCCTCCTCCTGCAGCTGGACGCACTTGCTGGGCGAGGTGCTGCTGCCGGATCCGGATCCGGAACCAGAGCCCGTGTCTGTCATCTCGGCATCTCCATTGCCGTTGAGGGAGATGCACATGGGCTTGGTCTGCGGATGGTGGAGCAGTTGCGGTGGCTTCTGGCGCAGCTTGCCCGAACCACTTTCGATCTCATGAAGGGCAGAGTTACTCAAGTACAGCTCACATACCAGATTCCAGGCGTCCTGCAGGCAAAACAGATATCGCACGAAATTCTCCTTCTTCTTCACAGTGGTGGTGTTCAGGCGGGAGCATGACTCCAGAATGAAGTTCAGATCCTCCGGTCCCAGATTATAGACTACAATGTCGTTGAGATGCGAGTCGACCAGCGCTATATAGTAGATCATCCACGAGGAGGTCATCTGCTTATACAGATTCGCGGCGTACTCGATGTTCGACACCTTCTGCATGAGGAACTTGAGGCCGGGTCGCGAATCGAACTCCAGGGCGGACATCAGGTACTGCTTGACACAGCGCAGCAGGATCTCCTTGGAGCGAAAGTCCAGGTCGTAGTCGTGACTGGGTGAAGCCGCCGAAGCGGCATAGTTGTCGAAGATGCAGGTGGACACCGCCTGGGGCACACACTTTAACCGCGACAGGAGCAACTTGGCCACCAGCTGAAGCAACATTTGGTTAGCCAGCAGACCGACCACCAGGTTCTTGAACGGAATCCGGATCACAAAGTTATCCAGGTTCGAGTTGAAGCCATTGTTAAGCGGGTACAAGAGAAACGAGTAGCTCCGGTCGTCTGACAACTTGCACTGCGAGGCACTGGGCGTGGGAGCCTGATTCTGACCTGGTTCCCGCTGATTGTCGGACAGGAAGACCTGCTGGGCCAGCGCATATATCCTGGCCAGCTCTTCCAGGCTGCTATCCCGTCGGGCAGCCACCTTCACGTTAGCGCAGTCCCCGTAGAAACTATTCGACTTCTCGTGGAAAGCGAACGACAGCTGACGCAGCGGAGCAATTGTCACGGTGCAGGCGCGATGGATTGCAGAGCAGGCGATCATCCACTGCGATTCATTGAAGAGCATGCCGGTGGAGAGGATCACATGCTTCAGACAGGAAACCGATATCCTAGCGATCGCCTCCTGCGACTGAGCAGCACACTCGATTAGGACCAGCAGCAATTGCTTCAAAGCCAGCGTGGCCGAACCCGAGATCTTAGTGGGCGATTCTATTAGGTTCGATCCGCCTCCTCCGACACCTCCTCCATTCTTCTGCTGCTCCTCGCTAGCGGAGCTGGAGCTACTGTCGTACTGCTGAGTGTAGCCACAACCGTGATCTTGTACAGACGGCGACTGCTGCTGCTGCTGCTCTCTTTCTATTCTTTCCGTCACGAACTTCAGCTTGGAGTACAGAAGATTGTCCGCGGGATGAACTATCTGCGCCAATCGCGTCTTGGTTCCCGCTCCTAGACGCCGTTGCTCCGGCACCGATTTCTCTATGAACTCTACTACCAGGTCGGTGGTCATGCAGCAGCAGTGTTTAAAGTTCTTCTCTACAAGCTGCCAGGAGGAGCCCGTTTTGTTGATGTACCTCAGCCAATCCTGAATCATTGGCACCAGCAGGTGATTGATGCAGTAGAAACCGAAATCGATGCCCGGGCTGGCCAGCAGGTTCTTGAACAGCTTGAAGATCGTTTGCAGGATTGGCGCCTGGTGGGAGTAGGGACAAACAATCAGCGAGTTTGTGAGCCCATCGAGCAGCAGGAACCAAACTTTGAGCACACCCGACGGCTTGTCCATCTCGTCAATCTTGACAATGGTGTCCTTATCGATGTGCAGAGACCTGTAGGATATCATGTACTGCTCATTCCGCGTCTGCAGATAATCGTTCCCGAAGTAAGTAAAGTTCTCCATCGAACTGGGAATATTCGCGTCAATGATGTGCGTGTAGGAGATGCCCTTGATCTTGTACGTCGAGTGGAAGTTGGGACACTTGGGCATACTGTGCATGAAACCAAGGATACTGGAGCACCGCTCCAGGAAGCGAAGAGTCTCGTGGAGGAAGTCCGTGGGCCGGAAGGTGTTGTCCTCCTCCTGCTGGCCACCACTCGATGTAGTTCCTCCCGCTGCACTTCCACCCCCACCGGAACAGGCATTGTTATTTCCTCCTCCAGAAATCTCCAGATAGGACAGCAAGCACAGAATGCAATCCAATCCGGCGTTGGCAAACACCAGCGTGTTGTCCGAGTCGAGGAACACCCGGAAGATATCGATGATGTTGCTCATGTTCAGCATCCGGCTTCGAGCATTCCGAAGCGTACCAAACAGTGGTCGCCATCCGGATCGGATCTCTGTGCGGTGCGCCTCCACCACCTCGTATAGACAGGCCACAATCTGATCCTGTACATCCACATCCGTATCCATGCTCAGCAGATTCTCGAAGGGCTTCAGCAGTGCCTCGTTGAAGTGGAAGTACGGCAGCTCTGACTGCTCCACAAGAAGCGCAGTAATGATGTCGTGGATATACTCAATTGCCCGCTTCGAAATCATCCGATCCCGGTGGCAGGCAGCCTTTGAATTAGATAAAAAACATATAATATAAGTTTAAATAGTAAAAAATCCTAAAGAGGGAATACTCACGTCCATCAGATGCGGTCCTGTGATGGCCCAAACTTTGAGCACGTGCAGCAGCGGGCGGGAGCTGCGGAACACCTTCAGCGTGACATCTCCAATACGGTGAAGGAGCAGCGACATGGGCAGCGAGTCCAGCTTCTTCCAGCCCTTGCTGGGCCACCAGATGCGACTGCCCTTGCGCGCCACCTGGCTCTTGTACAGCTGATCCCTGGAGGCGCGGCACAAATGTTTGAGGAACTGACACAGCGAGGGCAGACTGAGTCTTTCGGCGGCGTCTCCAAAAAGATTTTCCGCCTGATGGGACAAGGCGCATAGCACCTTGGAGGTGTCGCTCTGACTCAGCAGCACCGTCTCATTCGTTCCGGAGTAGACCTTTAAGATGGAGGTGATGTTCGTATTGGGACTCTGCATCGGTGCCTGCAGGAAGCTATACACATCCACACTGAAGAGGAAATTTAATCAGTATATAATTGAAAAAGTACGGATCATATGAACTATCTCTTACCAGGTCTCATCATCATCTATGGGGATCGAGGACAGATTGAGCTTATCCTGGGCATTGCCGTTGCTCAGCTTTTCGCCCGTCTCCAAGTCGCGGCGACTGCTGCCCGGTGAGGCGGAAATGGCCGGATTTTGCATGCTGAAAATCTCATGTTCCAACTGGCTGACATGACGGCAAACGGCGAAAATGCTTGGCCAACAATCTGCACTGTAGCTGCCCAGATTCAGACCACCGGTGAGCACCACGTCCATGGACATGGCCTGGCTGGCAGAGATTCGCGGCCCGGAGGTCTGGCAGACGTTTGAAGCCAGCAGGTTGAGTATCTTACCGGCCAAATGCTGCAGATTCAAACTGTTGCTAAGCGTGGCGGCCTACAAATAGGGCAAAGAAGTATTCAATAAATATTATTATAGCTGAATATTATTTGAATATATTCCTTACCGAATGCAAACCATCCAGACACATGGCATACAGGGCCTCTCCGTTCGATTTATTTGCCTTGGCCTTCACCCTTAATGTTCGCTTAGAAAGGGCCACGAGTTTGTTGGAGGCGGAGCTGGTCTGCAGATCGCCCAAGCCGGAACTCAGCACGATAACCATCGAGTCCCAGCAGCAGGTGAGCAGTCGGCGGCATAGCTTCTTGGCTGCCTCTCGGCGCTTATCGTGCAGCTGCTCCTCCTCCTTGTGCTTCACATTGGCCGTCTGCAGGCGCTGCCACTCCGACAGCATCTGGGTCGCACCCAGCCCTCCGGCATCGCACAGCATGTCGACGAGGGCGCAGCGCGGCCCCATGCCTTCCAGTTGCTGGCGGGGCATGGCCTCCAGTACATTGCAAACGGTCACCGATTGATAGAGCTCGCACAGCCACGGCGAGGAGAGATAGACAAGGACACCCGTGTTCTGGACCGAAGTCACAAATTGCTGCTCCGACATGGGCACCAGGATATCCTTGTGGGACATGCCCTGGGCCACCTGCTCGTAGTAGCCGGCCCGCATCAGCTGCAGGCTGAGCAGCAGCGAGGAGTAGATGGCCAGGTAGATCCCGTCCGCATTGATGGCGGTCAGGTTGTAGTCAAAGTCTGAGAAGTTCATGCTGTTCTCCTGGCAAACGGCGGATGCGAACTCCTGCATCGCCTCGTCTAGCTCCACGCAGCTGCGCAGTCGCAGAAGTTTCGGGACCAGATCCTGCCTCAAGGCCCGAGCGAAATCGCGAGCGTGCTGCCGATCATTATCGCTATCGGTTCGTATGGGCATCACGGGCGCCTCCAGATGCGAGTATGGCCAGCGGTTCTCCACACGAGACGTTTCATCGCTAGAGCTGCTTGGATCGTCGTCCTCGGGTCCTTCTGTGTCCCCGGAACCATTGGAGGCAGCATCCTGCTCATGCTGCGGCTCACCCTCGCTCTCCGATCCCGACGAAGTTTCGAAAACGGTCTGCCGGAACTCAACTATGGCATCTCGATACGGAGCTGGAAGGCGGGCCATACTCTGATAGGTGAGTGGACCGGAGTAGTCCGCATCCTTGAGCAGGTCGTGCCGCCCGTTGACCACCTGGACGATCTGGTCGCTGATCATGGACTCGGTGAGCTCTCCGCTGCAAAGAACTTGCAGGCTGTCCAGCAGGGCCACCATGCACTCCACGCTGGCCTGCAGACTGGCCTCCGTTGCGGAACCCACGCCGCTGGCGCCATAGGCACACTCTTCCATGGCGTCCACCAAACTGAAAATAGTTTTATATACGTTATGTATTTCAATGCACAATGCACTCCATAATATAACTTACAGCCGGAATAACGCCATTTCATCGCTGCATCCTTGAGCGGTGTTCTTGTCGACATAAAGAATCACCGCCAGGTCGATCAGGCGCTCCGGGCTCTTGAAGATCTCCCTAACGCATCGAAGTGGCTCTGTGCGATTTTGGGGAGCTGGCAATAGAAGCATTCGATGGAAAAGGGCCTCCAGCATGGGCCGCAGTGATCCGTGGGCTCCGGCAATCCGGAGTAACTGTATGGCAGTCAAATAGACGCAGCGTGCTTGGGGACCATCCAAACCAGGGCCAGTGAAGAAGCCACGAGCCTCGTTCTCAATCATGTGTAGCGCATCCCTTAGATAATGTATATTTGGTGATTCGATATTTTTACTTTGATTTCCTTTTACTAACTTGTAAGTAAACTTCTTGTCCAGGTTGATCCTTCCTGGGGATCCCAGTGCCGCCGCCAAAGTCGGGCAGAACTTCTGCCAGAGAAACGAGGTGAAGTGCGGATTGGCATGTACATTCCGGGGCAGAGCGGAGCTCAGCGTAAGGATGCATTCGGTGAGATACAGCGAGCTGTGGTTCTCGCACTTCTTGTTCGGCGAGGCATTCACGTTAGGCTCCACCAGCCGGCTGCAGAGCCACTGCATCACCGGGATGACCTCGTTGTAGACGGCGGAGGCCTGCGTCTGGGTCATCAGACCGGCGGGCGCCGTTTTCTTAACCTCTTCGGCCTCCTCGATAAGAAATGCGCAAAATGTACGCAGGCACTGGGAGGCGGCGGCCAATGAGGCAGCCTTGGTGGCCCGCGAACCCATCTCCCAGCACTCGCCGCACCTGGACAGGATCTCGATGAGGAGGCGGCCGTTCAGGGTGCATGCGGGCGAGCAGGCCATCGCCAAGAAGAGTCGGAGCACGTTGACCACCGTGTCCTCGCTGCTCGTCGTAGGCAGGATGCCGTTAGTGGCTCTCAGGAGCTGCGATGGCAGCCACACGGAGTCGTCCTCCGGCTCGAGGCCGATGTAGAATCGTTCGTCCTTGATGACGCGCTAATGGGATGACAAAGAATGGAAAAATAGGATTAGCAAGGGCAGTAGTAAATATAGATAGTAAAAAGGATAACTGGAAAACCAAGGATAAGTCGCAGGAATCTAGAACAAGTGAATGGCAATGGAAATTAAATACCCAGAGCAAATGGGCAAGCAAATCCGGAATTATTGATTACCATGTTGTTAACCAGTCATAAACAAAAGTCACATCCGACCCTGGAGGACTCGCAGCAATTAGTCGATTCCGCCCGTTGCCCACCAATGCCCCAATGGCCCACATATGCCAAATGCTATATGCCCATATGCCACATGCCATCTCCCATGTCCCAAATCCCATTGCCCCTATCTTTTGTTCGGTGAGCAGTGTGTGCACATGGAATGATAAATCCGTTTTGTTCGCCGGAAGTTCCGGCCGGAAAATGTGTGTCAGTGGTTGTTATGGCCATTGTTAGCCCACAGTCCCATTACCATTTGCCCAGTTTACTGCCCCTTCCGATAATCGCCGTTTCCGGACGGTGCACTTACATGGAGGCCGTTGAGTCCCATCGTGATGAACTTGGGTCGCTTCGTGTCCAGCGCCATCTGCAGAGCGGTAAAGCAAACGGAGCGCAGCTCGTGCGACGGATCTCGGTGGATTCCATGCTGGCGGTACAGCTTATCTGCAGGGTCAACAAAATTGGGTCATTATTCAGGCGGTATTAGTGACAAAATAATGTCTTTATCAACTGAAAATCGTATTGTAATATCTTCTGCTCTTAATAGCGCGCGCAAAAAGTTACATTCCTTGTCGGTGGCAAATCGGCGCGATTAACGTTTATCGCCTTGGACACACAAGTAGGTATGTATGTAGCTACTGCAGGCAGTAAAATCTGTCCCGATAAGCGAACGGAAACGGTGCGGGGAGTCCCACGCTCCACCATCCGCAAATCGTTGCCTACTTTCCTGCATCGCTGACCGCGAAATCTCCCACACATCGTTGCCTATTTCCCTGCGACGCCACGCAGGAAAAAACAAAAAGAGGCTACAAAACTGAACTTTCGAAGCAAGAAAAATAATATTCTGTTATCTCCTTTATGTGAAAATATATAAAATAATTTTATTATTATAAAAAATTTAGGATTTTTAATTTATAATGCATTAATTATTAATATAACAACTTATAAAAGTAAGGTAATGAAAATCCAAGACTTTGCCGAAATTTAAGTGCCGCGCTGAAGAAGTGAAGGGCATTGCACAAGTGAAGTGCCAACCAACGGTAAACAACAAACATTGGTGGCAACAAAAGCAACTAAAGGGCAAGGGAAAGCGAGAAAGGAAGTTAGGAAATGGCAATAATCTCGTTCCTTCGCTCGCTCTCTCCCTCTCTTATTCTTTCTCACTTTTACCGTGCTAACTGCAAACGGAGTTCACACATATCGCAAAAAAGAAAAGAGCACTCAAAAAAAAACTCACCGTAAGCGATTTGCGCCGTTTGCCGCAGCGCATTGTGTTTAGTGCCCGTTGACTCCTTGATAATGAGCAAGAAGAGGTCCTCCATATTGCCCGTCTCTTTCTAAGCCTTTCTGTAGTTGTGTGCGTTTCTGTGGGCCTAATGTCGCTCTGGTGGTGTGCGTGCGTTTATGTCGCTGCTTCAGGCGATTCCGCTTGCTGTGGTTGTTGCTTCGTCCTTGCACGCCATCATTGGTAGTAACAACAACAACAACTCAATTAGCGCCTAAAAAATTGGTAGTAAAATCAATACAAACGAAAATAATAACAATAGAGCTACGGCGAAGGATGATTGTATACATATGTTATGTTGCCGCCATATGTATGCACACACATACACACACACATACGCACTCGCTCTCACACACACGACGGAAAGTTTCAATGTGGCGTTTTCGCGTCACGTCACTTTTGCACTTTTCAAAAACTTGTGCACACTCATTGCAATTGTGCACCTTCGAAAAGTTCAAACAGTGTGTATCCGTTTTCCTTGAAAAACTTTTCCTACTTTCACACATACACACACACGAACACATGTACAGGCGAACAATGCACCAGGCAATTGCAACGGTACTTCTTTTATAAATTAAATCCATATGTCAGGCGATATCCACAGCCCCACAAGCACTTTCCACAGCGATTACTCATCTGAAATTACCATTTCTTGCAATGGAAAAGGTCCATAGTCCTTGGTAACGGTATCCAGCCACCACTTGTGGTTTTTCCCTATGTTTTCCACCGTTATTCCGAACTTTACTTTCTGTTTTTTTTTTTCCTCTTGTCTTTCCGGGGAAAAATGCGCTGCACTTGTCGTTGGATGCGTCAAATGCTGTGTGACGCGAAAGGAAAGCACTTTCTCCATTTACGGCGGAGTGCGCCGTACCGTTAGCATTGCGCATGCCTGCCAGTCAGCTGTTCGATTGTACCATTTATCGGTCAGCTGAAAGTTTGGAAAAACCAGGGCAGCGGGCACAATTTGAAAAAAAAAACAGCATTACGACCCAAGGAAAACCTATGTAGTTTCTATACAACAAGCCGCATAACCAATTGCATGTAGATTGGGAAAACTCCACATCCTATTTTATTTGGGACAGTAAAAGACACCACAAATGCTAAGTTATTCAAGAGTTTGATATGGTTTTAGATACCCATACAAAAATGACTTAGTGCCACGTTTTGCGAAGCTTTATTTCAATAATTTTGAAGTAAAACAACTAAAAATTATAATAAAAAAAATAATAAATTGTGTACATTTAGTTATAAGCTCTTTTTTGTATACAATTTTTTTGTGTATTCACAAGTACCCGGAAATCAACTATAACCTTGAAATGTTTGTAAGGGTTGTGTGCAGCCCTGTCAAACTTTAAGCTACAGGCCTTGTTTCGTTGCTTTTTAGACTAATCAATAAATAAAAGGAGTCACAGTTATCCAGTTGAAAATAAAATAAAACCTAACAGAATGAAGACCACCAAACAGAAGACTTTTCAAATGCTCAGTCATACTTGGCGAATCCGATTAAAATGCTCAAATTTAGATGCACTGGTTTTCCAGGTGAAAACCTGGACCACTGGTTTCCACAGGTGGTTGGTTTCCTTTTCCAGTTCTCTCTCTTTTCATCTCTCTCTGCTCGCTTTAAATGCCATTAATTATATTTCGCAATGATTTAAATAGTTTAACTGACAGAGTAAAATTAATGGAAAAAAAATAATAAACAGGACTCAGTTGCGTATATCAAAAACCATTCTTTGCTCTCATGACATAGAAGACTAAAAAGTGCAAGTGCAGATTCCTATTTCGCCTACTTCACGGGCTTCGACTTCCACAGGCCGTCGTTGAGGAAGTGGTACGTCTCGATACCGATGCCTTTGTTCTTCGCCAGACTGTGGAAAAGTCAAGAGAAATGGAGGTTCATGGTTTATTCAAATGATAAAAATATTTTTTTTTTTTTTTTTTTTTGGATGTATTAATTTAAAACTGTCCTTCGCGGACAATCATTAAATTTGAGGACTAAACTTAACGGTAGAGAATTAATGGATTACATAATTTGTTGCGAAACTTTACAATAACTGTCGATATTGTATGTATGATGTATGTATGTTAAAAATATGCAAATGGCTAAGAACCTTGGTAACACAGATCTTTTCAAGCACATGCCCATTTATAATTATTCTTTCAAAATTAGCTTTTTCCAAGCTTAAGAATATTTCCACAGCTCAAAGAAGTTAAAAAACTATAACACATTAACCTAGCAACAAGCTACTAGCGTTTGTATTATAAAACAAAGTCAAAGACGAACATTTAAACACATTTAGGTAAACTAAATGCAAGCATATCAAATAATACTCTTAGATATTAACTACTAAAGAAGTGGTAGAAGCAGACTTACATTTCCTGTGTGGATAGCGTGAGAAGACCAACGGCCAGGGCGTGCTCCTTGCCCTCAGCCATGATGGCCACCACGGTGTCCTTATCGGCCGGCGTCATGCAGGCGCCCGGCGACGTGAGGCCGGGACACATGACGTTCGCTCCGCTCAGGACGAAGCGGATGGCGCCTTTGTCCACTTGCTGCATGGTCACGAAGTAGGGAAACTTGTGCAGGAGGCGCAGCGTGGGCATCCAGGGACCATCGCGGTGGCGGAAGAACACCTGGTCGCCGGCTCCGTTCAGCAGCAGTTCGATGTGGTCATGGCTGGCGGAGGAGTAGGGATCGGAAATGAATGGAGTTATGTGCTGTGGCAAGTACTGAGCCACCCTACCACTTGGCGATGCGGTACGAGTCCTTCTTGGGCAGGATTAGGTCGATGTGGTTCTCCAACTTGGGATAGGCCTCGAGCAACTTGGCACGTATGCCCTTCTGCACCGACGACTTCAGCTGCTGAATGCTGGAAATGCTATCCTTTTCTTCGAATCTGCACAGATCGAAGTGCTACGGTTAGGCGGATGCCGCCATCTAACACATGCCATACGTACTTTTTGAACATTTTGAACGATTACCTTGCGCTCTTTTTTCCTGGTCGACGGTGCTTATCCGTCTTCAATATATGACAGAAGGTATCGGTTAGAGGTGGAGAAACATAGATGCATTCGAGTATGTCATCAATGTTTTCGAAAATTCAAAAGCATCGATGTTTTTCATGGAATCAACGATGTTTTTCTATCGATACTGCACATCGGAGAAGAAATGTGTATAAATTGTAAGTATAAATTAATTAAAATTAAAATTAAAAATTGCATTAATTAGTATAATTGTTTTATAGGAGCAATTACTAGATCAGCGGCTTCTGAATAGGTCATCGACGAATTCCGGCATTTTTATGTAAGGAATATTAAAAGAAAAAATAATCCTTAAATTGTAAACTGTGATAAAATCTATAAAATCTTAGATAACACTAATGGCGATATTATTATTATTATTAAAAGAGATAAATTTCTTTGTATTAAAAACATCAATACTTAAAACGATAGTATGATCGAGATCGAGCTTTGAATCGAGAACTTGAAACTTGAACTTATAAAGATTGTTACAAGATTAAAATATATCGATTTAAAACATCGATGTTTCTCCACCTCTAGTATCGGTTATGGAGCTTGGCACGCTCTGCGGTGTGACCAGTTCTGCGTGAAATGCCAACTATCGCCGCTCAGGTGTGCATGCGGTATATGGTATTAATTTACGTTTAAAAAAGAAACAAACAATATTAATAGACTAAACAGATTAAAGTAGTGTGATTTTTACTAGTACAAAACTAATGTAAAAATTTTACGGAACAACACAAGCCGAATTACAAGTAGGCGCTGACCCCTGACCTCGATGACGATAGCTAGTGTCATTTTCAACACTGGTCAATATGGCATACTACCAAAACATTGTTGTATCAACAACATAGTGTCGGAGTCGAATTGTATATATTTTAAATTATATTTATTTTTTATAAGCACAATTGCATGAAAATACTTGAAGGAAATGAGCGCTCCACAAGAACATAGTAAGTGGCAAACCCACGGATAACAGCTGTATGCGACTGGGCTGATCAATAGGAATCGCATCGCATTTCATCCGCTTGCTTTATTTTCAGAGGAGACGCCTTTGGAGGTGATCCATGAGTTCATCAACGGCGTAGATGATGGGTCCATACGCCGAGACCTGGGGGAGGACTGCATCCTCAGCTTCTACAGTCGAAATGTGCGTGGCGCCAAGGCAGTCACCGGATTTCTGAGGAACCAGTTGACAATGCGCTACAAGCACGAGGGATTCGAGGAAGCAGCGCAAATTGAGCGGGGCGACGAGCTTCTCCTAAAGGCGCGCTTCGGCAGATCGTTTGACTTGGAACGTCGTCGCATCTACGAGGAGAAGGAGCGCACAGGCACCACTCTGCATGTGCATCCAGAGAGCGATGACGAGGAAGTAAATAAAGAGTTTTCCTCAACCCTGATCACGCCCCCCCGTCCGTCGAGCTACAATTTGAACTCACTGAAGTATGTGGAGGCGTGTGGCCAGTTGAACAAGCGTGATGAACATGTCTACGGCGGCCTTGACATGGGCGAATCATGCGTCGTCCACCTCACTTTGGGCTATCGGAGCACCTTGCTGCCCGGCGGTAAAGCGAGCGGCTTTGAAATCTGCCTGGCTGTCTACGATCGGGGTCTGAAAAACCTTAAACGATCCACTCTAACTTCGCCACTGTGCAGCATTTCCTTTGCACGACGGGCCAGCGCCCGATGTAATCCCACCACCGATGATGAGGGGGATACTGAGGAGGATTCACCGCCGCCAACAGCGAGGCGCTGCGTGCGTCGTACTTTATTTACAGAGGAGAACACTCAGAAAGAAGAGGATCCCGATTCCATACCCCTGGAAGAGCAGCAGCCAGCACCGCAGCAGCAGACAGCACCGCAGCAGCAGACAGCACCGCAGCAGCAGACAGCACCGCAGCAGCAGACAGCACTGCAGCAGCAGGCGGCACCGCAGCAGCAAGCAGCACCGCAGCAGCAGACAGCACTGCAGCAGCAGGCAGCACCGCAGCAGCAGACAGCACCGCAGCAGCAGACAGCACCGCAGCAGGTTGAGGAGACTGGTGAGGTAGTAGATCTATCCACACCCTTGAAGACCACAAGTTTATGCAGCTATACATCGAGGAAACGACAACAGACAATCCATTGCAACGAAGTAGAGCGAAAACGCGCGACGGGACCAAGGCGGATGCGTTTCTAGTTGCTTTTCCAAATCAACGTAGCACAATTCTTTTTTTTGGCTTTCGAGGATACCCGACAAATTTCCGTAATTATTTGAACAAGACTGATTGCACCCGTTTTGGTCCCGCTTCCAGGGACCCCGCGTCGCGCTAGGCTAAACCACAATATGTATTGTATTACATAATCTCCTATATTTATTTGTGTATTAAAGTTCAATGTTTATTTAAGCCAATCTTTTCTTTCCGTCAGTTTTTAGCTGCTTAATTGGAAAGAAAGGCATCTAATCGGGTGATATAGTTGAATATTTCATTTCAAATTGAAAAGAATGCAAATCAATGGAATATAATAGTTAATAGAGGTAAAATCCAAACATGTTTACTCATTTCTCAAACAATTTAACTTTACCCAAAGTCAATTGTTTCTGGTTTGTGTCTCGGCTCGATCAGTTTTTCACAACTGTTCCCAGTAACTTAGACCGCTATTGGTGTATAGGAAAATCAGGCCAACTATAAAATAGTTTCTATAAACTTTGAGTTCTAGTTACTCAGTGAACAACTAACAGCTATAATTATTTGATAAACTTATATGTTCTTAAGTCCCAATTGCAAGTAGAAACGTATTAAAACAAGATAATAGTTATTGGGTATATTAAACGGTTTCTTGATAAAAATCAAGAAAACTTATCACTGCATCACGTCAGATTTATAAAATTAATTCAATAAATTGTTAAATATAAATCCTGGCAACTTGAGATGCCATAAATATGGGCTTCCGAAATGTTGTATATGACATAAGGCCATCGATGCCTCCGTGAATAATGCCTGCCATACTATATAGCCGGCTAATACCGGCAGAGATCAGACGTGAGCGAACCTAATAAATCGTCGCTCCTGTTGTCGCCACTCTCAAGTGGGTGGGCTTATTCGGCAGGTCTATTTTCGTACCGCCAGGGGGGAAAATTGGATGGAAAATAGAAAGAAAATCCATTTGATTAAAACGGTATGCCGGGGCGGGAAAATCGTAAGCAGAGGGTGGTTCGCTAGCTGGTTCGCATTAAGACATCAAATAGACAACAAAGTGAGCGCTTGGTGGGTCCCAACGTTCTGGATGTGCTCTCTGGACCCGGCCCAAAACCCCGAGAGCAGTTCGAATCGTTAAGCCAGCCAAGTGGAAAAGGCAGACTCCTTCCCCTCATCCTCACCATCCTCCCCATCCTCCTCCACCTCACTATCCTCCTCCACCTGCTCTTCCTGCTCTCTGGTGCTTGAAATTAGATTTCTGCCGTTGGTCGGCATTCGTTACGAGGTTTACGGCGGCACACGCTCTGAAATTCACCAGTCATACGATTCGCATACACTCGAATATGGGAAAGTAACATATTAGGTACTTAAAGTTAAGAACTATTCCCTAATACAAACTCTTTCTACACCGAAACTTTTTGAGCTCTACACGTAGTTTTGAAAGTTGTAATACTTATTAAATAACCTTTTAAATATATGTTACAAAAAATAAGTAACGATACATCTAACTTAAATGGTTAGTTATTCGGTCAGCTGTTCCACTTTACTTTTTTATTTCGAGTGTAGTTGGGTTAAGCCTGGCAAATCCTTGGGTTAGCTACAGCTGATTTATGTTTGGAGCCCTGCGACGTCACGAAGGTGGGGAGTCCGTCCGTCGGTCCGATGTTTACGAGCGGATTAAGTTTTGCCTTTCAAACAAATTCCATTCGAATTTAATGAGCCCCGAGATTACATCACCGAAAGGGAGGCGACACGAAGGATGCCAGCGGTAGTGGGATGCGTTTTTAATTGAAAGATGTCGCCACGATGCAGACACGATTTGACAATCCATCAGGGCGTCAATCGGATATATGCTATATATGGTATGTATGGTATATGGCATGGTGCCCAACCTACGATTCCCAACCACTTAGACGTTGGCGTTGTCTAATTTATGCCGCCTTGTCCACAATTAGTTGCAACTGCAGCAGCAGCAGCAGCAGCAGCATCGGCGGCTGTTTGCCCCAGAGAATTGGGGAATCGAGGAGGTTATCCTATATGGGGCGAGTTCTCCACTTACAGCTAGACGGCCAAACCGAAACTATTCGTCTAGCATTACACGATACTTAGCCGCCGCTTATTTATGTGCCTGTCAACGCCTCTCAGCTGCTCCGCCTTCTCTTTTCGGAATTCCCCCCCCGCCCCAAAAACATGCGAAATTCAGAGGCATGGGGCATACATACTTTTGGTTAATTGAAACCTGTTGTAAATCACAAATCATATTGACGGCTCCATGTCCCCCAAGAAACAAGCAGATATAGAAACTAAAACTGCAGCAGATGTCGTGCGTTTTTCATAATTTTCGTTCGGGGAAGAAAGCTCCAGAGAGGCAGCTGCCATACGATGGGGATCTCGTAGAGCTATGGAAATCCACTATGGAAGTTTTTCTTATACACATACATGTTGGCAATTGCTAGAGCTTCTCAGAATTCCAACTGCTAGTTCTAAGGATCTTTTGCTAACGACTAGTTGGTCAGGTCACAAATCACAACAGATTGGAATTTCTGCGCTCTAAGGAGCTGTCTAACCCATTTGTCCTAGCCATTCAACCCCATCGTACACCCATTTCTAACCCATGAATAACCTCGTTTGGGAGACGAAAGCACTTCCAGTCCATAAACTTTGCCCTCAAACTGAATTTTAAGTTGATTTCGCTTGATTACTTCATTTTCGGAGATACAACAGCATTAGCAAGAGGGAGCAACTAATGGTGAAAATATTGCCATTGCTTTTGCGACAAGTGCGCATTTGTTGCCGCACTCCCCCGATATCTGCCCACCACTCAAGTATATGTATATATATTTTCCCGGCTGCTATTGTCCATTTCCGATTGTCGAGGGTGTCATTTGGTAATTGTTACAAGCTGCCGCATATTTGGACAAGCAACTCGCAGCACTCGAAAACAAACAAATGACTCGAGAGACGAGTGGATGCGAGTCAATGGGATTGGGAGTGGGATTGGGACTGGTATGGGAACCACCCTCGACTGGCTACTGGTGGTGGCTCATCGCCCATCCATCCACTCATTTGTAAGCGGATACGCAGTACAGAGACCAGCATCCAGTAACCAGGACTCAGGACCTTCGACCCCGACCCCGACTTCGACTCCAGCAAATGTCATTAGTTTACAGTTGTCTGATTTCCATCCTCGGTCGTCGAGAATGTTGTGATCGATGATGACATCTCCATCCGAGCGTCTCCATCCCGTGGGCTTGCTGATAATGATGTTGATTCGGTTTTGTGGATTTCCCTTCCGACATATTTCAACATATGGCTGGATGATCCCAAGGAGATTACGTTGAGCAAATCATTGTCCGCTGATTTTGATTCGATTTGAGATGTACTTGGATCTACTTGGAAAAGAAAAGGGTTCAATGATCTCTAATGGTACGCCATTGCCAGGAAAGTAAGGATCCGTTTGCATTACGGCTTCATCCAATTAACCGGTAATCCTTCTACTAGAATTCCCCCAAAACTCTCTAAATGAATAGCTAATCGCATTGGATGCAGCCTTTCCCCAAAAACAGGAAAATTCCCAATTCCGGCGGCCAATTCCCAGACAACTAATTAATGTCAGTCGTCTGGGAATGCCCAATTCTCGAAAAAGTCGAAAACGGAGTCCTCGTAACCCCAAGGACCTCGAACTGGTTCAGACCAGCCGCGTCGTAACTCAAAAAGCACTTAACCCATAAAAGTGAAATAATTCGGTGGAATAACAAACGCACTTAACAAATTACAGATGTGAAAATTTCATTTTCAGTGTCCGACCCCCATCCTTCCTTGCCTTTTCCCTGCTTTTCCTTCCAGAGGGGGATGTTTCTCCCCTCGATTCACCCACTCTGCATTCCACAAATTAGAAAATGATTAATGGACTCAACCGGTTGCACAGCACATTTCCCCCACTCCCCAATCCAGAATCCTGATCCACTCCATGGTGGCGCCGTCGTGGTCACATCCTCGCCAAAGGAGCATCCAAAAAACAGGAGGAACAGTGCGTCTGGCACACTTCAGCATAAAATAGCACTCGAGAGAATCGAATGGCTGGGGACGGGTACACTGGGAAAAAAAGCACTATCAATTGCAATGAGAAAATGTTCATAGTTCACTTACAATATATGATAATAGTTATGCTGAAGATTTTATTCTTTTTAAAAGCTTATTGTATGTGCTCACATTTTTCTCTCAGTGCCTGGGCACCCTGCTGCTTTTCGTCCTGCTGCCGCAGGAGTCGCGTTAAAATCACTCTTCCGTTTCGAAGGCACAGGCTGCTGGTCCTCGATGAATATGGATGGGGGATGCACGGAAGGAAGGAAGGACGGAAGGAAGGAGGGGGGCTTGAGCCACCCCCGACCCACCAGGAGGGGTGTGTTTGTTGTCATTTATTGCTGTTGTCCTGGCCTCCTCCTCCTCCACCTCCTCCTCCTCCTTTACTTTCCGGCCGCTCCTGTGTTGTGTGATTTTTTCTGGGGTCACGCTTTGCTCTTTTGATCACTACCACTTCCACGTCCACATCCACATCCAGTTGCACAGGCAGGACACCAGCGCATCCTGGCCGTGAATCAAATTACACTTTAAATCCTTGATTTTAATCTGAAGGGGCTGACAAATGGATTTTTATGTCAATTCCCCGACAAAGGGCTAAGCAATTGAATTTCGCATTCTGACATAACCCCAGGGGTGGTGTTTTTTCCGGGTGCACACGGGGCTTACATCCATGTATGCGGTGTATCCCCTCTCCGCAGGACGAGCAGGATTCACCAGAATGGGCAGGATTCTGGGAAGCGGCGGAAGGAAGCAATCAGTGGGCGTTGTCTCTGCGGGCGGCTTTTTAATCTCTGATTGGATTGCCGAGCTGTTGATGTTTAACGTTTATGAGGTTGCGCATTTCCCGACACTTCTCACTTCGCCTTCCTGCCCAATTAGTGAATAAACAAACGAAGCAGCTCTGTTTATTTAAAACATAATATAATTTCAGCTATTTTCCAAGCTGAATCATATTATTTTTAATAATTTAAGCGTAGTGTAAAATGAAAAGTTTAACTTGGCTTGGTGACATGACTCATGCCCGATTTGTGGTTAGACTTTCGTGTGGCGCAAGCTGGAAAAGTTAACCAAGTGCGGCAACCGGTTTTGGCCAACTCATTCGCCATCGCAGTGCGCTGCGCACAAATGCAAATCCTTATTGGCAGGAATCTGGCGATCTTGTGGGCGCTCGATAATTAGCCATGCCTGTCACACAGGCCCAGAGATACACCCTCGAGTATCTGGAGAGGTAAGGATCGGAGGCAGGGTGGAGTGGAGGCAATGGGACGAGAGGTGGGACAGTGTCATAAAAATGTATAATAACAATATTTCAATGTCGCAGCGGGACATCATTGTTGCCATGTTAACGCTTATTTTTTGTTTACATTTTTATAATTTCCAGCGCTGCGGCTTAAGAAGCCAAAAACTTTGAAAACACACATACACAACTGAAACTGAGGCAATATAAACGAGCCGGGTTTTGGCAGACAAAAGGAATTTCGCGGTATTTTCACGCTTGATGCAACGGCCAAACAGAAATCAGGGATTGGGATTGGGATCGGAATCGGGATCGGGATCTGGGGATCGGGCATGGTGGCTGCTCCGGTTTTGGGTTTCATTCAAAGGAAACGCTCCGTCCTTCACTGCTTTTGGCCACTGCGGATTAAAATGATAACAAGACTTCGGCGACCAGCTTTTGTTTCGTACACTGAGAAAAATAGGGATATCAAATTTTTATTGGATTTCTATAAACATACTAACATTGCTTTTTACCAACATACATGTAGATACAGCTTTATACCATTATTCTTTGCATTTCACGTTAAAACGCCGCCTTATTCGATTTCTTTCAGTGTAGCATGGGTTGTTCTCCCTTAAGAATGAAGATGAATACAAAAAAACGAGGCACCTGCCTGAGTTGCTCTGCTGCTTCCCTTTTTTTTCCGAAAAACTGTCTTCTTTCCGACTTCAATTCTGTTTTTACGCTTGAATTTCTCGGGACTGTTTCAATTTGGCCCTGAAAGGAGCATGTTTGTAATCGCGTCAAGCTCGCGAAATGCAATGATCTATATGAAAGATACGATTTTGGGGGACTTAAGTGACTTACGCAAAGCAATGTTTCTCATGCAGCCTTTGAGATTAACTGCACAGTACCAACGGCTAGCCAGATGTATATTATTTATTATAAACAAAGCCGCACCTAATTCGATTGTTTTGCATCATTAGACATCGTACGGAGTGCTCCCAAGGCGATAGGAGTTCAATTATGCCCACCCCCCTTTAATGGACATTTTTGAAATTTCTCGAGAAGCGACCACCCACCCATTCATCTACTCACCCATTCAGTAACGATCCAACTGGCGATCATCATCCGGAGTACAAAACATTCTCTGAACAGCACACAGCTCGGAACACGGCGCACGAATGTTGGCCAACAACTCAATTGGGTTTTGGATTTTATGGCTTCATCTGCGACTGGCTTTATGGGGCATAATTAAAAGTTTATGGTTAACGCCGCCCATCGGCGTTGGGCATTCCGAATCCGAAGAGCATCCAAATGGCGCCCGTTTCAACCATAAAATGCGGCATTAAATCTGCACAGCATTTGCCTAAGACAAAAGTGATCGGGTGGCACTGTGACTAAGGTCTGTTATAAAGATTATCTTTATGGATCGTGTTGCCGTTTAGTTTAATTCGCCTCAGTTCACATTCGATCCCATTCGATTCGATCCAATCCGATCACGGATCACTTCTCCACAGGTGGCACTTTGCTACACAGAGGCAAATCAAAATCATTAACATTTTCTTTTGTTTTGTTAAGTTCTCATCTTTAAACAGTTATTGGTAACAATGGGACTTATCACTGCATAATATATTAGTTCTGATTTTTCGCTCAGTGTAGGAATATTTTCGGTTGTGTTGTGTGTAATAAAATCTGCATAAATCATCGCCGGATGGGATTGGACTCGTTCTGCTCGTTTCGATCTCTCTGGGTTTCGGTGATTCTCTGGGCTGTGACCTCTTTGGAATGGGTATCTTCTGGGGGATTGGGATTGGGATGGGGATCGGCGATGGCTAATGAGGGCGTTGCCAATATGTCAATTTGATCGCCCCGCAATAAACGCATTTCGTTTCGTTCCGCTCAAGCCAAGCCACCGACTTTTTCCCATATGATAAATGATAAATGAGCCGCGCGTGCCCCAAAAGCCGATCTTTAAGCCGGGGTCATCGCTGGCTACCTGTATTTGTGGCCAGTCCAGTCCACCAGGTGCTATTTTGATGCATGGCCCACCATCAATTAGGGGCGCAATTGATTTTCGCCGTCTCAAATTGATGGACGCCTATTTGTTTGGGTTCAACGAAGCTCTCTCGGTGAGATCTCAAACATATCTCATATTCCGTATGGCAGATCTCCGATCCCCGATCTTTTGATGGATAAGGCGCATTAGGGCTGCCCTGACATAATGGCCTTTTCAAGATGACACGCCCCGGTACAGGAGTTCTATCCGATCTGCAACGATCCTATCTTATCCCATCCCATTCCATCTGTAACTCCATTCGGCTGACTGGAACGCTTCTTCTCTATTTTTGCAGATCTTTTTGCGCCCCATTCATCAGCGCATTTCCGCTTTTAATTATTGCCACGTCGCATTTGCCGCTGGAATGACATGCAACCAAATTGCCGGCGATAAATTTTGTGCACATTTCAGCACAGAAAAAAATTGCAGCAAAATAAGAGCAGCGTGAAAAAAACACACGCAGCACGCATATACATATCTATATAAAACTGAGTGTTAAGAGTATGCACACAGTTGCTAATTGGCCAAATATATTTTCAAATTATCAACATAAAAATAAAGAAAGATTAACATTTTGATTATACTTTTAAACTGATATTCCAATCGATTTGATGTACGTACACAAACTTTTGCGACCCACTGTATCCCATAGGGGAGCGCAATTTTCTGGATCGAGTTGCGAGGATTGCCAATTACATGCAACTTAACATAATTATTTGTCACCAGGCGGCGGACAAAAAAAAAACATAATGTTAGCTGGGCGAGAGCGAGAGGGCTGTAGGGTGGGAGCGAGAGGCAAGAACGCACTGGAATGCTGGCAGCAATTGGCGCGCCAACAAATTGCTGGAATAATTACGCACACATTTACAGATTGATTCGTCGCCGATGACAAAAAGGCATTAAAAAAAAAACCAGAAAACAAGAGACAACTAAAAAACCCTGACGATGTGCAGAGTGAGCGATCTGAGATGTTGCTGCTGTGCAGATGTGGATGCTGCAATTCATTGATGAACGTGAGGTGTCAAGCAAATTGACTGCCAAGCTTATCGCGCCGTTCAAAGGCGTGGATGGCCCATTTGGCAGTGGGAAAGTTGCATAAGCATGGGTTAGAAATATCGACAGAATCGATTTTGCTTATCGGGCTATCGGTCACTTTGAAACAGATACAGTAATTGCTAGGGAAATACAAGATAGGGAAGTAATAGAAAAACAAACCATCAACATGCTTATCTGTAAGTTCAGTAGTACTTCTTTTTGTTAAGAGTTTGCTGGTTCAGTTAGCCCCTCTTAAGGAGACGCCCCTGTACGTTCGAGGAATTCGCCGCTTACGTGAATTACGCTCAAATTACAAGAGGCAGTAAAAAAGTCCAAGAAATACCTGAAAGACACGCGGACTGAAAATAGCTGCGACGCACTGAAAATGCAAGGCAAATTAAAATTTCTCGCAAATCGGCAGACGTGCCTGGCCAACAGGATCCTTAATGTTCGGGTATAATCTGTCCATATTCGACCATATCTTTGTTTACACAGCGCAAAAATATGAGCAACGCTACGAACTGGTTTCTAATTTCAAATTTGTATTTCACTTTACACCATTTGTTACCCCTTTCGATGTCGCATTTTCTCCATTCGCGCCCATTGAGCTCGTTAGGCGATAAGTTTATGCGGCATTAAATTTTATGCGGCCATAAAACAAACAAATACGCCTGCTACACTACACTAAGGCAAATATTACGGCAACTGAACACGATAAAACATCGAAAACACAACAGGAACAGGCCATAACAATAGCCGGCAAATGGAATGCGCCCTGCGAGAGGAGTGGGAGTTGGATTGTGAGCATTTTGAGCAGGAACAGGAGCAGAACCCAAAAAAGGGAACACTTTTTTAGGGGCAAAAAGAAGCCATTGAGACTGCGACTGCGCGTGCTCGGCATGCAGGGCGTATACATAACGTGGAGTGGGAGTGGGAGTGGAAGTGGTAGTGGCGATATAAAGTCTGGAAAACATGTTGCTTTACGCCCTTCGACAACTCAACTTGGTCCATTGACAATGGCCAAACTGGCCAAATATGGCCAACAATTGTTGCATTGTTGTACGATCGAAAGAGTGTGTCGTTGAGCCTCTAAAAAAGTAATTAATATGTTACGACTTTCGTTACTAGTTACTAGTTTTCTAATGAAATCCGACTCCTTCTCTAAGCGTAATTTTGTTCAGTGTATGTGCACAACATATGTATGTTGCCCTGCTGCCATTCGATGTCGTGATTATGCGTCGTAATTCGAGTCTAATCGTCGATTAATATTTATGGAAACTGCATAAGCAAACGGAAACGGTTCCGCCGGGACTTTTCCAATGCAACCCAACCTCTGGCAGAATTATTCGCTCCCTATCTTCTATCTAATCGCGTGTCAAATCGCGGAGAGTTTCTCACTTTTTGACATCGTTTTGATGGTAACCAAAAACCAAAGTTCGCCATCGCGATAAGGCGGAGGAACAGGATGAAAAGAGCCAGTGAAAGGAGTGGGGGGAATCCTCGAAGGAGGGACGCGGAACCCTCGGCTATAAAATGATTAACAAGCCCGATAGGCCGTGTGCCTTTCTTTGTGGCCCAAACAATTACGTTGCCACTGAAATTTGCCACTTTTCCGCCCTCTTTGCCATTGTTTGCCCCTCTTTTCTTTATGTGTATATAGGTGAGCGCTGCCACAGCTGTTCTAATAAATAATAATAATGCATCAGCGATCACTGAACAATGGGGTACATAATGCTCTGCCTCTGCTGGTTATCTTCCCTGTAGATTAGCCCACGAATTTACAATCTTACCAATAATTATTTACTTTAACTATACAACGAAACTGGTAACATGTTTTGGAACGAATTAAATATGCTTAGTTATCCCTTTTCCGCTGTACTACCGCAATTAGTCGCCACACAATTTATGTAAATTTCGACGTGCGAGAAATATGTATGTCCTTCTCGCAGGATTCTAGTATTTGCCACCTGCAGCAGCGGAAACTGAGACGGAAACCACAAGACCAACACAACAGGAGCCATTAAATGCAGCCGTGCGCAGGAGGAGGACAGCAAACGATGTGGCAAGTTAATTCCCCAATGCTCATAATCCAATAGATTAATGGGGCGTACGCGTATCCACCTCTTCGAATTTATGGGCGTGGCCGTGTTTTTATTTAATGAGCGCGACAAACTTTCGACATTCGTGCGTTCCTCGAACGATGATTTATGCGGCTGTTCATTAGGTTCATTAAAAGTGAAAGGATGTCTGATCGCTGGATCAGCAGGTGGCTATGTGGTCGATCTTCGATCTTCGATCTTCGATGATCTCGACTCGTTCTGGGCGTTTATTTGTTTGTTTGTTTGTTTGCTTGCTTATTCGCCCCGAAATGAGCCGTAACTAATAAATGTTTACGACTCTTCCAACCCCGAAGATTTCACTATCTGCGTATCGGGGAAAAGTGAGGAGCTGCCGAGGAGGAGACCACAAGTGTAACCGAACAGCCCAAATGAGCACAATAAAAATCATTTCGAGCGGCATTAAAATGACACATTGTGGTCCCCAAGCCCTTGTATTTTATACCATTCTTAATTACACTGCACAAATAGAAGCAGAAGATGACACTATCATTGGAAAAGTTGGATCTAGGCAATGGCTGCTCCTAACTGAATCACTGCAATCAAAGTTATGACTGTTCCTTGTGGTACACACTTGGCTAAGAGTTTAAAATATTTTCTTCGAGTGCATCCCTCTCGATTGCCATCGGGTCAGCAACTCTTGGCCGGGCGCCACTCAATGGGTTGGCGGCAGGTCAGCGGCGTCTTCGCCGGCGGACAACCCGCAGCGCCCGAGGAACAACAAAAACCGCACCACACCACACACAAGAAGGCACAACTGACTCAGAAAAAAAAAAAATAAATAAACAAAATAAAAGGAACTGAGAAAACAGCAGCCGTAATGAGCTGACAAAGGCCAGAAAAGTGAAAAGGTGGAAATTGCTTGGGCAACGCATCGATAACACGCGTGGCTCATTGTTCGCTCACAATTGATGCGGTCACAACAGCCGTACAATGGCATTATGCAGGTTTCACACTGGGAGTTTTATTAACTTCAACTGCAAGAATTGTACGAAAATATGATTTCGTAGCTGTAACTCCGCTAAAATAAGTCGCAAAATGGAAAGATACGCTGCTTTGAGCTGCGGGCAACCTAAACTTTCGACACAAATCACATTCTGGACCCAATGAAAAATTAATAATTTTTCAATTTTTTGCATTTTTGGTAAGGGGTAACATCATCAAAATTTGCGAAAAATGGCCAAAATTTAAAGTATCTAGGCTGGTATACCAATCTACAGGAAATTAAGCTACGATTTCAACGAGGTATGACATTCCTTATTTGGATGATTCTTCGCATTGTTATAGTTAAAAAACTGATTATAATTTTCTAAAAAATATGGATGTAAAAAATCAGCAAAAAAAATGTTTTTTATTGGTTTCTTTTTGCCTATAAATCGATCAAAATAAGTCTCACAATAAAAATAAACACTGTTTTGAGCAGCGGACAACCTAAACTTTCGACCCATATCCCATTTAGCAGACTTCTGAAAATTGTATTTTTTTTCAATTTTTTGCATTTTTGGTAAGGGGTAACATCATCAAAATTTGCGAAAAATGGACAAAATTTAAAGTATCTAGGCTGGTATACCAATCGATTGGAAATTAAGCTACGATTTCAACGAGGTATGACATTCCTTATTTGGATGATTCTTCGCATTGTTATAGTTAAAAAACTGATTATAATTTTCTAAAAAATATGGATGTAAAAAATCAGCAAAAAAAATGTTTTTTATTGGTTTCTTTTTGCCTATAAATCGATCAAAATAAGTCTCACAATAAAAATAAACACTGTTTTGAGCAGCGGACAACATAAACTTTCGACCCAAATCCCATTTAGCAGACTTCTGAAAATTCAAATTTTTTTCAATTTTTTGCATTTTTGGTAAGGGGTAACATCATCAAAATTTGCGAAAAATGGTCAAAATTTAAAGTATCTAGGCTGGTATACCAATCGATTGGAAATTAAGCTACGATTTCAACGAGGTATGGCATTCCTTATTTGGATGATTCTTCGCATTGTTATAGTTAAAAAACTGATTATAATTTTCTAAAAAATATGGATGTAAAAAATCAGCAAAAAAAATGTTTTTTATTGGTTTCTTTTTGCCTATAAATCGGTCAAAATAAGTCTCACAATAAAAATAAACACTGTTTTGAGCAGCGGACAACATAAACTTTCGACCCATATCCCATTTAGCAGACTTCTGAAAATTGTAATTTTTTTCAATTTTTTGCATTTTTGGTAAGGGGTAACATCATCAAAATTTGCGAAAAATGGTCAAAATTTAAAGTATCTAGGCTGGTATACCAATCGATTGGAAATTAAGCTACGATTTCAAGGAGGTATGGCATTCCTCATTTGGATGATTCTTCGCATTGTTATAGTTAAAAAACTGATTATAATTTTCTAAAAAATATGGATGTAAAAAATTAGCAAAAAAAATGTTTTTTATTGGTTTCTTTTTGCCTATAAATCGGTCAAAATAAGTCTCACAATAAAAATAAACACTGTTTTGAGCAGCGGACAACATAAACTTTCGACCCAAATCCCATTTTGCAGACTTCTGAAAATTCAAATTTTTTTCAATTTTTTGCATTTTTGGTAAGGGGTAACATCATCAAAATTTGCGAAAAATGGACAAAATTTAAAGTATCTAGGCTGGTATACCAATCGATTGGAAATTAAGCTACGATTTCAAGAGGTATGCATTCCTCATTTGGATGATTCTTCGCATTGTTATAGTTAAAAAACTGATTATAATTTTCTAAAAAATATGGATGTAAAAAATCAGCAAAAAAAATGTTTTTTATTGGTTTCTTTTTGCCTATAAATCGATCAAAATAAGTCTCACAATAAAAATAAACACTGTTTTGAGCAGCGGACAACATAAACTTTCGACCCAAATCCCATTTTGCAGACTTCTGAAAATTCAAATTTTTTTCAATTTTTTGCATTTTTGGTAAGGGGTAACATCATCAAAATTTGCGAAAAATGGCCAAAATTTAAAGTATCTAGGCTGGTATACCAATCTACAGGAAATTAAGCTACGATTTCAACGAGGTATGACATTCCTTATTTGGTCGATTTTTCGCATTGTTATGGTTAAAAAACTGATTATAATTTTCTAAAAAATAAGGATGTAAAAAATCAGCAAAAAAACATGTTTTGAAAATTCAAATTTTTTTCAATTTTTTGCATTTTTGGTAAGGGGTAACATCATCAAAATTTGCGAAAAATGGTCAAAATTTAAAGTATCTAGGCTGGTATACCAATCGATGGAAATTAAGCTACGATTTCAACGAGGTATGACATTCCTTATTAGGATGATTCTTCGCATTGTTATAGTTAAAAAACTGATTATAATTTTCTAAAAAATATGGATGTAAAAAATCAGCAAAAAAAATGTTTTTTATTGGTTTCTTTTTGCCTATAAATCGGTCAAAATAAGTCTCACAATAAAAATAAACACTGTTTTGAGCAGCGGACAACATAAACTTTCGACCCAAATCCCATTTAGCAGACTTCTGAAAATTCAAATGTTTTTCAATTTTTTGCATTTTTGGTAAGGGGTAACATCATCAAAATTTGCGAAAAATGGTCAAAATTTAAAGTATCTAGGCTGGTATACCAATCGATTGGAAATTAAGCTACGATTTCAACGAGGTATGACATTCCTTATTTGGATGATTCTTCGCATTGTTATAGTTAAAAAACTGATTATAATTTTCTAAAAAATATGGATGTAAAAAATCAGCAAAAAAAATTTTTTTTTTGGTTTCTTTTTGCCTATAAATCGGTCAAAATAAGTCTCACAATAAAAATAAACACTGTTTTGAGCAGCGGACAACATAAACTTTCGACCCATATCCCATTTTGCAGACTTCTGAAAATTCAAATTTTTTTCAATTTTTTGCATTTTTGGTAAGGGGTAACATCATCAAAATTTGCGAAAAATGGTCAAAATTTAAAGTATCTAGGCTGGTATGACATTCCTTATTTGGATGATTCTTCGCATTGTTATAGTTAAAAAACTGATTATAATTTTCTAAAAAATATGGATGTAAAAAATCAGCAAAAAAAATGTTTTTTATTGGTTTCTTTTTGCCTATAAATCGGTCAAAATAAGTCTCACAATAAAAATAAACACTGTTTTGAGCAGCGGACAACATAAACTTTCGACCCATATCCCATTTAGCAGACTTCTGAAAATTCAAATTTTTTTCAATTTTTTGCATTTTTGGTAAGGGGTAACATCATCAAAATTTGCGAAAAATGGTCAAAATTTAAAGTATCTAGGCTGGTATACCAATTGATTGGAAATTAAGCTACGATTTCAACGAGGTATGACATTCCTTATTTGGATGATTCTTCGCATTGTTATAGTTAAAAAACTGATTATAATTTTCTAAAAAATATGGATGTAAAAAATCAGCAAAAAAAATGTTTTTTATTGGTTTCTTTTTGCCTATAAATCGGTCAAAATAAGTCTCACAATAAAAATAAACACTGTTTTGAGCAGCGGACAACATAAACTTTCGACCCATATCCCATTTAGCAGACTTCTGAAAATTCAAATTTTTTTCAATTTTTTGCATTTTTGGTAAGGGGTAACATCATCAAAATTTGCGAAAAATGGTCAAAATTTAAAGTATCTAGGCTGGTATACCAATTGATTGGAAATTAAGCTACGATTTCAACGAGGTATGACATTCCTTATTTGGATGATTCTTCGCATTGTTATAGTTAAAAAACTGATTATAATTTTCTAAAAAATATGGATGTAAAAAATCAGCAAAAAAAATTTTTTTTTTGGTTTCTTTTTGCCTATAAATCGGTCAAAATAAGTCTCACAATAAAAATAAACACTGTTTTGAGCAGCGGACAACATAAACTTTCGACCCATATCCCATTTTGCAGACTTCTGAAAATTGTAATTTTTTTCAATTTTTTGCATTTTTGGAAAGGGGTAACATCATCAAAATTTGCGAAAAATGGTCAAAATTTAAAGTATCTAGGCTGGTATACCAATCGATTGGAAATTAAGCTACGATTTCAACGAGGTATGAAATTCCTTATTTGGATGATTCTTCGCATTGTTATAGTTAAAAAACTGATTATAATTTTCTAAAAAATATGGATGTAAAAAATCAGCAAAAAAAATGTTTTTTATTGGTTTCTTTTTGCCTATAAATCGGTCAAAATAAGTCTCACAATAAAAATAAACACTGTTTTGAGCAGCGGACAACATAAACTTTCGACCCATATCCCATTTAGCAGACTTCTGAAAATTCAAATTTTTTTCAATTTTTTGCATTTTTGGTAAGGGGTAACATCATCAAAATTTGCGAAAAATGGTCAAAATTTAAAGTATCTAGGCTGGTATACCAATCGATTGGAAATTAAGTAACGATTTCAACGAGGTATGACATTCCTTATTTGGTCGATTCTTCGCATTGTTATAGTTAAAAAACTGATTATAATTTTCTAAAAAATATGGATGTAAAAAATCAGCAAAAAAAAATGTTTTTTATTGGTTTCTTTTTGCCTATAAATCGATCAAAATAGGTCTCACAATAAAAATAAACACTGTTTTGAGCAGCGGACAACCTAAACTTTCGACCCATATCCCATTTAGCAGACTTCTGAAAATTGTAATTTTTTTCAATTTTTTGCATTTTTGGTAAGGGGTAACATCATCAAAATTTGCGAAAAATGGCAAAAAATAAAATTTTCCAGTTAGCAACACCCATCGATTGCGGATTAAAATACGAGCTCAGTGAAGCATAACATTCCACATTTGGATTATTTTCGACGTAGCTATGGCCAAAACAATGATTATTTTCTTTAAAATTTCATTTTCTCCGACAACATTTTAGAACTCATCGCAAATTTATTAATTTTTGCACAGTTTGTGTACTTCTAATTGAATTCCTCATTATGTAGCTGTGCTAGTTCTATGGCTTTCCCCTTTCCCTTACGCATAATACTAAGAAGGTATTGATCAAACTGAAAGAAGTACGTTGACAACTTTAGGAAAATACACATTTTCAAGGGACGAAAATGGGAAAAGGGACTGGAGGATACGCCGTAGTCCAGTGCACGAAGACTGATGGCCTTTTTATCTAACGTCCAGGGCGATAAGGATGATGTCGGTGTAGGCGAGCCAGGTGGATGAGGGTCGGGGATCGAGGATCGGGGACCGGGTCTCATCTCCATGTTCTTCAAACAGTTGGCGATCGAAACTGCGGCCTGTCAGCGGACATGCCCGGCCTATAAATCATATGTTCATTGAGCCCACGCCCCCAACTCCCTGAATTTCTATCCGCTGCCGTCTTGGTGACATTTTCCACCTCCATCTATGTATGTATGGGCATACCCGCTTTTTATTCGACTACTTTTTATCGTGCTGGATCAAGCGATCAATCCAATGGCACAGGTAGGAAAAACAGAAAGGTGAAGGGAGTGGGAGCGGGGAAAACAGGTACAGGTGCATTGATGGCATTTTAATTATTGCGCCCATTGCGACGTTTATCCAAGCAAACAAGAACCCAAACCAAGCCGAGATGGATCTTCTTTGGGGCCTTGGGATCTGTGTTCCATGGGGCTGAGTCCGACTTGCAAATATAGCTGGCAGGCGTGAAATTTCCCCAACGCGGTGGGTCCATCCGTACAGTGGGCACTCGCAGAGATGTGCATCGAAATCGGAGTCGGGATCCGAGGCAGGTGAACAAACTGCGCTGCAAGTGTCCGCCCCTCCATAAAGGAACACTTTGCGAGGACTGTAATTACGCACGGCTCGCTATTTGTTTTGCTTGCCAGGACAGTGGGTAAATATCCTTTTAGCACTTGATTTTATAGTTGGTTCTTAATTGCTGGAATAATTTAACATATTGTCTTTGAATCTCTTAGACGGATACTTTTAAAGCATGATCACACCAACATATTATCTGAAGTTAATATTTAATTCTATTAAAATAGCTCCACTGTGGCTTATTCAATTAGCTAAGTACCACTGTACGCTGATAGCGACGATCGCACGCACGCACATTTCACTTTATTTATGAGGCGTGCGCGGTGGGCGTGGCCCGCTTGTTGATCGGCGCTACATTCCAGGCCCCGCCACGCCCCCCTCTCAACCGCCCCTTGCGAGCGTTTTCAATCAACGTTCGTTCCCGGGGCTGCCAGGCGAAGACAAGCTCGGACCACCCTTTTAATGAAGCCCTAATTACAGTCTTTATAACAAAAGGTGATTACCAAAGCAAACCAACAACACCAGGCCTCCAATGCAAGCAGAACCGAACTGGGTTCTGGAATGGGTATGGTTATATGGGATCGAGATCGGGCCACATCAACGGCTCTTTAGCAGAGAGGGATTGGGTCTTCTGATCGCGTCTTCCGCCTTCGGGGCTCTCGAGTCTCTGAGTCTTCGGTCTGGGCCAAAACGCTGACTTTGACTTGGGTAGCCGGTGGAAGAGGAGTCTCCAGATCTCCCCAGCCTGCACTGCGAAAATCTTTAAGAATATACCTTCAAAAGTTAACCAATTGACTTAAAATAGTTTTTATCAATGGATACATTTTTCTGCCAGTGCATCCCCTACTCCTTAGCACTGCCCATCATCGTCGCATTATTTATAACTTTTCATGTTTAAATTTGTAATTTTGGCGCACTGCAAGTCAGAAGAATCTCGTGACTGGAGCTACTCTTCACCTTGCCGTCTTTCTTCGCCCCACGATTCTTCTGCCTGCCGAAGCTGGTTGAGCCTTGTAAATATTGATTTTAATCGAAATTGCCCTAAATTGCTTGTTTTTCATGTGCTCGGCTATGCAATTTAAGACACTTTTGCTGTGAACAAAACTGCGTGTGGCTAAAATGAGAGGAGAGGACAAAAAATAACGCACAAGTAGAAGAAGTGGGACGAAGCAAAAGAATACAAAAGAGTGCCTAATTTAAATTTAATTTAGAGCAGAGGGTCTTCAGTAGATTATTATTAATCACCTATATTGATAGGTAGGGTAGTATTTCCATGTCGCATATCCATGCGATTCTTCATTTGGTTCAAAAGCAACCCATATTATCCTTATCGAACGAGAGGACTCTGGTTTTGCATTACGCCATTTGCAAGTAAAACATCAATAAGCCGCACCATAACCCAAGCGATCTGAAAGCCCACTTGAAAGGAAACCGACGTCCTGCCGACAGAGAGCAACTTATCATGTCCAAATTAAGTTCAATCCCAAATAAACAAGCCCAGCTACAAGGGGCATTGCAATGAGGCAAAGGGGAGAAACAATAACAGCTCCAGTAACCAGGACATGGGCGTAGTTGGAATAACTTAAGGAGGTATATTTTGCAATCTACCCCCATTTTATACCCGCTCACTACACACGTGATACAGATGCGATGTCGATTTTCGATTCTTCCTGCCAACTCTATTTGCAAAGAGCCCCTGAGTGGGAGGCTGATGGAGGGGGGTTTTGGGAGGGATTGAGGTTCTCCACCGAAGGCGCTCAGCTTTTATTTCTTTCTTTTCCTTCCGCCGTGCTTGGGCCTTTGTTTGAATTAATCGAAGTGATATTTTGCTTGTCCCAAAATAATTTATCCCAGCCGCAGTCACGCTGCCCCAACTCTTTCCTCTTCTCTACACAGAACAAAAAGTATAGTAAAGTTCCAACTTAGCAAGAATATATATTACAAAATGGTTTTAAATCAAGTCATCGGCGATCTTAGAAATACTTCCTAACCCATTCTATAGGAAGGTGTTCAAATTGATCGTTAAACTAGACTAGCTGCCATTTGTTTACTGTGTACCGCTCTGCGACTGCCCGAAGCTCCAACTGGAATCGGAGCTGGAGTTGGAGCCTTTATTGGTTTTGCGTGGCTGTTGGCCTGTTGTTTCCACTTCTCATTGGGGCGAGCGTCGAAAGCCGACGGAGCGAAATATAAATATTCGCCATACGGTGCCCCTTGATGCATTCTGACGTGAGTTGTGGCCTAAGCGCGCGTTATTAACCGCAATTTATGCGTTTTTGAAGAGAGTAACTGCGTCTTTGGCTCTGGCTGCAACTGCGAATGCGGCGCCAGCGGTGCTCCTCCTGGACTGGGGACCCTGCTGGATTCGATTGCGATACTCCGATCCTTTCTCCGGCCAAATTGATTTCGAACATCCATTATGCGGCGCGAAAACGGGGGAGTTCTCTTTGCTTGATACCACTTGAGATTTATCAAGTATAAGTAATTTTAATCTTACTCCTTCGAACTTTTCTATCGATATGAAAGGCGTAACTATTAGTCATAATATCAGAATCGTTGATGGCTCAAATGAAGACAAGTGGCACTCAGCACTTTAGGTGATAATTGTTCGAAATGAAACATTTTCAATTGAAGCGCAGTGCTTTTCTCGCTTGTCTGCTTGTTCTCACAATGGAAACGTCCAGTGGATAACGACAGTTCCTGACAGACGGCTAAGTATGAATTTCCTTTGGGAAAATACCCACTTCGTGTTGCGTTTCATTTTGTTGCTTTAGTTCATTTTGGATTTGCAAGCTCTCATTAGCATGTTGTTGTGGCACCGCACCCCTCTCTTTAACCACAAAACGTTTTCCATACGCAGCTGCCGGCCGATCGAGTTCGTTGCCTAAGTCTTTCGTTGCGTGCGTGCCACACTAAATAAAAAAAGAGAACGAACGCGACAGATAGGGAGGGGGCATGGTCTGAAAGTTTATGTGCAATTAACAAGATTCGCATAAAATTACAAAACTGGCATAATTCAAGATATCAGCATGATCAGCTCTCACAGAACTATCACAATCAAGTTGACGGCAAGGAGTTGGCCGGACAAACGGATGGAATAAACGGGCAACAGGACAAGGGACAGCAGCTAAATGGCCTGCTAATGGCCTAAAGTGTACTTGCCGATAATATTAAGCACATGTGCATCACTTAGCCGCCTCGCTGAAATTTATAAAGTTCCAATGGCCATTTGTCCGCTGTCTGCTGTCCGCCAAACGTGAGATAGCCGCTCTCCAAACCGAGATAGAGGACATAAAACCAGCGAAATTATGACCGCTGGTAGATGAAATCAATTTACATGCATTCAATTACAAATTGTGAACCATCAGAGACAAGACTCGCTTTCCAGCCTCATCAGTTTGCCGAGTTTATGGCGGGATTTGGGCAGCTCGAAATGGCCAACTGCCTTGTAACTGCCTCGTTTTAACGATCCTGCCCAGAAGATCTCGTCGTGGGTTTGTTGCGACAACTTTTGTGGCGCAGTTAAACGTTTGCATGATTTTGATTTTAATGATGCCACAGATGCCTCGAATCGGATACCAGATACGAGATACCAGATACCACATACCACGGAGAGATACTCCGGTGCTCCAGCGAGGGGGGACATCCTAATTAGCGACTGGCTGTGATGGCCATCAAAATAAACACTTGTACAATACGAGCCAACTGGGATTGCGACGTGTTTGCGCCATAAATTTGTCAACTTTACAATGGGAAATGCCACCAGGAGGAGGAAGCAAGAAGGGAGGTGCTTAGGATCCCCAAGAGAGAGAGCGGTGATCGATGGTCAGCGAGGCTCGAATGAGTATGTCCATAGGCCCCCAGTCCTCTTGCTGAAAATGCCATTCCAGTTCCGATAATGCAAAGTGGCCCTTGGTAGCCCATTTCTGGGCCATAATAGCAATTTCATGTTTATGGGCGCCAGCTCCAGTTCCCTTATCTTCCAATGCCTCTCCGAGTGCGCCTCGTTCGCCTGCAGCTTCGCCCGGATTCCCGATCCTCGCGTTGTTGGCTCGTTTAGAGGCGACTAATGGCCTAATGGCTCATCAGCGCATGTTGCGCGATCTGCAGGAATTGCATTAAATGCAAAACAAAAACCAAATATCAGCCGAACGACTGCCACTCGAAAATCGTTGCCATAATTTAAATGAAGCCGAGCGATAAGACAGCCAGCCTTCCCGGTTGCCCACTATGTGCATACATATATGTGCATATAGTGAATCCCAACCAGTTCGACTCCACTTCCCAGACTCCAGATCTCCGATTCCCGACTGACGGTCAGCGCTGCATGTGTTTTTGGTTATAATTTAAATGAGAACGATCGCTAAATGATCTCATTCCCGTCTCGATTTCGAAACCGAATGCTGTGGGAAGATCGTGGCATCCTTGCCAACCCAAAAGTGACCATGCTGCGCCACATAGCAGGCGAACTGATCAAATGGGGATCACTTAACGCTAGGTAAAATGCTAACTTCAAGTGTCTAAAGTCCCCGATCTTGGCCGTAGGCTTGCAAAAATTCACTAACAAATATTTGATTTTCAACTTTCACGATATTCAGCGGAAATAATCGATAACACTAATCGTTCCATTCGAAGAGCACTCCCTGGCATTAGGTAATTCCTTCAACTCCAGATTGTGGCCCATGCAATTACTGGCTAACTGCTACTACCCAATTACCGGAGTACCTCCTGGTCCAAAACCTTTCCTTCCTTCAACATTGGGGAACGTGTCAGTAGTGGCTCCAGCTGGAAAGAAATAAGAAGGAGAAGATTACAGCCCGTTGACAAGGCACCAGAGCTGGGATTAATCAATTGCTCTGCAATTATCGGGGGAAATGGAAGAGAAGAGGCAACAGGAACAGTAACTGGAACCCATCAGGCCGTACAAAGCCTAATGGCCATAATGAATGGATTAAGCCAGCATTTACGCAAACGCGTTGATATTTCCTCTGACCAAACAAAATATAAATCGAGCCAACTACATGGGACCTGTCCGAATCGCAGGGGGAAGACCGGTGATCGGGGGCTAACAATTTGCATGATCCTGCCCCATTCCCAACCCCCACCCCCCCTGCTTGCATCTTGGCATCTACTTAATTTCAACTTGTCCGCGGAAAAACTTAAGCATATTTAACCGCATGTCGCTGATTTTAATGGCGCGGCTGGGAGAGCGGAGCGTATCTGCATACACACACAGATACATATATGTATGTACATATGCATGTATCATATGTATGGAGGGTTAAGATTTGGATGCGGTGGATGCGGGGGGAACATCGGGCGTCTGAGCTTGTTCTCCAGTCTCATTTCGTGGCGACGCTCACGCATATTCCGCATATGCAGACGACGCGCGACGGGATGCAGGCGCCACTTGGCCAGCAAGCAGAGTCAGTTGGTTAGATCAGGGGGTTGCGACGGGTTACGGCGGGTTCCCCGGCTCTCAGGTCTCGGGGTCTCCAATGGGCATCCATTGGGTATATAGGAAAGGGCTCCAGGGCGGGCTAATGCCAGGTAAATGTTAACCGCGGAATGCCATTGCCCTCTTTGCAGCCAGCTGACCTTTGCACATGCCACCACCGATTCCGAATTCGATTCCGACTCCAAAAGGGCCAGCCGGAGGGGAACCAGGAGCATATAGGCATGCATGCTATATGTTATACGTACCCAAGACAAGCGCCAGCGATTGTCTTCATCAAAAACGGGGCCTGTCAACGGGGCCATCATATCGAATGACAAACTCGAGTGCACAATAAGAGAGGCTTAACCATTCAGAAGAAAACCAATATAATAAAAAAAAACTCAACATACAAAGGGAGGAGAACGATGCGAAGAGACAGGAGGAGAAAAGGTTATATATATGTACCGGGATTATCAGGGCTCCGGCCAGTTCAATCGGAAAATGATCGATGAGCGATCGTGTGGCAAGGTGCATCTTTGTTTGGCCTAATTAAGCCGAGTTATATGGCCTGTTTGCCCATCCTTTCCTCACTCCCCATTCATTTGGAAGCCACGAGTTCGGGGAAATGTCACTGCGTCCAGAAGGTTCCTTTGAGGTAACCCGATGATATAGTCGTTGAGAACTATGGTAATCCAACCTCCGACCGTGTGTGGCTTCTAAGAATGAATGTTTGAAAAGCTTTCGTTTTGATATCTTATACTCGATATCTACATCTTAGCTGGGGTATTATGTAACCCATTCGTGATTGATACCCGCTTATATTAATTTCAATCAAAGAAATGCGTGGGCTCATTCCTCCACCTTTTCGATAGTCCTAGAAGACGCCAATCTTAACCTTTTCTGAAAGTTACCAACTCAGCCTGTACACAAACACCGACCTGGCTACATGTATCTCCTGCTTCCATCTTGTGGCCCGAATCTCCGGATAAATGAACATGTCCGCGTCAAAGTGTCGCCCGTGCAAAAGCGCCACGAAGGAAAAAGAAAGGGATTGCGCCAAAGGGGGAGAAGGAAGCAAGACGGGGGGATGGGGGTCAGAGTGTCGTGTAGGAACAGCAGCAGCTGCTGGACATCGTTTCCCAGCAAGGGAATGCCCAGGGACTGAAAGAAAGCAGGGGAGGATCGCCGGGCGAAGGGATGTTGCTGCCAGCGGAGATTGCAATCTTTGTGCTGCAGTTGTCGCTTCTGTTTCTGTTTTTCGGTTTCTGGTGCTGCTCCTGCTACTCCTGCACCATCAGATGCTCCTTTCCCTCCTTAATTTTCCGCCATTTGCTCATTTGCCGCGCAACCAGAAAGCGTATGTGTCCTGCAGAGAAAAAGGAGGCAATGTTGTTTATACATTATTAAAAATTAAAGTTAATTAAAGAAATATATATATAAAACTTTTGAACAAACGAAAAGTTCCCATTGAAACTCTCTTTTTGTATAACGAGCTTATGCGCAAGAGACAGCTAAATTTTTTCCGGTGCAGATGCTGGGAGGGATTGAAGGTGGAGATCTCGTGCAGCTGATAAGCAGTGCCTCCCGATGAAGTCGTTTTTTGGGGGAACCCAAAGGAGAGCCGGCGACACACTGCCAACATACACAATTTAATTAAAGACGCGACTACTGGATAGGATTGGATCGGAAACTATCGCCGATCGATCGACGATCGCTGACACGCATAAATCCTGCACATCGATGCTAAAGATCGACGATATCGGGCTGTTGGACGGACGGGACCTTTTACGGACCTCTCGAGCTGACCTTGGCCACTAATGAAGATCTCGAGACGCCGCTCCTGCGGCTGTTGCATAATTCATTTCCAATTTATACGCCATAAAAGCGATAATGGCCGCAATTAAGTTCGTGTTCCTTTGATAATTTTCCACATTTACGCGGCCATTAAAATGATTCCGAACGCATTTTTCAGACCCTCCTATCAGCTCGCCTCATTTCCATTTCCATTCTAGGTGTCCATGCCATACCCATTCCCCATTACCGTTCCCAATCCCCGACAGGCTCCATTCAACGCTGGCTTATCGCGAAGAAAGAGAGGCGTAGAGATGGGAAAAGCATCTGGGGGAATTGGGAATATTGCATGCGTATGGATATAGGCATAGTGCGAGTATAGTCCAACCCCGAGGTGTTAATTAGCATTATCTTAATGCACGTTCCGGCACACAGTTCAAATTGAATTATACATAATAATTTGTCCGCCGCTCTTTAAAGTGCAACTTAATGTTCGAGCGGACAGGCCATCTCCATCTTGCCCTCTGGACCTCGGACTTCTGGGCCTGGGTCTCCGGTCTCGGGTCTCCGGAGGGGTAAGTGGTGACCCCACCCTGGACGTAGCGCAAATATGGTGGAGTGGATGGGGTCCAGAGAGCTCGTGTTAAGCGCTCATTAATCACATTAGATATGCATTAATTCGGTAAGGAATTCAATGGCGTGTAGACGAGCGAAAGAGACGGCGGCAGTTGTTGGAGGGAGATAAATAGATACTCTCTGCCGGAAGAGAAGGAGCCATTTCTTTTAGGATAATCTCTGGGAAAAGAATTACTTAGATTTTATTTGTACGGTTTTTCTCGCTATTAGCAATAACAATAATAGGATGGAATAATAATGCACTTATTTTCGTGGGAAACAACTTGCTTCAGTTTAATATATCTATATCCTATATAGGGAGGTGATCCAATACTCAATTTCCGCAACTCATAACTTGGCCAAATGTAACACAATTTGCACGTGGCATACCTTTAAAAGCTTGTGGTTAAGCCATCTAAAAATCTGTATTCCAATTTAGTTGATTTTTGAAAAATAATTTTTTGCCAATTTTTTGTAATTTTAATGATGGTACCCCTTTCAAAATTTTCGAAAAATGGTCAAAAAATTAAAAAGTCCAGTTTCGAATATACGATATTAGAACTGCAAGAGCTGAGTTCGGGAAGGTATAACATTTGAAGATACGACTTATTTTAGCCAAGTTATGATGCATTGATTTTTCGATGAGGTGGCCTTCAAATGAAGTTAAGCCATTTTTTAATTTTTATCATTTAACAAACTTATGTCACCATTTTGGGCTACTTACTTGAAGAGTAAACAAATCAATATCTATAATCCCAGGACTCTTTAGTTTACTTCTACTGTCTGGCACATTAGACTTGTCCTGCGATGCCCAACCCAATGCGCGCCCCCATCCGCAAAAAGCCACCAACAATTCCCCAATAACTCATTCAGTCCACCGTTTCCACCCACCACAAAGGCAACAACAACCCCAAGAAGCCAAAACAAACAAACAAACGAGGTGAGTACTCAGTATGGGTGAGTATCTGTGTGAGCGAGGCAATGCCTAGATGCGCGTGTGTGCGTGAGAGAGTGCCAAAGGGGGCGGAGCCAAAGGAAGGGTGGCTTATAAGCCGGGCTTATCTACGGGAATATAACTATAGAATAAACTATAGCTAAAGATCTGCAGTGTTTCCCTATGCCACTTTATGTTACTTTATGTTTTTGTTTGTTTTCCAAATTATAGTTATAGCGAGAGAGAGAGCGGCACAGCCATGTTGGGGAGCAAGCGCGAAAGAGAGAGAGAGAGAGAGCGCGCTCGTGGCTGGAGCTGTCTCGCTCGCACTTGAAAAGGGGAGCCCATCTGGGCCGCGCAGCCAGCGGCGGCAGTGACGCCGGCAGAGGCTGAGGCAGCGGCAGTTTTCTTGCGGTGCGCCCGCCATTCGAAATCAGTCAATGTTGAGTTGACGGCGCGAGAAGACGCGGGAGAAAGAGAGCGGAGAATTGGAGAGCTAGTTGAAGAACCAGAGATAAGAATTAGGGTCCCCGTCGCTGTGCCGTCTTGCAGAATCTAAAAGAATCTAAATATCACAATACACGGATTCCAAATTGAAAGAATCACAAACGAGAAACGAAAATAATCCAAGTTGCAGAACCGTCGCTGTGCCGTTAAATTACTTATTGTTTTTTGTGTGTGACTGACTACATGTGTGCCTCCTAGGTAATGAGTGAAGTTGGCAGTGATTCCAACAGCAGAGACTAAAGACTTTTGGGCGCCACCAAGTGCCCCGCCGTGTGGAGAATGCTGGTGCCGTCGGACATGATTGCGGCGCAGTCCAAGATGGTCTACCAGATGAACAAGTACTGTGCGGACCGCGTCCAGGTGCGCAAGGCGCAGATCCACAAGCAGATCCAGGAGGTGTGTCGCATCGTCCAGGACGTGCTCAAGGAGGTGGAGGTGCAGGAGCCGCGATTCATCTCCTCGCTGAACGACTACAACGGTCGCTTCGAGGGCCTGGAGGTCATATCGCCCACGGAATTCGAGATCATCATCTATCTGAACCAGATGGGCGTGCTCAACTTTGTGGACGATGGCACCTTGCCGGGATGTGCCGTCCTGAAGCTGAGTGACGGCAGGAAGAGGTCCATGTCCCTGTGGGTGGAGTTCATCACGGCCAGTGGTTATTTGTCCGCCCGAAAGATCCGCTCCAGGTTCCAGACCCTGGTGGCCCAGGCCTGCGACAAGTGCGCCTACCGCGACATCGTCAAGATGATCGCCGACACCACGGAGGTGAAGCTACGCATCCGGGAGCGCATCATTGTCCAGATCACGCCCGCCTTCAAGTGCGCCGGCCTCTGGCCGAGATCCGCCTCCCACTGGCCGCTGCCGGGCATCCCCTGGCCGCATCCCAACATCGTCGCCGAGGTGAAGACCGAGGGATTCGATATGCTCTCCAAGGAGTGCATCGCACTGCAGGGCAAGAACTCCGCCATGGAGGGCGACGCCTGGGTGCTCAGCTTCACCGACGCCGAGAACCGGCTGCTGCAAGGTGAGTTGCCGTCGGGAAATCTTAGATGGGGTGTACGGTCGTCTATATGGGAGCTATTCAGTGTAGAGCTCTTAACTATCTTTTCCCACACTAGTTTAAAGACTGCTAACAACTCTTGGAGTTACATAGTAACCTTTCCTGTAACCATCCTGCCTTCTTTAAAATTCATCATATCCTGGTATCCACATTCACGCCTTTTAATTTATAACCTCAGAAATATATATTATCAAAGGGAAAGATATCATAAGATAGATTTGAAGACGCATAAAATCCTTTATTAATCGGAACTAACTTGAGTACCCTTGCTTTGAAAACTATTTCTCTCAGTGCCGAATGAGTGGCTACCGTATTTCGGGCATGTTTTGGTAGTGCCTCCAGTGTGCCCCAATCAGTAATCAGTGACACACTTAAACTGAATTGATTTATTCCCATCAAATCAGCGACTTGGTCTTGATACGCCCGTAATTGGTTGTAAATTAACCGTCGGACAGGGGGAACATCGTATCATTTTGGAGATCTTTCAGTTAGTTTTTAGTAATCAGGAAGCCCAGTGAATGGTTTTAACTTACTACGAACCCTGGCTGAATTCTAATTGCCGGATTCCCCAAAGACATGGGAATGGGACTTAAAAAACGTCGATATAGCAGGATCTAAGAGATCACCATATTAGGATTCTATAAAGGATGCATTAATATTGTATCACTTTTGATTGTTCATGTAAGATAAGATATCAATTGAGCTTAGGATCCACATCTCGATGTATATCTATATAGAAGATTGTCACAATCAGCTTGCAGCGGTTGTCACGTGGAATCTGCATATTTGGGCGGGAAATCGCACTGCAGATTCAATTAGGCAGGGCGATAAGATGGCCGGCGATTAGCGGGGACCCACTCGCATTGAGTCGACGACTGCCCAACGAGACATCCGATTATCGGGCCCAGATATGATATGAGATACGAGCCAGCGTCGCCCGCTTGGCTACGATCATAAATCTGATGTTCGATCGATGGGGGGAGTCTCAGCCCGGACCCGGGGAGTTGGAGTCTTCAGCTCCTCAGTTTCTCAGTTTTTTTTTGGTTTTTTGGTCGCAGCGCGACAACGCACACAAATCTGCTGATCCCCGAGAGATAAGCGCAGTCTCGGTAGTCGTAGTCCCAAGGCAGTTAGACGGTTAGTTGGTCGGACAATGGAGCTACAGAGCGAAAGAAACGGGTTTCTTGTATGAACAATGCCAATGGCTGGGCCATAAATAAGTTTCTAAACGATTTTATAAATATTTTAAATCTCGGCGATTAGATAAAGTCAACAAATAAATAAAACAACAGCCAGATGACACACGGTGGAAGAAGGGGGCAAAATAAAGAAAGAGCCACAAAGATTGGGTTTTTGGGGGAGCTAAAAGCTGGGAGCCGAGGCAAAACAGAGAAACGAAAATCCAGCCAAAAAATCGAAACAGAGACAGTAAGAGAACAGAAACAAAAAAAAAACCAAAACTGAAACCAAAACTGAAACCCAAATCGAAATCAATTCTAAGGCCGCTGACAACGATCTCTGATCGATATTGATCCGACTTTTTCCCCCGCGTGTTTGTCATTTAATTTAATGCTCTCCGAAAACTGAAAACGAATTGAGACCCAGACTCCGGACTCCCGACCAGCTTTCTGGGAATAAGGTGGGGTACATAAGTGTATCGATATCGCCAGATCGTGACTATAATTAGCACAGTCACTAGCAGCTCCCAAATTAACGTCCACTTGACATGGACTCGATTGGGATTGGGATTTCGATTTCGATTTGGAGGCACTTGGAATCGCACTTGTTTTGCCCGATTTGCCGCGACCCCACGAGTCGAGTGCCAATATTATGGCAATATCGTTCAATATTGATTAGGCCAAATGTGAAGCGGAACCCGGAGCAAGACGCTCCGGAGCGGGAAAAAGCCGTAGACGTGATTATCGGACCGGAGCCGAGATTAGCCCGGCTGACATCGTGCCAACGTAGCCATGATTTATGTGCTCCAACGCACTCGGGCCACAATAAATTAGGAATCAGTCCGACTTTATACCTGTACGTCCGCCTCTCGAAGGAGAAATTGAAACCAGAACATAAGTACCCCATATACGTATATGGTTGATCAATCAAACTGAAGGGGCGAAGAACATAAAGAATGATATTGGCAGAGCCTTTTGCTATTTGTATTACTCGAAGCTACTCAATAATACCTATCTATGGAGCATAATATATGTAATTTCACTGGAAGGATCTCAAGTGTTTCAACTATTATTGGTAGTATGCATATACATTGAAGCTTCAAATACTTTTATTTGATATCAGCGAACGAAAGGCATGAGTCAGGGTACGAAAATCGAAAAGCTTTCTCAAGTGGTCAAAATAGTTGGCGAAACAAATGGACCGATGTACTTGAGATAGAACGACTTCCAATGACCAAACCCATCGATCAGTTGCTGTTCAACTGACAAAGAACGATATTCAGCTATAGTTCTGTCAAAATCGTTTCGATTCAATAGCACCGATAGCATCGCATGGACATAATGATGCATTGAGCCAAGGGCAATCTTCGGAACTCCATTGTAATCCTTACCAGCAAGGCCCACCCACTAACCCAATCAATATTATATGCTTTCTATGGTTTTTTTATAGAACTGATAGGAAGAGATACTTTGTTCCCATTAAATGGGACTATTTAGGATTAACTATACTTTAGTTTGAGGAATCACCTTACTCAACAACTCCTTTCCATTTCTTCTTCACCTGAATTCCAGGAGCGAGTCGACGACGCTGCCTGAGCATTCTGAAGACCCTGCGTGATCGTCACCTGGACCTGCCCGGCAATCCGGTGACGTCGTACCACCTAAAGACCCTGCTGCTCTACGAGTGCGAGAAGCATCCGCGCGAGATGGAATGGGAGGAGAACTGCATCGCGGACCGGATCAATGGGATATTCCTGCAGCTGATATCCTGCCTGCAGTGCCGCCGCTGTCCGCACTACTTCCTGCCCAATATGGATCTGTTCAAGGGCAAGTCGCCGGGTGCCCTGGAGAATGCCGCCAAGCAGGTTTGGCGGCTCACCCGGATCATGCTGACCAATGTCCGTTGCCTGGAGGAGCTGTAGAGCAGTAGAGCACACACTAATAAGCACTAGCTACTACGAGGACCCATTGGATCTGCGGACGCTGCGGGGGCAGAACCGCCACTGGGCCTTCATTTTTTTCATACGCCTTTTGTTTTTTTAGTGATTTTTTTTTCTACAACTAAAGACAAAGGATCGCAAGGATCAAGGGCGCTGGGAGGGTCGAAGCTGGGAAGGAGAAATGTGAAAGAGAGAGAGAGAAAGCAGTGAAATTGTAACCCAAATACTATTTGATATTTCGCTAGATCGTAACTTAAGTTTAGGTGCTTTCGAAAAGTATACGCCGCTTACAGAGTTTCCTATAATTAGAGCATACTTAGTGTTATCCATTTAGATCGTCATCGTCGCAAAACGCACAAAAGTTACCAACTAGTTACATTTGTATGTACGACATTTTTTTTTTTGATTGGCCCATTTGCTAATAGCAAAGTGCAGAGCAAAATTAGCTAAATTAGCTGTAAGTCCTAATGAAACTGAGACAGCCGAGCGGAGGAATATTTCCCCGTCGGTCCTAAATTATTTATTCTATGTTTTTGCCTTCTTCTTGTGAGTTTAGTCAATAAAACGTAAGTTTTTCAATGAAAATTAGCAGTATTATTACTTATTTTGGGGGGTAGGTAAGTGCGTACAAACCAAGGAAAATATTTAACAATTTAAGAGTATTTTTACATATCTTTAAGAACCATTTAGGTGATATTATCGGTTATTGAGTAGTTCTTACATATATCTATAGCGATTTTCGGTATGCGGAATATCTGTCCGAACTGCCAACTTCTCGAGGGTCTCGTCCGTCGATCATCGGTTGGCCTTTTGATGTTCAGCCGGCATTATTGATAGGCCACGATTTCGACGGATTTCGATGGACTGTGGAAAATGTCAGAGGCTGACATTTCGTTGACTGTCGACAGGTTGCGCATTTTAATTGCGAATTAACAGCGATTCCGCGGACAGCTAACAATCCCAATAAACTACACACACACGCACACGCACGCACAATTTGTGTGTGTGCCGCATCTGCCACGCCCACCCACGCCCACCGCTCGCGAGAGTGACTCAGAAAGTAAAGATACTTTTGCGCTTTCCCGTCGAATCGATGAAACATTTTGGTCACGTGTCTGTTTCGATTTCGAGCGACAGACATAACATTCAAATTAAACTTTATGTCATTCATAAATTAAATAATTTAATTTTTCCCCCATTGTTTCGTCTTGTTGTTACCATCTTCTGTTTCAGCTTTTGGCAGTCGACTGTCCACTTCTGCGGCTCTCCATTATTTTTAGCCTTAATTTATACTTTATTGCGGCCAAGTTGATTTATGCATGTGCGGCTTTTGTATTTTATAGTTGTAAATTACCCAGCAAATGACAATTGCAGAGGCGACACGCAAATCATGCTAAAACGGCATAGTCGCACCTCTGAATACCCTTTAATGATCATAGCAATTAGCTTGCGATACATACTGCACAAAATAACAAAGAACACAAATATTGTTCTCTTTTTGTATTTTATGAGAACAATTTCGATTTCGATTGGCATTCCAACACATTCACATTCACATTCACATTCGGTTCGAATGGATCGAATTTATTCAGGTGGGCGATTTGGTTATGGCCATTTATGACGGCGGTGATTTTGGATCAACTCGATTGGGCTAAATTCGATTCAAATGGCTTTTATTTTTCGATGCGACTCGTATCGGGTTGTTAACCGCCTAGTTGCGCTTTTAATGAGTTGTGTTTTATTGGATTTGATTTGCATTTTAATGCGGCTTCATTCTCAAATTTATTATTTGTTGTCGACGCAGTGCGTCTGTGTGGTTCCTTTTTATATTTTTCAAACATTCGCTTATTCCGTTGAGCGGCAGACACTGTTTGATCCGCCGCTTCCCACACAAATTAAACCATAATAATAATTAATAAATGATAATTTCGGCAATCGGCGATGTCCAGCCCCTCTGGCCCCCAGCTTCCTGATTGGTGTCACCATATCGCACTGGCAGATTTCCATTTCCATGCAATTTATATACGTTTTAATGGCCGCAAGAGCAAATTTTATGAACATCTCATAATCGCATTTTAAACACACAATTTGTCACAGCCCCTTCGCCTGTCACCCACTCGAAATGTTCGCCTGCATATGGCATAGCAATTAAGGAATATTCATATTTATTTCCACACCCATTTGCAGGCATTAATAATATTTTATAACCGCTTCTTTGGGTGTTCTTTTTTCACTCGTCTTGGGTTAAGTTTAAAACAAAGTTTGGTTTAAATCAACTGGTGCGTGCAAGGCATTTCGCACATCATTGCGTGACAAATCGGCGGGAAATTCACTCGCATGTGATATATACATAATATATATAAACTCTTTATATACCGGTTAAATCTGGCGCTCAACCCGAGGAGGACCTGCTGTCCCGATCCTCTGACCGCCTGTCAGCCAGCATGTTGGCCCCATCCCCACCGATCCCCGCCAGTCGCCGGCAAATCCGCACCTCATCCACCTCTGGCAAATCAAAACAAATGTTTTATTTAAATGGTTAATTTGATCGGGCCAGAGCATCTGTGCCGGCCGGCTTGTTGGCGATGGCCAAATGAGCAGCTTACAAGGAGATGATGAGGCCCGAGGTACACAAATGGCTGCCAAATCGTGAGAATTGCATTTGGAATGCCACCAACTGAAGTGGATTGGATTCGGGTTCTTGGTTCTTTGGTTCTTTGGCTCTCTTGATCTTTTGGGGGCACCTGGCAGGGGATTTTAATTTGCTGGCTTCAATCAAACTGCAGAGGAAAAGGCAGCAGGATGAGGCAGTGGAGGCAGTGCATTAAACCCGCAAATATGCTGCTGCTCGGGATGAGCTGGCATTGGCTACACTGGAACAAAACTAATCGCTAGATACAACTTACATTGTCAAACGCTTGAAAAGGCTTCAGCAGAAGATCCCACAACTTGGCTTATAAAAATTCGACTTATATTTATAAAACTTCCAAAATAAATGCAGAATAAATCCACACTTAACTATGACTTTTATCTATTCTTGTAATATTCAATATGCATTTCTTGCAGTGCATAATTGTGCTTCTGCAGCGAGGATCACGCGAAGCTGGACTGCGTGAAGGTCGGAGTAGCATGAGGATGGACATGGGGATGAGGGCGACCACGGCGCTTGCCACTTAGCATAAACGGAAGACGAGGCACCAGTGGAAGTATGAGTCCCAGTCCCAGTCCCAGTCCAGTTCCAGATCCACTCCACGCCACGCCATTCCAAGGCGAAGGCGAAAGCGAAGTGAGCCACGACCTGTGTGGCCGCTGCATCAGGGTAACAAGCTGTAATTAGAGCCTCTTAGCCTGTCATCGCCAGCGTGCTTGATTATAGCCTTTTGACAAAAAGCAAATATTAATTTAATACATCCGAGGGAGCGAGGAGTCCAGTGAGCCAGTGAGCCAGCGAGCGCCCCCAGGGCAGCCTCCCCAGCTCGAGAATCGCGCGGGCTGCAAGTGGAGGAGGAGGAACTTGCAGGAGGAACTCCGCCCTTTGTGGCTGATAAATTTCACCTGAGCTTCGCGTCTTGCACTTACAGGTGATAGATAGTGAACGCGATCGGAGGAGCAGCCGAAAGGGAAAGCCAAATGGTCACCTTATTGTATAATATGTCTCTGGGAGATCAATCCTCACCCACTTAACCCCACTCATCCCTCATAATTCAAATGAGCAGCGAGCGAAAAATTCCTGGAAGTCATATCAAAAACATTGCACTTATCGATCCAACTAATCCGTGCTATCAATTAACATGAGAGGAGTCCCCCGAAAAAGCAGAAACCAAGTTACCATACCATCAACCAGTTCTCAAAGACGGCAGCTCACGTCGTCGGTTTGGCATCGTCATACGCCCTTTTGATTCTTTTTCTTTTTTTTTTGGTTTTTGGTCAGATTTTCTTTGTTTTTGGGCCAAAAACAATGGGTTCAAACGGCTGCGCTTCGGCGGAAAAGGAAAAAACGGCCCTAAATCAATCACAGGCGGCGACATGTCAACAGTCGTGGGGATCGGGATGGGGATCTTGAATCGAAATGGAAATGGAGACGGCGATCTGGGGAATCAGCGCGGGTATATCTAGTGGGGCAACAACTGCCGCGTCCAGGCGAAAATGTCAACGTGATCGTGGCATCTTGAAAAGGGCCGCCGTCGCCGCTTCGCGTATATATTGGCCATCCAATCTGGCCAAGTGGAAAAGGGCCTGACTGCCTCTGCCTGCCTGCCCTTCGATGGGCAGGGACGAGAACGTGGCCGCATTTTCGGCCTCTGTGTGCGCGTGATATCTGAACTACGAAATTGAGATCGATTCCACGGTACGTGTCTGAAATGAGAATCGGACATCGGGAGTCGGGAGAATCCAAGCGGGCACCAGCCAGCACCGATGCCTGCGTTGTAACGATAAATTATGATATTATTTGAAATTAATGTTAAGTAAAATGACATCAGTGGGCCTCTGCAGCTCGATGTGCACTTGTCGGCCAGAATTGTAGGATGGCTGGTGGTGAAAAAAAAGAAAGATCTCGGCTGCATTCGTCACAATTAATATTCCAATCAGATGATGAGGGAACACATGTCCGCGAGTAGGCGATGTCGAGGCTCCAGTCCACAAAGCGATGGATTGCACACTGTGCAAAAAAGGAATCAAGTTGAAGTTGCAACAATTGGTTAGGCTATTAAAACTAGCGATTGAATCTAGAAATAATTATCGAATAATCTTATTATAGCTATTATAGTTTAAGATGAGCGCAAAAAGTTCTCACACATTTATTGATGTTCTGAAAAGTACCCCTGGCTTTTCGCCAAGTGCACTAGTGGGTTTCGGACCTTGGGCGGCGGTGGCGCATGCGCAATGAGTGGAGGCAAAAAACCGAACCAAATGGGCTTTACGGGCATGGTATGGAGAATCGATGATGAGAGGATGCACTCCTCACTGGCGGATCGTGTCGCTGATTTGTTCGCTGTCATAATTCAATAAAGTAGTCAGATGTCAGACGGACTCGAGCAAAAAGCGCCGGTCCGTCAACAAGTGAAGTTTCCCTGATCGGCGATCTCCGCTCTGCCATATCCCCATCCCCGATCCTCGAGAGCGGATCAAAAAGTAGCACCACACACGCACCAGCGCCGGGTTAATGGCCATAAACGCAAATCCGCTTAGCATTGCAACGCGATGGAGATTGGAGGATGGAAGATCGGAGCGGATGGAGCTGGAGGATCGGGAGGGAGCAGGAACACTTGCAGTCTGGAGTGGATTGGCTGCTTATTAATTCATCACACGTTCCAGCTTTGCGTCGACATGCGATGGGAATGGCATCGACGACCAATGACCAAAGCCTCTGAACAAATTGGGAATTACAAAGTGCTTTGAGGTATGAATATCAAAAACGCTCGAGTATCAATTTCCCAGATGTTTACTCGGTATCTGAGTAAAAGCCATAGTATCTATGAGATATGTGAGAAATCATGGAGCCTGGAAATGTCAATAAAGTCTAGAGTCTAAGTATAATACTAAGGTCTATAATCTACAAAGTAATGATAAAGCTTAGGAAACTTTCAACTTTGTATATGTACATGCGATAGATACTTTATCTTTGCTTGCCTGATTACACCATAACTTTTTGAGATCTAGATACATGATCTTATAAATCGGCTTGCTATTTCCCAGAACTGGAGGGCCCAGCTCAGCTGGACAGCCTGATTATGTCTATGTGCCGGAGGAACAAACTGCGCTGATGGCTGTTGAAGGGACTAGAATCGGAATGGAGTCCGATGGGATCCGATCGGATCGGATCGGATCGGGATGGCATAGGATGGGACAGGGGCACTAAGACAAAAGAGACGATGACGCGGCGACGAAGGAGCAGAGCTGGCGGAGCAGCAAGAAGACAAACGTGGCGGCGACAACGGAGCAAGTGACAAACGTTTAGATGGATGGATCGTTCTTCATTTCGGGGGAACGAGAACTGAACTGAACCGAACAGAACCGAACCGGACCTCTAGAACAGGCGGTCAGTAACCAACCGAAAAAAAGCGACGATTGCACATAAATTATATTCAAATTTCTTTGAGATCTAAGAGATATATAAAATACGGGAAAAACACACACATGCCACATGAAGCCACATGAATGGTCGGCGACCCCGAGACCCACGATCCTGGGTCTGAAAACCGAAAAAACTGGACAAAAAAACTGTGTAGTTCTCCTTGTTGTGGCCCTTTTTTTTAGTTTCCTCTGCTTGTTGAAATTTATGCAGATATGCGCGCATCTAGATAGGAGTTCCAGTGCCACCTCCATCTATCTGGTTACGTGGAAATCCAGCGCGCCAAAAGTCAGCCAAATGCCATGGAGTGGTGAGGAGCACCTGGCATCGTCGTTCTCTAAAATGGTATCCCATCCAATCGCATCCCATTCATTGGGGCTCCATTAAAATTCGGCTGACAGCAACGATTCACGGCCCCAACAAATTGGAATGGGCTGAATACTATTTAGATACGGCTAGAGCTGCTCAAACTGCCACTGATTGATGCCAATAAAGCCGAACAAAAGACCTAACAGCCAACAAAAGATACAGTGGGCCTTCGTTAAGTGGCCAAAATTAGTATAAAGACCCATCTAATTGATCATATTCGATATATAGTTTTTTAAGTATTTTTGTGTATTTATTTCCATACTTATACGCTTTTTAAAGCTTCTAGTGCACTGCATCTTGTTCTATATATGTATCTTAAACATTTTGTATCCATACCTTGCAGATACGTATTTAGATACTTCCGTCACCATGGGATGCTTGACACCTTTTTCCACTTCCTTCTGCGAAAATGCTGCTGGTCGTCGGCAATTGTGTTCGGTTTGTGTTTTGCCTCCACTCGAATTAGTGGCTGCGTCTGGGATTTGTCTAATTGGAGGAGGCGACGGGCGCTTTGATCTTGCCACATGTCCATCAAGTACACTACATATATGTATACACGGTGTACATATTATATGGTATATAAGGCGTACTGAAAGGGGGAAGGGGGCAACCGAGGACGGAGGAAGTTGCTCGCTTGGAACTGAGAGCGCTGTCAGAAATTGCCAACTGGCACATTAATCCACGCGACATATTTATGAGTGTAAATGTATCTGTGTATCCGCGAGATGCGAGATATAAAGATATCGGCCGGCAAACGTGGGACATGGACGAGGGTTGCTCGTTGCTCGCTGCTCTTTGCTAAATGAGTGCACATTTCAGATAAATTATTGCACACAACTTGTACGCGATGGCAGGCCGAAATGTATTTAACAAATTAAATTTACACACAGATACACACACTGCGGCCCGCAAGACTTCAAAGAGGGCGCCGCAGCGTAACGGCCACCAAATGGGGCGTGGCCTCGACCGACCAATAGCAACGCGCCGCTCTCACAGATACACAAGCAGCAACCCCATAGATACACCCATACGCATGCAGGCCAGAGAGACAGACAGAGAGCGTATTTGTTTTTAGTACACGCAGAGAAATTAAGTCCTTTTTCTGTTTTCTTATATTAACTAGTAATTTTAGTTCTAATAACCGAACTATTATCTTTGAAAACTATTAGATTTGTGATAATAACAACTAAGTAATTTTGCAAGAGTTACTATTAAAATTGTATCTATAACGCTTAAAGCAGCCAGATTTTTGTCGCAGTGCATCTGGCAGATACGACAGATACGCGGGGCCTGTGGCGAGTATCTCATCGATTTTTTACGCGTCGGAATGCGTGGCACGAGACAGAGACCCCTGTCACGTGACAGCACCGACATGTATCTGTATCTTTGTGTGTGCAGCTGTGTGTATCTGAGCCTGTGAGTCCCATTCATGCCACTGCCACCGAGATGGCGGATTTGTTAGATACCCCGATACTGGCATGGATATTGAGATACTCCGCTGCAGCCGGGCCAAACTGCACTTTCAGCGCTTTTTTATCTGCCCGAAGCTGTAAATATCCGCGAGATTTACAACGCCAGCGAGCCGCGACTTCGGTATCGGTATCAGTATCGTTTGGCTGACTTCGATTCGTACTCGGAATCGGCATCGGCAGCGGCATCAGGCTGGGGGTATTGCTATTGAGCGCAGCGCATCATTCGGCCAGCAATTCGCCAATGCAGATACTGTATCTGCGGGCAGCAGCTACTAAAATTGAAGAGCCAAAAGCTAAAATACCCATATACATACTCGTACACCGCGGTCGTCGTCGTCGTGCTCCACTTGTGCCCATTGTTGGTTCTGCTGTCACCGTAACTCACAATTGAATTGTTCCTTTGTTCTGTCCCGTCCAGAAAGAGACCCGCTGCCGAATTTCGCATAATTGGCTGGCTTTTAAGTTGGCCGCCAGACCAAGTGTCGCCGGTAAAAAGATACATCTACAGATAGATCGTGGTACTTTTGGTACTTTTGGAGCTTGGTGGAACTCGAACTGAGTACCATGCTGGTGCCGCCGGACATGATGGCCGCCCAGACGCGCATGGTCTACCAGATGAATCGATTCTGCGCGGAGAGGGTTCAGGCCAGGATGTTCAAGACGGCCACCGCCATCCGGGAGATCTGCAAGATCGTCCAGGACATCCTCAAAGAGGTGGAGCTGCAGGAGCCGCGATTCATCTCCAGCCTCGTCGAGTGCAATGGCAGGTAAACTTTTTAAGTATCCAAGTATCTCAGTATCTTTTCAGTTGTATCTTAGTATCTCAGTATCCTTTCATTAGTTGCTTCAATTAAGTAAGCATATATAACCTAATGTTAGACCTATGCATAAGTTAGCTAATAAAAACGAGAGCTGCTCATCCGATCTCAGATGTTTAGTGTTCCCAACCACAGAGCCATCAACAAGATATCTGGGTAATTCCAGTGCCCGGATGACTGTCATCGCGGCTACTTCTCACTCCAGTAGTTCCACTCCATTGCAATCAAATCCGATCCTCTTCACTCCATTGCGATCATTACAACCGAAGTGCAGAGTCATTGTCAGTTAACTGACAAGTCATGCTCATCGAGGTCTTGCCACCAGAAAAGGAGTAGCAGTCATTTCAACACGATAAACTATCAGATTAATATATAGATTTTAAAAATATATAGAATTATAAGTAAGCGGTTTCATCGCAATAATTAACATCATCTTTACAGATTCGAGGGCGTGGAAGTGATATCCCCGAATGAATTCGAGATAGTGCTGTATCTGAATCAAATGGGTGTTTTCAACTTCGTGGACGATGGCACCTTGCCGGGATGTGCTGTTCTGAAGCTGAGCGATGGAAGGAAGAGGTCCATGTCCCTCTGGGTGGAGTTCATCACGGCCAGTGGCTATTTGTCCTCCCGGAAGATCCGTGCCCGTTTCCAGACTCTGGTGGCCCAGGCGTGCGACAAAAGTGTCTACCGCGACATGGTCAAAATGGTGGGCGACACCAGCGAGGTGAAGTTGCGCATCCGGGAGCGATTCGTTGTCCAGATCACGCCGGCATTTAAGTGCTCAGGCATTTGGCCAAGATCGGCGGCCCACTGGCCGGTACCACATCTACCGTGGCCACATCCCAACATCGTGGCGGAGGTCAAGACGGAGGGATTCGATCTTCTGTCCAAGGAGAGCGTCGTCATGCAGAACAAGAACAACAATGCCGCCAGCATGGAGGGCGATGCCTGGGTGCTCAGCTTCTTCGAGGCCGAAAACCGTCTGCTGCAAGGTACCAATCTTATGGAAACACCTTTACACTCACAGTTATTCACATTCAATGAACTAAAAACTTGTAGTATAGTTCAGCATTTTGAAGTCTGGTGTAGTTCAATCCAATATTGAACTCCTTTCAGGTGGCTGTCGCCGGCGTTGCCTGAGCATGCTGAAGACTCTGAGGGACAGGCATCTGGATTTACCAGGCAATCCCATAAGTGCGTACCACCTGAAGAACCTGCTGCTCTACGAGTGCGAGAAGCATCCGCGGGACTTCGAGTGGGACGAGGGCTGCATCGCTGACCGCATCAATGGGATATTCCTGCAGCTGATATCCTGTCTGCAGTACCGCCGGTGTCCCCACTACTTCCTTCCCGCACTGGACATGTTCAAGGGGAAATCCCCCAGTGCTTTGGAGCAGGCGGCCAAGCAGGTGTGGCGCTTGACCCGCGAACTCCTCACAAATGCCAACGCCTTTGAGAAGTTGTAAGGTGTGAGGGGTTAGAGGTCACGATGGGTCGATAATGGCGATGGCATTTTTGGCAGGAATTTATAACTATTAACCGCACTCATAGAGTGATTATTGTTCTTATTTTCTTACTCGTTAGATTAGATACCTTTGCTCCATTTACATATTGTTGATTTAACCAACTTCTTCTCCCAGTCACGCAAATATCGACCCATCCGAAGTGGGTAAGTGATGATGTGTATGAGGTGCCAGGCCAGCCGGAGATGAAAGATATATATGCGAAAAAAATACATACGCATAAGCACAGCTCCTTGGCGGCCATTTTGTGCCATGTCCGTGTGCCTGTGACTGTCTGCGTGCGTGCGCGTGAGTGTGTGTGTGCGTGTGCGAAAGTGTTAATGCGAAGATGCGAGATAAGTCCACTCCCCATTCGACTCGACTCGACTCGATGCGATTCGAGATATATATCTGCCCATCCAGGCGCTCCGGCTAAGCCTCGAATATTGTTTTTAATAACTCGCCCCTCGACGCTCACGACACATCCTTTGTTTGGCCGGCGAACAATGGACTCGCCGGTTCGCAAGTCCGGATGGAAAAATCGCAAAATCGAGAGAATGAAAAAAGAGCATTTGTCCAGGCGGCTCCTTTTACACGGTGGCTATACACACTCGACGTATACGATTGTTTCACAGTTCGCAGATCCTAGATCAAAGCAAAACGAAACACAAAAAATATATAATATATACATAAAGTGCAAGAACAGAGGGAGATAGAGATTCCATTGATCGTTCCAAGTCCAACTTAACATTGTTTTTTTTACTACTTATATACACATATTTATGTATATCGATGTCTATTATGCGATGCCTAACATTTACCACGATTATCCGCAGTTTGTTTTAAGTACAACATAATCCTAGATTGCTAAAGTAAAAAATGTTTGAATAAATTCAAGGATAGCCAAAGGCAACACTCCACGTATTGTTTTCCTAACAAGAGGGATGGTATTTTCAATCACTTGATTGCTTAGCAAATACTTAAACAACACTTGTTAAAGGAACATGGGAAGTTAAAAACTTTAGCTGGATGCTCTTAACTGATATTCAAATATTTAAATGAGGCTGACAAACGAAGGATGTACCAGAAAAAAAGGACAAGTCCCGAAAGGATGTGCTGGGATCTCATTAGTTCGATCGGCGGTTGAGTTAATGTTATGATTATTGGCAGTGGCGAATATTTATTTGCAAACGACGACATATCTGGATCTGGATGTGGATCGGAATCGGAATCGGAATCGTCTTGGCATCTGAGGCTGGGAAGATGCAGCTGCTGCAGCGACAACTGAGCATCACTTTTATTACCCTTATTTATGGTTATTTTCTGGCGGGGGCTGGATCCACGAAAACCGAGTGGTTTGCCTGCTTTGTTCTGCGGTTCTTTTGTCCCTTCGCTTTACTTTATTATTTCTCCGTTTCGTTTTTATTTTCTTCTTTTTTTTTTGATTTTTTGCGGAACGAAAACTTTCAGCGAATGTAATCGATATTTTCCTCGATGGACGCGTCGACAAAAGGTGTCTCTAAACGGGGAGCACGGGAAATAATCAGCGTCAGCACAAAGAGCCAGTTGGTCGGACCGATTCGAGTCCAAGGATATGCCAAGGATATAATAATGCGTGGGCCAAAATAACAAATTATGCCAAGGCACGCAGGGATCATGTTACGTAGCCCTCCATCACCACCAGTAACCCCTGTGCCACTAACCCTCGACTGGGTGGCTTTGGCTCTAGCTCTAGCTTTGACTGTAGTCCTTCTCTTGGTCCTGGGAAAAGCATCATCAGGTGACCGAATCGGAATCCGAGTCCGCAGGCGAATCCTCCGCAGGATGCGCACTTGGCCGCCAGCGGGAGGACACGTGACTGCCTGTTTTCCTTAATTTTCATTTACTTTGTGGGTGGAGATGCGACCAGAACCATGTGCCAGTTGCTTCGCACCGATAAGGCACGATTCACATTGCCCCGTTGACAAATGGTATTCGAGAGGCCCGAAAGTGGGGGCCACCAGTTAGAGCTCGGTTCGAAGTACCAGGATCTATGACGCAGCACCTGCCCATTCACATGGCCAAGTTCCAAGTCCCAAAACCATCCTGATCCCAGGCAGCCTTTTCATTTGGTCGGCTGTCACAACTTTGGCAAAGCCACAACAAAATATTGTCGCTTTTCGCCGCTGGATTTTTTTGATTTGTACACAGATACCCTGGGAGTATTTGGGCATCTTAATTTATCAAAAGTATGAAATCTTATTTGAGTCTGACTATGCCCCTCACATGGATGAAAATTTTAAAATTGCAATAGAATTTGATTTTAAAGAATGAATGGAAATGATTTTATTTCATTTCATTTAATTTTTTCCAAACAGGATATCTAATGTTCGAATCTTGCGAGTCAGTGCTCGTCAGTTTTTTTCCTTTTTACTTTTCTTGTTGACATTTATGCGCACCCGCCCTCCAGTTTTCGTAGCTCCTGACTCCGTATCCTTCCGTCGAGTCCTGCCACGCCCCCAGGCGACTCGTGGGCGGTGACAGGCGACTTGCTATTGCGATGGCGTCGCATTGTCCTGGTTTTTTGGGCTTCTGTTTTCTGGGCTCTGGGCTGCGTTTTCTGGCTTTGTCGTCGCATGGCTTCGAATGGCATTTCTTTGTTTTAATTGTTCACTAATGATATTTAAATTAGGGCTCTAAGTGACCGCGGGCGGTGTTTTGCTATCCTGCTCCTTCACCCAACCCCATCATCCATTATCCTTTTGCGCCTTTTGTTTTTGTTTGTCGTTTGCATTTTGACATTCCAGTTGCTTAGATCTTTCAGCGAGGGTTGACACACTAGTTGGGGGAAGTTAAGACCGCTAAACTCAAATATAAACTATACTCAAATTATTTTAGCTTTTTTACATAATATTATATACTATAGATATTAATCACTTATAAAAGAAAAACATTCCTTTTTTAATTCACAAACTCTGCTTTTCCAGCCTTATTTTCCATTCATTCCAACTTGTGGCGTAATTATGTCGTCATTATCAGAAACACGTGGTGCAATTTACCAAGCTGACAAAAGGAGGCGACTCATCATTTGGAGTCCTCCTCCTGCGAAGCTGGTAAATGGATTTCATGGGAGATTGGTGGAGTGGGGGAAAACTCGGCGCACACGCCACGAATTATGAATATCAGAGAAATGCACAAGATGAATGGCACCGGGAAAATGCCAGCGGGATGGTAGTGGGAAATTAGTTTTCCACGCATCGCCAGCAAAGACAATGGAGCGCAGGAAAAGCGGGGAAAGCTGCGGGGAAATGCGACGGCGGCACCTACACGTGATAATTTAGAGCAGATTGTCGCCTATAGGGTGCATACGTATATCACATAGATATTCGACAGGGGGGAACACTTTAGAGCCATCGTATTTTTGGATGGACATTTGCATTCAATTACGGCAGCTGTGAGCCGGCCCTGATTTATATTTATGCACGCGTCTCTGACGGCCCATAAAGGAAACCCCAAAATGCGCCACAGCGGGGGGAAAGTCCGGATGATTTCCCCTTTATCGCCCTCTAAAAAAGCGGGGAAAATAAAATTTGAAATATATATAAAAAGAGTTGGCGCTGCCTGCGCTCAATCATAATTATGTGATTTGTTTGCGACGCCGGCGCGGCCGACTAATTAAACGGCGAAATGACAGAGTGGGTGGGTGTGGATCTACATGGACCCATGGAAAGGGTGAAAATCTGGAAAATCCGTAGGGTGGGCATGTTGACGTATTGTCGCCGATGTTGCCCCGTTGAAATTATGACATTTTGATTTGGGCTCGAGGCCCATTTGATGTCCCTCAGCCGGCGCACTCGTCTGATTTATGCCACAAGTCGGGGGAAAATGTGAGGAAAGTCACAAAAAAAACAAGGAGCTGCAGCAAAGGAGTTGAAAAATCTAAGAAGGAAGCCGAGGCCAAGGTGAACTAATTAAGAGGCGGATGGCTAATGGATTGCAGCTGCAGTTAACAAAAAAGTAGAGAAATGGGGAGGCACTTGGCCATTTGCTCGACCGTAATTCCCATGATGACATTTTCGGGACATTCGGTGGCCAAGATCGAAGGGTTATCCCAAATCGATTAACATTATTAATGAATGCATATCATGGGAATAAGTGGGCACACAACGTGGGGATGGGGGATACAGGTGGAGCGACGAAAGTCAAAACATGAAAAGGTTTTCAAACAATTTCAATTCCCAGAAACGAATGAAATGAACTCCGGCGAAACATTGTCAACATGATCATCAGCCGTCTCCCTCTGTCGTTCGCTCTGTCTCTGTCAACATATTTATGGGCCAGGTTCACTTTGAGGTTGAGACTGAAACCATAGTACACTGAGAATAGTTTCAGAGAACTTATGCTTTATAGCTTACTCGAAAATTGGTTTAACGGCCATAACAATGAAAGTATCGATCCAGATACTGAGTGCCATACCTCGCCGAACTCGTATTTTAATGTACCATCAACTGGCATTTAAATCTGGGAATTTGTATTTTTTGTCATTTTTTGCAAATTTTGATGATGTTACCCCTTACCAAAAATGCAAAAAATTGAAAAAATTTAATTTTTTAAAAGTCTGCAGATTGTGATTTGGGTCGAAAGTTTAGGTTGCCCTCTGCTCAAAACAGTGTTTATTTTTATTGTGAGACTTATTTTGACCGATTTATAGGCAAAAAGAAACCAATAAAAAACATTTTTATTGCTGATTTTTTACATTCTTATTTTTAAGAAAATTATAATCAGTTTTTTAACCATAACAATGCGAAGAATCGACCAAATAGGGAATGTCATACCTCGTTGAAATCGTTACTTAATTTCCTGTCGATTGGTATACCAACCTTGATACTTTAAATTTTGACCATTTTTCGCAAATTTTGATGATGTTACCCCTTACCAAAAATGCAAAAAAATGAAAAAAATTAAAATTTTCAAAGGTCTGCAGATTGGGATTTGGGTCGAAAGTTTAGGTTGCCCGCTGCTCAAAACAGTGTTTATTTTTATTGTGAGACTTATTTTAACCGATTTATAGGCAAAAAGAAACCAATAAAAAACATGTTTTTTTGCTGATTTTTTACATCCTTATTTTTTAGAAAATTATAATCAGTTTTTTAACCATAACAATGCGAAGAATCGACCAAATAGGGAATGTCATACCTCGTTGAAATCGTTACTTAATTTCCTGTCGATTGGTATACCAACCTTGATACTTTAAATTTTGACCATTTTTCGCAAATTTTGATGATGTTACCCCTTACCAAAAATGCAAAAAATTGAAAAAATTTAATTTTTTAAAAGTCTGCAGATTGTGATTTGGGTCGAAAGTTTAGGTTGCCCTCTGCTCAAAACAGTGTTTATTTTTATTGTGAGACTTATTTTGACCGATTTATAGGCAAAAAGAAACCAATAAAAAACATTTTTATTGCTGATTTTTTACATCCTTATTTTTTAGAAAATTATAATCAGTTTTTTAACCATAACAATGCGAAGAATCGACCAAATAGGGAATGTCATACCTCGTTGAAATCGTTACTTAATTTCCTGTCGATTGGTATACCAACCTTGATACTTTAAATTTTGACCATTTTTCGCAAATTTTGATGATGTTACCCCTTACCAAAAATGCAAAAAAATGAAAAAAATTAAAATTTTCAAAGGTCTGCAGATTGGGATTTGGGTCGAAAGTTTAGGTTGCCCGCTGCTCAAAACAGTGTTTATTTTTATTGTGAGACTTATCTTTACCGATTTATAGGCAAAAACCAATAAAAACCATTTTTTTTTTTGCGGAGTTTTTACTTCTATATTTTTTAGAAAATTATAATCAGTTTTTTAACCATAACAATGCAACGAATCATCCAAATAAGGAATGCCATACCTCGTTGAAATCGTAACTTAATTTCCTATCGATTGGTATACCAACCTTTATACTCTAAATTTTGACCATTTTTCGCAAATTTTGATGATGTTACCCCTTACCAAAAATGCAAAAAATGGAAAAAAATTAAAATTTTCAAAAGTCTGCAGATGGGGATTTGGGTCGAAAGGTCTGATTTTCCGCTGCACAAAACATTGTCTCTATTTACTGTGCGCCGAATTTAGACCAAGTAATAACTAAGAAACCGCTAAAAATGTAAATTTTATGTATTTTTGTTGTTACAACCTCTCACAACTTTTTTCTGTGTAATTTCTGAGGCTTTTGGGCTGCCCGGAGAGCGTTGGAATGTCCAAATGTTCGATCATAAAACAAAGAGCCGGCCGCAGAAACAGAAACTTAAACTGAAACTCAAACGAAAACAAAACAGAAACGAAAACCAAAACCGAAATCGAGACAGCAGCGAACGAAGTTGAAAACGAGTCGAATCAATGCAGATAATATCAATTATATGTAAAAGATACACATGCATGCGATAGATACGTTTGCCCCGATAAGCATTTAAAATATTAACATCAACACAGACTGGGGATCCATGTCATGGAATGTCCCCCGTCTCCACAGTTTCGTGTTTGTGTTTATAATTTATTAGAATCCACAGCTGATTTGAGTTATGGCAGGCAGATCCACAACTGGGGGCTTGTCGTGTTGTCTTTAACCTTTTTATCACAATTATCTAACTTCAGGTTCCCCATAAGTCGCGCTTTCGGTGCAAGAAGTGGGTCTTCATTTGAATAACCAAGATTAAATCACATGGGATTTACTTCTGAAAATTAAACTTGGCTTGTGCAATTATATATATAAACACAGAGATCTTTTTATATTTGCATGTTTATTTACATTTAATTAGACTACATCAGTGCTCTACGACTACAAATACATTAAACTCAAAAAAAAATATATATATGAAACATATTATTTTATAAAATAAATAACGGTTTGATGATTGTTTCGTATTTCGAACTATTAAAATACTATAATAAAATACAAACTGTTCCTCCTCAGCACATTGCTATAAAGTCAAACTGGGAACACTGTTTCGATCTGTTCCCACAGCGCAGACACGCATCCCTCTGCCACTTCTGGTTGTGCAAACAACTTAGCGGCGACGCAAACCTGCACTGCTTTCTTTGATTTTCTACACAATCATATTCTGTGCTGAGAAAGTGTCAACTGAACTATTAGTTAATTAGCTAATTAATCATTAGACATGAGCAAAATTACAAATTAATTAGCTAATTAAGCAATGATATAGCTTACATACAGTTCCGAATTTAGCAGATAATTAATCAATTAATTGAAATGATAATATCATCATCAATTAGCCAATAAACTACCAAAGTTGCTTAGTAAACAGGTTGGCATTAATCCTTGCAATAGCTGGAGCGCAGGACATTTTCGGCGCCCGTGAGAATGGCTCCTTCGTGCTGAGGACATAATTTTAAGTATAGGTCGCTGGACTCCATCGCCTCGATGAGGATGTACTCTAAGTAGATACGTGGCGCAGATAGGATGCGCCATGTGAGTGGATTCAGTATATTGGTGGGGTACTCCCAATTTACAGTCGCGTACTCCGGCTCTCGGAGATTCCGTCCGGCCACCAATGCTTTGTATTCATAGCCCGGCTCAAAGTACATTGCCTTCTGGGAGAACTTCATCATCTCCGTGGCGGCTCGCTCATTTTTGCCACCCTTCTTCACCAGGGCATCGTGCAGCTGAATGGACAGGATGCCCACCTCGCCGCCATGTAGAGTACTCTCATCGTGTCCAGAAACCCGCACTGTTATCCTATAGTGCAGTCGGCAGAAGGGCTTGCTATCCCCAGTCCATAGGTAGAAGACCCCTGGTGAATCGCCTTGCTGCAACTGGCCAAGATCAACCTGCTCCTGGTAATCCTCTTGGCTGTGGTAGCCCATTCGCAGGCACGTGTGGCCCGGCTCCTCGCAGCTGGTGCACTTCGTGTCCTTAAAGCTCTAAAAATAGAAGAAACAACATTTTTTAAATTTTAAATATGAAAAATCAATCACAGAATTCTGTAATTCTGTTAATCGGATAAAAATGCCTACCTCGAAAGAATCACAGGTTATTCCAAGGAAGGGACACTTAGAGCCGATGCTTTCCGTAAAATACTGCTGACTGCGAATGTGATTGCAGCCGAGGAACTCCTGCATGGTGAGGAACAGCGTCTTCTTCTTAACCACATCCTGGAACTTCTTGTTGCAGCCAGGATTATCGAAACCACCGTTGGGAAAGAAGTCCACATGTCCCAGTCGCATATTGATGCCCAGTCCGCCTTTCATCAGGGGATTGGCATCCGTGTGCACGATGTCCACGAAATGGGCATCCGTCTTGTCCAGCCGCACGATGGGATCGGTGTCCGTGAAGAGGGGAGCAGCCGGATCCAGACCCGTTATCCTGGCCGGTTTCAGTCCAAAGTCGTGCTGCAGGTGGTAGCCGGCATAGCCGGACAGATGGGCACCCAGTGAGTGGCCAATGATGTGCACATTGTCCAGATTCGGAAGACGCAGCTCCTCGTACAGCATGTGCACCACATGGGCGGTGATGGCACCCACCAGCCGGATATTGGCAACAGCCTGGACATAAGGCGGACTGGCGCCACCGCCCCAATCGATGAGGACCACGGCTGCCCGACCCTCGGGTTCGTGGGCCAGAAGCGCCTTGGCCATGTCCCACATCCAGGGAATCTCACCGGACTCCAGGTATCCATGGACGAGCAGGAATATCTTGCCCTTGGGATTCATTCCCATGCCTTGAACGCTTTCTGGATCATTGAGATCCAGATACTTGGGCTGATCCAGTGCCCTTCGCGTGTGCAGTGTGAAGTGGGGCTCGATCTCGGAAGGCTTCTGCGGATGCACATTTATCGAACGGGTCACCGTGTTCCAGGGTCCATTGATCGGAAAACAGCCATACACTCCAAAGCATTTTACCTCGTTGATGTCTGGCGAGAATTGAGAAAATCAGTGGGTTAGTTGTGGTATGTTTGGTCTATAAATCAACAGGCGAACACCTGAACTGAGATAAGCGGGTTGGAATTTTAGCAACAAATACCCAACTATCACTAGTTTTATATAGTTATAATTCAAAACCACTAAGGCTGAAATCTTGCAAATAATCTACTCGAAACTATAATAGGCATTATAAAACCATTAAACTTTTAATATTCCTTTAACCTTTTGCAAGATCTCAATTAGAACTGTTGTGGTCTGGTTAAAAGCCTAACGATCCATGAAAAAACCTTAGACAATTTTCAAGATGTCAGATGCGTCTAATGTTCCATTAAGTAATTCATATGGGCCAGAAGACTCCAATTTATTTGGCCAGTGGTGCATGGATTGCCGTCTCTATTTTATCGTGGTTTTCTTTTCCCTTTCCGTTTGTATCGGAAGTTTTCGATTAGATAGGCGTGCGCCGCGTCCCTCCAACAACTAAATACATATATGAATCTACATATATGTACGAACGATATGTGCATATGTGAAACCACACCGGACGGAGTCGCGTCATTAGCCTTTTGGGACCCTGATTTCCAAATCAAATCGAAGCACGCCGAGTTGCCACCTGTGCCTCCATTACTCAGGTGATCGCAATCGCAGCGGGCTTCTTGGAAGAGCTTTCCCCACTTGCCACTGCGAGCAGCACTCAGCATCTTTGGATTTCAAACCACTAAAGATCCGAAAACTGCTTGTTCAGCACACACAGCAAAAGAAACCACTTAAGGTTGCCCCTAACTGGGCCCAAATGGCACAGCTGCGGCCAAAATAATAGCTCCAATGACTGAGCTCTCTAAACTGAGGATATTTCGTATAATTTGATTCTTGAGAGTTTCTTGTAGTTATTTTGTTGAAATTAAGTCAAATATTCTAATCTTTAAATAAGTTTCGAATAATAGTTCTACATTTTTGTAAAGATTTCATTTCATTGAAATAGTAGAAATCCCTTAGCTACTCCTATTTCTACCGCCACTGTGGCTCAAGTGGCAGATACTTTTGGGCCACTTTCGATGGACATGTTCTAGTTACGTTTGGGTGGTGCAATCGGTGGTACCCAAAAGTGGGCTCGTGGCTCGTGGATTACTTACCACTTTTGGGAGCTGGTGGCAGGTCCACCAGGGTGTTGACTGCCGCCCGACTGGTGTGGTTGGCCAAGTACAACATGGTCTGCAGCATTAGGCCGCCCGTGGTGTTGGCCACGTACATCCTGCAGCTGTATCTGGATTCCGATTCCGATGCCGAATGTGATCCCCTAGATCCTGGGGATCTTGGAAATTCCAAAACTGAATCACACACTTTTTCCCAGGGCTTTAGTCAGTTCTTAACTAAACCACAATCACAAATCACTTGAACGAGTGCCACTCGAGTTGGCTATTATCTAAGGCTAGGAGGACTGTATAGTCGAGTTACGATGGGATCGATCGATCGATCGATCGGCCGTTTGTTTCGTGCCTGGCTTTTCTTTTCTTTGGTTTTAATTAAGTTGACGTTAATCTTATCGACTGTCTTTCGTCTCGAGTGTGCCGTTAGCTTGTTAGGTTAGTTAGCTGGCGGCCCTCGGTTTCTTTCGATTTTGACTATCGCCTATGACTGGGCTATATGTCGGGTATATCTCCGCCGATCTGAGTCGCTTGGGAACCGTCGCACCACTGAGCGGATCAGCTGCGCCCCACGCAATTTTTATAAAGACGTAGCCGTCGCGAGAAATCGAAACCGTAACCGAAATCAGAAAGCTGCATCCGAAGCTGCAGCCGAAGCCGCCGATCGATGATAGTGCTGACCGATCCGCCGATTTCCCGACATATATGGTACATGTGCGTACAATACGTCTACCTCTCAAAGGTCAAGTGTCATAAACAGTTGGTCGAAGCCGCATAACTCGTGGAAATTACCTTGAAAGGCTTTCTAGAATGCATACCTTAGATCTATAACCTTATAAAGTATCACTATATATAAAATTAAATATTGATAACTACACTCCTTTAACAGATATTTTTTTTATGGAAGTTATGCCGTATTTTCGCTAGACAGCCAGCACTGACCAATGAGCTTCGGCACGCGACTTACAGCAGAGAGTGTGAAAGAGAGAGAGGAAAGCAAAAGGCCCTGAGCCGCTGATAGTGCACAAGTCGAGCGTTTCGCTCAGTGTAGATGCAAAGTACACCAGCTGCTCTTTGTTGGATGCACCTTCTTGATAAGGAAGCCGATCCGCTCTGCCGACGACAACAAAGTGACCGCCATGGAGGCGTTGAGCAATCTCTTACAGGAAGAGGGCGGCACAAGGGAGGATCTCATGGTGGGTCAGAAATAGAGGATGGGGGAACAGCCCCCCTTGGGCAATCAGCAGCTGTTCTCGACAACCCATTCGGCACGGCGAGAAAAACATACTTATTTGTAGATACTACCCATAACGATCTTCCTTTGAACGGTTCAAATACCAAATATCATATTTTGAGGATATTTCAATACTCTTGGAGATTTTAAAAGATTTTTCGAAAGCTTCCTTTAAAAGTAGTTCTATTTCTAAAGATCAATGTATTTGTAAAGCTTTAGAGATTTAGGCATGACTAACCCCCTGGTTTCTCTACTAAAAGAAAATTGTTCTGTGTGCAGCAGGCCAAGTGAATTTCTATGGAAACTGTGTCAATCGACGGGCCCCTGCCACGCCCCTGCCCCCCAACCCACCGCCCCTGACAGGTGGTGGTGTCAATGTCTGGTTAGCACTAAATATATTTGCATATGTATATTATGTTTCCATTGGCAGACGTTATCAGCGGCCAGTGATTCTCGCAGAATCCCGTTTCGCTTTCGAGGCGTCCAAAGTCCGGAGAAGGTGTTTACGAGTCGGGTTTCCGATCGCTCGACACTCCACCAGGATCTCGAATATTGCCCATTGACGTCAAAGAGGCGGCCTTTCAAAAGCGTTATCGTGACCTAAAGTCTGTCTGCTTTATTCTTGTTTTTGTTTACGACTTTCTTTGACTGCCGACGGCATCCCCTTTTCTCGAAAACCCAAACAAATACCCTGGAAAAATACGTAAAATCTCTACAATAACTGCTCCGTAGTACGATCTATAATTAGATCTTTCTGACTCAGGGGGTTTTACTTCCGTAAAGATTCAGCAGCTAATGCCCCGATTTCCGATAAGCATCGAACTTTGATTTCGAAAATTTATTCCGGTTCAAAAATCCACATGCATTGCAAATCAACACAGGTGTCTATTTGTTTTGATATTTCCCCACGACAGGGTCCAACGTCACAGCCACGCCCACTTGTCCCTAGCAAGTGTAAAAACATTTTGTTTACAACGGCTATTACATGTGGCGTATAGATTACACCGAAAGGCTAATTGAAAACGGAACACACAGTGCAGAATATGGAGAATATTGAATAACAATCGCCGCAATCGCTCTCAATGACATAACCCCCAAGGGGATTATGGTTTACATAGATCAGTGCCAGATCGGGGGTCTATAGCTTTACAGGGTACAAAGTATAAAGTACGCGCAGAATGTTAAACGGTCAAGAGGCATGGAAATTACAAAAGGATTTTATATTGATGAGAAACGGAGCTCAAAACCCACAAGGCCACGCTTTAAAATATTATTATAGAGTAAATTCTATTTTCTAATGAATCAATCATTCTATTTCTATAAATCTAAATTTTGGCATACCCCTTCAAGAATGTAGGTCATGCAAGTATAAACACAGACAAGAGGCTGGAAATTTTCTAATCTTTGAAGGCAATGGAATTACTCATAGTTTTGATTGTTTAGTTTGGAACAAACTTTCGGTACGATTGTTTATTTGCTAGAAAACAAAGTTTAGCGTAGAATTAACGTAGAATTATGGCAGATCTATCTTAGAGAGGACATTATTTGGTTATGGCAGACTGTTTTGCTCCAATTGTCCTTGACGGTAGGGGTTTTTCTGTTTGTTTGTGTGCAGGTTTCGCTCGTTAAAGAATACAGGGATACATGTAGTATATAATATTATGGGCTAGCAATGGCACTTAGGATTAGCTTAGCATACAACTAGTTTAACATAAGGATCTCGGGCAAAAGCATCACTCAGAGCGCTGCATGATCATCTCGATTTTATCGCCAGCGGCTGCGATCAACGGAACAGTAAGACAGCAATCGAAGTCCTGCGTCTTCATCTCATTTACCTGAGGATAAATACAATATACATGTATAAAATGGTAAAGGTAAGCATAACTTCAGACCAACCTGCATGATCCGATCGAAGGGCTTCAGTAGACCGCACATATCGGCAGGACCTCCGCTGCGAATCCTGTTGATGAATACGCCTCGCTCGTAAAGTCCATCGGATACCGAGAATCCATAGTCATCGTACACCTTGTCCTTGTACAGGGTCACATGAAACACCCGGGGCTTTCCACTGCCCGAATTGCCATTGGCTGCTCCGCCACCGTTGACATTCCCGCTGCCCGACTCCTTGCTGGCCTCCGTATTCGCCGACGGACTCCGGGGCCGCCTTTGCACCTTGGCATAGATGGCCTGCGTCTGTGGCAGATGGCTGCCATTGGCTAGATCGTGGCTGCGCAGGATCTTCAGGTCGACCAGATCGCCGAGATTCTGCAGCAGACTGGTGGCATGCGAAAGGGGCATGCCCTGCACCGAGTGCTCATCGATGGCCAGCAGCTGGTCACCCACGTGGATCTGGCCATTCTTGTGGGCAATGCCACCTGTTTGTTATATTATAAATGTTTTAGTTTAAAATATTCATACTATTATTTGTAAGTAGACCTACCCTCTACGAGGCCACTGATCGTAATGGACTTGGTGATATCCTCGCTGCCGGCCAAAGTAATGCCGAGCAATCCTCCCTTGGGCTCCAAGCGCACCGTGAAGATGATCTGGTGCAGGCTGCTCCCGCTGCTCTTGCTGCTCGAACTGGCCGCCGATCCGTACACCTTGTTCTCCATGGGCGGAGGCAAGGCGGTGCAGTCGACACTGAAAAGAAATACTCATTCAGAAATTTTCATAACTTAAAAGCATGATGTGGACTCACCTGGCATAGCGATTGAGCTCGTATCCGGGATACATCTGCTCCTGCTCGTCCTCCTCCTCGGGCAACTCGGTGGTCAGACTCTGCGTATTGGGTGGGGCCACATATGATCGACTGTTGACCCCGGTGGACCAGCTGTTACCCGCCTGGGGACCTCCATTTGAGCCTGATCCAGACCGCAACTGCACGGACTGCAGACTGGCATCGTCCATGCTGGGCACTCGGAAGTAATCCGGTTGCGGAGTCCTCGACTTCAGGGACACGCAGTCAGCATACTTGCCCGCCGTCACATAGGCACTGCTGTAAAGATCGTGATCCGTGCTGGTGGACACACCCATGCCCATGCCCAAGTTGATGCCACTCGCCGGGCAATTGCTGTAAATCGGACTGGACATGGGCAGGAAGTCGGGCAGGACGATCCGCTTGATCGTCAGCGTGGTGAAGTCCGAGGAGCTGTGGCTGGGATTCTGCGATCTGCCCTCCTCCTTGAGCAGCGCGTCCACGTTGAAATGCTGCACTGGATGCTGGTCCACGGCCAGCAGAATGTCCCCGGATCGCAGGGAGCCACTGCGATGGGCAGGACTGCCCATTTTCACGTCTGAAATGACCAGACCACCATGACTGGAACCACTCACACTCAGACCCAGTCCACATTTGCCGGCCCTGAGCAATTTGACACTAAAGACACCACTGGCGGGCACCACGGCATCCGGCATATCGAACTCGATCTCCAGTTCCAGCCAGTTGGCCGGCGTTCCATTGCTCGCTCCATTGCGACTGGATCCCCCTTCGAGCAATTGCCTCATGGCCGCCGCATCCAAGCTGTACATCTTGTTAATGGCCACGATGCGATCTCCTGCCTGAATGCAGCCACTACGATCGGCCACCGAATCCGCCACAATTTGAGCAATGGCTACAGCACCCGATCCTCCAGATCCGGATCCCGATTCAGATAGGATGATGCCCGCTCCATGGCTACAATCGAGGAGAACGGGAAAGCTCTCCGCCCGGCAGAGGCCCAGACCCATTCCCAAGCTGCTGCTGCCATGGATGCCACCAGTACCAACCGATCCTCCCGTGGAACCTGGAGTGCCGCATGCCGGATTCTCCAGCGGCAGGGAACTTTTTCTCGCGAAACGCTGACGCTGGCGACCGGCCGTCGAGGATTTACGGGACTCCAGGGTGCTAAAGCTGTACTTGGGACTACCCAAGGCGGTATGACCTGAAAGAATTAGGTATAACGTCTCATGAATTACTTCTAGTTCCAAGGATTTATTAAGCATATATACAAGATTCATAAATCCCCCACTAAAAAGCGAGTGGGAGTGGTGCCTTCTCATCCGCTTCCTCCTCTCTTTCCATTTGGCTAAGTAATTTCCCCCTTGAATATCTGATACATTCAATCACACCTCCCACCCTGCCAACTTATGGAAGCTTTTAAGACCTTCTCCGATGGCTATGTTGGCCTTGTGCCGAAGACTCCACTCTGGCGACTGATCCGCAGCTTAGCCAGCTGCGTGTCCTCTCTGCCCAGACCACAATTTATGGCCTCCACTCTCCTCTGTTATTTTCTATTCCATTTGCTATTTCCGATTCGGATTCGATCGATTGTCAAAAAAAAGAGACTATTCCGTCTGTCGTCTTGGGGGAAACGATTTTGGACTGCGTCGCTGCGTGTTTGCTTAGCAAATGGAGGGAAAAACTTGGAAAAACAATTGATTGGCTGCAGCGAGGGTGGATTGAACGGTTCTTGGAAGAAAATATAAGATAAAATAAAGTGTAGAACTTAACTTATGAATGGGGACTATGCAAAATTGTGTTGTATACGCGCTATTCTATATAACACCTGTGTAAAATTCACACTTCAACATAAGTTTCTGACTTGTAACTTCATCTAGAACTCGTGGATCTCTCCTCGCTCCAAACTTTATAAGGCCTGGCGTCTCTATTGTTTCAGCCGACGCTGCTTTTGCTGTTCATTAGCCGTGACGCCCACATAGACCTTCGTCGCGCCGCTTGGGAGCCTGGCTAATTTGGCCTTGCAGATTTCGACTGGCAGATAGCCGAAAATAAAGGAGTGGGGGACGAAGATGCGGGGTTCCGGGGATCTTTCAAACCAAATCCAATACTCACCGCGACGGGCCAGCGCGTGAGCGGGCATGATCTGCATCTGCGTGTAGCCGCGACCCGTGCTGGTGTCCAAAATGGTCATCACCTCGTCGGGACTGAAGGCGGTATGCTCGATCATTGTGTCGTCGATGGAGAGCACCTGATCGCCAACGGATAAGGCGCCGCAACTGGATCACAAGCCAAAAACGAAAACGGGCACATGAGAATGGATTCTACAAAATCGGAGATAGACAGCCTACCGATCTGCAATGCTGGCGGGCAGGATACTGGCTATAAAGACGCCCGCCGATTCCTCGATCTTCTCACCGCTGGAAGGAGTACTGGAACCGGAACCGGAAGCGGGCACCGCCGCCGTATAGTTGCACAGCACCAGGCCCAACTTGTCGTTCATCGGTCGCTCGATCTCGATGAGCAGCGGTCCCATCGAGAACTCGACGCTCTGCACCACAGAAACATCGTACTCGATGGTCAGGTTGGTGTAGCCGGAAACATGACCGCCGCACTTGATGATCTGCTGCGCCTCCGCCAGCGTCTTGCCAATCAGTGAGACCTGAGTGGAAAAAATAGATTGAACATAAATACAACCTTCTAGACGATGTATTTCGAAACCTGTTCTAACGAAAATATTGAGTAGTAATATTTAAAAACTATTTTTGGGCTGGCAAATTTCTGGAGAAAGCCGAAGCGGAAACGGAAGTGTCACTCGAAATCGAAATCACTCACATTATCGACGCGCAGCAACCGATCGCCTGGCTTGATGCGACCGGTCTTATAGACTGGTCCATGGGGCCTCACATGGGTGACGATCAGCGGGTAGTCGGCGCCGCCCCTCAACGTCAGGCCCAGGCATCCGCTCTCCCGCTCCACGGTGATCTGCGCCAGCTTCGAGGTCACACAAAGGCTGTTCTGGGAAACTGCTGCGCCACCCGGAAAGGAAAATTATAAAAAAACAAAGAGTTTGTGGCTGTTGACCCCGATTTTCATATAGGTTAACCTACTGCATTCGGGCAGAGAGTACTCGATCTCCACAATGGCTGGACACGCATCCGATCCTCCAGCGCAGAGCATGTTCATCACCTTCTGGTTGCTCAAACCAATCGTCGATATGCCGTCGATCTGGTGGAGACGATCGCCGGGCGCCAGGAAGTCCGCCGCATGACCCACCGGATTTAGGGAGCCCACCACTGGCGGATACGACAGATCGTTGCGTTCTAGAGGATTTAAGATAAATATGCGTATTTATAATATGAGAAGATATCTTAAAGATGTAGATTTTTATACACTTGAGCACATAAAATAATACATTATATTTCCCAGTTACTTATGTTACTCAATCAAATAAATCTTAGATAGACAGACATCTGGTAACCCCGAAAGGCCTGCGAGATCAATCTCCCTAAGAGACCAACACCTTGGCGAATTAATTAGAGCTCCTCCCGATGACTGATGACTCTGGAGGTTGTATGTGGTAGCCCCCCTGATTCACTCCTGGGATCCACCAATTGGATTTCCTGTGGCGACTCTGTCAGCGACTCATCAGCCGACACACAGGAAAAACGCATGAAAATCGAGGGGGGAAAACTAGATACTCGTAGTGCGGCGCGTAAATAAAGAAATTGGGTAAAAAAATAGACGACGGCCAGTAGTTTGGGGCCAGCCGCAATGGGAGCGCTGCTGGCGAATTGCCAAAATAAAAAAATAAACTAACTAAAGAGCTAGCCGCCGAAAAATACAAAAAATAAAAAAATAAAAACAAAGTACAAGAAAAGAAAAATTGCAGGAAAAAAAAGGGGGGAGGGAAAACCGACGCGACGCTTTATGACAACACACATAGCTGGCTGGCGACCACGGAGAAGATGATAATGGTGCCGGCGGATCGGGATTGGGTTATATGGAGGCAATGCTTACGTCAGAGAGCACAAGGAGTACCCGTGGCCTAAGTCTAAGGTTAACCCCCAAAAAGAAAAAGACGACCCTTGCCCACTTCACTTCACGCCAAATCCCCAACGCGGCAGATTAGTCAAGAGTACAAAATCCGAATGGGTGGACTTTATATTCTGATTCAGACGAAATCAGTCACAGCCACAGCACCGGGTGTGCTAATAGGTGCTAGCTTGGATTAATGCTGCTAAGAACTATATAATTTACTATACACACACGGAATTTATCCTTACATTTGTTGTCAACTGTTTTCTTATCTTTTCGATTGTTTTAATGACATTAAAATATAGTAACTATAGTTATGAATGCTACTGTGCCTGCGTGTACATACTCATTATTATGTCTGGCATCGAAACCCTCCATCCGCCCCCTCAACTTGCCCCTGGGGGTGGGCTTCTCTGTAGATTGGAACGATGATTTATTTTGGCAGCAACAACAGCAGACGGAGACACGAATACGGACGAATACGACTATGAATACGGAGCAACGGCATTATCGACGGAGACGGAGACGCGTTCCGCATTCAAATCGAATGATTCGGGGCCGGCCCACTTTGTCTGGCGATCGGCGGAATATAGCTAAAGCAATACAGTTATATGGCATGGCCATAGACCAGGAGCCACCCCCAACTGTTGGCCATATCCGCCATCGCATCCCATCCCATCCCATTGCAGACAATATCACAGGGCAGCCCATCATGGACCCGACCCCATCGACAATACAATAAATCAGTGCTGAGCCCCGAAAATTAGTACAGCCGTCAGATATATATATACACGTCTATATTCTTTGGACAAAAAATAAACAAGGGAATGGAGAAATTTTTTTAATTTTTTTAATTATAATTACTGATATCAAGCTACTGGAAATTCGGTTAAAACATTGCTAATACTTTTTTTAAAAATATGAATGTACAAATTCAGCAAAAAAGGATTTTTATTGGTTTTTTGCCTATAAATCGGTCAAAATAAGTCTCATAATAAAAACAAACACTGTTTTGAGCAGCGGGCAACCTAAACTTCCGACCCAAATCCCAATCTGCAGTCTTATGAAAATTGTAATTTTTTTTTAATTTTTTGCATTTTTGGTAAGGGGTAACATCATCAAAATTTGCGAAAAATGGTCAAAATTTAAAGTATCTAGGCTGGTATACCAATCGATTGGAAATTAAGCTACGATTTCAACGAGGTATCACAATCTTGATTCTGCTAATTCTTCGCATTGTTATGGTTAAAAAACTGATTATAATTTTCTTAGAAATATGGATGTAAAAATTCAGCAAAAAAAAAATTGTTTTTATTCGTTTCTTGCCTATAACTCGGTCAAAATAAGTCTCACAATAAAAATAAATACTGTTTTGAGCAGCGGGCAACCTAAACTTTCGACCCAAATCCCAATCTGCAGACCTTTGAAAATTCAAATTTTTTTCAATTTTTTGCATTTTTGGTAAGGGGTAACATCATCAAAATTTGCGAAAAATGGTCAAAATTTAAAGTATCTAGGCTGGTATACCAATCGATTGGAAATTAAGCTACGATTTCAACGAGGTATGACATTCCTTATTTGGATGATTCTTCGCATTGTTATAGTTAAAAAACTGATTATAATTTTCTAAAAAATATGGATGTAAAAAATCAGCAAAAAAAATGTTTTTTATTGGTTTCTTTTTGCCTATAAATCGGTCAAAATAAGTCTCATAATAAAAACAAACACTGTTTTGAGCAGCGGGCAACCTAAACTTCCGACCCAAATCCCAATCTGCAGTCTTATGAAAATTGTAATTTTTTTTTAATTTTTTGCATTTTTGGTAAGGGGTAACATCATCAAAATTTGCGAAAAATGGTCAAAATTTAAAGTATCTAGGCTGGTATACCAATCGATTGGAAATTAAGCTACGATTTCAACGAGGTATGGCATTCCTTATTTGGATGATTCTTCGCATTGTTATAGTTAAAAAACTGATTATAATTTTCTAAAAAATATGGATGTAAAAAATCAGCAAAAAAAAATGTTTTTTATTGGTTTCTTTTTGCCTATAACTCGGTCAAAATAAGTCTCACAATAAAAATAAACACTGTTTTGAGCAGCGGGCAACCTAAACTTCCGACCCAAATCCCAATCTGCAGTCTTATGAAAATTGTAATTTTTTTTAATTTTTTGCATTTTTGGTAAGGGGTAACATCATCAAAATTTGCGAAAAATGGTCAAAATTTAAAGTATCTAGGCTGGTATACCAATCGATTGGAAATTAAGCTACGATTACAACGAGGTATGACATTCCGTATTTGGATAATTCTTTGCATTGTTATGGATAAAACACTAATTATTTTTTTCCGAAAATACTAACATGGAAATTTAGCAAAATATTAGTTTTTTTTAACTATAACCTGAACAAAATAAATCTCACAATAAAACAAAAACCCTTTCTCGGCAACGGACAACCTAAGCTTTCCTTAGGCGAATAATAAATTAATATACATTTGGTAGATATCTTTTTATACCTCGACTCAAATCTACAACTTCAGTTATCCCCTATTGGGAGATTTTCATGGATTATGCAATCATTATTATTAGCGACCCGCATAGTATGTGCTCTCAATTGATTTGATTGATCCACGGCTCAATTTGTGTCTAATATAATTATACAATCAATGCTGATTTACCATGACAGCTGTCAGAAGATTTCCCTTAGCCCAAGTACAAACGGGCATATATGTATGGATACTCTCCCCAAACCGCCATAAAGATATCGACTTACCCCAGGGATCCCCAACCCCTTCTCGTTCCACTTGAGATGCATTAGTGGACGTGGATGAGAGCCCCCTTCTCACCTGCGAATGTGATGGCCAAATGCAGGGCATTCCGTGGCAGAGTGATGGTGGCGTAGGTGGTTCCCCTTTCCGGTGCCAATCCGGAGTCCTCCGATTGCGCCGGACTCATCGCCCGGTCAACTGCAAGAAAAACAGAGAAGAGAAAAACTAGAATAAACACGGGGGATCACACATCAAAGGGGAGTCGTTCGTTCGTTGACCAACTTCTTGTGCATTTTTCCCTAATTTTTTCCGCCACACCAGAGATCAAAGGAGGCACTGCCTCCTCCAAGACCACCAATCCAAACCCACAACGTATCCAATTCGATTCGGAGAATTCCCAATACGAAATACAAATCGCGACCTTCGACGTCGCCAAAAAAGCTTCAATTAAAATTCCACCAGCGAATGAATCTCACTCGAGGAATTATAAAACCACAAAAACAGACATGTACAACGATATATTTATAAAAATGTGAACTCAATTAATCTTGTAGGATGCCCCCAAACATGTGGCACAATAACAAGTATAAGTGGCGGACCGCTCTGGAAAATTGGGAAATCAAATCGAATGGCTTGATAAAAGGCAAATGCCTGTAAAATGTACAAATTTTGCAATGAAAACCAAAAGCTTTATCAACTTGAGCCCACTCATGGTAATTAAAATATAGTAAATAAAATGGTCAGACAATGGTCTTACTTTTTGAAATTAAAAAACGATTTAATGATTTATCCCAGGCGTTATAAGACTATTATTTTCTGTAAAAAATAAAAAAATAAAATCAACTGATTAAGCGACTTATTCGCGATTGTTTGCAATGGAATCACAAAAGTTTCGGGTGCCAGAAGAACGATTATCTACTGTACCGCATACAATGTATGTATGTAGCACTCCCCCTTATTTTCCACCCATCTCCCATTTGCCACCCCTACTTCATTCATCTTTTCTCTTTTTGTTTCTTTTTTTTTTGATGTGTGCTTGTGTGTGGCAACACTTTTTGTTTTTCTTTTGGGGACCATGCGGCGTATACGCGATGTGCTACAATTACGCCGTGTGTGCGTAACGAGTGAATTTCCCTCACGCACACGCTGGCAAAAAAAAAAAATGCCGAAAAAAAACATACCAAAAATTAAAACTAAAAAGAAAAATATAAAAAAACAGAATAGAATAAGAACACACGTGGCAACGTTTGACGCAAGCGGACGCGACTTTTATTTTCGAACGCTTCAATGGCGCATAAAGTTTTTCTTAATGCGCCCGCCCGACTATGAAAAGCAGCAACAATAATTAGGCAAAAGCAGCCAAAAGAAAATGGAAAAACGGAAAAACTAACAGGGGCGGTGAGCTGCTAAAAAAACGTAACGTTTCGCTTCATTTGACCGACACACACACGAAATTCTCACATATAGAGAGCTGATTCGCTATAATTTATTTTCATTTAATTCGTTTTCTTTGCTTTTCGGCCGTGCTGCTTCTTCGGCTCGAAAAGGTGTGCCAATTTGCTTTAGTTGCACCTTTGGCCACACTCAAAACAATTTCTATGTTTTTCCCATTTTTCAGTAGAATAAATCTTAATTTTATTTAATTTCGTATAACTAATGCATATGATCAATGAAAAGTGACACCTTCTATGTTTTCCCATCAGGTGAAAAATTTGTCTGCTTATCTCTCACCTTTATCCTACCCCCTCGTTTTCCTTTCTCCCTTTATTCCGTCTCCGCTTTGATTCGCATTCGCTTTGAAGTGTTCACATTTCTCTCTGCGGCCAGTGTGTTTTTTGGATGCGCTTTTCATTTGCTATTTTTACATGGGCGCTTTTCATTTTCATTTTGATTTCCACTGGTAGGCAAAAGCGCTATTAGTTATTTCGATTTTTTTTTTTTTGTGGCTAGCTTTGATTTTCCACGGTGCTTCGCTTTTTGTTTTTTCTGTTTTTTGACATAATTCATTGGAGCCGTTGGGGCCGGCGAGCGGAAATTATATATACGCCCGGTTTCATAAATAAATGTAATCAGAATTAAGCGAAAAGCGGGAAAAACAAGGCGAACACGAGATGCCCTGGAAGTGCTCGACATTTTCCCGTCTCGGAAAATTTGGGGGGGAAAACAAGTCGAAATGAGCCAAGCGCTAAATGAAATCGAAAAGAGCCCATAAAATAGCCAACTAATGTGATGGAGTGCGTATGGATTTATGAAATACTATATACATGTGCTGGAAAAACATATGGAGGTATATATACATATATGTATATATATATGTGTTCCGATTTGATTCCGGAACTGATTTACACATTCCTCAAATTCAACTTTGAATGTTAACAAGTGGGAGAAAAGCTCTGGATTAGGGGAAATTTATTTATTAGTGAGGGAAATGTATTTGAAAATAAAGCAATCGATAACAAAGTCACCGATGATAACGCCCTATGAAATAGTCGATAAAGACGATACTTTTCGATGTGCAAATGCTTAAAATCTCGGCCACTTAACTAATTTCGCTAACGTGACAACTGCCAAGGATAATTGACATATAAGTAGCATAATTTACTTTATGGCTCCGCAGCTATTAAGTGTTTCCGGGAGAAAACCGGCGACAGGGAAAGTGTCATAACATTAGGCCCAAATTAACTTATGGATGCCGTCTAATTCACATTGCCATTTGCAGTTCCGTTCTGGAGAAGATGAAATGGATTTGGATCTATGGGATCCCTGGCATCTCCAGATTGCTGCTGGGGCAGTTAAAGCTATTTTTGACTTTTCCCCGCCTGTCGTGCGTTTGTTTTTATGGCCACTCGCGGAAAAGTTGCTCGCAAATTTATCGGCGACAGTTGCCAATTCCTTCTCTAGCGGAAATTGCGCTCATCCGAAAAAGATGCAAGGGGGGTTCGGTGGGGGAGAAAGCGACGGGGGAGTGGCGATGCCACCCATTCTATGGACTACTTCCTGAAGTCATCCTGTCGAGGCAATTAGACAGAGCACAGATAGTGCTACCAGTAGATTGAAATAGACCCCAGGCGATGATACCCCAAACTGAAGATCGGCGTTGGAAAATTGCACAAGTGCCGATCCAGACAGACAGCTCCTCCATCGCTGGGGGTCGTCAACGTCAGGGCTTCCCAGCTCAAGTACCCCCACCCAGCCTCCACTCGCGATAATGTTGTCTTCTGGAATGGTTCATTTGCCTGATGGAATTCGTCGGCGAATTGCCACATTTGCTTGCAAAATAGACACCATTCAAGGGAAATCTGCCCAGCGTGATCTGTTCATTAGAGTGGAGAGAATGGGGTAAACTGACATTTCAAACTCTAGGAATCTCAAAGCATTTCAGATCATGAGCTTCTTCTGGCACACTTTAGCAGGAAATAGTTTTAAAATATGTAGTATAGTTTATCTTTATAACTATCTCTTTCGATATCTTCATCAGTCTTCTTCAATCGAAGCGTTCTAGTTGATTGAGTTGTTCCTGAAGATAGAAACTACACGTATGTATATCCAATTGACAGGTGCTGGAAGATCCCCCTTCGATGTGGATGTGGGCCAAAAGAGTCGACTAATTGACTGATTGAGTGTGTGAATGTCCAACTGACTGACTGTGCGATGTGCGATGGATTGATTGACATGCCAATCTATTGGCAACTTGACGCTCTGTTATTGTTTGCATTTAGCGGCGCTTTTCTCCACGCAATTTCCAGTTTATTTTTCTGGCCACATAAAAAATGGAATGGCTGTATTCGGTTGAGAGTGTTCGTGTTGCAAAAGGGGGGACATCACTGTGGTGAAAGGGGGTCAGAGGGCTAAGGGAACCTGGGGGGCAGAACCTGAAACTGCGCAGTTTTTACGTTCGAGTAAGTGCCCATGTATCCATTAACCCACAAAATGCAAACTGGGTCTGCACTACAAACAAGAAATTGACTTGAAACGTACATATATTTTCCACCATGCAACTTCGGACAATATTATTTGTTGAAAACTTACTTTTCAATTATTATTTGAACTATTTAATGATATTCATTCAATGTCATTTTTTAAAACTGAGCTGTTGTGTACTTCAAATTTGCCTTCCCAAGTGCGGATGACGTTTTCATTAATGGACACGCAGTTCAGGGCGTGAAAATGCGAGAATGTCAAAAATTTCACAATGGAATCTATTTAGCACAAGGCTTCCCTTTTCACCACAAATCGTATATCGTATATATATGTTTCCCCGCACATTTTCCTCCTTGGCGAAGACAACAAGAAAAACCAATTATTGCAAATGAACTCGAGTGTGGTTCCGCAAAAATGTCAACATCTGATAAAGCCGCAACAAAAGCGAATTTCCGAGGACAGCCCTCCATGGGCGTCGGCTGCAAGGGGGTTTCGGGGGAAGGGGGGATTGGGAAGGGGTGGGGTCAGGCCGTGCAGCCAAAGTGCAACAGCCGCAACGAACTCAACTTAAATGAACCGAACTTGGCGCAAAAAAAGGGCGACCCTTGCTTAAAAAAAAAAAGCAAGGGGAAAACTCAAGGAGCCAGAGGGGGGTGGGGGTGGAGAGCGCAGGAAGACAGACCCACTCACATTGGCAGCCACTCCATTGAGATCCTCGGGTATTTAGCAAAACGCTGACATTCATTTGCCGACTGAGCCACCATAATAAATGTATAATAATTTGTGAAGCAGAATAACCGAAGCAAATCAGCAAGTCAGGGATGTTGCAACAAGGGGAAGTATATTGATTAAATCTACACTTTTTTTTTTGGGCGATCACCTGGACTTCTGAATGTGCTGCTACTAAGACACACAATGTTTCGCATTCGAGGCCGTTCCCTGTAGAACCTGCCACACCCAAGGACCCAGATCCCTGGGTGCAATGTGAGCTGTATCCCTGGGACGGCAGTAAAGTCGCACATCGTAACAAATGTGGCTGTCGCTGCTCCTCCAGCTCGACGTGCCTCCTCCTTTTGCAGTGCGAAAAAAGCACCCTTTACGCGAAAGTATTTCAAGGCGCAGATGATGTTGCAGCTCAAAGGGGCAGAGTTGCAGGGGCGTGGAGCCGCCACCAAGTCGCGTTGCAGTCGAGGAACTTTGCATCAAAATTGATTTACGACCATTTCGGTATTTTTTTTATGCCTGTTCGAAGGGGTAGGAACAGTGGGTAAAAGCAGAAAGTACACTCAAAAAAATCTAGAGGCAACTTAATAACTATTAACTTAAGTATAACTTATATTAGTAACATGATATGTATTTGTTAGCAAATGCCCGATAACATATCGAATTTCTCTCAGTGCATATAGACTCATAATTTCGTACAGCACATTTCATTTCAGCAAATGAAGAAAGAACATTTGACAATTCAGCAGCACTTCTCAATATGCGACACTCGCCATGTGCGACACTTTCCCCCTCCCAAGTGTCCACTTAGCCCCAGCAAACCAGTTGCCCAATACTCCGACTCCTATCGGTAAGGGGCCCCAGATTTATGCCCCAAAATGTTAATTACCCGTAACCGATCCCCGGCCGCACTGGCAACTCACGCACAGAACCAAGCAATCTTCCATTGATGATAAGACGGGGTATTCTGTTGCACATACACTATCCGAAATGAAAATAGGTTCGCTTTTGGATAGCTCTATTGAGATTTTACCGTTGACAAAGCCGCCGCGATAACACTTCGGTTTTTTGTTTCTTTTTTTTTGAACAGGAGCCGGGGTTTTGGTACTTCACGCAGAAAGTGATTGGGAAAAAACAAATATCGTTAAATTTGTTTCGGGGAGGATGCATACAAATTTGTAGCTCGAAATTCAATTAAAGGGCCACCAGTAAAAAGATATTTATTCATAGGATGAGATATGCGAGTGTGTAGGAATGGGGGAGGGCAAATGCTGGCGGTTATGAGATGAAATGAAGTGTTATGCCGCCCATAATGAGACTGTGACCGATCACTGGATAGCCGGAATCCAATTTCCCAATTTCCCGAAACGGAAAGTGAATTTCCCATGAAGTGAACACAGCATCATCAACATTCAACAGGGAGTTTAATCGTACTTGCGACTCATTAAAGTAATTCGATCGTTATGAAATTTGATTGATGGCACGATAAGGGAGTTATCTGTTGAAAAGTAACACTTTATTAAAGGGTTGCTGATTGGTGGTGGTAAATATTTATAAGAACCTTTAATGTTGTATGATGGTAGAATTTAAGAAAATGCCACATATTAGGCAAACATAAGAGACCACAAATATTTGCACACACACACAATTGAGACGGGTGAGGAAAATGCTTTAGCAGTTGTGGTAAGTGGAAAAGTTGGAAAGTTGCTCGGGCGGTGGGTGGTAGACAGACAAATAATTATGGCAACTGCAGTGCAAGTGCAACAGAGAGGGAAGCCTAATGAGACAGAGACGGGCGAGCGGTTGTCATCCAACAGCAGACTTTACAAATTAATCCAAAATGCAAGTTGTAGACGCGACAAAAGGAGCAAAACACAAACAATAACAACAACAAATTATATTAAACGTGTGCTGAACACAGTGGCGTAGGTGGGGTTTTCTAAGGGAGGGGAGGGGTTCACCTAAGGTGCCAACTAGATAAATATTTCACTGTTTTCTATAATGAAAGTCATACCAATTTCGGAGGGGTTGCTGAACCCCCTATAAAACCCCTGGCACACGCCCATGGCTCCATGACTGTTGTTGTTTTTATTTTCAGTATTTGTTGCTATTTTTACACTGCGCTGCACCATCAGCCGTTGAAATTGTGACATTTTCCCTCACTACGCATATTTTCTGGTTGCAGCGGAAAATGGGAAAATGGCTGGGGAAATGGAGTAGGCTGGCAGGAAAAGCGGCGAAAAGGGGCCGCGGATCGTGCGCATTGTGGACCGTCTCACACAAAGGACAGCGTCTGTTCGGCGGCTCTACAAAATAAATGTATTTTCAATTCCAAAGTGAACTTCCAAGCTATGCGATTTGCATTTTAGTCAATAAAAACATTATATGAAACTATAGAGAAAAGCTGTTTCCTCGAAATTTTCTAAAAAATATATTTGCAAACTCTATTGTTCTTTCAAATTCTCAATCTTTAACGGTGGTTCGCGTTTGGGAACCTTTACTGTAGATATCAGTTTGTGTATGTAAAATGTGTGATTCCCCTGCTGTCTGCATCTCCATTTCTCATTTTCTCCCCCTTCCCCTTTCTCTTTCACTGTCTCGACTTAAGTTTGCTGCCGAGTGACGTCGTTGTGGCAGATTTCGCGGCAGCAATAGGAAAATTAAACAAAAATAAATGGCAGCAAAATGTTTGCAACATGCCAATGCAACAACAACAACAGGACCATAAGCAATTTGTTTACAACAACAAATAGAAGGAGACCACACAAAGGAAAAGTGACCATAAAATTGGTTCGAAATTGGTTCTGGGTAGGCACAAAGTAATTGTCAAAAATAGGCGAAAATTAAAAAAACTTCAAAAGGAGAGTGCCCGAAAGTATGAATATATTTTTGCAGCAAATTGCTAGAATATATGCTAAAGCCATTAAAAATGTAATATACAAGTTGGAGAAAGGAAACTTTTGCTTGAGGAAATTGGAAAGTTACACGATGCATTTGGAAGTCAAAGGAAAGTAATTACATATATGCTTACTCTGAAGTACTGTATAAATATCACTCATCAAAAAATAAGTTGATTTCTACAAATTGCGCATTAACTTGCAAAGCTTTCATTTGAATTCAAATATCCCCATTAAATCAGTTGACTACAGTGAACCCTGGGTGTTGTGCTTCCATCTACCAACTGGAGTTCAACGGAAGTGCAGTGAACTTTTATACAGTTATTGTGGCGGAACTTTGCTTTTGAGTTATCAGTTGGCAGCAGCTGCTGCCATTCCATTCCACTCCAATTCCAGCCCACAACCCAACCCATTCCATTCCATCCCACTGTAGCTATTGTGCCCATACGGCCCACTGTGCACGGTGGGGCTGGAAAAGAGGTAACAGGCACAAATGTCATTTGCCTGGAGCGCGCTTTGTTTACGTGCTGCTTCTTCGTCGTCGCTTCCGTTTGATTTGGCAGCTTTATGATATGGGGGCCCTAAAGGATTTTCACGCCTCCCAAAACAAAAGAAGCACTCTTCTTTGGCACTCGAAAACAAAACACTCAAAGCTCAGTGGCGTAGGCTGAGTTTGTTATAGGAGGGATCTTCAAAAACTTCATATCAATTCATACTTAGATTGCGCCTATCCTAGCCTTTTAAATTATTTCTACTTTTATTTTAAGCTTGAATTTAGTGGTACTTTAACACTACTATTAATCCCATTGGGGGTTTAAGTCAGGGGGGTTTTATTACCCCTCCCCCCCTTGTGCACTCCTCTCTGATAAACAGCACCAACTGTTGAACATACTGAGGAATCCCACTCGTTTCGTTTTTAATTGCGTCAAATTGTTGAGTTCCCTTCGACGCTCCGCGGACCCCCTTCCCCAGCGCCCATGTCCGTGCCGTTGTTGTTGTTGCCTTTTTGTTTACACTCGATGGCCGCAATGTGGCGAAAAATAAACACACACTCGCACACGGGCACACACGCGGAGAAAACTCTTACGCACATGGCATGAAAATTGGAAAAGTGGGAAAAGGTGGGGGGGAATGCCCAAAAACAAATGGGGAAGTGCAGCTGGACGGGTGGCAAGGAGGAGGGGCACAAAGCAGGGAAGTGACGCGACAATCTTACACTGAGAAAAAGTAGTCCCAAGACCCTGCAAATATAATTCACTTAAAATGTTTTTCGAAACTCTACAACTCTTATATTCCTTAACTTAAGCACAATAAATAGGGTACTCATACTTTTCATATTCTTCGAAGTTAGCCCTGTAAATTTTTTCATGTGTAGGGACACAAATTTGAATATTTACCCAAATAGGCATAGACTTCTTGTCGTCGACAACAATGCAATGAGTTAACCCGCTCCTTTTCTCTGACGCCCTTAAACCATCCACTCAATTCCCCAAACTCCCCACTTTCCCCCCATTGCATTCATCACATATCACCCAATTCCTTGGAGTACAAATAGTAAAATAGACCGGGAATTATGGAAATCCCTGGATGAGCGAACCTACTCCCAATTTTTATTGTTGCTGCATGGCATGAATTCCCCGAAGGGGGGGGTGCTTAAAATCGGAAGGAGCGATGTGGGCCCCCAGGGAGTAAAATAAACCCATCAACAGCAATGAAATGTCACCAACGATTCGGAAATTGCAGCAAAACAGAAGCATACACAAAGAAAAACTTAAAACTGATACTTAAACCATAAAAAGGACTTAAAATAATTCTAAAACGATTGAAAAGTTGTGAACAACACTTGGAATTAAAAACTCCCCTCGATCGTAAAAAAGAAAAATGCACATACCCTCAATAAATGGTTAAATCACAATTGCTTTCAAATCAGTTGTAAAATTCGAACACTTCAATTTATTGTTAATAAAAACGTAACAAAGGCAAAACACAAATAGATAGGATAGTATCCGACCCATTTTCATTTGGCATTTTACTTGTCTTTCAAGCATTTATTCAATGTAGCTCATAAAAAAATCGACATATCCATTGAAAAATCGCATAAAATCTGAGAAAAGAACACACATGGTAGATGTAAAAGACAGAGGGAATTATCCACTATCAATTCATTCCCGATTTTTGTCATTGGACATTATGTAATAATCATCAAAATTCCATAAATTTAATCGCCTCATAAGTTCGACACATTTTCCATGTCAGACGTGATCTTTTTTCGATTCGACCATCACAAAAAAGATGAAACTCTGACCTCAATTGCATTTTTGTATCATTTATTTATCACCGTGAAAATGTATCAATTTATTGCTTACACAAATGTCATTTAATAGGAAAAAATGTTTAAGATGTTTTAGCATTTAATAAATTTCATTTGGAGACCCATTATTCCTAAAATGGATGCATTTTTATAACATTTTTTTAATGTTTTTCGGTATTATTTTACCGAAATAATCCTTGGGAAGCCCTGCAAATTTAGATCGTATTCCCATCGCCTGCCTGTCAACACTGACAGTATAATCTGTTGATCTATTATATCATTTCGACATTTTTCGAGTAGTTCCAACTCTTTTTACGATTTCCAATGTTTTGTCGTTGATTTTATGGGCACTTAATGTGCCATAAAAGTGGACAAGAGAGCGAGGGGTTCTTTTTTCGATTCCAATTGGGGGGAGTTGTCATCTGTTTGATTTTGGGTCCGATGTTTTTGGTCTGTTCGGTGCATTGACATTGAACACCTTTCGATATTCTCAGGCCTTTGTTTGCATTCGGGGGAGTCAAATGAGCAGTCAAATCAATCGCTGCAGTTGTTGTTTCTGCTCTTGTAGCTGTCATTACTGTGTAAACAAGTGACATCTGGTCATCCTCCCCCCTTTTTGATCCCCCTCCTCGGATGAGTGCACGCCTCTGTTTGCCTTTGGATAGGCAACCATCCACAGCCACCAATTGCAGATGCATCTACATGCATACGTGCGTGCCTTTAGGTTTACACAGGGGGTCGAAACAATAGGAGATCAAATGTTATGTGTCAACAGGGAAATAAATCTCGAAAGGCCTTCAAGATCCAACTATACACTTGAAAACTAAACAAGACCAATTTTAATGAAGCCTTAAGCTAAACTTCTTCAAGCTGCTATTATCTTGACCACTGCTGTACGACTTCATCTAGTCATTTGGCATCAATGGGCGATTGTCTGGCCCAGTAAGCGCATCCACACCGACCAACTGCCACCAGCAGAAGCTGCATTCTGGCCAGGCACTTGGCCTTATCTACCAGATACAATCTGTGGCATTCCGCGCAAGAAAATTAAGCAATGAAAAGGGGCAACAGCAACAGCAATGGCAACAGTTGGAGCAACAACAATGCGGAGCATCAGAAATATTTAATTAAATGCTTAATTACGCTTGCCATGCCATAAATTCATCAAATGCAATTTAAGCCCGCGCACACGAACAGATGCAGATACTTTTGTATCTCCTGCGCTTCTCTACTTCACCCATAGCACATCGGTATCTGGTTTCCTTCTCTTCTGGCCTTTTCATTCATTGGAAAGTTCAACTGCAGTTGCAATTGGAGTTGGGCCATCGTTTTACCCCGCTAATGCCTTAACTGGCATAAATCCCAGCCGCCTTTTTCATCGCATCCATCCTGGCGGCACTTTTAGATCATTAATCCGCGAAAGATCAGCGGAAAAGCTGAAAACAAAAACAGAACAGCGTTCGCGGAACGGCTTTTAAGATCCTCAAAAAGGGGAGTCCTATCTAGATCTACACTTTTGATAGGTCAAAGTTGAAACAGTAGCCATGGAGGTTGGAGAATCTGATACTCTTTTCTTCCAAGCTGATTTATTATAGGTACACCAAATTCTCGGTATTCCTCTTTGAGATTGCGCAATCCATTCAATTAGGTCTTCAATTGATGGGAAATGCATCTGATCATCTGCTTATCTGATCAGCTCCAATTAGCCATGATATATAGCGATATAGCAGCGAACCGTTGAACTTCACTGATTTGGCAATCCAATTCGATTGCCATTCGATGGCCGGGTAATCCATCAAACTGCCTGCTGATCCTATTAAGCCAATCGCTGGGTAATCAAGGGTCAGGTCACCCAGCTCCATGGGGGCTTCTTTATTTCTTTGATACTACTCGTACATCTTGGGGAAGGGGCGTTGCAATTGACAAATTTCGAGCGATCGGAAAATGAAAACGAAATGCGAGCAATTACTTTCAATTGAAAATGTCAAACATTGTCTTGGCCCACAAGCACACACTGAGCGAAAACAATCTTTTCAACAGCACTTGGATGCTTGAATACTTGGATATATAGAGATGCAAATACACCGTCGGATATTTGTATACAAATCTATATCTAAAGTCGAGCACTTGAGGGCCAAACGCAAGCACCTTGGGCGGAAATGCGATAACCCTGAGCGGGCGGGGAAAAGGCGGAAAGTCGGCAAGTCGAAAAGGCGGAAAAGCGGAAAATGGGAGCGCACATGTTGGGCGCTTTTAGATGATTTTCGGCTGGCTATCTGCTGAGGAAGGAAGTGGGTTGGGGGAAATGGGAAAATTCGAAAATTCGAAGATTGGGAAAGCCCCATCACTTACCGGATAACATGGGCGCCAAGGCGGTGTCCGTTGGCGGATGATGGTGTCCATTGAAGGAGTTGTTGTGCGAGTCCTGTTGCTGTTGTTGCTGCTGCTGTTGGTCCTGCTTTAGGGCGGCCGATTTTCCGGGCACACAGCCACCAATGGGCTTCTTCGATTTCCACAGTTTCATCTTGAGTTTTCTTTTCTCGAACTTCTCCCCAAATGGGAAAACGCAGCGATCTCTACGATTTTTCAACACTCATGGCAAATTTGGCATTTTCACAAACAAAAAAAAAAAACTGTATATTTAAAAAAAAAAAAAAGTATAGGAAATTTAAAAACGAATTCGGTTTCCAATCGAAATCGGGAAATTCGAAGACAATTTGGAAATTCAACGGCTGCGGCGGCGACGGCGACTGCGATGCGACTGAACCTGACGATGCGCGCACGTCCGCGGAGCACGGCCAAAAGTTGCACAATGAGCGATCTTGCCGCCAGTACTAGAGGTGGCAGAATAATCGATGTAACATCGATAGTATCGATGCTGCGGAACATTTTTAATACCTTCGATGTTGTTTTGTTATTGAAGCCTTTAATGCAAATGAGTTTATATTAAATTTAAATTTGAAGAAAATAGTTAATCGAAAGTTTATGTATAACGCGTATTAAATGTCTGTATGTTTATATATGTACATAAATAAGTAACAATAAAATATATTTGTATGTTTTTAATTTTCATATTTATTAATACGAATGCACGCAAAAAGCACAGCAAGAGTAATATTTTTCGTTTATTTTTCGATAGTCAATGTTCTCGCCATAAAACATCGAAAACATCGACGGTGGAAAGCATCGCTGTTTTTCCAGCTCTAGCTGCGTGACTCACTAGCTAGGAGAAAAGGAAGAGAAGAAGGAGAGCGAGAGTGGCGCGTAAGCGGTGCGCTTTTTGGGGAGTTTTGCTACTGGAGAAAGAGTTTTCTCTCGCTCTCACTCTCTTCCTCTCTCTGGCAGAAGAGTGTCCCATTGGGGAGGCACTCAAATCACAGACCGCCACTCCAAAAGCGCCGTTATGAGCCCGCTGATGAGCCGCAGGCATGACAATCAGCTGCTTCTGTTAACCGTTAAGCGGTAGTCCGAAATGGTTAATGGTTTAGTGTGTTGGGGAAGGGGTGACTTGGGTTTTGGCCTGTGACCCCAAACGCCAAACAACGAACGCAGAAAAAAATGCTCCCAAAACGGGTGTCGCGAATTTGCTAATTAGTCACGAAAAGCGCGACGGCAACTGCTCGAAATGGTCAACAGAAACAGGACACAACAAAAAACGAAATGAAATGAACCAAATTGGCAGCACGCAACCAGTGGGCACATCTGCTGAAGCCAACAGCTGGTATTAGCCATGCACTAAGGCAACTACAAGTGGTACAAACTCAAAGGGCAGATATTATAATTAATTAAGATATAATTCAATAGCACTCATAAAAAATTCCCAGTTATTATTCAGGAAAGTTACATTTTGAAAGTTTAAAACCGCAAAGCCACTTTTGTTCTACAAAATCTTAAGTTCACCTCAATTTAACATCTGATTGTATGTTTTGTTATTATTATTTATTTTGCAATTGTATTGGTTACACCGGAATGTTGTTTGCATAACATGTCAATGCTGCGATCAATCAGATTTTGGGCAAAGTAAATATTTCAGCGGGTGTTCGCACCAGATGCCCCAAAATCCTGACACCGAGGGCAATGACATGAATACCATTTTCCTCTCGTACACCTATTAATACATATTTATATGTGCCTTAAATCCGCTTTAACTGCAAGTACAAATGTGGCCACCTTTTAGGTTAAAGCTGCGGATTTATGGGTGACTGGGTAAGGCCCATTCCGCCCCCAAATTATTTCACATATGTATGTACATACCTACATATACATATATTTATTTTTATGCGATTCCCTCTTCCGTGTTAAATGCTTTCTTCCTTTCTATCTTTTTTTTTTTTTTTGAGGCGCGAGGTTTAATGTCTTTAATGACCTCGACTAATGATCGAAGCTGATTGATTCAGCAGAAACGTCGAAGACACTCTCCAAGTTTGTCTGCCTTATTTTTAGATCCCCAGCCTTATATGCCCCATTCCCCACTGCCCAACCCCCTACGAAAAATTTAATTCCCAGTCCAAGGTGTCACTGCTGCTGGCGGAGAAAGCAGGACGGAGAGACGCGGATTGACTGACGAGTGCCGAGAAAATCGGGGAAAACTAATGCGACACATGGGAAAATGCTCGTTGAGCGCACAAATGGAATCACTTTCCGTTGCCTACATTCAGGCTGCGAGCCCAAATCCGAAAACCAGGAACTATTAAAATATATTTCACTCTATATATAGTAACTCTGATTATTCCACTGTACCGATATAACAACCACTGTGCGATGAGTTTTTGTCTTTTGCGCGCTTTCTGTCATTCACAGCATTCCTATTCAATTTACTGTTATAGTAGAGCTCTCTACGAAGTAGAGATTGGTTTACAGTTACGAACAAGGGAAGTGGCACACCAAAAGTAAACTGCCATGTGAATGGAGTGAACACATCATTGTAGTTTAGTATCACTGTATACAATAGTCCCTGCAATCCTTGCGAAATGATTTCGCCAGGCGTGTGTGCAGCATTATTTAGTGTCTTAGTGTTAAATAGCTATATAGTCCAAGTACGAAGTGAATTATCAGCCGCAGAAGTCGCTGGAGATCCGAGTGCTGCCCAACTGCTGCCCAGTTCCTGTCGCAATGGATTGAATGGCAGTAGCTCTGGTCCAGAAATCCGTCTGCCCTTTGTGGACATGATGGTGCGCCATGAGAGGCCACTCTTTGTGCTCCGCGAACCGGAAGAGGATCTACTTTTACTGCTCCATGGTCACGAGATTTTTCAGCTGCACGTGGCCACTGGCGAGAGGCGTCTAGTGCCGCTTGGTAACTTGGCGGGCCAGGTCAGTGGTCGCAGAGCTCTCGGAGCAGAGGTAGTGGCTTGGCGGGAGTTCCTGCTCCTTGCCATTGTTCTGGATGACTCAATGGAGGTTTACCAGCTGCCCAAGGAACTGCTACTCTCCGAAGATCCAGCCACACTGCTGAGCTTTGAGCCCCTGCAGGAGTTCTCGCTGCCAGGTGCTTTCCTACAGCTGCACCTTCTGAAACCCAGTGGAGATCAGGTGCTCCTCCTAGTGGCCTCCAATCATACCAGATCACACAGCAAATGCAGGTGGGGATTGCCGTACATTTTAAATTTAAAATTGATTCATTATTCAATCATAATATTGACGACTTCCTCACAGAACCTTTGAGTGGCTGGACACCTACTTTAATCCCCTCGAGGAGATCACTCTACCCGCCATTCGCGTTCTCCAAGTGGTTGGTCGTCAGCCACTTTATATCATTTTTGGCCGATCTTTAAAGGGTTCCCAGTCAAAGGTGATACACCTCTCTATAGTATAGATGGTTCTCAATTCATTTTTGTTTCCATTTAGCTGGTGCTCACTGTCTACGAGCTGGATCGAAACAGCCGTATCCTGCAACATCGCCAGGCTTTGACAGTTCAGGCGCAAACTGTCCAGGCTGCCAGATTTCACGGGAGGAACTGCCTTTTCGCCTGTAGTTCCTCCGCATCTGCCTCGTGTATTTTCTTCCGAATGGTGGATGGACAATTTGTGGTGTACCGAAAGCATGCTCGAAAGGATTTGAGTTTCCGTCGATTGAGTGCCACCAAAAAGGGTCACCTTTTGATCGGTGCCCGTGCCAATGGCGAGGTGATCGTCTTCAGCTCCACTCGCCTGGATTGCTATAGTGGATTTCAGGTGGCTGGAGAAGCGGATCCAAGTGGATTACTTATTCACAAAAACTTGCGCAATGAGACCTTCCTTTTGCTGGCCTATCGAAGATCCTCGAGTGATCTGATCCGAACTGTGCAATTGGGTGCCGTGGAAGAAACCTCCAACCAAGTGGGCGCTGCTCCAGATGAAGGTACATTTAATTTAACTCTGTGGTGCAAATTTTAAACTAGTGCCTTTACAGATCTAAGTGTGGTCCAATTGCATCGTCACGAGTTCGAGGAGTCCATCAATGCCTTACGTGGCCTCCTGCTGCGCCGTCGTTCCTCTACAGAAAACCTGAGAAACCTTGTGGACATCTTAAAACGTAAATCGGCCATCCACCTCGATAAGCCACTGCATCTGGTGCAGCAAGGACACATAGGAAGACTTCAGTTGGTGGACGAACACCTGCGCACGCCAACCCAATTAAAGCAGCGCTTGGAGGAACTTCGTCAACGAATTAAAGCCATCCAGACCAGGCGAACCACTCGCTCTTTTGGGACAGGAAACGAGAACGGTGAGCCGGAGACACTCAAAGCGAGACGATTGCGCGTCGGCAATCTTATCTACAAGGGTCAGCTAATTTCAGGCAAGTATGGGAATTCAGGAATAGAATATTATATAAACATTTCTTTTTTTTTTTCCTAATTTACAGGCCACATTTTGGATAACTCAAAACCACCTATGTTGACCATCAGAAACAGTCCTTTGCAGACCAAAAAGCTTAAAGCAAATCAATTGGTTACTCCCCAAGATTTCCGCAACTCCAGTGGTGCCCAGATTAAGCCTGAGGAAACCAGTGGCAGTGAATGTGTAGTTCGTCATCTCCGAGTGGAACTGATAAACGGAGTGCAGTGGAAGGACTTTTTGGACTCGCTCTTCCTGCGCAGTCGTGACACTTCGATAGAAGGACGCTTGGTTATGCAATCGCGAGTCCGGGTGAACAGTCTAAAGACACCTCTGCTCAACGGACTCGTGGTGGATCGTCTCTTTAATCTGCGGCGTGCCCAGGTGATCAGTTCGAATATCTACATGTCCGCCTTCTTTGCTCCGCGTTTGGAGGCTCAGCAAGTGAATGGACTTAACTTTGCGCACGATGTACTTCATCGCGGTAGCAATGATACATGGATAAAAAGTTAGTATCTTCCTCGATATATTCCATTAAAGCATTTAACAAATCCTTATTTTTCAGCTCCTGTTCGCATTAATCAGATGAGTGTTTCGGGTGACATTCTGGTGGGCACTACGAGCAAGTGGCAGCCGCAGCCCAGACAACTCGACGATCCAATGGAACAACGTCTTCAACAGTACTACACGGGCAGGGTAACCATCCGCGGTTCCCTGACGGTCAGAAATGTCCTGCGGGACACGGCAAACTCACTTATAGTCCTCGGAAATCAATCTCTCGCCAGAAAAGATATACAATCTACGTACCTTCTAGATCACACGCCACAGGTTGAGATTCATCTTCATTTAATTCACTTTAATAACAAGAGTCTTTCCGCAGAACCTCACTAACTTGACCTTTGGACATGCCAGAGTTAGTGTTCCCTCAATGACCACCAGTTATATTGAGGGACATCCTGTGAGGGATCATCTCCTAAGCGGAGGACAGCAGAACATACATACTCACCCAAATAACACTCTACACATCATCTTTATGAATGCAACCATACTGGGCAATGTTATTTGCAGGGATTACAGTTCCCGTTTGGCGGAGATCGCAAAGGATGCAGTGAGTCATGGAGACGTGGTTAATATCACGGGGCATAAACACTTCCAGGCACCTTTGACTGTTCAAGCACTTCAAGCCAATGAAATAAACGGAGTACCAGTTAGTGAAATAGTGCTGAAATCAAACACCACCCAAAACTTTACGGGTACGAAGACCTTTGCCCGTGTGGTGGTGGCGAATGATATCAACGTTCATGATCACTTGAATGTGAGTCATCTTAATGGATTGCCATTGCAACAGCTGCTTGGTCACGATATCAGCCTGCAACGCCTCGAACTAACAGAAATCCCACATCTGGAGAATCTTCATTTTCGGCGACTTAATGGATTGCCCTTCGATGAACTGCTGTCCAAAATTTCGGAGGATGGTCAACAGCCCCTACTTCTTCACAAGCAACTACTGATCGAAGGAAATGTACGGTTTGACAAGGCTCTCCAAGTGCAGAACATTAATGGAATCCAATGGGACGAGTACCTAGATCGCCTGGTAAGATCTGATTCCAATGCGGAAATACGGGGTAAAATGACATTCATGGCTGATGTCCAAATAAATGATGCCCTGCAAACTCCTCACATCAATAATTTGGATCTGAGTTCCCTGCTCGACAACACCTTATTGCGAATGACACCCCAGCAAATCAGTGGTGCCTACACTTTCGACCGCATGATGGCCACCAATGTGGATGTAAATCGAATAAATGGGGTACCCAAGGAAGAATTTATAGACACACGCAAAGACTTAGAACTAAAAGGAGATATCTACCTAAAGCAACTGAACATCAATGGCAGCCTAAAGTGTCCCTTTGTCAATGAGGCAGTATTAAAGGATATCAAGCAACGAGTGGAGCAAGTGCAGCAACTTCCCTGGCGGAATTTGATAGTCACCGGCGATGCTCTATGGGATGGTGAAGAGCAGTCCCAATCCCAGCTAGACTACCTACGCCAGCATGCAGTCAGGAGAGAGGGCAACCAGACCATTTCCGGACACGTTCTACTAAAGAAACCCTACTTAAAGGACATCCAAAGCAAGCAGTCCCTGCCAATTGATCTTAACTTCACCTACTTGGCCGAAGATGCCCTACTCCGCCGGAGCCCCACAAACGAAACCCAGGTGATAACAGCTCCGCAAGAGCTACTGGGATTAGTTAGAGCTAATACCCTACATTTGGAGCAGGATGCACACTTTGAGCTGGTAAACGGAATCGATATACGACGATTTAATGCCTCACTGTACCGCCTCTCCAGCGGAGAAGCCATTGCAGCGGATCTTCACTTTCATCAGGCTCCCAAAATAGGCAAACTTCAACTGGAGTATCCAGAAGTGAATGGAGCTCCGATAGAAAGTATATACCAGCAGGGCAAGGGGCAATCCTGGCCACCCGTAACGTTCAAGAACCTCTTAGTCGAACAGGACCTGAATCTGAAAACCGTAAACAACATGAATCTGGACTACTTCCTACAACATCGCATTCCCTTAAAGGGAGACGCGTTGGAGGTATTCGGATCACTGACTTTTGAGCACCTCCAGCTGGGTGGAAAGCCTCTTCTACGTTCTATCAATGGCATTCAATTGGATAACTTGGTGTTTCGGCATAACAATCGGACGCAGAGCATCACGGGTGCCAAGACTTTTCGTGGAGGAGTGGAGTTCACTGGACCCGGTCATGTGATGAATCTGAATGGACGTGAGCTTAGCGAAAGTTTCAGGGGCAGCATATTTCGAAACAAGGACTACAATATCGATAGTCTAGTTCTGGACAAAGCTCTCTTCCCAGGAGGACTAGTTTTGGCAGGACTTCAAAGTCAAATTCCCAATCGAATGCGAGCGATGGAAGTGCAAAGCAATCCGTTAGAGGAGCTCCAAGAACTTCTAGCATTGGGCAATCAAAGCTCGTCTAGGAGGCTACTTTACCTGGATCACGACACCGAAGGTCTGGAGTCTACTTGGGTAAAAGGCCCTTTTAAGGGATCTTCGGAACTGCAGGTGAGCCTGCCCTTGGGTTATTCTGCTCCCTGTCAGCGTAGGACTTTACAAGCCAAGCTCCTGATCCCCGAACGTCGCGTCCTCCTGGCCAACTCGAGTGTGTCCAATCAACTGATGAGACTTCACTCCGGAGATATCCGCGTGAAGGTGCAGAACCACTGTCATCGCCCAGCCCGAAGATTGCGCAGCAGGATCCGAATTAGTTGCCGTAATGAAACACATACGCTGGGAATGCGTCAATCAGTGGAAGCCATGGAACTGCTGGAAATGGGGGAGATGGTGCTGCTGCTCTTGGGCACCGACGAGGAAGTTCGTGTCCTGCGTCTGAAGAGGAGCAACTGTAGTCTCACCGATTGGCAATCCCTGCTACCAGCAGATGGGCGCCTTATGAAGTTGGTTCGAATGGGGGTAGAGTCCCGACAGGATCTAATACTCACCAGTGGCATGAGTAATCATCGTCCTGTCCTGGCCATCCATTGTAGGGATCCCTTAAATCATAACTTCAAAATGCTTCAACTGATCCAGGGCTCCTATGACCTGGCAGAGATGCAGGGAAACCAACTTCTGGTCAGCTGCCTGGGTTGTCGCCACATAGCAATCTTTAAACGGAACTCTCACTCCGCGGAAATTCACTTTGAGCCCATCCAGCAGTTGAGCTTCCAGGAGCGCATTCAACAACTAACTCCATTCAAAGTTGGAGATGAACAATACCTATTGGTAGTAACGCAGCCGGAGGAAGAGCACTTCTACCTCTTCAGCTATAATCAAGTGGGCGGTTGGCAACAGCGTACGTTTGGCATTAAGAAACAGGACCAGTGGGCGTGGTCACTGGTGAAATCTGGTCAAATACTGGAATCCGCCGAGACCCCGATTCTGTTGCTCTGCGGAAAAAAAGGGGAATGTAGTCTAGTGAAAGCCCTACTGGGCTGAAATCTGTACCATATTGTAATCTATGTGTATTTGTACTGTACATAATTATGTTTATTCTATGTATCTTAATAAATTGTTTATTGTTGTTGAAGCAAAACTGTATTATTTCTTTGGGAACGCGAAGTTAACATATATCATTGGACTTATATCTTACTAACACATTTTGACAGCATAGTTAAATGTAGTTAAATGTGCTAATGTGGCTTAAGAAGATTATGCCACTCATTGGATCGGATCGAGATTATCACACTCCTCGGCCTTACACTACTGAAAGGCCTTGGATATCTTACTTGGCTAGTTTCCCTCATGATTCAGATCGTTAGCCCCCTCTCAAGGCATCTTAGGTTGAAAAGCTCTTTCTGCTGATGGTGATCACGTAGCCGGTGAATACCAAGAATCCCAGGATGCCCCAGATCGAGCTATTCTGATTGCCACCGTCCCCAATCTGGGCCAGTATCCACTCCACATGGCTGGCCACGTCCTCAAAGGCTCCGTCGATGGTTCTTAGGCCCAACAAACGATCCCGTTCCGTCAGCGTAGCACCGGCATCCATGTAAAGCCGGCCACGAATGTAGTTGCTGGTTTCCGGCTGGACACAAATCCTTTGCGATTTACTCTGATGCTGATGACAGGATGTGTGGGTGGCATTCAATGTGACCAGATGGTGCAGCTCGCGAATATCGCCATCATAGCCCCAGGTGTTAATCTGCAGAAGATTATGGTGCTCCGAGTTGAGGATGGAAGTGGCTCCAGGAATGGGTAGACCAATTGCTTGAATATATGGAAGATTCTCAGGCACATCCTTATCCAGCATAAGAATGGCAAGGGCCAGGTCCTTTGGAGGCTGGTGGATGTGGGTCACTCCGAATACGAGTGCCTGCTCATTGTGCGCAAATCTCTGGGGGCTTCCGAGCACAACTCGCAGTTCTGATGGATGGTAGTATGACTTCTTCACTTGGCTGTAAGGTGAATTAAATTGTAGGATAACAGCTCGGGAATAAAAAGATACAAATGTAACAAATCTCACCTGAAGATGCAGCTAGTGACGGTCAGCACAACAGAGGGCGCCACTAAAGCGCCCGAACAGATGTGCCCCTTGCCGAAGTAGTCCCGTTCCAAGGTCAACAGTCGTATGGATGCCTGGTGTGGAGCCATCATCTCCGGCTGGAAACCATCCTTTCCACTTGGAGCCGCAATGGCATCCATTTCGGCCAGGCCAATACCACGTTTGGCGGCCAAATCACGATGGGTGTAGGCTGCGGATAGAGCAGGTAATTAATACATATAAACTGCCGAGGTGAAGGTTAAGCAGGAAGGCTGATAAGCGCGCCAATCGAGATCCGATCCGATCGGATCCGATCCCCCCATGGAAACAGTCTCCGAGTGCAGTTGGCGTTATCACCCACCACCACCAGCTATCAGCAATCGTCGCCTGGTCAGCGCCCCGATCGCTCCCTGATATCAACTGCTGGCCAGTGCACAAGCCCCGGATTCGACCCGATCAGGCCACCACTGCCATTCCCGGCGTGATCACAGATATGATAGTATGGTATCTTTAGACCCGGCCACGGGCCCACTAAGCTAAACCCAATCGAATCGAACTAAACCCACTCCAAACCATTTACCCCGGAAGTTTGGAGCGATCACGCGATGATGGATAGCCAATTGATCAATTTAAAGTGACGCACTAAGGGCGGTCAGCAATTTGGATAATCGTGGGATTATGGCCAAATACACTAGGTACTGTGGTACATAATGAACTTTAGTTTTATAAATTTACTGATATTACTGATATCATAAATAAATAAGCCAGCGTAATGAATGGCTCACGTTTCATTGAAGCAAGCGAATTTGCCATTGTAAAACGTATAATATTAGAATTTACGGCTACTTGAAATTTATATTTAGAATAATTTCGGTAATCAGTTGATCTTTAGGGTCATCAAAACAATTGTTTGCAATGCTTGTTTAATAGCGAAAAATACAGTGAGCTATAAAAGTTTCAATCAAATTCGAAAATTTCTCTGATTTCTCAGATTCCATGATATAATCACTGTTATGTGCAATCCATAAGATACTTATAACCATTGCATTTGCTTACTTGCAATTTCTTTTGAAGTTTCCTCTATCAGTTTTCATGCTATAACTGATCAAGTGCCCATTGGAAAGCACAATCGATTCAAGCATGAAAATCTAAGCACTTTCTAACTAAATGTATATTTTGTATTAGTCAGAAATGTGTTTATCATATAAGCCTACACTTATTGGTATTTATACATAGAACCGAATTTTCATCCAAGTTAGTTACCATCCATTTACTTAACTTTGGATGCAATTTTTTTGTTTTATTAAAGTATCTCACGGCAAAAGATTCATCCCAAATGCACTCATTAATATCTGAGAGGTACTTACTCGTTTGCATTTCAGTGCATAGAAATGCGAAGATCAGCGTCTTCACAATCTTTCGCCAATGATCGTTCAATTGCATTTTGCAGCAAGGTATCCGCGTTACACAAAATTCACAAGCAAAAATATAGAAAAAAAAAAAAAATAGCTGATCCCGAATATCGAAGATCGAAGATCGATGCGATTCAAAGTATTTTATCACCGGTGGAGCGCTCACGATTCGATTCACCTGTCGTGAGCTCCGATCGTTGAATGAAGAAATTGTAGCGCGAGCTTCTTTCCTAAATCGAACAAACGCAAATTCGCAAAGCGTTCTTAGATAATTCCATAATTTTTTGTTTTGGTTTCGTGAGTCCCGATTGTTGTTGTTGTTTTCGCGTCCGATGTCGGGCGATAAAGCAATAGCAACATACGACCCAGGCACCAATACTGCTAAATAGCCGAATCGGATCGAATCGAATCGAATCGAACGAATCGAACTCAATCGCAACGAATAATAAACAAACACTCGCTCACTCACACACTCCATGGGAATCGATAAGAACGCAGTGCCAGTAATCATAATTATTTTGATTATTATTTTAATTCACACGTATTCCGGCGAATTTGTTTATGCTGTGAAGACAGGATTACAGTGTGTGTGTGTGTGAATTCGATCGGTTTGAGTTATGATTATTGTTAACGAATCCTTGGAAATACTCGACTATCAACTTTCTGATAATGCTGAATGCTTAGAGGTAAAAATATGTTCCAAGAAAACTATTTTTGCCGATTAGTTAGTTTATGGAAAGCACTCAGCAAGGAAAAATCAGTAATTTGACATGGTTTACTAGTACTATTATTGTAAATTGAATATACCCTTGAGAAACCTGAGATACGTGGTGAATCAAACAAAGTTTCTTTTCCATTTAGAAGTGCCACTCCCTTCTCCAAAAAGTGTGGCGGAAACTGCCCCTTCTTTTCGAGAACTATATGTATAACCAACTTGACTCGAACCTAAACGGGAAGCTGATTACAACGCAGAACGTGGCTGATAAGGATCGATTGTGCACATTCCAAAACCAGGTGGTATTACCCGATCGCTAAGATTTATAGTGCTGTAACACAACCTTCGGTTGAGCTACTTATGTAAGTCGAATCATAATCGCAGCGACAGATACAGATATTTATACTATACTATACTATACTCTCGATTGCCCAATGCAGCTGGACTCAATGACCTTGTCTGCAGGTTTTAAGAGCCACATCGCTTGATAAGTCAAACTGGATTTACTTACGAGTATACCGATCCATATGCAGTCACGGACTCCATTCCTCGAGTCCCTGACCGTCTGGTGGCATAAAGATTAGCGATATCAGGTGGTCACTCCCATTCATCGAGCTAGTGAAATCAAGTTCCTTTTCTGCGCCGTAAACTATTTTTAGTTAACTAACAGCAAATTCGCTGATAACTGAGCAATTGCGGATTATATGGCCAGTATGCTAAACTAGGTGCTTTAAACCAGAGAACTGCAAGGGTGGCACTTTTTTACCACTCGACTCACACCCTACAATTTTGTGTGCGGGTGCTACCCGCCACGCACATCGCGGGTACTTACAAACACACAGTATAAATCTGAACATGCAGACAAGACACCCCGTTGTGCGCGCACCCGAATCAATACGGTGCTCTGCGTCGCGGGTGCCGATCACACACTGCCTAAAAAGGGATGAGTGAGAAAAACACTTATGGGTTTACCGTTAAACACATGGGTGTTTCCAAAAATACTCGGGTGTTTCTAAAAATACTCGGGTGGTCTTGTCTGGTGGTCGACTAACTGAGTCACAGACAAGATGCGTAACTCCATACGTTTTACACTCCATACGTTTACACACTATTCTTTCGGCGTGGCTCTAGACTTTGTCAAATACTTTGTAAAATATGCCCTTCATCTTATTATTATATATTATTATAATTATATATATTATATTATATTTTATTATATTATATATTATTAATATATATATATATGTAATTTAATTATTATATTATATATATATTTATATTATATTATATATTATTATATATTATTAACGTTATTATTATTTAAATATAGATTATAGTAAAAATAATAGTAATAGTAATAATGCTAATAGCCGAATCTATGTACTTAATGTCACAAAATTCATTTAAAAAATGACTTTATGTAAGATTATTTGTCAGTAGAGTATTCAGCTAGCGACGTGTGAAAAATTAATAAGGCAATGATTCGAAACGGGTGGCACCCATTGAAGAGCAAAGACATGAGCACGAAATTTTTCTTGGGTATTCCCTTTTACCCTTCATTTCTTATACCCGTCACGCTTCCTCCCATACAAATTTTAGGCGTACAAAAAATGACCAGAGAACTGCAGCCCGCATACAAAAAATGACGTGCGGCCGATCGTTGACTGTGCGTCCACTCACCCAAACGGTGATTGCGCAGCAGGCCTCGGGTGGTTTTTTTACTCGTAACAATAACACCACGTTGGTAAAACACTCGAGTATTTTGTGTTGCCGCAAGTAGGGTGTCAAAAAACACGGGGTGCCTAGAGTACCGAGTGTTTATCGGGTGGACGTAGAGTGCCAGTGGCGGGCTGCAGTTCTCTGCTTTAAACATCTTGAAACCGCCTAGAAGTAGACTACAGTTTTGTGCAACGAATGGTTGGAGTATCCGATACATGTGGTCTATAAAAATTAGCTATGTACAATAAGGGTATTCATCCAAATAATAATAATAATAATTATATCTACATTATATTATATATACACTATCAAAAGGTATAAAAAGGGCAAAGATAAGTCTAGAACATTTCTAATAAAAACCCTTCTTATCTATCACGTTATTGCTAAAAGAAATAAAGAAATAAATTTTAAAAACACATGTTTAGTTCTAAGGTTAAATAGTTTTTTATTAAAATATTTTTAGAACTGTGTAGCAATTAGTCTCAGAGCGAGAATTCCGGGCAGAAGAAGAGTAAGAGTTCCGGCCACGGCGGCCATGGCACCACCACCATCACCACTTCCATCATCGTCGTCACCACTTCCGTCATCTCCACTTCCGTCATCTCCACTTCCGTCATCACCACTTCCGTCGTCACCACTTCCGGCGTCACCACTTCCGTCATCACCACTTCCTTCACCATCCTCACCCATATTCTTTAGTATCCAGTCGTAGTAGTAGGACACCTGTGTGTACACACCCGGTAATCTGGGCAGGGCGCATTGAATACCCCAGGAAACCACGCCGGCCAATTCACTTTGACACACCAATGGTCCGCCGGAATCGCCGGCGCAGGCATCCTTTTCGCCCACCTCCAAATAACCGGCACATATCATTCCCGGCTGGATCAGGTGGCCCAGGTCGCTGTCATTGATGCAATGCTCCTCGCTGATCATCGGCACATCGACGGTCATCAGGATGTCGGAGATAAAGCCATCCTCCGTATTGCCCCAGCCCGTCACTTGGCAGACGACGCCCTCCGGTATGGCAAACCGACTGAGGGCAATTGGACGAATGGTCGGATGTCCGGTGGGCACAGTACCATTTAGCTTCAGCAGGGCGATGTCCTTGTCGTAGGTGGCCAGGACGAACTTATCCAGCTGCATTATGCGCTCTTCGATCGTGAATGTCAGCGTGTTGGTGCGATTGTAGCGATCCAGGTTGCCCATCACCACGATGAACTCCTCCTTGGGCACGAAAGTGCCGTCGTAAATAATCTGACTGGCAAGGAAAAATATATGATAAGAACGAATAGCTAGTTATAATGCATGTTAATTCTAATCAAATTCAAGGAATTCTTAAGACTATCTCATGTTGGCAATCTCTAAGCTAAAAGGTGACCCAAAAGTCACATTTCTGTAGCCCATAATTTGAACAATTTAATGTGGATTCCAAACTCTTCCACCTCTTTGCCTGATTTGCATATGAATTGCACATTATTTTAGGGAACATTCTCATTGAGTAAACCAAAATAGTTAGAAATAGACCCACTTACTCCACAAAGCAATGGGCGGCGGTGAGTACCCATCCCGGCCGGATGAGAGATCCACCGCAGAGGTGCCCGGTTCCGAAGAAGTAGCCATCGTTGAGGGCCTTGCGAATGCCCACCTGATGCCTGGTGGCGCCCAGAGAGGCTTCTGTTCCATTGATAATCCTGCCAGGATCTGTGCTGAATCTCGGACGGATGGCCTTCGTGTCCAAGTGGGCTCGTGTCGTGGCACCTGATTTAAAACAAATCGGGGTTTCAATTAGAAAATATTCCAAATAGTCCAAAATCTCCACAAACCTCTCAAGCCCGCTGGCAAGAAAGTGAGAAGAAGGGCTACCGCCAAAAGTTGTCCCAATCCGATCATTCTGCCAATCTATATGCTAACTCCTCGACGTGGCGGTACCAACTAATGAAGGAGCCGAGCCCAGTTGTCCAATATCGCCGCCAAAATAAAAATCTGGCATCCTAATCTAATCAATAGACATCGTACAATTCAATAGAACACCACAAAAAACACCGGACGGACTTGTCATCGCCGGAGAACCGAAGACCTCCGTCCGGGTGTGACGAACTGCAGCCTTTAGTTTTAAGTGCCACCGCTGGATTTTCCAATCTTTGGGTTTACCACACCGATTTATGAGGCCCTTGAAAAACGGTAGTTACCCAGTGGATTTTCTGAATAGTTTGCCCAAATCTAATTAATGGCGATCTTTGTATCTTGGTAAGATCTTTGGATTTTCCTGGCTTATAAATAATTATATAAATTTCATTTTTTTAAAAACGCAACTTTACCCTTATGTATTCAATTATTCATATATATTGCAATTATTTATTTATTTATTTTTGTTTTTTTGTTTAACGTGGTTCAACGGTCTTGTATATCAGACAATAGCTCCCCAATCATTTGTCAGCCGAATTTCCTAATAATTCTCAAGTCAGTCCCCATATATCTTCGATCTTAAATGCGAAATTAGCGTCCAGTGTGCATTTTTAATTATGATATTACATGAACTCGTGGCGTCATGTGCAAACAATATTGACTTCGGGTAACTTGTTAAATAAACAATTTAAGGCAACTCAAAAAATGCAAAACGTACCAATCAAAAGTTACTCATTCATGAATTTGGGTTATTATCAATTAACAGCCATTTATCTTGTTCCAATAAATGCTATTTGCATTACCATAAAAACTATATAAAAACATAAACTATCGAAAAATGGGGATTGCTCAATTTATTGCCTACATTTGCGGCGTATATAGATATTATTGGAAAAAAGCAAATGGGTCACTGGAAAAATGTTTGAAAAATGGCATTCTAACTTCAATTTCAAAAGATTCCAATGTACCCTGTAGCCCGAACCAGAACCCATCCTCTGATGTCATCAATGCCGTCGATCATCGTCAACTATTGGACAATCTACAAGTGGGTGCCTCCTCGCCAAGATTAGATAAATCAGTTGTAGGACAGAGAAGAGCAAGCAATTTATTGTGTTGTCCCATCGTCAAAGACGAAGGCTCATGGCAAGCGCCAGAACACCAATGCCCAAGCTACTGGAAGACAACGATCTGCGGCTAGCCAGATTTAGCGGCGGTATATGCCGGTAATCGGAGTAGTCCAGCGAAGCGTTGGCCCTCCGGATCCATTTGAGAAAGTGCGACACATTGGTATAGACACCCGGATAGCCGGGATCCGCACAGCCCACGCCCCATGATATGATCCCGGCCAGACGTCCGTCGCAGATCAGCGGTCCGCCCGAGTCGCCCTGGCAGGCATCGATGCCGCCCTGCAGGAATCCGGCGCACATCTGGGAGGCGGGCAGCTTGTAGATCACCTGGCAGAGCTCCTTGTTGAGGATCGGTACAGGCGCTTGCTGCAGCGAAGCCGATTTCTCCTTCTGAATTGAAAATTATAAATAGCGGATAACGACATGATTGGAATGTTCCCAGTCACTCACCATGGTGACCTTGCCCCATCCGTGGATAAGGCAGATGGTGCCCTCTTCGGGTGCTTTTATGGCCAGCGGTATTGCCCGCACCCCCGGCGATTCCCAAGGAATGAATCCGTTGAGAAAGAGCAGGGCGATATCGTTCTCCAGCGTGCTGCCATTGTAGTCCTTGTGGCCAACGATGCGCTGCACCAGGTACTCCTGGGTGAAGCGGTCCGTCCGATCGATGGCGCTGCTGCCTGCCACCACCACATATAACTCGGGATCACGATAGTCCAGTGGCACTGAGGTATTTCTAAAATGCAGGTCGTCGTTACACTTATCTTACGGATTCGATTCACTTATTTCACCCACATGGCGTAGCAATGTGCCGCCGAACAGACGACCCGCTGAGAGATGACCGCTCCGCCGCACACGTGACCCAATCCGTAGTGCCGCTCGTGGATCGACCGCCGGCGAACGGACACCTGGAAGGGCACTTGGTCAATGGTCACCGTGTAGCCACCAACGATCTTCGGCAGGATCACAAAGGGCGAGGCTGTAGCCGTCTGTTGGCCAATCTGAGACTGAGTGATTCCGGAGTGGGTCGCCACAATCAGCAACCACACCAACAGGTGGTCGTCCATGTCAAATCCCACAAAATCGAACTCAATAAGAAAAACGACAAAAAAAGTTCGAAATTTAAAAAAACTGACAGCCCATTGATGTTTGCTATGTATTTGTAATGATACAAATGCCCAGGTGTCAAAAATAAAATTGTAAATTAATTTAATAAATTAATTGCTGTTTAAATTAGGTTATAATATAGTCTTTGACTATTTGGCGGACTTATGCGATTGACTAGATTCAGAGTTCCAAGAGGAAGGCCACAATGAGTGGAAGAATGCCCAGGTAGGACCAATTCGATCCCTGCCGCACTCCTCCATTATGATAGATGGTATAGTTGAGGGAGTTGTTCTTCTGGACAATCCAATCGTAATAGAACGACACATTGGTGTAGACACCCGGATAACCAGGTGCTGCGCATCCAGCGCCGTACGAAACGATTCCGGCCAACATTCCGTTGCAGCTCATGGGTCCGCCGGAGTCGCCCTGGCAGGCGTCCACTCCGCCAGTCCAATAGCCGGCGCACACCTGGGAAACCGGTATCGAATTGTACGAAATGCGACAGGTTGCATACGACACTATGGGCACCGTCGCGGCCTGCAGAGTATTACTACTAAATGTTCCGCTCTGAAAGTTTATAGAGATTTTATCAGATTTATCAGTTTATCAGTGAATACTCGTAGAATTGAATTCCATCTGACAGTGGAAAACATTTGTGGACTCACCTGCTGGAGCAGACCCCATCCGGAGATCAGGCAGTCGGTGTTTGTGGCCACGAGTTGGCTGTTCAACGCCAGGGCCGTCACCGTTGGCCAATTCCAGGGTATGTAACCATTGATGAACATCAGCGCAATGTCGTTGGTCAACGCCTCCGGACTATAATTCTCGTGCGTGATCAGCTGCTGCAGGTAGTACATCAAAGTGCGGTCGGTGGAGCTCGTCAGGTAGGTGCTGCCCATGACCAGGACGAATTCGCCAGCAGTTCGGTACTTCTTCTTGTCGGTGCTGGAAATCGGAATCTATTAGCATATGAACATTGCGGTGAAAGGAGGCAGCAGGATCAGCACGCACATGTAACAGCAGTGGGCGGCGGTGGCCACCAAACGTTGGGAAATGACCACTCCACCGCACAGGTGACCGGACCCATAGCTCTTCCTCTCGTTGGCGGTGAGGCGAATGGACACCTGGTACGACACCTGTTCTATGGTCGTATCATAGCCGCCCACGATCTTGGGCTCTATCTTTCCAGTCGTCTCGCTTGCAAGACCTGAAATAGGTATAGCCAAATAGGTAATTAATGTACGATTAAATATCGGTCTGATGGCCATGATAAACATCCATTGACATTGATTAACCTTACAGACTCGTCAACTACCTATCATAAATATGTTTATCTTGGGCAAGGAGATAGCTGGCATTGTTGTCTTAACAAAAAAGTACTTTAAAAGTTTATGGTGAGCGGTTCATAACGCTTCGGCGGAATGGAAAAACAAGACAATCTAATCGAACGTGAATTATTGCCACTCCTTGCAAAATTGGATAATTCCGAAAATTAGTCAGTGTCATAGAAAAGAAATGTTCTTTTGTTCTAAAATAAAAATTTCCTTCACTTTTGTGCTTAAATCGAAAAAGGTAATTACCATAACCATATACCAATTCGGCATATTTACAATGCTGTTTTGAACACTTTGAAACTACATTTTTTTGAATTCCAAAGCAGTTGAATTTGGCCACTTATTGATTGTTTTATACACATTGGAGTATGGTATGTTTCTTTATCTTGGGTAATACCAACCATTTATCAAAACAAAAAGTAAAAAAAAAATGTGTGTGAAGTGTTGGGGTTTACCCAACTTTAATAGTTTTAGGCTTCGATTTTCACATAACTTTTAACCGAACGCCCATAATTCGTTTACTAGTTCGTTCTGTTGAGGTAAATACAACCAATACTTTCGTATCACTATTCGCCTGTAATTTTGATTGATTGCGATCAAACTATGACTCACTTTCGCCGGAGGCCAGTGCCCCTAGGAGCAGCACTATGGCCCAGACTTTAGCCATCTCTCTTGGGTACTTGGCAGTATGGGAATTCGAAATGATACAGGTGGGGCTGCTACTATCGACCGAATTTCTTGAATAGAGCCACCGCAATGAGCCATCCGACCCATGGCCAGTTGATATTATTTGTGGGTTGCCTTTGGCTTATCTTATCACCAAATGTGCGTAAATTGAATGTTGCCAAAGCCCCAAAGCTCCACATTGACAACAGCTCGATGGCTCGAATCGGGTGCCATAAAAGTAAACAAATGGCAAATCAGAGCAAAATTCGTTTTTGATTTCAATGGGAGGGAATGGATTTGGTAACGCCAGAACACCACGGCAGCTGGTTGATTGGGATTAGACAAACTTTAAAGGCTATTTATTCTAGTTGTAAACGGGGTTTTTTGTAATCAATTTTATTAGTAATCGTGCCAAAAAATATATAAAGAAATAACATTTAACATTAAATGCATTGATCAGGAGGTTATAACCGTTGGAAAGCCGTGACTAATCGGACGATAAGTGACCACGAAAGTCCCGGGCAATAATTTTGGCACATATTAATATCATTCGATATGTTCCATAAAGATAGGATTTAGTTTCTGCTTCTATGGAGTGGAACTCAACTTGTTTGTGTACTGAGGGTGTTTTTGGTAAGAGTAAGACGTCTTATTAAAATCTACAACACTATACAGTGCTTTGTTCCATTTGATTGCTGTTCGATGGGCGGTAGGTAGGTACGAATACCTAATCAACAAATGGAATCATGTCTTTTATCCTTTTATCACTGAGGACTTGTTTTTGTCAACTTGTTTGTGTACTGAGGGTGTTTTGGTAAGACGTCTTATTAAAATCTACAACACTATACAGTGCTTTGTTCCATTTAATTGCTGTTCGATGGGCTTAGGTACGAATACCTAATCAACAAATGGAATCATGTCTTTTATCCTTTTATAACTGTGGACTTGTCTTTATCTCAAAAAAAAAAAAAAAAACGTATGTACTAAGGCTAAAGTTTTGCTTGTAGCACCCTTAGAATGAGATCAAATTACTTTTTCGCTAACATATTGATATATCATCATAGTCATCATCATATTTAGAAGCAGCATCCTCAACTTTAGAAGGAGCATCTTCATCATTAGAAGAACTATCCTCATCTTCAGAAGAAGAATCCTCATCTATAGAAGAAGCATACTGTTCCTGATATGCAAGTTCATATACACCATTTCCGACGGTTGCATTTAATTCGGTTAGTTTGGCCGACCCTCCTGGGGAAAGCCCAGACTCTTCGGCATCACTGAGATCATTCTTCGTGTCCATTGGCACTAGCTCTACTTCTAAGATTAAATTTGCGTTTGACTCTTGGAAACTATGCGAGCTAGGCATCACCTCGCGCTCCATATGATTGGGATTGGTTTCAAGAGCCTTGTGCTTGCTGCAATTGCGAAAACATATCTTATTAATCTGTAATTGTGAACATATAGTACTAATCTTACCTAATGCGAGGAGCTTCTTTTGGGCTTGATGTCTTTGAAGAAGCTGAGTATCCGTTTGACGGAGTATAAGGCGCGACATCACGTGCACATGGCGAAGAAAGCGGTGTCAAAATACTCTGCGCCTTCTGGTACGCAGCGGCACAGTCCAGCAATTCCTTGTTCTTATCCATAAAAGCCTTGAGTTCAAAAGGCTTGGTTACTTCGGTCACTAAAGGAGGCATAGGGTTTTGGCGATTACTAACTAAACGAATGGAAGGCACTAAAACTTTCAATTTGCAAACTTGCACTTAACCAACCTCTGCGCAGCTGGCATCCCTCGGTGCGATACTGGTTCAGCTCCTTATCCTTGGCTTGGATAATCTCTAGTAGAAGGGGTATCTGATCCCGCAGTCCCGAAGCCGTGGACATTGTGTTCAAGAACATTTGGCTATAAGACTGTGGGAATAATGGCATAAATGGCAAATAAAACTGTTGAAACTGAGTCTGCGAAAGTCAGTTGCTGACCTGTGCGGCATCCATGGGTCTCAGGTGCCATTCCCACTTGAGGGAAACTTCAGTATTCGCCATGGCATACTTAAGCTTGAGGATGTTCAATGGGTGCTGGAAATGCTGTTCGACATGCAATGGATCATCGTTGACCAGGACCAGGCGCACCAATTTCTCGGGAAACTCCACACGCGCGTTGAGCGTCTGGTCGAAAAAATGTATTGCATTTACACTATTTCACCACATGAAAATGCGGAAAACTTACTTTCAAACGCTGTTGGTAATCGTGTTTCATCAAAGTCTCGGAGTAACTCAATTTCTCGCGAGGATGGAGAACGAGAATAGTTAGGGTTTCATCATCCTGCCCCTCAGTGCAGGCGAACAGGTGCTGCCAGCCATTTATATTCACTAATTTCAGCAGCATTTTCAAGATACGTCTAGAAGGATCAGAAATCAAAGGAAAGAAACTCCACTGTCGCTCGCAATGGAGATGGAAAAGAATCGATAGTACCGTCGAGGTATCAAATTCTTACCATACTGATCCACAATCAATTGCCACTATCGACGGTGATGTAAAAAGATTCCCAACAATAGTGGAAAGAAACGCTATACTTATTTGCACTAACCATTAGGAGAAGTATAAATGGAATATTCTTTATTTCAGCAAACGGATTGTAGTATACATATCGAAAACATACCAGCTCTAGCAGCTGTTCGACGGCATCGGGATTTAATCGGTATCGATGGCCAACTATATTGGCGCCACAATTTGAATCCAAAGAGCCGTGGAAAGAATTACATAATATCGTTTTGAACATATTTTAATAGATATTACTATATTTGTTTTAAACATACATTTTTTGTACGTAATAAATATTGTTTGTATCCAAACTAGCCTCGTCTAGCTGTCTTTCATCCTTATGTTGTATTCCTAGATCAGCCTGTGGCGACGTTTGAGGCTTTTCTGCGGTTTCTTAATGGTTGTGGCATTGGTTGGTCCTCAAATCTGCGGACGTGTCCATAGCTCGCTCAAATCCTTCTTCAGCTTGCCCAGCTCTGCAAGTAGGGATTGGTTTGGACTTAATTCCCCAGTTAGTTGATTATTTGTCAGCACATTTGTAGATCTTACTTACCCAGCTGAGCTGGGAGGACGCCCCCGTTCCGAAATCCCAAATCGAAGCGGGGCTGAACTCCCATCTGACTGGTCGAGGTGGATCCGGAGTTCCGGAAGGCGGTGCCACTATATCGTAATAAAGACGTGATTTAAAACCTACATACATTCAGTAACTGGAAGCACTTGAACGCACCTGTAAGGATGCTTAAGGCAGCCATAGACCTCGCGGTAACGCCCGTACAGAGTGCCATAGGAGACGCCCAGAATTCTGGCGGCCTTCTTCATTTCGAGTCTTTTGTTTTTAATGGCGTCCAACACCTGAAAGATTCTAAAGCAAATGGGATAAGACAAAGTTTATAGATTATTTATTCCAATGGTAAACGGGTTATTTTTTATAAATTTTATTAGTAATCAAAAAAATATATAAACAAAAACATTTAACATTAAATGCATTGATCAGGAGGTTATAACCGTTGGAAAGCAGTGACTAATCGGACGATAAGTGACCACGAAAGTCCCGGGCAATAATTTTGGCACATATTAATATCATTCGATATGTTCCATAAAGATAGGATTTAGTTTCTGCTTCTATGGAGTGGAACTCAACTTGTTTGTGTACTGAGGGTGTTTTGGTAAGACGTCTTATTAAAATCTACAACACTATACAGTGCTTTGTTCCATTTGATTGCTGTTCGATGGGCGGTAGGTAGGTACGAATACCTAATCAACAAATGGAATCATGTCTTTTATCCTTTTATCACTGAGGACTTGTTTTTGTCAACTTGTTTGTGTACTGAGGGTGTTTTGGTAAGACGTCTTATTAAAATCTACAACACTATACAGTGCTTTGTTCCATTTGATTGCTGTTCGATGGGCTTAGGTACGAATACCTAATCAACAAATGGAATCATGTCTTTTATCCTTTTATCACTGAGGACTTGTTTTTATCTCAAAAAAAAAAAAAAAAGTATGTACTAAGGGTAAAGTTTTGCTTGTAGCACCCTTAGAATGAGATCGTTTCCAAATTATTTTTTCTCTAAATTATTGATCGCTTCTACGACGCGAGCAGTTGAGTAAATCAGTGCGGCTTTGATCTCTTCCAGCTCAATTTGAAGAGTTACATTTAAATTCCCCTCGGACTTTCCGACTTCGTGTTCTTGAATGACTGCCTTTGGGCAATCGCAAAAGTCTTTAATAGATTCAACCTTCTTTATGGTGAATTTGTAAGCGTTGGAAGCGTTAGTGTTCTCCTCATCTTTAGCAGAAGCATCCTCATCTTTAGAAGAAGTATCCTCATCTTGAGAAAAAGCATCCTCATCTTTAGCAGAAGCATCCTCATCTTTCGCAGAAGCATCCTCATCTTTAGCAGAACCATCCTCATCTTTAGAAGAAGCATCCGCATCTTTAGAAGAAGCATCCTCATCTTTAGAAGAAGCATCCTCATCTTTACAATAAGCATACTCTTCCTGAGATGCAAGTTCATATACACCAATTCCGACGGTTTCATTTACTTTGGTTAGTTTGGCTGACCAGCCTTTGGAAAGCCCAGATGATGTGGATGGCTCTTTGCCATCACTGAGATCATTCTTCTTGTCCTCTACTTTAAAGATTTCACTTGCGTTTGTCTCTTGGGAACTTTGCGAGCTTCTGTACTCGATAAGCGGATTGGAGCGACGCTGCATCACCTTGCGCTCCATATGATTGGTATTAATTTCAAGAGCCTTGCGCTTCCTGCAATTTCGAAAACATATCTTATTAATCTGTAATTGTGAACATATAGTACTAATATTACTTAATGCGAGGAGCTTTTTGTGGGCTTGATATCTTCCAAGAAGCAGAGTATCCGTTTGACGGAGTATGGGGCGCGACATCCCTTGCACATGGCGAAGAAAGCGGTGTCAAATTGTCCGATGGCTTATCAGCAACAAAAATACTCTGCGCCTTCTGGTACGCAGCGGAACAGTCCAGCAATTCCTTGTGCTCATTTAAAAAAGCATCGAGATCAAAGGGCTTAGTTTCTACGGTAACTAAACGAAGGGAATGCACTAGAACTTTCGATTTGCAAACATGCACTTAACTAACCTCTGCGCAGCTGGCATCCCTCGGTGCGATACTGGTTCAGCTCCTTATCCTTGGCTTGGATAATCTCTAGTAAAAGGGGTATCTGATCCCGCAGTCCCGAAGCCGTGGACATTGTGTTCAAGAACATTTGGCTATAAAACTGTAGGAATAATGGCATAAATGGCAAATAAAACTGTTGGAACTGAGTCTGCGAAAGTCAGTTGCTGACCTGTGCGGCATCCATGGGTCTCAGGTGCCATTCCCACTTGAGGGAAACTTCAGTATTCGCCATGGCATACTTAAGCTTGAGGATGTTCAATGGGTGCTGGAAATGCTGTTCGACATGCAATGGATCCTCGTTGACCAGGACCAGGCGCACCAATTCCTCGGGAAACTTAACACGCGCGTTGAGCGTCTGGTCGAAAAAACGTATTTCATTTACACAATTTCACCACATGAAAATGCGGAAAACTTACTTTCAAACGCTGTTGGTAATCGTGTTTCATCAAAGTCTCGGAGTAACTCAATTTCTCGCGAGGATGGAGAACGAGAATAGTTAGGGTTTCATCATCCTGCCCCTCAGTGCAGGCGAACAGGTGCTGCACGCCATTTATATTCAGCAATTTCAGCAGCATTTTAAAGTTACGTCTAGACGAATCAGAAATCAAAGAGAAGAACTTCACTGACGCTCGCAGTAGAGATGGAAAATATTCGATACTACAATCAAGGTATCGAAGCTTTTACCATTCTGATTCACTATCGATTGTTTTTTGTCGCTACCGATGGTGATGTATATAGATTTCCAACAATACTGGAATGTAACTATACCTATTTAAAAGAAGTATAAATAAAATATTCTTTATTTCATCATAGCGATTGTAATATGAAACAAGTAGTACCTACATTTCACACTACATCAACAGAGTCTTAGCGCATGTTTAACAAGGCTGGACGGAAATTAAGTAACCGCAGGGCTTTCCCTAAAACAATCAATGCTGACATACTTTTTTTGCAAGGAAATGAATGGATAATATAATATTTTTGTACATTTTTTTAAGGAGTCCCATAACTCCCATATAGTTTATTATATTTACTGCTTTTCGTGGTTTTTAGAAATAATTGAAAGGAATAATTTTGATTTTCAATATATTAAGGTATATTTGTAGCATATATATTTGTATAAGATATACATTTAGTAAAGTGACGATAGTATCGAATTTTTGCTCTGAACGCATCGAAAACATCCCAGCTCTAGCTCGCAGCAGTTCGTCGGTATCGGACTGTAATCGGTACCGATGACCAACTATATTGGCGCCACAATTTGAACCAAATAGCCGTAGAAAGCAATTACTTAATATCGTTTTGAACATATTTTAATAGATATTACTTTATTTGTTTTAAACATATATTATTTTGTATGTAATACATATTGTTTGTGTTCGTTTTCGTTAGCTTATCAAAAAATTCACTTCACTTTCGTGTTATTTTATAGATTAACTAGATTCCATAGTTTATGGTGTTGAATTTCACTACCAAGAGAAATGTATTTACCACTAAAACCACACGTGCCCGTGCGTATTTCAATTAACTAATCCACGCGGTTGTATTTATAGACATGTATTTATATTATATATTATGTAATAATAAGATCCTAAATGTGTAGATCAGTTATAGTTGTAACCCGCCGATGGGAACAACACATTAATGTGGGAATCGATTCAGGAAAGCATTACTCAGGATCCAAAACTAGTCTCGTCTAGCTGTCTTTCATCCTTATGCTGTATTCCTAGATCAGCCTGTGGCGACGTTTGAGGCTTTTTTGCAGTTTCTTCATGGTTGTGGCATTGGTTGGTTCTCAAATCTGCGGACGTGTCCATAGCTCGCTCAAATCCTTCTTCAGCTTGCCCAGCTCTGCAAGTAGGGATTGGTTTGGACTTAATTCCCCACTAAGTTGGTTATTTGTCAGCACCTTTGTAGATCCTACTTACCCAGCTGAGCTGGGAGGACGCCCCCGTTCCGAAATCCCAAATCGAAGCGGGGCTGAACTCCCATCTGACTGGTCGAGGTGGATCCGGAGTTCCGGAAGGCGGTGCCACTATATCGTAATAAAGACGTGATTTAAAACCTACATACATTCAGTAACTGGAAGCACTTCAACGCACCTGTAAGGATGCTTAAGGCAGCCATAGACCTCGCGGTAACGCCCGTACAGAGTGCCATAGGAGACGCCCAGAATTCTGGCGGCCTTCTTCATTTCGAGTCTTTTGTTTTTAATGGCGTCCAACACCTGAAAGATTCCAAAACAAAAGTATTTCAATATTTCCGATTTCTCATCCATTATTACTATCATTGCCAAGATTTTTAGGTATTTGACGATGTCACACCTAAGCAATTAGTTTAATTTGCCCTCTTCATAGAAGCTTGCTTAACTCGTAGTTTGGCATTAAAACAAGGTACAAAAAACGACAGAAGAAGCAAAAAATAAAACAAAAACTAAACTTGAAAACAGAAAAAGTGTACACTTTTTAGCTGGTTTCAATTGGTTAGTATTTCAACTGCCTGGCCAATATGAATTATAATATTTACTATTTAATATATTAAACATTTATAGCTGATTAAACTTAAACTTAGGCTTACACGCTTGGTGAATGGCTCTTCCCAGAATTGTGGACGCCGCCCCTTAGCCAGATAGTCGTCCATCTTGATGACGTCCTGCCACTGCGACAGCTCCTCGTTGGTCAGTCGCAGTTCGGCGGCATCGTAGTCCTCCAGCTTGATGTCGGGATATTCGGCGGCGGCACCGGTTCCACTGCCACTTGCATCCTGGCCACCGTTTCCGGCTGAGGCATTTGCCACTGCGGCGGCGGCTGCTACGACGGCCACAGCTGCGGTGGCGGCGGCACTGGCCACATTCGGTGCAAATTCGTGGGCCATCAGCATGCCATGTTCGTTGATCAAGTAGGAGGATCCAACCGATCCGGATCCAGAACCGGAGCCACCGCCTGCGGCAGTCACGCCGCCCTCGTATTTGCAGGCAAAACTAGCTGGTATGACGACCGTAGGACGCGGCGACTCTGCCCTATTTGCCACCAGATGCTCGTTCTCGATCTCTTCTACCGGTTGCGGCAGCTCACCGGGCTCCTCCTTGGGCGGATTAACCTCATTCTCTCCAGACTTCTCATAGAGGCGACGGGCATGACGTAATTTTCCATGGCGTTCGCGACGCTCGCCAATCTTTTCCAGCTTTTTGGTGCCGCTGCTGCTGGCAGTGGTGAGCACTGCCGGTAGCGATTCATCGCCGCCCTCCGTTTCCTGCTTGTTAGCATCGCCATCGCTGAGCATTTTGGGCGTGGCACTGCCATTTGGCTCCGACTTGGACCAATCCTGGCCAGTAGCCTGCTTCTCCTGTTCACTGCTCTCCGACTGTAGCAGCTGTTGCTGTTGCTGCTGCTGGTGACGTAGACGCTGGCGCTGCTTCGGCGGGCACGCGGCAGGTGGGGAGGCTATCGAGGCGGCATGGGCGGCCAGTGGCGGCTCCTCCGCAAAGTGACGCGCCGTCTCCAAGTAGGCACGCTGGGCGGGCTCCAGATTGGCATACTGGGCCAGCTTGCGTCTGTGCGGCAGAAAAGAGAGTTTCGATTAAAATAGTTAAGTTAAAGTTAGTAAGTTAAAATAGTTATTCTCTTTGCACGTGAATATTGAAAAGTGTATAGCATTTAGCTGTTTTTACATACACATTGAAAACATCATAGGCATCGTCTAGTGGAGGACGACCACGCTTGCGTTTGGGACCTAGAAAGTGCTCCACGGGGGCGACGCCCTCGAGCGATGTGCCACCGGATACCGAACCCACGCCAGCCGAACCCGAAGCGCCCGTCAACGGCGTCATCACGGGCATGCGACCCAGTACACCCTCCATCCCCGGCGAGAGACGCTCCCGGTCACGTTCCCGATCTCTGTCCAAGAGCGCAGCAGAGCTGCGCAGATACAAGGGTGGAGCAGGGGGGGGCTGCTGCTGCTGTTGCTGATGCTGAAGGATTAGGTCCTGGGCGTAGCTCTCTGCCAAACTGCGCGGCGGTGAGTGAAACTCGGCGGCGGCCATCGGTGGCGGCGGTCCGTCCTCGTCATCGCGCCAGGTCACCTCGGCCAGGCCCTTGATCTTCAGGTCATCGGCGGTCTTCAACAGCGACGGAAGGCTGGCCTGCAAGTTAGTCAATTAAGGGGTATTTTCCAGTTTATTTTTGGATAGTTTATGCCATTAGGCAAGCAACACACTCACATGCTCCACGTTGATCTCGCCCTTGTACATGAACTCGATGAGGCACTTGACCTCCGCAAAGGTAACGTCCTTCATGATGATGATCGGATCACGTTCGCTGGCGTAGTTGGAGAGCACGGTGTCGAAGAAGGTGCTGCAAGCGCACAGGACAACGCGGTGGGCGCGAATGAGCTGGCCCTCGCAGGCCAGGGTCACGTCGCAGAAGCATCCACGATCCAGCAGCTGGGAGAACATGGTCTGCAGATTGCTATGGTGGTACTTCCACCTCAGGCAGTACTGCTGCGGCAGCATGGTGGTGCCGCGCCTGCTGCTGCCCCTGATGGTGGTGTCTCCGGTGGAGCAGCTGGTTCTAGTAATTTCACCAACGAGCTACTCCTTGGACAGTTGCCAGTCTGGAAAATATAAAGATTCCAACGTTAGGAATAGTTTTTCAAAAGACCAGCATGTTTCGAAAGCCTTATAAATTTGCCCAGAAGTATGCTACAATTCGCATCGATTTCGAAAAATTGCAATGGATTGCAATGGCAATGCCCCCCAACTTCATTTGTAATAAATCCACTTGCGCAAAAAGCACCCATGATTACTATTTAAACGAAATATTTACAAATAATATATTTGTAATAAATAAAACGAAATCCGAAATTGACTTTTCTTACACAGCGTAACGTGTTTTTCCGCGCATCTGAACATGCGATATTGAAGCGTTTATCGCTTTTTGTCATGCCAGGAGCATTATACATCCGCCGATGAACTTGTTATCCCTACGAATCCTTTTCACAGTGCGTCGGTGGTGTGTAAATGTCAATCGTGGTACATGCAGCTTTTTACTGTTTACCGTTTAATGAAAGGGTTCGCTGCGCTTTTTTTTATTGTCTTTGCCACTTCTTTTGCTGGCCAACTTTTTTAAGCGTATTTTTCGAATGAAATTCATCGCAATTTTTTCAGCCAAATAAATAATCGAAATTCCCGCTTTATGTGAGCTAAAGTCGGGAATCGGTAAAAAGGAAAACAGGAAATATAATAAAAAAAAATATACAAAAAAAAAAAATAAATTAAAAATAAAGTAAAAAAGAAACCAGAGTCCTGCCAGTCATCGAATACCGAGATGTTTTTTCCCAGCTCCATTTCCCTGGCAACAAAGAAGCGCCAATGACTTCGGTGGGTGGGGGGTGGTTAAATTTTCAGGGGGAGCGAGGGGCGAGGGCGAAAGGACGGTAGTTTTTTCTTTCAGACTGCAGCAGCACCATAAAAATGTTCGTCGTCCCCGTTTTCATTTTATTATTATTATTCCTCTCTCCCTCTCTCCATCTCTCCATCTCTCTCTATCACTCATCTCTATACACATGAAAAATTTTCATAATTTTATTTTTTCGCACTATGCACACTTTTATGCAGCGCAAATATTTTTTTCGCAAGGTAAAACTTTACTTTCCGTTTGTCGTTTTTACCCACACATACATATGTACATGCATGCACTTATGTAATACATGCATATATGTACATATGCATATGTATGTACATACATATATGGTATTTCGGCTACATGTATGTATGAAATGAAATGAGTTGACGCTTAATAAAAACACAATTTTCCGCCCGCAGCCCCCGCAGAAACCAATCTGTCAATATACTTAAACACAAAGTACGAAAAAAAATGAAAAGAGCAATTATAAAATCCCTTTTGTTGTCGATTTCCACAGATTCATCGTAATTGTAAAATCGAATCGACGTGACGAAAGAGCGAAATAAATTGATTTTCGCGGTAAAGATAATGCTACATCGAGGATAACTCCACCGCCACGCATTTCCGTTTTCGAAAGTCCAGGAATTTAATAAACTAGTTAAGTGAAAAGTTGCAGCTTGTAAACATTTTCATTCCAGTGCTTGTTATAGCTATAATCCTCTGACTTTTCTATAAAAACAACAATTGGGTTCTAAACTTTTAGTTGTACATATATGTATATAGTTGGTTCGCTTGTATGCATTATGTACATATGTACATAAAAGGATGATTGAGTTGTAGTCACATACCCAACACTTTTTTGTAGCCCCTTTCCTGGTAATAAATTTTAAGAATTCCCCCCAACAATTTTGTTACCCTTTTTTTTATATCTGCCAACAAATTTTTGGATTTTTTGTCTCTTAAACTTTGTGTTGTTCTTTTTTTTTTTTGTGCGAAACGCATTCTTGCTTTTAGTACTAATAGCACAAGGGAAGGACAGTCGAAAAAAGGGTAGAATAATGGTAGGGGGGGATAAGAACTTTATGTTAGCTGCGTTTTATGTCCAGTGTACAAAATGGACCACACACACACCCATACATACACCCATACATACATACACACATTATGTATTTGTATTTGGGGGGAAAAAAGGACCCGCACTAACACAAACTTACTGAGGAAGTGGGTAAGCAGAAGAAGCACTCCCAGCATGGGTCAAAATTCGGCCGAGAAAAAGAGCGGGTAGCTGTTGAAAAACGCTGGCGAAGAAAGAAAGAAGCTCGCGAACAGAATGCGAAAGCAAAATTCGCTTCACCTTTTTCAGCTGCAAGAAATGCCAAAGGAAAGTTGAAAAACATAACAAACTGCAAAAAACATCAGCAGCAGAAAGCTGGCAAATAAATTGCACAAAAAAAAACAAAAAAACACAAAAACAGAAACCGAACGAAATTGGGTAGAAAAACCGCCGAAGAAAGGACTTCTTTGGCTAGTACATAAAAGAATGCCATATGTACCGGTTTTTTTATGTGCAGCCGCCGTTTGATTGATATATAAAATACAGGCGAACTTTAATTTAATCGCAAGTAAGCAACAAAACATTTGTTCACAAACTAACTACATATATATGCTAGAAATTTATAGTATCATATGGTTAAATAAATAGACAAGAGTTTTAAGATCACGTACATATGTAGGTGTCTGAAAGTATGCAGCGGTTTTTCTAACCTCCTCATTCGAAATGAATCCATCGGGCTTTCTGACTTTCAAAAAGTAGGTGCATACTTTTACACATCCTTAAATGTGACTTCACAATGTGTTCTCATTTCTTGAGTTTGCACATTATATATTATAATAAAAAAGCAAATAAAATAGCTGAGTGTAAACTGCACAACTTGTTTCAACATACAGATGTTCCACTGTACAAAATAACAGTGGCATTAAAAAACGCAATGTCCGGCACTCAAGGATTGAGATTTGAGTTTGGTTTCTGTTTCTGTTTCGGTTTTCTGACTTGGCTCACTCGCAATAATAGAAAGTCCGCCCCCAGCCCCCACTTACACACACTAACACCCACGAACACACACACACAGACAGAAGTTAACTGCAAAGGGTTTTTGATCCCAATCTTTGCCATCCTTTCCCCCCTCCCCCCTACCAACACACCCACACGCTAGAAGCGTTACACATTTAAGTTCCTTAAAATAAAAACAGCTACAACCAGCACAGAAACACACACACACACGCCCCAAAAAGGGGTGGGTGTGGGCGGGTTTTGGCATAAAAAATACATGTTTTATTGTAGTATATTTTTCCCGCCAAGCAGTCGCACACACATACGCACTGACACACACACACACAGAGCCCCCTTTTCTTTTGGATTTTCTCATGGAAAATATTTTTCAGTTTTTATCACATTTTTCTTCTTCTTTTGCTTTCGTTTTGTGTGTTTTTTGCTGCATCTTTTTTGTATTTTATTTTATTTTGTTTTTTTTTTTTGCCTCTACTGCTTGTAAGCAGTGCAGGCGAGAGGTGGAGGGGGGGCTGTCGCAAAAAGGTTGCGAGCGGAAAAATAAAAATGAAAAAAGACATTACAGCGACTGCGACGTTTGGAGAGAAGAAAAAATAAATAAATAAAAACACAAAAAGCTGGCAGAACGAAGGGAAAATAAAGAAAGGCAGTGTACAAAAACAACAACAACAAAAAATGAGGAAAAACATAACGACCGTTTCTCGTTTCATTTCGTTTCCCCCAAACCCCTCCCCTTCAGTTTTTTTGCAGTTTTTCGCCCCCCTGCTCTTTATTATTATTTTCAGTTTCTGTCTTTTCCCATTTATTTTTCTTTCTTATTTTGCGCCCCATGTTTCTCTCCTACTTTTTAAGCTGTAATTTTTTACTTTACGTTTTTTATGTTTTCTGCGCGCTCTCTGCTCCTTTTTTTTTATTTCCAGCAATTTTATCCTTTTTTTTAAATATCGATTTTCATGTCAAGTTAAATGAAAGGTACACAGTTTTCCATACAAAAAAAAAAAAAGAACGGAATGTAAAAAAAGGAGAGTACGGAATTTATATGTGAACCTGTCATCCATGTGTGTGTTTGTAATGCTTTTCTGCTTTTCCTTGCTGTCTCTTTTTATTATTAATTTTTTTGTTCACACACACACACATGGCTGTAGATTTTCCCCATTTCCTTTTTATAAATGCTTGGCAGGGACACACACAGCGAGGAAAACAACTCCAAGATACACGGAGAAATTTCCACCTCTTTTTTTTCTTTTTTGCTCGACTTCCCTTTTTTTGCAGTAGTTTTTCCTTAGCATTTTCCGGACGGTTTATGGGTGGAGGTGGTAAATTCCAGCCATGATTAATGGAGAACTCAATCGAGATAGATACAGTTTTATATACATACATAACTGAACACTTACTACCATCGCTTATGGATTTCAATATGTTTGTACGTATTTCTGTGAACAGCGAAATGCCATTTCTCAATGCCAATTCTCGATTGAGATCAAATGGATTTCGAACTCAACGAGTTTCGTGGCTAGAAAGCTGTAACTGATCCTTAGAACTTGCCTAATATATCGTAGTAAAACAATTTGTTAAAAGAAAAGACATCGTTTCACATTTCGCTTAAAACATTTTAATTGTAAATGCCCAAACCGATTGTTAATCACAAAGAGGCAAGCTTAAGCTGCTTGCACTGCTTTGCGTCCTTGTAGCAATTAAACTGCTTGCCACACTGACCTCACCTCGGCGACAAAAAGGGATAATCCCGCGACATAAACCGATTTCGGAATTAACTCAAACGAAATTGGTTTTCATACGCGACACGAAATGAAACGAAAAAAGGAGTGGGGCTGATATAAAAAGTATACTGTAACCGCATTATCAATTGCATTAAGCCACCGATAAGTGCAGGGCACTGGTGGTATATACATATATATGTACATAGTTCGATATATAATGTACCATCCATGTAGGTGGGTACTTATGTACACGTTCTATGCATTATACACACATCCTTTTCCTGCCAACAGCAATTTTCCTTCTTTATTTTTCCGCTTCTTCACCAGGTTTTTTATTACCATTTTTTTTTTTTGCTTCGCTCGCTTTTGTAATTTGTATAATTTTTTAACATTGTCGACGCTGCTGCTCCTGTTTTTTTCGATTTTTCAACGCTGGGTTTTTGCTTCTTGTTTTCCACCTCGTTTTTTTTTTTTTTGTTTTTGTAACTTTCCTTAGCGTGGAGCAAAAAATTTTAATATAAATTTATGTGCTGGCAAACGGGGAAAATGGGAAAGGAAGGGGGTATAAACTTGTTGGCAAATGGAACACGGCAAAAATATGTAGAGTGTATTACACAATTTTCATTTGGTTGTTTTTAATATTAATAAAAATAATAATACGCCAGCGAAAATATATGTATGAAAATGAAAAAGTTTCATTTCCGTTTACTTCTTTGTTTATAGAGCTGCGAGTTATGACCTCTCCGAATGTCCTGGCCCCAAAAATCCCCACCCACGAAACGTATTTTATCGCACCATAAAAAGTTTTAATAAAACAAAGCATAATTCAAAAACAACGATTCCAGTTCCCGCTATCTACAAAAACAGAAAAAAAAATAGCAGAGAGAGAAACAGAATATAATTATTTAGCCTAAGGGGCAAATAATCGATCTATATGTTCGATCAAATTATACAATCGCCAGTTAATGATAACTGGGGAATATTTATTTGATTTATGCAAGCATTTTCTCTCCCTTCCAATCGCCCTTTGTTTTTATTTCAATCGAAAACCGCAGAGGAAGATATCCAAAGAAAACAGAAACAAAATACGATCCGCAGACATGCGAAAATCACATCGAGTACAACCAAAACCACTAAATACTGTAAAAATTTGCATCAAATACAGTGGAACATCATCAAGTCGAACCATCAACTAATTTGTTGGTCAATTTTTAGTTGCTGAATAATGGCAATAAGTATTTCCAAGGCAGTTATCTTCCGCAATTAAGAATGTGTTTTAAAAAACAAATATGTTTTAGGCGGCTTTTGCTGTACCAAAAAGACAGTGGACTTCCTTAGCATCTTTGGTTTTTTTTTTCCTTTCTTCTAGCTCCTAACTACAACTTGTACGCTCTCCTGCTTGCATAAATGACTAAAGGAGCTAAGATTTAGCCGACGAAAAGATACCCTACATATTATACAAAATACCCTCAAGATGAAAAGTGCAATTTCTGTTAGTGAATCTCATCTTCCATGATGCAGTGTAAGCTTTTATTATTGGTCAGTTGATGGGGAAATGGAGCATACCCCTGCTCGCCGCAACTTTACTGGGTATCAGAAAATAAAATAAACGAAACGACAGAAAGACGAAGTCAAATGAATAAGCAGTTTCTCCGCTTCGGCTCCAAGTCAGAAAAAAAAACACACACACACACACCCAGAAGGAGAAAAGGAAACATCGACAAAAAAAATAATAATAAGAAATGTAGAAAGAATTCGCATTCGAAAGCAATTCAAAGGAAAAATCTATGCGTTCTTTTGATTCTCGCTTTCTTGGCAAATTGGTAGGAGTTTTTTTTATTTACTTCTCTCTTTTTTTTTGCCATCGCGTTTATGTTTCTTTTCATACCCATTGTGGGTTGCAAATTGAGAAGGGTGTCTTCGAATTTTCGTAAACACTTACGCTGGCCATTTATGCAAGCGCTGATTATGTAACATGATAGTAGAATTGAAGTAATACGAACTACTGCATAGTAGTTGGACTACGAGTATAGGATATTTCCTAATGGATATGGCATATTCGAACCCATTTCACATGCTTCGTTTTGCTGCTGATTGCGAATGGGGGGCCACAATTCAAAATTCATATTATTAATAAGTAATAAAAAGAAATGAAGAAAATTGCCAAAGAGCACAGAGCACGCAGCGAGTAAATAAAAAAAAAAACAATCCAGAAAACGAAGCATCTCGCAGATACGCAGGTTTCCCCCTTTTTATTTATATACATATACACATGTACATATATATTCATTTTGCAGATTCTGCGGTTGCGTTTGCCTTTGGGTTCTTGTGTTTGGTTATTCCCCTCCGTTTATTTTTTTTTATTTTTATTCTTATTTGGAATGCCAAAAGTGCAGGAAAAAAATGCAGACCTAGGCCAAGAAAGGGAATGGCGGTCCAAATTGAAGTCCAAGATCAAGACCGGGTTCCAAGTCGCCCGATCCCCAGCGAAATATACAATTGCGAATAAGGCCAAGTGCAATAACACTTAATGCACAAATACACACGCGATATATACAGATATATCTGAAGAGGTACGCAACATCATAAAGCCTTCTGCCCCCAAAAACAACAAACCAGCAACCAACAAAAAAAAAAAAAAATAAAAAAAAAATGAGAAAAAACTGTGCAACTTTTCTTTGCGATCCTGTATAACTATGATATGGCTGCTCTGTTGTTATTGTTCTTGTTGGCCAAGTGCATTCGCCTTCCGTTCTTGTTGTTGTCGTGTGTTGACTTATGCAGCTTCTTCTTGCCAGCTTTTAAGCCCACTACGCCGCATTATGCCCCTATGACACTGAACAGAATAATGATCCCGAGTAGGGGGAAGTTTAAGAATAGATCAAATAATGCAACAGTATAAGGTGCAACTTAATCATTTTTGAGATATATGAAACATTTGATTCTCCACTTCTACTTCTCCACATCTAATTCTCCACTTCTTAGTCTCCACTTTCCTGGTGCCATACAAGCATAATTAATCCGAGCTTTTCCAAACAATCGTTTCCCTTTTTTAAGCTGGCTTTTTTGTTGTTCTTGTTCAAATTATTAGACAGCAACAATAGTATAAGAAAAAAAAACACGCAGCGTCCAGTTTGGCACACACACACACACACACTGGCGAAGATAAAGAAACACATTTTCCTGCTTTTTTTTTGCGCATCTGTGTAACCTCAAGGTTGCTGAACCTCAAAGGAGCTGGAAAAAGAGGGTGTTCGTTGGTGAAGAAGGTGAGTGGCGGGTAGAACAATGAAAAAAAAAAAAAACAGGACTTCGCCTTAAATAGAGTTCTAGCCAAATAACCAGATTGTACTTCCACCTCGGATATCACACGTTAAAATTACACGTTCCAATGAATCTGAAGTGACTGGAAGTAACTTTGAGCTATTTATTTACATTCGCACACGAATTCGACTCCACTTCGATCTAAACAGTGGAAATATTTATGGAATAGAGTTACCGTTTGCATGAGAAATTTATAAACAATTCGATTTCATAGTAAAGCAATAAAGTGTTTATATTTTAAGTGAAGACCTGGCAAATCATTGACCAAACATCGAGTTTTCGTAGAAGAAAAAAAAAAAACTTTGCAGCTCATAAATGTCTGGAGTCCAGTAAATCCATCTTGCAGATGGGTTTTAAATCAAGCCAACCAAGGTCTAGCCCAAAACCTATAAATAATGCTTGGGTGGATCTCGAAGAGCCTTTTTCCCGGGAAAGAGTCAAAGGAGCCGAGAGGGCTGAACCAATGATCAATGGCAATGACTTGGAGCAGGTGGATGGGATGGGATGGGATGGAATGGGTTTGAACGGGATTGGATTGGATTGGATGCCAGGAGGGATCTGCTGGTGAAATTCGCTTTTTACTTTTTACTTTTAACGTTTTACTTTTCAGCTTGGCTTTGCCATTCCTACCTTGTTAACTGATACTACTTCTGCTGCTGATGCAGCTTGTTCTTTTGCTGGAAAAGCTGCACAAAAACCTGGCTGGCTAAAATAGCAAACAAAACAAACACAACACAACAAAAAATCGAATAAAACAAAGCCAAAAGGGACAGCGAGCGGGTAACACAAATTGCAAAGCTGGAAAAAGGAAAAGCTGCTTTGCACAATCTCAAAGGGGAAATCGGGGGAAATAGAGGAAGTTACCTACTAGTTAATGCACGGCAAAAAAAAATACATGCCAACTTTGCCATTCGATTATAAAATATACCATCTTTTTATCCTTAAGCTCAGTTTGAAAGTTACACATTTAAAACATCTGCTATTACAGCTTCTTTCTTTGAATTTTTGCATTAAGTTAGGCGCATTTTCCTGCCGTGTAGCTACCAGCTATTTCTTCGGCTTCGTTCTATTCTATCCCATTTGATTTTTTTGTTTTTGGTGGCGGCGCATGAAAAAGCCGAAGAAGCTGCAGATACAAATGTAAGATGTTGGAAACTCGGGGGAAAAACTCACTTGCTGGGGGGAAAAAGAACATTCATCAAGAAAACTGTCGTCGTTTTTTGTGTGTGCGCTCTACGGCATTTGGTATCTGTATCTTCAGCCGGTGCTATATGTATATGTATCTGTATCTGCATCTGTATCTGTATCAGTAAGTACGTTAGCCTCCGCCGCGGATTCTATCTCATATTACTGCCTTGTTTACTGTCTTCTGCCTCTTGTTACTAACATCGAAACATTCCCCGCCAGCCAACCATTTGCTTATGTCGGTGTTTTGTGTCCAATCCCCGCCTGCTCGTTCGTATTTATTTTCATTATTTATCATATTTTTTGCTCGCGCCTAATGTAAACTTTAATATTATTTCAGTATTGTTCGTGGCAAACCCACAAGAGTGTGCAAAAAGCCAGAGTCGAATAAGTAGGGGAAAATTTTGCCAGGAAAAGTCAAGAAAAGCTCGGTTTACCCGGTTAAATAGAAGAAAAAAAACAAGTGCTTCGTTGCCAAAGAGATTCATAGAAAAATGGGCTACTAAAGTTTTATGGTTTTAAATATGCATCATTTCATATTTGGTTTTTCTTTTACTGTTTAAAAAGTGAATCCTTTTCGTCAAAGCTGCTTTAAGAAATTTATTTGAATAACAGAACGCAAAGGAAAATTTCCAATTCGCTAGAACAAAGTTCGCCAAGATCCCAACTGAGTATTACTATGTATTTCATTTAAATTACGTTAATAACAAAAGTCTAACTACAAAATAAATGGAGAGCACGGAAAATCACACTAATAAAAAAGTTAAGTTGAAAAACGTTGATGATGATGATGGAGGCGAAATCTCGAAATGAGAAGAGCAGGGAGTTTTTTGCCGCATGTCTCCTTGAAATGAGAATGCTGATGCCCTGTAAATGATACGAATTAACGGGTATCCTAGACTCAACCAGAAGACTTGTCAACATATTTTTTCATAACATATACTTTAGCGAACATAAAATATGCAGCACCAAAAGCTATTAGTTTTCTATAGCATTTTTATGCATCCGACTGTTAAATCTCCCAATCACTAGATATCTGTTAGTCGTTACTATTTTCGAAATGGCTTTTTTACTGGCTGCCTGTTTTTGCCGCTTACTTTTTTCGAAACAAAATCTGTGTGTTCCTCTTTTTGGGCACTTTGTAATTTATTACGTTTTTTGCCGTTGTTGCTGCTCCGTTTGAGTATTTTATAAAATTGTTCAATTTTTGCACGAGACAATGTCGCAGGGTCGCCTCAGTCTTCCCCCCGTCCCAAAATCCCCACCCCATGAAAAGCAGCAGTAAAGTGGCGCTGGAAAACGAAAAATAATAAAGAAAAAAAGGAAAAAATATATGAAAAAATGAAGGGAAAATGGGCGGGGCAAGGAAAGGCGAACCAAAGTGAATATTGAGATATTTTCCATGCTGACAGCCCGCTTGGTTCGTTTCGTTTTCGGTTTTGGTTCGTACAAAAGTGATTTACTCTTTTGGTAATGTGCAAGACCCTCCCAAAACTCCCCCTCCTCCTTTCACTCGATTTTCCACCCATTTTTTTTCTTCGCCTGCATGTTTATGTGCAATTTTCCCTCACACACACACACACTCACTCACACAATTGCAACTTTTCCATATACAGTTACAACATATCTGCACTTATATAATATATAAGAGTTTTTCTCGCTTTACTCCATAAAAAGGGGAGTACTCGAAGAAAAACACACAAAAAACACAAATGTATAAAGTTAATTTGCTGAGCGTGAAACCATTGATACCCTGGGAAAAGGAATTTCATTTTAGGCACCCCACACTTTCAACAAGTTGATGGCATTCCACTTCATTACCATTCGACCTTGCGCCGGGATTCGCCGCTCGTGTGTTTCAAATTTGATGAAACTGCTAATACATCCCATGGGTTTTGGCCCCAAGCAAAAGGGAGTAGCAAAAGTTTTTAAGGAAATCAACAAGACTCGCTAACCGCGACTTGAATACACTTGTTAAAATCCTAGTACAGCTCTTGAAGGCAATAGATGTGACCAAATGCGCAGGAGTTCGGTGCAGTGTGACCAAACGCCCATTGAACTCAGGGTGTAGCTTCTGTTTGCAGTTTTAAAACGTTTTCGAAGAGTACTGAGAACATTATAAGCCAGAGTTTTGGGCACCACTTGAAATTTCTGTTCTGTGCAAAATACAAATGAGGGTTTTTACTACTCCTAGTTACTTATTTTTTTATCCCACCTTTCTTACCTTCCCCAACGCCGGAAAAGTTCGTTCGTTCGGTTACAGTTTTCTTTGCCCACCCCTTTCGACCCCTTTTTAAGCTTATAGTTTTCCATCCCTTTGCCAAGCGCGCCAAAAAAAATTGAGTAGGAAAATGGGGAAAAGTGGCAGGAGAATGGGGGGCAAAGGCGGACAGGCAAAAACCGAGCAACAGTAAAACGAGCGTTTTTTGTTTGCCCCTTTTTTATTCTAGTGGAGCAGTGGGGAGGTTTTGGGGGTAAATAAATTAAATGCTTGACTTTATTTTGCCCGGCGATGTTTGCCTTGTTTTAATATTTTCCTTGCCTTTCTCTGGATATACTTTTCTGGTTTTTGCCAGTACTTTTCCCTTTGTCTCCCTCACTTTTTTATACATTTTTTTTTTTTTTTTGTATTTTGTATTTTCTAGCCCTTTTTGTGCCATTTTAGAGCATGAGTTCGTTTCGTTCAGATGGAATTCCAATCTGCTGGCGAACAAAAGGGTGGAAATTTACGAAAAGATTTCCATAAGTTCTCGTCGGGCGGCGGGGAAGGGGGGTCGATAAAGGAGTGCAAAAGGGATACACTTTGAACCTGTTGCGGTTCAGGAAACCTGATAAAAACTTGAATTTCTTCGGGGTAAATCGTTTGCGAAGCACAAAAGCACAAACTTTATATACCTTACATACGTACATATGTAGAATTGCTGATAGAGAAATGCAGCATGTAATCTTTGAAAAAATTACACTTATTTATTTCAGTATATGCGAAAGCATGTGCATATGCATATGGACATGCATTTTCTGCATATCACTCATACGCAGTGTTGCCCGGGTAACTTATTTATTCGTTTTGCACTTTTTCCTTTGGCCCGTTGATAACAACTAATTAATTTGCAAGGGGTCCACTCTAATGTCGCTGCATTCCAACAAAACACTCTAAAACCAAATCAAGTTTACACAATGCACTTTTGCAAAGCTCGCTTATCAGCCAAGTTTTTTTACAATAAATAAAAAATAATGCTGAATAAAATGCAGTAAAAAGTGTGAATGCGGTTATTGCACATACACATACAAATTAAATTAATAGAAAAGTAAATATAATTGAATCAGTAACACAATTTAAGCTGAAAATTTGTTGCAAATTAGATAGAAATGAAATGCCACATTGCCACGGAAGCGGATAAAATTAAAAAGGCGAAAGAAACAAAATTGAATTAAAATGTATTAACGCAAAAAAAAGCAAAAGAAAAAAAAAAGAAAAAATACCAACAAGCCACAAAAAACGTTTTGTGATTCATAATTTCGATTCGTATTCGGCTTTTTATTGTTATTATTTTATTTATAAATGTGTAGTTTTTTTTTTTTTTTGGGTTTTGGGTGATTTTTGTAGAGTTCGCTTTTGTTCCCCATTTGGAGTGTGCGTGTGTTTTGTTTGTTTTTATCTTTCCTATTTGAAAATGTTTTTTTCGTTTTTTTTTCTGCCGGTTAATTGCATAAAAATAGAGGCCGTATTTGTGTTGCCTTTTTTGTGATTTTCGATCGCGACATAATTTGATTTGAAAACCTTGGACAAACAGAGAAACAAAAAGCGAATGAAAGAAGACTGGGAGCCAAAGAATTCTCGACTTTCGAAGGGCGATTATTTTTTTTCAAATTTTCTCTATTATTTCCCATTGTTTCGCTTGACTTTATGCGACGGAAATAGTTTTTATCTCTTCGCATTGCATTGATTTCAACCTTTTTCCAATTATTATTACTATACTCTTTTTTTTTCTTTGGAGCCCCAGTATTTTCAGCACTTCTCAAAGTTATCAGCGAAATTTGACTAGCGTGTTTGTTAGTTTTTTTTATATTTTTAGTGTCTCGCCTCGCAAATTCATATAAATATTTATACACATATGTGTATATGGCTCCTTTTCCCTTTTTTTGTTTAATTTTTCCGATCTGCCGTCTGCAGTGCAGTTTTTTGTTTGTTTATAATTATAAATATGAGCTGATATCAGAGAATGAATGAGGGGAAAAAAGCTGGGGAGCTCAATGAAAAAGAAATGGTTGCAAAATCGAACCCTTTTTTCGGCGAAATTGAAATTGAAACCGCTGTGAATAGATTTGAGGAACTTTGTCGGCATTTGACAGACGTTATTTACGCATTGCAAATTATGGTTATCATTTTTCATACAGTGCGCAAAGCATAAACAACCCAAAATTTACGTAAGCGAATTTTATTTGCCAACTACCGAAACGAAAATAAGTAAACACATAGGGTAAACTAAAACTTAAAGCTGGTATGACAAAAAATGGCAATAACAAAATAATCACACACGAAAAACAATATTTCGTGTCAAATTTGTGTCGTTTTTTGCTTTATTTCCTACTGCCGCTTTGTTTTTCTAAAGAATTTTTATTTGGTTGCGGAATAACACGAAAATAAGTGTGATTTTGTTATAAATACTCCGCGACTCTATTTCGACTCGACTGTGGGAATACCCAACAGCAAATGGGGATTTTATATATAATATATTATATATTGCGAATAAATTATGATAATGAAATCTAGATGCAAAGCTTTGAAATCTTAAAACCCAGGAAAATATGGATTTATTTGAAATCTACTCTTTTTTATTTTTCGAATTTGGCATTTGGGCTTTATTTAGGAGTTTCTCCCAGATTTATAAATTAATTAACTGGTGGTAACTTTCATGGTTATATCTACATAAGAAAACATATGCATATATATTCCAAATTTAGGGGGCGTGGCACGTCGGATGCTGACCTGCCCTTGTTTTTTTGCCTTTGGCTTGCTTGTTTGTTATCGCTTTTGTTCTGATTTGTTTTTGGACAATGAACTTGAAATTTGGAGCACGCGTTTCACATGTAATTGAAATGTGTGTGAGTGGGGCGAAAGAGCGGGGTCGCGGGGTAGCGGGGTCGATGAAGATGGGGAGCAGAGAGCAGCGAACGAGAGAGAGAGCACTCACGCACACCAACACTAGCGCACAGAATCCAGGGGCGGATCAACTGGTAAATATTCGAGTTAGAGGATATTAAATATCTTAATAATTTTAGGTCATTTTGTTCCTAAAAAACTTGCATATTTTGTTAACTTTACGTTCTTCTTGCAAAACAGTAGATTGGTTCAAAAATTTCCAGATTCGCTCCTGATGCAAGACGCTCTCTTCCTCTCTCTCTCTCTCGCTCTCTGACCCCCTTCACACACTCTTTCACAAACTGATTCGCCGTTTTATTTTTTTTTTTTTTTTGCGCAGGCGAATGCCGCTGTGAAAACAAAAAACCGAATAAAACAGCCGACAAAAACAAAAGGAAGGAGAAACGTTGACGGCGACGTCACTCAAATGCGATTTGCAATTTTAATTTTTGCCGTTCATGTTTTGCAGTTTTTGTTCATATAATTAAAGTTGTAAAAATGAATTGCCATACAGCAAAAAACGAGAGAAAAGTAAATTGGAAATTGTAAATTGCTTTTGCCATAAAGGCGGAAATGCCTCTCTCAACAACAAAAAAAACTCGCATTCAAATAGTGCAGCAAAAAACTGAAAACAAATAAGCCGAAACCGACAACAAAAAATAAGGCAAAGCAGGGGAAGAAGAAAACTAAACGCCATAGAAAAATCAAAAACCGATAAACCAAAATGAAAAAAGAAACGGGCACAAAAAAATAGATCCAAAACTTAAGATATACAATTGTGCTCGAAATAGTAGTAAACCTATTTTAAGCGCCACAAAAATTAACATTTTTTGTAAACATTTTTAAGCATCGACCATTATTTTAGGTACAACTGTAGCAGATAAATAACAGCCCGCAAAAAACCCTAATTATCAAGCTTAGACAAAAACACAAAAAAAAACGAAAAAATCACACAAAAAATGTAAATTACTGGCCTATGAATTTAATTAATTTTTTGCAACTCTAGGTTTTTTCCCCTCTTTTTTCATTTTTATCTTGGCGATTAGTTGGCAGCAACAATTACAATAAGCGAAGAAAAAGCGCCAATCGTTTCCTGGGCGAAAAACAATTGTTTACAATAATTGCATGCGATTATTATTTATGTCAATTTCGAATATTCAGCTGGCAAAGTCAACAAACCCGGAAACCTTCGGCGAGAACAACGGAATTTTTATCGTAATATTTTGTTCGCCTTTTTGCATTCAACAAAAAAGAGCACGCACAAAACAAAACATGCAAAAAAAAAAAGAAGCACAAAATATATGATTGAAAAACACAAAAACAATAAAAAACAAGGGGAGAGCGGCGGACAAAAACAGAAAATCGCACAAATAACACACAACTTTTGTTTGGCTAAAAATAAAACGACGTTCGTTTTGCGTGTCTTTTTAGCACATGAAATAAATAATTTGTTTTCTCACCTTTTCTTTATGACTTTTCGCGCTATCTTTTCTTTTGGCGTTTTATTTTTCCCCTCGAATTTCTTTTACTTTTCCTTTATGCTTTTTGTTTTGTTATTCGAATCGAATTGCACACGCAGCAGAATTGTGTCGAAAAAAATTCATTCATTCATTTAATTTCTGACTTTTTGTTTCATTTCTATATTTTGTTTTGTAACATAAAAAAAAGAACGCGAAACAGCGAATTCAAAACGCGCGCTTTTTCTTTTGCCTTGCGAGCGGATAACGGTAAATGCGCAAAGCTATGTTTTAACTAAAAGCACTAACCACTAAATTGTCAGGAGAATCACCAAAAATAAATGTTCTGTTTTGGAATTGTTAAGAATATTATGCTAATGCGTTTGTGGATATTTTCCGGGAATTTTCTTTTTGCGAAGCAGCGAAGTGAAACGTACCACGGAGGAAACGGATTTTTGAGTGAAAAGAATTAAACTTTCGTTGTGGTTTATATAGACTCTGCCTGGCAACAATGTTGCTGGAGAGAGATGTTGCACTCTCCCAATCGGTTGGCAACTTTAACCGGTTCGCTGTGACAGCAATTTGGCGGGAACTTTTGAATGCTTTAACGTTATCGCGTGCTTAGTAACTAAGTACATTTTAAGGGATTAAAAGAAACGCATATATATTTTGATAAATTGTTAATGTCAATTGAAGAGGCACAAACGCTAAGCATTCGTACTATTACTGTTTTATTTATACAAATTTTAAATATTTATACAAAAATAGGTTGCTACCACCAGCGTTGCCAGACGGCGCGGAAAGCTCCTAAATCCAGCGATCCAACCACCCAAACAGCTGATACCTGTTAGTCTGGTAAATGTTGTTTACCAACGTAACGCGTGTTTTCGCTGCGTTGTATTTTCGGTGCCGAATATTTTGGATGCTGGCCAAGAGATAGCGCAGCGATCGGGTCGGAACTCTTGGGGGGCCTTATCACTGGGTCGGTCAGGGGTCACGGGTTATCGCTTATCAGCCGCCAGAGCGGCGGCGTCCTCACAGCTCCGGCGACTCTTTCTTTTTCACTTTGCGGCAGTTTCGATTCGAACGCAGCCGTGTGAGTATTAATAAAGTTCGTTGAAAAACATGCAGTAAAATCTATAGAATTCTGCTAATTACAGTTACATAGACATGCAGCGGGCGCGCTCTACACTGTCACAAAAGCTTCGGTTTTGCCTTAGTCGGGACCTGAACACCAAAGGTGCCAACCCGGTTAACTTCGATACCAGAAAGCTGAGCGGAGCTTTAACTCACGTCGCCGACAAAAAACAACCATCACCACCATCACCATTCTTGCCGGCGATCAGACGATATTCAGACTCCAAACAGAGCACTTTGAAGGTGAGTTCGCCGGAAAAGTCCAGCAAAGTGATGGGGAAGGGTGGCTAAAGTGTAGCTAATTGAGCCACTGGGACTCGCACTTCGATTGCCCTAATTCGCTGTGATCAACGCGGTGCGCAGAAAGTTAGTGTTTCGCTTCCAATTGCGACCTTGGAAGGTTCTCCAAGCCATGTGCTTCATGGGTTTCATCCAGCCATGTGTTCCCACAATACACTACCCCACCGTGGATCATGCCAACGATACCCGCTGGCAGTGTGGTTTATAGGGTATTCAACGTTGTTATCTCTTAAAAAGCGCTCATTGTTAAGTACCTATTTGCATAGTTTAATTGAGATCTTAAAGCATATGTACATAGTGTACTCATATATGTACCGTATTTGCATCAGTTTACTGTGAGTGTATTCAAACGTCGTTCAAAAGTGTGAATCTTTTTCATTCACATTCGCTACCTCGGCCTGAAACTCGTTTTTGGGCCCACTCGAATTTCTCGCACTTGTCTAAATATTCAAACTGATAGCGCAAAAAAAAGAATCTGGCATTGGCCATTAAATCGAATTTCCCATTCGTGTGGGCAGGTACATATTGAATCTGTATGTAAATAGATAGATATGCATTTTGCACTCGACTTGTGGCCAGACATTAGCGTTCAATTTAGGGGGAATCACCAGTTTCCAGTTTCTGCAGCTGAAATTTTGCCGGAAAGCGAATGTTTTGCGTGTCCAATTCATTTCTGTGGTGAAAATAGAAGAATCTGTCAGGGATTGTTAGTTAGCAGCTGGAAAAGTTGAAACAATGGGACTAGTAGAGGTACGTAATTGCTGGAGGAACCTACATACATATACACTTGTCCATTTTCTGCGAATATTCTCCACTTCGACTATATGTACGTTTCCCGATCTTTCCGAAGTGCGTCAGCTGCAGAGGGGGGCAGTGTCCTTATCGTCCGGCGACTTGAACTCGTGACCCAGACGGATGCTATTTACTTGGCGATTAGCGGATCACAAATAGACGCGCTCTCCCATCCGTGGGGGGTCGCATTCTCGATCATGGGCGTGTTATGGCACCCAAGATTGGCCAATCTAATCGGGGATCGGGAATCGGGGAAGCGGCTCTCGAGTGGTTGCCATGGTGCATCCAGGCATAATCTCCGGTTGGCGATAGCTGCGCCTTATCGCCGGAACTTTTCCAATGCTATTTGAACCCATTGAACCCGTATTTGTTTGTAACTTTTCGCAACCGACGGCGGGAACATAAATATTATTGTTGTTTCGAAGCGGTATGAAAACATGGCATAAAGCTGACCAGGCAACCGTCCGTTTTCCACGGTCCGCACAAATCCAACGATCGTCTTGGCGAGCGCATCGCACATTGCACAGCATTCCAATTACCGTATATAATATACAATACTATATAAATCCGAACAGAACATGGCCGATCAGAAAATGCTGCAAACCCCGCTGGCACAGGGCGATCCGGAGCTGGCCGAGCTGATCAAGAAGGAGAAGGAGCGCCAGCGCGAGGGTCTCGAGATGATCGCCAGTGAGAACTTCACCTCGGTGGCGGTCCTCGAGAGCCTGAGCTCCTGCCTGACCAACAAGTACTCCGAGGGATATCCCGGCAAGAGGTGGGTGCACACATAAGATTCCTCGCGGATCTGCAAGAAGACATCATGAACGAATCTTTAAATGATTCTATACCAGTTCTGATCTCATACTTACTGGTAGAGATCACCTTATTGGCTCTATGCCACATGAATCCCTGATGATCCTGCTCAAATCCTGGTCATCCCTTTGACTTGCAGGTACTACGGTGGCAACGAGTACATCGACCGCATTGAGCTGCTCGCCCAGAAACGCGGACGCGAGCTGTTCAACCTGGACGATGAGAAGTGGGGTGTGAATGTGCAGCCTTACTCCGGATCCCCGGCCAATCTGGCTGTCTACACGGGCGTCTGCCGGCCCCACGATCGCATCATGGGCCTGGATCTGCCCGATGGCGGCCACTTGACGCACGGTTTCTTCACGCCCACCAAGAAGATATCGGCCACATCGATCTTCTTCGAAAGCATGCCGTACAAAGTGAACCCGGAGACGGGCATCATCGACTACGACAAGTTGGCTGAGGCGGCCAAGAACTTCCGTCCGCAGATCATCATTGCCGGCATCTCGTGTTACTCCCGTTTGCTGGACTACGCCCGTTTCCGTCAGATTTGCGATGATGTGGGCGCCTACCTGATGGCCGACATGGCCCATGTGGCGGGCATTGTGGCCGCCGGATTGATACCATCGCCGTTCGAGTGGGCCGACATTGTGACCACCACCACGCACAAGACGCTGCGAGGTCCGCGCGCCGGCGTGATCTTCTTCCGCAAGGGCGTGCGCAGCACCAAGGCCAATGGAGACAAGGTACTCTACGATCTGGAGGAGCGCATCAACCAGGCGGTGTTCCCATCACTCCAGGGTGGTCCGCACAACAACGCCGTCGCTGGCATTGCCACCGCCTTCAAGCAGGCCAAGAGTGCCGAATTCAAGGCATACCAGACGCAGGTGCTCAAGAATGCCAAGGTCCTGTGCGATGGCCTCATCTCGCGAGGCTATCAGGTGGCCACCGGCGGCACCGACGTCCATTTGGTGTTGGTCGATGTGCGCAAGGCTGGTCTGACCGGTGCCAAGGCCGAGTACATCCTCGAGGAGGTGGGCATCGCCTGCAACAAGAACACTGTGCCCGGCGACAAGTCCGCCTTGAATCCCTCGGGCATCCGGCTGGGCACACCTGCCCTGACCACTCGCGGCCTCGCCGAGCAGGACATCGAGCAGGTGGTGGCCCTCATCGATGCTGCCCTGAAGGTGGGCGTCCAGGCAGCCAAGCAGGCCGGCAGTCCCAAGATTACCGATTACCACAAGACGCTGGCCGAGAATGTGGAGCTCAAGGGCCAGGTGGAAGAGATCCGCAAGAACGTGGCCCAGTTCAGCAGGAAGTTCCCGCTGCCCGGTCTGGAGACCCTGTAGGTGCTGCCTGCACCTCTCATTTGTCCCTTTTTTGTTCGCCTTCTGATTTACACCCTCGAAAAGTCCGCTTGTTAATATCATAAGTGGAATTAGTAGTTAAGCCATTAAACGCATTTCAGTTTACATACCATAGCTATGGAGTTTTATTTGGAATGGAGTGTCTAGTATTTACACGAAACAAGGATTTGTTATTCGAGATGAGTGAGTGGTTTGTTTCAGATGATGCAAGGGAATGAAATAAATGTTTTTAAGTATCATTGCAACAGTTGTAAATCAATTGGTAACAATGGTGTTAGTTTCCAGATGGCCTGCTATCCCTAACACTTTGATCAAACTAGGAGTTCCATTGCTCCAAATGGATAGCCAGTCATGGAGCCAGTAGTGGTCATGCGCAGATAGTTGGCCGCACTAAATGATAAATGAATGGCATACCGCGGCTCAGTGATCGCTGTACTCGATCTTGGTGAATCCCTTGGTCGAGCAGCCCATCTCGCGATGGAAGCGCGAGTTGTGTGTGGACAGGGACCACTTCGTCTTGAAGCTCTTCATGCAGATGAAGCACTCGTGCTCCTTGCCCTGGATCTCCGAGTGCCTGGAGGCGATGTGTCGCCGCAGCGCGTTCACCGACTTCAGCTGCCTGCTGCAGAAGCTGCAGCTCAGCGGCGCGAGGCCGGTGAACTGGACGTTCTCCTCATCGCTGCCAGCAGGTGGCGCTGATGCAGTTGCTCCGCCCTTGGACGCTCTGGCAAGCGTCACGGATCCTGGCTTCAAAGCGGCTGCAAGAGAGAGAGAGGGTTTCCAATGAGATCGGTGGACACAAGAGGGTTTTTATAGCCGCGCCCAGTGAGAAGTGCATTTCCGTTTGAATGGTTTACATGAATTCTTTTATTTTCTCTCCCGCTCTTTTTCGCCAACCCTGCAGCTATCTCGCTCTCTTTTCGAATTAAATTGATTAATTTAGTTCCGTTTCGTTGACGCGTGTAAATCAATCTACGTACTTAGACTTAGTGTGTGTTTGGGGTGGAATTGGAATCTCAGCTAGTTATCCATCCAGCTGCCCCAACTGACCCGTTAGCCCACATTCCGGCCGTAATCCCATTGCTTCGTTGATATATTCTTCATTCTTCGAGAGCGTTGCCGAAGTTGGATGAATCTAGTGGGTTGGTGGGTGGGTGGTTCTTCTGGAGGATTACGGCCGGCGGCTGGGAGCGGGGTCAATTTGGGCATGGTATGGAGTTTGGAGATATAACGTTAACTATATGTGTATACATAGATCGATAAGTAATACGTATGAGTTGTTTCATTTAACTAGATTATCTTTAGTATGTATGGGCTTTGAGTTTGTCTTGGAGAGGATTTCTACAGGTTTTTCCTTTCTTTTCGCTTCTTCTTCGTTTTCTTTTGGAAAATACTTTCAACTTATCCTAGCGTACGCGCTATGACTTCCGTTTTCACTTGGCTCGTGTGGGCTGCTATACTCAACTAAGTTACACCGAATAACTAAACTATGTATGTCCAATCGAATTTGTGGTGTCTTAAACTAAACTAGAACTAATTTAGCTAATTTACAGTCAACTGCCAACGCTCTAATGCTGAACACAGATGGTCAAAAGCGCGCCGGGTAATTGGATTTAATCGTATTTAAATTTGTACACAAGGGGTATATATTTTCTCATTTCCTCCTCATCTCTGCTTGTGAGCAAAGTACACAGCTTCCTTCCTGCGGAATCAAATTGGGCAGAGAATCTCCTTTGTTTTTGGGTTTACCTTAAGGTAGGTTAAGTTGCCTAGCTCTATATACAAAACTGAATAATATCAGAGTTTTAAAAAATACAATTGAGGTTGTTTAAGAGCTAAAATAAAGTGATCGATAGGGGGTAAGTATAACATTAGTTTCCTACAATCAAATTAAATCCTTGTGTTCTGTTCTCTTGCACATAGTATCACTCTATCTAAGCTAGCACCCGAAGTGCTCCCAAATCTTCCAAAATTCTTGTCATCTTGGGTATGTGTGTGTGTTTATATACATTATGTGGTGTGTCAATGGATTTCGAGGGCTTGTAACTTGCCGTCTGTATAATGAAGAAGTACCTAAAGCAAATGGTAGACTATAAAATACAAGTGGTACATGTACGCATTACGTGGACACATGACATGGCTTGGTCAACGACGGGATCACCAGCTCCACTCTCCGACTGACTCACTGACTGACTGACTCGACTTAGTGGCTATCAAGGTGTTATATATAGAACTATATAGGGATAAACGTTTCGTACTCCTATCTGCTTTGCATTTAAGTTGACAAATTTGGCTAGTTTTCGTTTCGGGGCCTTTGATGGAAACACAAGGGAATGGGCTGGTTGGGTTGATTGGTTGGCTGGCTGGCTGGCTGGCTGGCTGGCTGGCTGGCTGGCTGGCTGCTCGCTAAGCTGGACGTAATTAACTATATCTCTCTCCCCTATCCTTATATCCTATCGATCTCAATCCAGATGCAGTTGTAGATCCAGATCCGGCTCGCAGGCGATCGAGACTTACGAAGACGCATCAGTTCTCCGTCTTGATGGCCACCTTCTGCTCGTGCGAGATGCGTATGTGCTCCCGCAGGCTGTACTTGTTCTTAAAATTCTTATTACACATGTCGCATTTGCGCGGCGGCTGTGGGGTGTGTTGGGTGCGAATATGTCTCCAAAGATTAACCGTGGTTATAACCATTTTGCAAAACTGACATTCTGTCCACTTATTATTGGGCGAATCTAAAAATATACAGAAAATACGTACAATCAGTATAACAGTCTCGATTGCTGCTTGCGTCCTAAATCTCTGGGCAGAACACACCATTCATTTGGAGACATATTCGACAAACCACAACAACTAATAGTTAAATAAACATAACATTTAACAGATAAACAAACGAATGGACAAAACATAGCGAGCTGCGATTCCACCAACACTGAAGACATGAAAATACAAACTAAATGAAGTACAAACTTACAAAATAAGTAAACCAAATGCACTTATGTTCGATGTAATAAAAATATATCTTTAAATGGAAAAAAGCCCCTTAACCAAACCCAAGTCAGAGTAGCATCAGATACTCACCGTTCGTCCCGCTGGCCTTGCTGTCCGATTTGACCTGCGTCACAGACACCGTAGTCGAGGGACCTGTCGTCGCGCTGCCGCCACCCGAATCCTCCATCACTTGGCCGGAACCCGCACCCGGCGTCCCGCTGGCGGTGCCCAGCAATCGGGCTACAATGGGTAAATCGGTTCAATAACAATGGTAGAATTATATACTAATCGCCTAAATATAACTCACTCATCTCAATGGCAATTTCGGCGTTGTCCGCATCCGCCTGGTACTTCTCCTCCATTTCGGACTCGGTGAGTATCTCGTACTCGGATGAGTACTGCGCCACATTCTGCGCCGCTGCGGTGGTGGCATCCTGCGACGTTTGCGGCGTTGCTCCATCCGACAGGCGGTCATCCACCTCGCCGACAATGTAATCGGGTATGTCCATCTTGACGGCGCCGCGCAGGAAAGTCATCTCGGCAGCTAAAACATCGAAAAATATTATTAAAATGATTTCTAAGCAAGGTGGCATCCGCTCCAGACTCACTTTTCACTATGGTCTGCTCATCCTTGACGGCGTAGTCAACGGTTTCGGTGGTGTACATGTTGTCGTCGTCGTCCGAGAACGTGATCTTCCGCTTCTTAACCGAACTGGCCGCCGGCAGGGCTACCGCATTGGTGATGGTCAGGTGTTGCGTCTGCACTGGCGTCGTTTGCTGCTGCTGTGATTGCTGCTGCTGCTGTTGTTGCTGCTGCTGCTGCTGCTGTTGCTGTTGCTGCTGTTGCGGGGGCGCTGCCGATTGCACTTGGATGTGCTGAATCTGGGTGGTTTGTACATGGTGATGCTGCTGCTGTTGATGCTGGACCTGCAGCTGCTGTGCCGCTGCAGCTGCTGCGGCTGCGGCGACCACCTGCGATGGCACCTGGCTGGCGTTGGTGGCCTGCAGCAACGTGGCCGCGGGTATTTCGATGGTTTGCGTAGCTGTCTGCGCCTGGGCCACATTGGACACCTGCTGCTGCTGCTGCTGTTGCTGCTGCTGCTCGTTGACCGCGCGTATGGTGCTCGGTATGGTCTTGATCAGCTTGTGCTCGCTGATCAGCGGCGCCACCGGGATCTGCGGCTTCTCCTTCTCCTCGGCGGTGAGTCCTTGGACGGCCAGCAGCTCGGCAGTTTGCAGGAACGATTGCAGCGCCTCCTGCTGCACATTGACTTCGCCCTGAAACAGAAAAGGAATTAGTTGATAGGTTTCAAGCGGGATATCTTGTGGAATGAACTATATGAACATCAAGATGCTGGCATTGTAATACAATGGGCATTGATCGACCTACCTGGTACATAAACTCGATAATCGAGTTGAGATCCTCGAACTTGATGAACTTAAATATAATGACTGGATGCGGATGTGGGTTCTCCTTGAATATCTCCTTAAAGTAGGACGAGCAGGAGGAGAGCACCACCTTGTGGGCCTTGATCCTGCGTCCATCCACGCACAGGCTGACGTCGACGAAGTCATCGTTCAGCCGGTGGTTGTCCAGGGAGTAGGTGAGGTGGCGCAGGTAGTTGTTCCACCGCAGCGAGTACTGCTGGGTGGTGGCCATTGCGGCGTCCTCTCTGCGTCCGCCTCCTAGCCCTAGCCTTCTCCCGCTCTCTCGTCCGCTGCTGCTCCTGGTTCCACTGCCTCCGGCTCTACCGCTGCCTACGCCTCCGCCTCCGCCTCTTCCTCTTTCCAGTCCAATCCAATTAGCGCCAATTCCCAGGAAGGGAAGAAGCTGCCCGCCTTGGCAAAAAAGTGGCGAATATGGAACACCTCCGGTTTCTGCTGCCCTTTCAACGATGCGGCAACGTGTGGATCCCCTCCGGCGGAATTCGTTATTTGGACTAAGAGCGCTCGCACTCTTCGTTTTGACCGCTTGTACGGGGTTTGTTTACGGCGCTGTTCGCACACACGAATACGAATTTCTTATATTCTATGCCAAACAAAAATATTATACGCCTCCATTTTGTTTTCTTGCCAATTTCGGTGCAACCCTGCGGGTGCTGCCAGCTACCAGGTGGCTGCCATTCGAGCCGCCAGGTGGCGTGGGGCCAGCGCTGCCACATCGACAGAGCGACAATTTGGCGGGATATTTGAAATTAGCATTTCTACTTTTGCCAACGTAAAGCATAAAATGTGCAACACAGCTGTATAAAATTCCGATTTTAATTTAACTACAAATGCAAGGAATACGTGACAATTAAATGCAATTAACAGAATTAACCAATGCCGGAGAATATGTATATGTTTCTAAGCACTACATTCCTATAGTTGGCTTCGATGGCTGGTTACCACAGTCGCACTAGAAATCGGAATATCAGGCGCAGCAGGAAGCTATAGACGATGCCCCGGCACAGAAAGTCCAGCACGTAGAAGATCTTCACGCGAAAGCGGGCGGCACTGCTGCTCTCGGGACTCTCCTTCAGGAGGAACTCCTTGGCGCCGCGAATTCCGTGCTGGAAGAACTCCGTGTAGTTGATGTTCGCGTGCTGCATGAAGCCAAATGTGGAGCTGTAATGAAAGGATAGATCAATCAGAAGGGATACATCAATAAGAACTGTAATGTTAAAAGGGCACTCACACTTCGTTGGCCGGAACTACATCGTGCAGCGCCCGGAAATTGTCGTTCTGAAAGTGCCACTCGGTCATCGCAAACACTTGCAGCGCACTGAAGGCGGCGAAAATGCGGCGCTGCAGCTTCATCAGGCTGGAATTCTCGTATTAAACATTAAGCTTCCCCTTAAAATCCTGCAACTTACAAGGGCTTCTCATTATAGAGACGCAGCAAAGTGTCCACCACGATGGCCATGAGCAGGTGCATGGTGCAGAACTGAAAGCATCGACATGGTTAATCCATTATAGACAGTAGGAAAAGCCAACACCAAAACTCACCCGCACAAAGTGAAGAACCGGACAAGTGGTCATCCCGCCGCCGGGCAGCCAGAGTGTCTTCTCGAAGGGATTCTTGCGGATGAATGTCTTACCGATCTCGATCACCTCGCCCATAGTGATCGGCGATATATTCGCCGTGGCGCAGTTGACCACGTACAGATCGCTGTCCTTGGCCCGCGATTTCGATTCACCCATGAACTTGTACACCGAGGTGATCAGTGTGCGGGCCACAATATCGGCGGGCACGAAATCGGCCACAATATTGGGATCACAGTTCTGGGAGCGCAGTATGCCCACGCCGCAGGCCACCAGCAGTCCTGTGGGTCCATTGAAGTTGTCCGCCCAGCCGGGCATGGGTTCCTCAATGGTGGAGACCACTATCGATGGCCGGAAGATGAAGATGGGCAGCCTGTCCCTGTACTCATTGACCACCTGCTCGGCCAAACTTTTGGTGAAGGTGTACGTGTTCGGCTGAAAGTTTCCATACCTGCAAGGTGCATATCAAATAGCATGATAGTTTCCACTTAACTCCACTACTCACTTGAGATTGAAGATGTCCAGGATCTCGGTGTCGTAGGTCTCCGCCAACTTGATGGTGGTACGCCAGTCGGCCAACGGTGGATAGACGCGCTCCTCCACCTCCAGAACTCCCGGATTCGAGTAGGTGGTGGACACGTGAACGAATGCCTTCAGCTTGGGCCACTCCAGGGCCAACTTGACCAGCTCGTGGGTGCCACGGGTATTCAGTAGTATGGCCGTGCTCAGGGCATCATCGAAGCTAAAAGATGATGTATTATTGATTTGTATATCCTAACCTGGACCACATATGTACGCACCGCACACTGGCCGCCGAATGGTAGACAATGTTGACATTGCGCAGCCGCTCCAGATCGGCGCTGCCAATGCCCAGGCCCAGCTGCTCCACGTCCCCGGCTATGGCCACCAGCTTGGAGCGGGCATCGGGCTGTTCCCTGCGCAGCCGTTCATACAGCCTCGTTTCCCACTGCAGCTGCAGGCGCTCCTCAATTGTGTGGCCCTTCTTGGGCCGCATCAGCACGTAGATGCGGCCCAGTTTTGGACAGGAGCGCAGCAGCTTTTCGATCAGTGCCTTGCCCACGAAGCCTACACAGAGATACCAATACATTTCAATTCACCATCATCTTTTTCAATCTTCATCTTGCAAAGTCAGTCATAAATACCCACCGGAGGCGCCGGTCACGAATATTTCCTGATCCTCGAAAGCTTCCGGTATGGTCATGGTGGTTCGGTTGTTGAGCTCCCGGGTTTCCGATGTCGTATATCAATCCGCACGTGTCGCTGCTCCAAGTGCTTCTGTGCGAAGTACGGCGGACTCAAGGCGGGAATATTGAAATCCGGCCAATCGCGCCGCTGACCTATGGCCAAAAGGGATCACATCGCTGAATATTCAGTTGGTAGGCTCACACTTTGTAAGCGTAGAGTGCGATACCCTGTAGAAAGTGGGGAAGCCAACATTTCGCATCATATTCACATAGAAACCGCAAGTATGCCCAATTTTAGCCCTAGAATACTAATATATACTTAGTTTTTGTATATTTTTATTGTTTTACTCTTAATTCGTGATGATGAGACGTACTGATTATTCTAACTACATATTTATATATGTATGTATGTATATTTAAACGATCAAGGTGCTACGAAATCCGTTGCGAACAAAAACAAAGGGGAACAGCTAGAAACGCAAGAAGAAGAGGAACGAGATCAACAAAAACGGAACCGTTGAACCTCAAGAATCAAAGGAGAAAGCACAGAAAGATGACTTTTACCGTAGCACCCGAGCGCCAAATCAAGCAGACCCCATAATTACACTGGCAGAAATGATATCGAAGTCGAGCTAATACTTAAACAGTTTCTTAATAATATATTCAAATAATAATCTATGCACTTGTCAAGAGAATTAAGTAAGTCTATAAATTCCAATTCGCACCACCTTTTTTTCAATGCACTGCATTGCCCGTGCGAGTCAGAGAAAGATAGAAAGATGGGTGCTCCTTCTCTTTGGCCGCATGAATGGAAAATGTTTGGGAAAAACCGGATAAACGGCGCTTGCAGCCGCTGCTTTTGGCCAAACTGGCGGATGAAACTATGCCAGCGATTTGTGTTAGCGTGTTTGCCTTATTATCTCGACTTTTATTTGGATCTTGGCCATTTAAAACGGAACTTTAATCGCATCATTAGCCCGCATGCGTGCGTGCGTGCGAGCGAGACAGCCGCTGGTCGTCGCAGCCTTAGTTCGTCGACCTCGTGCCCTCCTCTTTACCCTTTTCCGAAGACAACCGTTGCAGTAACGGTTGTTAGACAATACACATGTAGCAAGTTGTTCGCTTGTTGTTGTTTCATTTCATCAGTTTTTCAGTTGCATTTTCACATTTTAATTAACATTTTCAGGCGTAAACTTATCAATCGATACGCATGCAATTAGAAAAGTGTACAAATCAAAAAAAAATACATATGTATGTATGCTTGTATGCTTGAATGTGTGTGAATATCGCACGCGAAACTGCAGCCAAGTGTGAGTGTGTGTGTGGGTAATTTTGCCGGCCGGCAAAAAAAGTGGAAGAGAAGTGGAGAGACAGACAAAGAAGTGAGAGAGGAGAGGGCGAGGAGAGCAGCAGAGAGCGGGGGAAAGAGAAGACAGCTTTGATTTTCCTTTTTGTGTTTTCATATTTTTGTTTCACTTTGTTTATAATTACATCATAATTAAAAAATAATACATAAGGTTGCTGACGAATTGTACAAAACGCTAGTGTGTTGTTTGTGTTTTGCAATGTGTGTGTGTTCTTTTTACGCTTTGGGAAATATCTTCTTTAAGTTCTTCTTTATCTTGATGTCCTTGTCATGCCGCTAGTGTGTGTGAGCTTGTGGGTGTGCGTGTGTTGGGTGTTGTTGGTGTGTGTGGAATGGCAGAATATGCATTTTCGCTCATTTTCATTTTTTGTAGTTCTTGTTATATTAAAGGTTTACAAATAAAAAAAAAACAAAAAATACATAGTATATCATATCATATCTCATGTGGAATAAATTAATTATATTAATACGCTGGAACCACACAACACGCGCCCAAAACGATGATGATAATGATGATGGTGTGCAGGTGGTTCCGCTCTTTTCATCTTGTAGTTGGTGTTGTTGTTGATCTTGTTGTGCTGCACTCCAAACTTCCACCACTCGCACTTGCACTTTCGCTGCTGCTTCCTCGACTTCTACTCCTCCTCCTGCAGAATCAAGATCATGATCACGATCCTGATCCGCCTTCTCATCCTCCGTACGATCCTCTTGCCAAGACAAGCGATCCTTCTTAGAAGCACTTGCGGTGCACAATGGAGGGGCCGGACTCGTCGTACTCCTGCTTGGAGATCCACATCTGCTGGAAGGTGGACAGCGAAGCCAGGATAGAGCCACCGATCCAGACAGAGTACTTGCGCTCTGGTGGGGCAATGATCTTGATCTTCATGGTCGACGGGGCCAGGGCGGTGATCTCCTTCTGCATACGGTCGGCGATGCCAGGGTACATGGTGGTGCCACCGGACAGCACGGTGTTGGCATACAGATCCTTACGGATATCCACATCGCACTTCATGATGGAGTTGTAGGTGGTCTCGTGGATGCCGCAAGCCTCCATTCCCAAGAACGAGGGCTGGAACAGGGCCTCAGGGCAGCGGAAACGCTCGTTGCCGATGGTGATCACCTGTCCGTCGGGCAGCTCGTAGGACTTCTCCAACGAGGAGCTGCTGGCAGCGGTGGCCATCTCCTGCTCGAAGTCGAGGGCAACATAGCACAGCTTCTCCTTGATGTCACGGACGATTTCACGCTCAGCGGTGGTGGTGAAGGAGTAACCGCGCTCGGTCAGGATCTTCATCAGGTAGTCGGTCAAATCGCGACCAGCCAGATCCAGACGCAGGATGGCATGGGGAAGGGCATAACCCTCGTAGATGGGCACGGTGTGGGAGACACCATCACCGGAGTCCAGAACGATACCGGTGGTACGACCGGAGGCGTACAGCGAGAGCACAGCCTGGATGGCCACATACATGGCGGGTGTGTTGAAGGTCTCGAACATGATCTGGGTCATCTTCTCACGGTTGGCCTTGGGGTTCAGCGGGGCCTCGGTCAGCAGCACGGGGTGCTCCTCGGGTGCCACACGCAGCTCATTGTAGAAGGTGTGGTGCCAGATCTTCTCCATATCGTCCCAGTTGGTCACGATACCGTGCTCAATGGGGTACTTCAGGGTGAGGATACCACGCTTGCTCTGCGCCTCATCACCCACGTACGAGTCCTTCTGGCCCATGCCGACCATCACACCCTGGTGACGGGGACGTCCCACAATCGATGGGAAGACGGCGCGGGGAGCATCGTCTCCGGCAAATCCGGCCTTGCACATGCCAGAGCCGTTGTCGACAACCAGAGCAGCAACTTCTTCGTCACACATTTTGTAAGCTGCAATGGAAAAAATGCAGATTTGCCATTAGTCTTCGGGTACTTTCGATTTGGCGATGTAGAAATGGCAAAAAAAAAAAAAAAACTGAGAATTTGCATGTTTTCTTGGACCGCGCTGATCTACCAAAGTAAAATTGTCATAAAAAACTAACGTGTGCAAATAAAAAACACTTAATGCAATTTTAATACTTTTCCACTTGTGTTTTTTTAGAACCAAATTTTAATCTTGGGCAAATTATGACACTGTTGACGAAAAAAAAAAAAGAAATATACATAACTACTTTTCCGACTAAAAACTAATTTTCACTTGCAATCGCATTGTAAAAAGAAATTAAAAGAACAGTTACAAAAAAAAAAAGGCCCCGCCCCGAAAAATTAAAACCACAATACGAATAAGCCGAAAAGGGAGGGGAGAAACTTCTGGACGGCACTTAACGAATGCCGGTGCAAAAGAAAGCCGCCAAAGAGAGCACAGTTGCCTGTGTGTGCGTCGTGTGTATGCGCCCTTAAAATGGCGGCTGCCTTAAACTCGAATTGGAACTCGAAATTAATTTATAAAAAAAAAAATAAAAAAAAACTATAAATGCACTCTAGAAAAGTTAACCATTAAGAGCCGCGAAACTTTTCAAAGCCAGTTAAACTTTACCTTTTAGTTTGATTTAACAAATTCAAGGCGTGAAAACTACTGTAAACTCAAGTGGCGAGGCTGAGCTAAGCGACCGCACGGTTTGAGAGGAATGACTGGAATGAACCGACTGAAAGTGGCTGGTGAATGTTGAATGCCAGTTAACTGCGTTTTTCAATCGCTGCCTGCGTCGACGTCGCCGTAGGCGTCGCTCCCTCTCGCCGTCTCGCTCGCTCAGCGCCGTGGTCGCTGTGAGTGCGAGGGAGAGCGCTGGTGTGTTGAGTTGCGGTGGCCAAGTTTTGTGACCATATATGGTCATGTTTCGAGGCGAAAACCAAATCGTCGTCTGGCTTTCGCTCTCTCACACACACATACACTCTCTCTCGTTATATATGTGTGTATATGAACGATTGCTCGAAGGTTTTCTCCATTTTTGCAACTACAACTTTGAAAAACCGGCAAAAATTTCTGCTTAAGCCAAAACGGCTGCCTACGTCACTATTTTCAAGAACCTGATCTAGTTTTATAGATTATAATATGCATATACATATGTATGTACATATATGGATGATCTGGTGTCTTAGGGCGTGGGAAAAAAAGAAAGTGTTGGCGAATTGATTTGCAATTCGTAATTTGGCATATCTTTGGGTGAAATCGTGACACGCCCACATCAGCGAGCTTGGCTTTTATCACTTTATTAGATCCTAACTTTTGAGTTGAGGCTATTGAATTGCTTTGGTTTTATAATTTCGTATATCCTGAAATCTGCAGTTGTAATCCTGATTCTTGAGTTATGGTATTTGAAACCCTGGTTTTGTGAATTTTGATGTCTTTCGAAACGTTTTGATTTTGATTGACAATTTAGGGCCAAACTTGGGTATTTTTGGAGTTTTGGTCAATACAATAACTCTTTAGCTCGTGGCTAGTATTTTTTGATCACTTTCAGCACTGGCACATAAAAAAATGTTTTGTTTACAAAAAAATCACACATTTTCCGCGGCTTTTCTCGATTTTCTTGGTGGGAGTGGTTCGATGATGTTTTGTTGGTGGGAAGGGGGAAGCTACTTACATTTGGTGTGTTTTATTAAAATTAATTAAATAAATATAAATTAAGTCTTTCGGTTTGGTGTCTCTGGATTAGACGACTGCTGGCTGATGGAGCGGCTTTGTGTCGGGAGGAGTATCCACACAGCACAAGAACTCAAACGGTAGTGATATGAAAACTGGTCCCGCCGCCCGTTTTATAAAGCCCGCTTAGCGCTAAAACCTTATCAGCCGCAATGCTCTCCGCTCTCAAGTCGCGTTCAAAACTTTTACCATATATGGGTATGAATTGTTCGCCGATTCGGTTTTCATTTACGGAGAATTTCCTCTGCCCAAGTGCAACTGGGTGTGCGTGCGTGTGTGTGTCTTGTATATCGCCATGTATAGTGTACTTCCATGGGTCCTATCAGTTGTGGCATGTGATTCAGCTTGGGGGTTACTCATATTCGATACTTCAGTTGGTTATCTTTATGCTGTGATGGTAACGGTGCTTTTACACATTTTTTCCCCAACTACTCATTGTATGCCAAAAAATATATGTACATATTTTTGTCGTAGTTTTATTAGTAATGTACAGCGGTATTAAAACATTACAGAAATAATTCATATTAGCTTACGTTTACTGTTTGAGAGCAACTTTTTTGTAAGGACATTGAGTTCCAATAAGAAATTGCTATCTGCACTTCAAATTGGTTTTTCGAGGGACCATTGATCAATTATGTTTATAAAAGAATAAAAACAAACATGTGCAACACACGCTTCTTTCCCTAAGCTGTTGAACATCCTCTAGTAGGGCATTCACTAGTCGTGAAAAACACACCTTACTAAAGCCGGTTTTAACAATAACGGCGAAACAGCTGCCAGACGAGAGAAAAGTACACAGCAAGAAGCATTTGAAAAATGATGCTGGTCCTAAATATGCAGCATTTTGGCACAAATTGATCATTTCGTTGCATAGCTTAGGTGTTAAAGTATGTGGCTATTGGAAGTGATTGGTTTCTTAATAGTTTTGAATAGTAATAGTGCAAATATTCATTCATAAAAAATAGGTAATCGATATTTGCAGTGCAGTCTATGCGTTTGCGCAACAGAGACGAAGAGAGAGACGCCTCACACACAAACACATGCTGTGTAAGCTGCTCTCCCTCTTTTTCTCTCTCTCTCTCTGGCTTGCGGCATTTTTCCAGAGGCTGTGGTGACTCAGTAAGCATTTCTTGTTGTTGCCCCAATGATAAGCGTCCGATTCTAAATTCTCTTCCAAATAATTTGTTTTATTTTTTTTTGTGTGTCTTTTCAAGTCGAACTATGAAACTGTTCGAACAATATTAAATATCGCATTTGTTATGGAAAATGCATTCCTATCAGGCGCCTTTATGTTTTTCGCCAAAACTTCGTCAGCGTGATTGCGTTTGCCGGTCGTGCCATCTCGCTCGCACGCGGCTTGCAAACAAAAAAGTGAAAGAGGGAAAGCCGCCTGTGTTGTTGCTATCGTTGGCTGCACACACATGGCAATAAGTAACCATATTGAAGACTTATTTATTTGCGCGTTTTCGTTGACTAATCTTTGTTTAAATAATTGCCTATTTCGAGCCAAAATGACGCATAAAAGGAAACGGCAACATGCGGTGCGTTGAGCATGCGTGAGCGAGATGGCGCTAGAGAGAGCGCAGCATAAAAAGAAAACAACAAGCGGGCGAGTGGCGAGACACGAATACACACACGCACACATGGTCAAAGGAGTGGCTCCAACGTCGGTGACGTCGCGCCCAGCCACAGACCCCGCCACGCCCCGCCCCACCCTTCCTTCCGCTGCCCCGCACCCCTCTCCAACCCCTACCGTTTTGCCGCATTTGGTATTGCCATCTCGCTTTTTTGGCTTTATTTCGCTTTTTGATTAAGCCAAGAAACTGAAATCAAAGAGGACAGTCCGAAAATTGCGAATCTTCCAAAAAACAACAATTGCACATGCACTGGGTTCGGCGAAAAACGCAGAAATTCAAGATTTTTGGTCAGGCATCATCTTTAAAATATCATCAGTATAAGAAAATAATAATACATTTAAGGTATTTATTTTACTTTACAAAAGCTTTATTTTATTGAAATATAATTAATATCGGAAATCAATGCAAAATATGCCACTTAATTTCAGTTCTTTATCATAGTCAACATGTTTTTGTAGAAAATTCCACTAACTGATGTTCAAACAAATACAAATTATTCTCATTCTTGGAAATACTCGCCGACGTCATCGCGAAATTCTTCAGCATTCTTCGATTAAAGAAGAGAGACAGCGAGTGACACAATCTTATCTTGCAGACGAGTCTTTGGAAATGGCCCCGGCTAACGGTGAAAAACATATAGCCAAGAATGGAGCGATCGCCAGGCGATGGAAATTGGCTTCAAATTGCTCCGAATATGGCCAGTTGGTCAGTTGATCAGCTCGTTCTCCTTCTCCTCCGCATTCTCCTACTCCACCCGAAGACGCTTCTTTGATCGCTTCTTTCTCGAATGTACATATTCATTATGTATTTGGTGTTTGGCGTCGATCAGCCAGCTTTAATGGCCATAAAACGTGTCTTGGTTTGTGGGCCACATAACAGGCAGCGAGATCTGGAAAAATGATGTGACAGTGGAAATGAGAAATAGGTGCATCTGCAAAGATTTTGGTTCAGAGTTGATGTCATTCATGGAAAGACTCATTTATGAATATGAATTTTTTTTGAGAAATATGCATGTATCATTTGTGTTTTCCTATTCTATTCTATTCACTCTTTGGAACGCAATCATTCCTTTTTTGTTGGCTCTATTTGCTTTTCTGAAGTTCGTTGCTCGATCGTTTAAGGCAACGAAAAAACTCGCAGAAATTTCCCCGGGCCAACGGCTTCGGTTTTCGGCACTATTAACCTTGCGCCACAGAATTCAAGAAAAAAAGCTGTTTTTGAAGGGAAACAGTTCGAAAAAGCGCCGGAATCCGACGGAGGGACGGTGATGGGGGTATCGAAACTAGAAATACTGAAATGGCCAAAAACAGCGCGTTGATGTTGACTTTGAAACCGCTATTAAGCGAAAAGCAACAACATTTAGCCATGATCAACGACCTTTCTCCAAAAGTACGTAACTCGTCACGTTTTCTACGCTCACACACGTCAAGCGAAGTAAATGAAATAAACAAGTTGAGCGACTTGGGCCAAAGCCATTGTCAAGGTCATTGAATGTGAAAATTTTCGTACATTTTTCGCATTTCATTTGGTTTTCTTCCATTTCCATTATTTTTCGTGCACGCACCGCCAGGGTTGCCACCCCACCCCTTTTCGCGTTATTTTCATAACTATGTATGTTTGTATGTACGTATGTATGTTTGTTTGTTTCGCATTTCAACAGCTGGCATTGCAGTTAACCGCTTTTGGCCATCTTCAAGTTGCAAATACATTTTCACTCCAGCGTTTTTGGCCATTTCGGCATCGCAACGCAATTGGAAAAATTAAATACAGCCATTAATTGCTTGTCTTAATTAGTTTGCGTGCACAAACACGTTGGAAAAGTGGTTGATGGAAGGGAGGGTGGTATGTAGAGGGGATGGGGATGTACGTAAGTTTGGATCGTGCGTTTGCAGTCGGGGGAGTTAAGCACCCGAAAACGAAGGCCATGGACGGTTAGTTTGGCCAAAAAGGCGAAAAAACGTTTGAAGAAATCTCGAAATCTCAGCCAAGGATTGAAGAACAGCACCGCTCAAATTTTTAGCACCAAAACTCCAGATCATGTCTAATAATTAGTGTTCATTACAAAAACTTCACCAAGAATTCACATGAACCTATTGAATGTAAAGTTGCTAGTATTTTGGCCTCCACTGTGGCCATTAAAACATCTTTCGCTCCAAATGAAAATCCAGCTATGTCTATATAGTAGCACTCGGAGTTAATCGGGCTTGCTTTCGCGCGATCAGTCGTATACATAAATGCCAACACGAATTTATGTTAATGTAATAATGCTAAATCGCCAAATTCCATGGCGCTAATTGCTCCGTTAATTGCCCATCGCACTGCATTGCCGACATTGTTGCATCTGTCGTGGGGGCGTAACTACGCCCACCTGTCTGCAAAAGTCGGAAAATGCGCGAGTTGCAGACGCAGCGGGAAAGCGAAAGATATGAATATTTCGTTTTTGCCATTTTTGCGTGCTTTTCGCCAGATTTCACTCAATTTCAGTGGGTGGCTGGCTAGACTGCTGTGGCCATAACCAAACTATTGCTTATATTATTATTATTGTTATTAGTATAGAAATATCCAATGTACTATAACAATATTAATTTTCATTTATAGCACTCTTCAAAATAAATTACTGCTAATAAATATGTGCAAGTGAACTTTCAGTGAACTGGTTAAATTGCTTGAACTTTCCTGCCACAGTCAAACTTCTTGAACATGGACGATAGGTAAGCCGCATTTTGGAACTTCTCTTTAATTTTTATAGTTTTAAAATCATATATATTTCTATTTTGTAGGTTAGGTGTGGCATAAGTAGGTAGGTGTCTTTAAGCCAAGTAACCAATGTAAGCAAGCCCAACTGTGAGTTCTCGGTAGCACATTATGGTTTATTTATAGTCCTCTGTCTCATGGCAATTGCTCAATAAAATAGTTGACTGTGGAGGGTGAAAAAAAAGTTTCATTGAGTCATTTAGTCGGGCCACCAGACAGACACACTGCACTGCACTCACGCCCATTGAGTGCTATTACAGGGAGGCCAGTGGGAGCCAGCCTCTCAGACTGAAAGGTGCAAGACGTGCGCACAGCGCTGGCCACAAAAATAGTTGTCAATACCAACAGCCACTAACTTTCAGTAGAAGTATTGACAAAGTCGAGATGTAATATTACTATAGAAATGGGTTTTCTTTTTTCAATAAATGGAGGGCACTAACGTTGTGAGCACAACTGTACCCACATAGCTCAGACTGGAAGACAGACCCCTCCGCATCTCTTCACCTGTCTCCGTCGACTCTTTAGTTGCTTTCTTGACTTGTTTATTGCGGCGTCAGCTTTGGCGAGACTTTATTTCTTGTTGCCTTTTTGTTGAACGTACATCCATACATACATACTAAGTATGTATTTTCGCTGTGTTCAGCTGCAGCAGCTGGTTTTCGTGCTTCTTGTTGCTGTTGTCGCATCTGATTAGCGCCAAGTGAAGCTGCTCCAAGCTGGCCATGAAAGAAATGTGGGCAAAAAAGTAGCGAAAACCACACGTCGCTCCGTCTCACGTGTGGGAGGGTGCCGAGGTCTGCGGAGGCAGCAACTTGTAATCAGTCTTCGCTACTCGAGCGGCAGTGGAGACGGGGCATTAAAGCCGGTGAGGCTGGGATAAAATTAGCAAGGCGATCCTAAGCAGAGTGCTACTAGCATTTTGATTCCTAAAAAGTTACACAACCTAATAACTTTGAGTTCAAAGAAAAATCTTTGGAACATACATATGCATAATTTGCTAGCCGATTTCCGGCTGAGTTCTGTAAGACTCCAAAAATAACTCTGGCTTCTAGCGATACATTTTTGCGCTCCATCCATAATTTTATGCACATAATTCCAGCGTATTTTGTTACATTAATTTGGCGTAGTCCAAAACAGGGCCAAAACAACCTCTGGCTCAGTCTTGCATTTATAAGGTTAGAGCAACATATTTGCATGGTGAAGTAACTACGCAGAGATCGCATTTACAGTAAGCTGTGCTTAATGATGTCTGTAGAATTATTATACGCATACTATTTGGAAGTCTGTGTGCTGTTAAGCCAGTCTCTGCTGTATTTAGCGAAATCGAAAACAAAGAATGTGGGTTGCAAAAACTAAAACCTAAAAGTGGTTTTAATGAAATTTTCTATATATCATATGCGTGTATGCTGGTTTTATGTGGCAAACAAACACACATGTGCGCACTGCGCACACACATTTGCACACATGGCGACTGTGCAATGTATTATTGTTTGTAGGCCCACATCGACGCACACCCACTTCCCATTCGGATTCCCATTCCCATTCCCATTCCTGGGGTTCTGAATTTTTCTGTTGTCTTCTGCTTTCTCGCAGGGTTGGCCCGTTGCGGTCTACTGCCATCAGCTGGGTGCTGCATGTGTGTGCGTGAGAGCAGCGTCAATTAAGCCAAACACAAAAAAAAAAAAAAACAATAAGGGGACCGAAGCGAAAATACCCTATTCTGTGATGGTTTTGAGCTCTCAAACTTTATATGAAGTCCCAAAAGGTTATAATACATACACATACCAAGTTTCATATCATTTAATGCAAGGACAACAGAGTTACAATAGTTAGAATTTATCTCTTCTGGCTTCACTATCCACGAAGTTCTTTTGAAGAGTTTTCAACATTTCAATAAAATTCCAAATGCACACAACTCTATGAAAAGAGTATAGAAAACATTGCCGACAATGAAATATTCAAATAAAGATGCCATTTTTTTCGCGGCGCTTTCCACCTCTAATTACACAAATTGAAAAGCGCACACGTGAGCTTTGCTTCTTTAGCCGCTGCGGGTGTGTAACGGGCACACGTGTGTGTGCATCCAGGACCGGCCACGCCCAGATCCCCGACAGATATACGCCCCCGCCCCCGGGAGTCCGCCGGAATCCGGATTGAGCCGGGCGCAAAGCGGAAAGCATTGCGTGAGGCCCAAATCGGGCACTCAGCATAATGCCCGGGGTACTTAGGCCCCAGATCGTGCCAAGCAGATAGTTAGACCCGCCCCGCCCACTTTCCAGTGGGTGCGACATGCGAGGAGCTCGTTTGTACTAGTACTAGTTTTGTGTTCGAAAATTTTCTGGATTTTTCCATCTGCCCATCTGGGTTTTCAAGTTACAAGTCGAAAATCTGTTGATTCTTTTCAGCTCAATCAAAAGTATTGAAGTGATTTATTTTAGTTGCAAATCTTAATGCAAACTGTTAATGAACTTGACAGAAATATTGCAAACAGGTTTGTGTATGATAAATTATCGCTTGCGTTTCGCAAATATTTAAATTTATGTGAAACGTGAGGGGTTGCAGTTTATTACACCGTTTGTTGCGGAACTGCTGCTACAAGGGAATTGTAACTAGTAACGAACGCTGCGCTAACGTGTATAAATAGCTTTCCTTATAAACCAACGAGTATTGAAAAACTGAGTAATGCCCGCTAGTTCAATATTGATCGAATTCCTGTTAAAGATAAAAATAAGCCAGCTCCTTGGATTTCTTATCTGGCAAAGTTAGTCATCAAAACACCGATTTGTTAGAACAATGTACTTTTTGTAGAAATAAGTTAAGTTTGTTTTGATAAATACATTTTTGTTCGTTGAATCTTAATATGCGCTCTATAGCTTATCAAATTTGGTTCTTTTGGAATTGTGTGTTCCCGGAGATTAAGAAGTGTACAACTTAGTACAACTCCCGCATGATTTCACTAGTGCCCAAAATATTTGCATTATCAGGAGAATAAACCCTGTTACTTATTGCTCATACCATTATCTTGTGGCCCTTATCCCTTAACCTCTCCCTATTTTTTCCATATTTTTTCACTCGCATGCGGGTTGATTCGAAAACCATTTCATTGGCGCCCAACGTTCTGTTATCAGGCACATAGGCAATATTTTACTGACGGACACGTAGGACCATTACCATTTACCCACAGCCAATAAATAATAATGAAATATATAAGTGGCCGAAAGTGTGTATTTATTTCAACAGCGATTAACTAATAAGAGTGATAAGAGGGCGCTGAAAATGAGTATACACTATATGCGTACTTGGCGATAAGTCGGCATAAGTAAGTTGGCTGAGTCACAAACTGTGCCACCTGACCGATCCGAAACGCTATAGCCGCCGATCTTGGGCGATAGCTTCAACGTTAAGTGGGAGTGACGCGGCGGCTTTAACTAGATCGTGAGTCATCCGGATTCCAGATGACAGTGGGTCGACTTTGAGAGTGGGAAAACAAGACGAAACTGGGTTTACATATAGGTTAATTATTCGTTGATCTTCTGAAACAAGAAACGCCTTGCCAAAACAAAAAACTATAAATATTGTAAACAAATACAACAACGTTGTAATTTGATTTGATTTGAATGTTTGTTTTTCCCGAACCCCACAATATCGTCTAGTCACTCTCCGGAACTTTTGACTGACATATTTGCATCTACGTACTATATGAGTCACAAGTTCGGCTTTCGTCCAGCTCAAAGTCGATTCCATGTTTTTGAAGTGAATCATCAACCCCGAATCGTAATGTACACTTATTGGCTGGCGTTGTTTTGCATATGAAACAGCAAAATGAGTAGAAAACAAGCAAAAACCGAGGGACAAACAAACTGAAGGCGAGAAGAAAACAAAATCCATAAGAAAATAACAGAAGACCGCCACCTACAAAACCAACAACGGGCAGAAGTTAAACGGGTTAAGCGGTAAACCTACGAAATGGGTAAAAATAAAGGAAATATAAAGCGAATCCCGCTCCGAACGAAAAAAATTATAAATAATTGAGCCGGGAGCACCGTTTAGCATAAAAACACACAAACACTTTCTGCGACGATGATGAACGTAGCTATCGTAATGACGATAATGGCCATGATCATCGGAAACCGTTTGGCGATCGCTTGAAAAGCACAAGCACCTGCCTCTCAACAAAGTAGAGAGATAGTACACTCGCCAAAAAATACAATGTAAGATGAAGATTTATATAAATTCTTTGGTTGCCTTCAGAGATTCGAGCAACTTGGTTCCATTTTAATGCATGGTCTGGGAAAATATAACAAAACTTAACTTGAAACCTTTTTTTTTAGAGTAATATAAGGGGGCACTGATTAAAAAAGTCCAAGAACAGACCGCCCATTGTTGACAGTTACGTTTGAAATTGCCAGGCCGCTTGAAAAGAGAATGGAAACGCGAAGAGTAAAGAAAGCAAACATATAACAGAAGCAAAGACAGAAACAGAAGCCAAAGCAGCGGCACAAGATCCGTAAAAAAAGCAAAACTCGTTTCCCACCAAGCTGCAAAAAAATACTTGAGATAACAGTCAAGCTGCGGGACTCAGACCCATCAAAACATGACGTTCTATGGCAAAATTGCTATAAATACTAAAGATAAAGTGACGATCGGACCACAGCAGATTTTCATATTTTCGTGGTGCGCTTCGTCACCACGTGAACTGCATTCCACGCGCATATGGGCAAAGATTGAGTTCTTAAAGTTAAAGATTATGCCTCGTTTCTATCGTACTAACCCCAGGTGTGTTTAACAAATGAAAATGCTGGTAGAAGAAACAGTTTACAGATAGTCTGCAAACGGAGACACACATTCGCAAGAGAACTCTTTTGGTTTGAAAGTCGGTTGCTGACGGAAGAATTCAAATGGATCCCTGCAATATTCGAGTATTACCCGATATTTGGGCGACTTTTCACTTTCGCAATGCCGATAATAAAATCAGCGAAATGGGATTGTTCAGTGCGTACAAATGACATCCGAATAAATTCGGTAGAGAAAAAAAAAAACATGGAAGAAAGAGCGCCAAACAAACACACAATACACAAATACACAATGTCAACGTTTTTGGCATTTTTCATTTAATTTCGTATAATTTATTTGGGGCTTCGAGCAGCGCACATATGTATTCGCTATATAGTATATGCCGTATGTATATAAGTTGAAGCCATTGACATTGAGCTGTCGCTGCCCGTTTTTGGCCGTTGGCATTTTGAATGGAAAACGAACAACAAAAAAGCGAGGCTTTTATCGGTTTTATCCCAAAAACGTACAATGTATCCAACAAATGTCCAAAAGCAACGAAAAGCAAATTGTTTTGATCAATCGATGTTGTCTGTATCTGTGCTTGTGTGTGCGAGTGCTGAAATGTAACGAACTATTTTCGAAAAACTGAAACTAAAAAGCGGAAACTCAAAATGTTGCCCATATACAATTGATACATACATACATAGATCGTGGGCGTAGTCATACGTAATCCCCAAAAGTGGAAACCCTCACCTGTAGCTTTAGGGATATACATACATACGTACATCCATGCATACATATGTACGTATGTGTTCTATATGGCGTTGCATCCGCTGTTTTACTAGCTCAGGAAATCAACTGTTAGCCAAATAATTCCAAATTTGGTCACTCAATTTGAGTGGCGATGAGTTTTTGGCCAGACTCTCTAATGCACAGCAAGTGTGGTATGTAAATGTGGTCACTAAGTACATCGAATGCATTTCAGATGCGTTAATGTATCAGATATCCGATCTATTAGGTAACTCTGCTTTATCCGCTGACGAACCGTTGTCCATTCAAATCCTCATCAGATATTCATCTCCGTATCTCCCTTGCATTTCAAATGGCAAAATTTGTTGTTGTCCGTCCGTCCGTTTGTTCGCATGAAAACGGCAAACGGACAATGCCACAAAAGATGAAAATGATCGAGCCAAAGCGGTTAACAGTTAACGGGGAAGAAAGGCGGAAAGAAAGGGGAAGAGGAAGACATGACTTTCACTAGCTAATTAGAATTTCAGTGAGCGCTCGCCAAATGAAATGCAACAACAACAATGTGACATTTTTATTTTTAGTTTTCAATTATTAGGCAAATTTTTGCGAAAGTCATTTTGGAATACCGTTGACTGACCGCTGCACTCTATAAAAAGAAGAAGAAGCAAATGGGTGATGAGGAGAAAGGGAGTTACGATCTTGTGACACTGATCTAAAACGTTTGATCAAAAGAGTTATTACCTAAGTTCGTTATTCGTTATTGTTGCTAAGTTGCTCACAGATTCTGGAGATGGAAAAGTTGAGGACCATCTGGAAAAACCAGCTGAGTGCGAGTTTCGTTTACAAACTCCGACCTAAACAAACATTTTCCCCATTTCCACCTTTTCTCCAAAATTTGCATATGCCTAGATCGAATTTTTGTGTGTTTTTCTAAGCGATGTTTATGGGGGCAAGACAAACACACTTAACAGATCATATTTTCGATCTATCCAAATGCCATATAAGATTCTGATATTCTAGCTCCATGCCTGGGCATCTTCTCCAATTGCCTGCTATTGATATCATCAATTAATGAATCATCTATGAGATCACAGAGGCAGTGAATGAATAAATAATTTGGGAAATTCACTGCTCGCAGACTGGCGGGTATGTATAACTGGGTTTTAAAGTTGTTTAATGGTCTGCATTAGACATACTAATTCGGAGAAACAATGTATCCAATGGGTGTTTCCCCCCAAGTCGCCCGACTAAAGCATACCCTAAAACGCTTTTCGGAGACTGTAATCAGAGCGCAACAAATTGCATTTCCATTTCAGCGCAAAGAAAAGAAAACGAAATGTGGAATGCAATTTGCTCGAATGCATTTGACTCGAAATTTTTAATGAAAATGCAACAAAATCAAAGCCCATGACTCATCACGGATTTGCAATGTGAAGTCTTTCACTGTTTTTCGGGTACTTTTCCAGCATTTTGTGAAAGTGACACGTGCTGCGTCCCTTTTGCGAAATTTTTGGCAAAAAAAAAGAAAAAGAAAGGCAAGGAGGGATAAAAGCAGGCGCTGAATGATTCACCCGGATGTGAAGGATACACAGGGTGTAGGTACGATATAGGGGTGGGTGCCGTTACAATTGCCACCCCAAATGGGAATGCGCAGGGATGGAATGCACTGGAAAATAATTACTATTCCAGCTCTACGGTTCTAGAGAAGATCATGTAAGTATGTATGTGCCATGAAGGATCTGATATGTGCGATTTCTGTCAGTGCATCTGCTTATGGGACTGGCATTGTCCAAATGAGGGTCGCACCGCAGCGGCTCAACCTTGAACCCCAGACACCCGTCACTGGATTTTCGTGGGGGTTCGGGGTGGGTGGCTCCGTCCTGGGCCAACATTTTGCTAGGGGGTGAGATCAGCTGTTTCGCCATCGTGGTGGTTCGGTTTTTCGGGCACTACTGATTATTGCTGGTGGTGGCAACTCTGTTGACTAATCGCTCCCAGCCTCAAAAGCATAATATACTCGGGCTCTTTCCGGCTCAAATCGCCCCGAAAACAGTGTACATATGTTGTACATATATGTATGTATGTATACCCTAAATGCAAGATAAGATGAAACAGTAGAATTAATGTGCCACCCATATGCCAAATGCATTAAATACAACGAGAGTTCTTCTCTGTCTTCACCCCACGATAAAGTCAAGCATACAACGCCCTACCCACTTGGCTCTTACTTTTTTATATGTTTTCGTTCTCGAAAAACTCTTTAAAATTGCATTCAATGTGGGATCGGAGGGAACTTCGACCCCAAACTCCGGGAAGTCGTTAACCCTATGAGTAACAGCATGAAATTCTCGAATATTTATCACTTGAGCCGCCGAATAACACTTCTGTTTCTCAAGTGGAGTCCAATACGCTGAGACTTATTCTCTCACTAGCTTATTTGAAACATAACTTACTTAAACCATGAAAAGCAATAAATAATTTGAATAAAGTGTACAATGCTTTCTTTTAAATGGCTATCTAGACATCTATCTAGACACCATCTGGGGTTGAAAGTAGACGGTGGTGTAGAGGGTTAAGGCTCCATTGTTCCCACGTTGCCCTGGGGGTGTTAAATTATGACAGTGCAGAAATGGGCGTGGCTGACAAGCACTTCCGTCGCCAAGCCAAAAAAGGAATGGCAAGGAAATCAAAGGAATAAAACGGAGAATTGTTAAAAGTGGTATACTAGATGGAAAAGGCAAAGGGTTGCACTCGTTGGCAATGCGGCATATATAAAAATTCCTTACATATGAACATATCAGCAGGTGCTTCAGTATCAAGGTGAAAAACTATATCAGTTTCGTTTTGGTTTCCCCGAACTTATCTCCAATGGCACTCGAGAACCCCCAGCAATATGGTTCGATTTCTAGCAGTTGGAATTTATTCCCTTGAAACGTTCTCACATTCAGATATAGTAACTAAGCTAGTTAGTAAATATAGTTCTTTGGGTACTGAAGTTGCTGGCTGAAACGAAATGTTTCATATATGGTTTTACGACCTTAGGCTATAAGTTCTCCATAAGTTCGAGGCACTGTCGGAGGAAGCTCATCCCCATACCAGATATATACACTCATTATATACACTTGATCAGTCACTCGAACGGAAACGGAGGCGATTACGAATGCCGCTCACAACGCAGGCCGCTGAAGAGGGCGAAATAAAAGGGAAAAGCAGCCAAATGGAGTTGAAAACGAAATGAGAAATGGTTATTATACAGGCGATCGACGATCGTTATTATTCAAATCGCATCATCGCATCCATCGGAGGACCTTAGCAGGTAGAAGTCGCTTCATAAATCGATTCGATTCAAGACTCGCGGCCAATTCTGCGACCATAATCGGGAATTCGATGGAAGAGCCGGAGGAATCGGCCCAAGAAAGAGAAAAAGGAGTGGAAGCGGGCGGATCAGCAAGTACAGTGATGAGTCTATAAGGCACACTTGCAGCCTATGTGAGAATATTAATTTCCAATATCGAATCAGCTATCTTACGTACTTACACGAACATAGTTTCAGTTTGGTAATTGAGGGTGTTAGTTTTTGGGGGTTTTACTGTATTTGGGTGTGTTTGTCGCCGGCTCCTTTTTTGTTTTTGGGCGGGGGCGTCGACTCCACGCACACACACATGTATGTTCGCAGAGACGGGTGCGGGAAGTTCAAGTTCAAATGTATTTTTATTATTTCATTCTGTTACTCCGCTCTCTGCGAGCGGGAGAGCGGGAAGAGAGAGAGAGAGGCTATGCTGAGCGCAGCTTATACGTGTGCACACATACACTTGCACACACTGCAGTTGGGCAAAATGCAAGCCAAATATGGTTATACGCAACAGCCGAAGCTCTCTCTCTTTGGCGCTCTCTCCGCTTTTTATGCTGTGTAAGCCGTTCTCCACACACACATCCCACCTCCCCCGCCACCCACTAGTTAGCCCCCACCGTCACACTTCTCCGACAAGAAGCACGCATTGATTTATAATGCAAAGTGATCGATTGCCTTCATTTTATGGCTCATTGGAAAAACGGGAAGTGGAAATGGGAATTTGAATGGAAATGGGGAACGGGAGGTTAAAGGTGTGTGATTTATCTCTATATGGATGGGAAAATGATCAAGGAGGAAGCCTTAACCCTTAAATGAACGCATAACTCATTCTGACCGACGGAGAAATTGCATGCAGCGGTTAATTTTAATTGTAAAAAAAAATATAATAAAATTCAAAGCCCCTTCAAACTTTTGAACTGCAAACTCGTCTTAAGTTACGTACATATACTAGTACCTATGCTAGTATACATAGATATTCACTTTATGCCCATGTAAAATCCTACGCTCCACCACTTGTTTGGGGGTCTCGAAAAAAAAGTGAAAACCGATTTGGAGCTCACTGTTTTGTGTCTAAAAAAGGGCATGGAAATTCATCGGTCCAAAAAAGAGCATCGCAAGGCGGGAAAAAACTAACTCAGAGCGCAGAAGCTGTTCTATATCCATATGGTGTGTGTGTCCCCAAGTTGGCGCTGCACATTATGTACGCATCGATGTACACAGCTGATGCAGCGTATAAAAGTCCACAGAAAAGGCCATAAAGTGAAGCCTCGTATAAAGCATTTTCTGTAACTCGAAGGACTTACAGATATTTCTTTATTAAATGAATGTATTGCAGAAAAAAGATTCGCTTATCCATACGGTTTTTTGAGGATATCAGAATTTCCACTTTTATGAGTGAGCAAGTTAAAGGTTAATGTTGGCCGCCCGTTTCATTTTATCTGCATGCTACTAATCTTATACATCATTATCTCACTATAATTACACTGCTCCTTTTTGAACCCGCAATGTCAAAGTTCAAAAGGTTAACTCAGACATATACAGTTATTTGTCTTTTTGCATATCCTTATCATCATCATCAATTGCAGCTGTTTTCATTTCCCTCTCCCTCTCTTTCCATTTCTCTGTCTTTCTAGCTTTCTCTCTCTTTTAGTGCAACTGCTGTACAAAGGCAGGGCTAATGGTGGTGGGGGTGTGGGCAGTTAGGTGTGGTGTATTAACAATAATAGCGGTGGTGGTTTTCGCAGAATTCGCCGCATTCAGGGGAAACTTACCCCGAAAAGTGAGATGGAGAGCGTGGAAGGACAGCGGAGAAAGCGCCGGTCGAATAACGGTAAAACGCCTGCGCTGCTCTCGTCCACAGCACGTGCAAATATTCGCATGCAATATGCCGGCCGCTCTCTTTTTCTCACTCTCTCTCTCTGGAAATATATGTAATATAACTATGTGAGTATATGTATGTGTGTAAGTTGGTGTGGCTTTAACCCTCCTTGACCCGACCTTCTGTAACCGCCCAACATGAAGGTTAAAGAGCTTTAAAAGGCGCTTCGAGCACATTCCTAAAATATCTGCTGCACGCTCTCATTTCATTTGGGCACATAAACAATAAAGAATAGAATTCAACATTAATAACTTCTCGAGCTGCGGTTCTCTATCATCTATCCTTAATTTTTATCAAAGGACCAGAGATATGCCATTTATTGCAGCATACTTATTGGGGCAATTTATAAATTTCCTATCCCAATTGGCGCAAATGTGTAGTAAATCACTATTATCTCGACTCTGCAAGGTTGGCCCAATTACAGAATGCCATATCAGGCGGTATAATCAAAAACCTCGAGTTCCCAATGACTGGAAACACGTTAATCAGGCGCTCTTCCTCTTCGCCTTTTCCATTTCGTGTAATTCCCTTGTCTAGTTTTCCATATCGTCAATGATCGTTCAAGGTCTGTGTGGTTTCAATCGGTTTCCAATTTTTCTACTCATCAGTCAATCAGCGGTGGCATTTATGATCAGTGGGCAAATGTACATACATACATATGTATGATGTACATATGTTCATATGTTTGCAGATAAGAATACCAGAACTTCCAATGTTTTGGGATGATTAAAACTGCACAGATGCCAGGTGAAATAGTTTATGATACCCTGTGTGCGCCATATAGGGCGTATCTTATCCAAACCCCACAACCTGCGTCATTATGCGATAATTGTAATTATAACTGACGCAAAACTAGATGAATTTCAAACTAGCTAGCTGCGTTTGATTATTACAAGTTAATTTAATTCCAAATGACTTCTTCTTTTTAATTTTGTGATTTAACGTCTGGCATTTTGGTGAATATCATAAAATGCGATGGTATATTGGCTATAAGTCGGCGTATTTGCTTGGATCGCGGTCAAAATGAAACCACGAGCAGAACGAACTGGTTAATCTAATCTTCCCTGGCGCTTTATCACCACAATGGCAATAGTAAAACGATCCATTCCGTTTCCTCGATAAGATTGCCTCTGCGATTGCGTAATAACACTCGGGAATATTACTTTTTATAAATATCATTGCGCCAAAAGCAGCAGCGGAAATGAGTTTAATATAGTAATGATGATGGATACAGTTCTGCTGGGGATTTCACGGGATGCATGTGTTCAAGATTTCGAAAACGATGCCATCTCAAATTTTGGCGATCCATATAAACTACCTTTTAGTACTTTTTGGCACTTGCTGCGCATAGATAGCTCAAATAATCCATTGCGAAGGCAAATCGGTGAAAATGTAAAACGAAAACGAAACTAAAATTGCAAATGAATGCGAAGCGAGGTCATGGGCTTCAAAGTCGACAAGGCCAGTTGATAGATATTTAAATTTAACCTATTTCATTGCATTTATTATATTGGAATCAGTGGGTAGCCAAATCATTAATTAAATCTTAAATAATGGAAATGTAATTCGAATTGGAAATCCGTTAGCAAGACGCCGTCTAGCGAATTATTTCACGCTGTGCCGCCACCTGGCGTTCTTTTTACAATATTTCCCCGATCTGGCAACCTCTTAGATTCAAAACCATTTCGGTGTCGCATATTTAAAATAATTTGTCGTTAATTCGCAAAATTAACATAAAATCACACAAGTTATATGATGTAATGTTCCTTTGAATTCATTTATTTTGAATATCGGTAAACTAGGTAAAGATATACATATTCGTGAAGATTCAGTCGAAACACTGATCAATAAAATAAACTAAATTCAGAGGTTACGGTCACAGAAGTCTAAGATATAGGATTAGTCCGGGGTTAGGGTACACTTGTATAATCATAATATATATATATATGCGTTGATCGTAACTATGAAGAGGGGGTTAAGATTGCGAAATTTGAGGAGCACACATAATCGAGCTCACTTATCTTAACCCCCAACAAATTTCAATTTTGTATTGAATATTCTTGTTATCACAGACGCCCCAGCACATTATTGATTCCTTTCAGACGCCACGGATCCCACTGGCTTTGCAGGGGGATTGGGATCTGGAGTACTCGTTTCTACTTGGTGGTTACGGGTGCATGCGTCAAATTTTCTACGCAGGTGTCATGTCACATGGGAAAGCAGCTGCGGAATCGGAATCTCTCCACCTCCACACGGAAGCTGCTGTCCGCTACTCCGGGTGCCCTAACATCGTGCAGATCTCCGCCAGATCTGCCAGTCGCGTCCAGGTGTGTCTAAGTGTTGTATGCTGGTATCTTGTGTTGCCTTAGAGGGTAGACAATTACACCTAAGGCTTGGCGGTCTGGGCCTGGCCAGCGTTTATGCCACTGGCCGCGGAAGTGGTAGCCTGCGTTTCCTCGCCGGGCAACGTTTTGTTGAGAATCTGGTGGAAGTGCTCCCCGAACACGGCGTGGTTGTAGGACACTAGGCGACGGAACGAGGCGATAAATGCAACCAGCTCCTCTTGGTAGTCCGCGAATCCCGAGGGCGGCGGCGGAATGCTGCCATTGGAGCGCAGGGTCACGCGCACATAGCCATCCAATCGTTTGGCTGCAGGGGATTCACGTGAATTGAATATAAAATACATTGTATTATATAAACGAGTGAACTCACCCATCAAACTGGGCACCGGCGACGTCTTGTTGGTCAGCTTGAGCACCTGGTTCTTGAGCGCCGCCTGGTCGGCATCACTCATCGCGGGCATGTTCTCCTGCTCCAAGGCCTTGTTCACAAAGGAGCGAATCTGCTCGTAGCAGCTCTCGATGGTAGAGGCCACTTGGCTGTTGATTGAGGTTGAAGAAGGGTTAAATCAGCGCTTGGCTAGAGCACGGGGAATCTTACTCCTGGTTCTTGATGTCCTGCACAATGATGTCCAGCTGCTGGGCCAGCTTGATGCGGTTCTCGCGGCGCTGCGCAATGATAGGCATGCCCTGGGCCACCGAGATGAGCGAGGCGCACAGGATCAAGCGCTGGGCGCGCCAGCTCAGGCCGGCGAAGCGCTCCTTGTCGATGCGCAACAGCTCCGGGAACTCCTTGTCGGCCGGATAGTCAAGCAGCTGCACGTAGGCATTGTAAATGGTCTCATCATCGCTGCCACCGGACCGGTGACGCTGCAGCCAATCCTCAGTGGCCGGAAAACCAACTGGAAATAAGGGCATTCCCAATAAAACAATGATCACTTGCACTTTTTGTGGCCAACAACCCACCATTTCCATGGAACTCGCGCAAGTACTTGCTAAACTTCACCTTCTCATACTGCACCGAATTGGCGGCGATTTCGGTGCGCGCCAGTCGAAGCATAAAGTTGGCCATGTCCAGCTTCATCAGCGTCATCAGCTCGAGGATGCAGCGAAACGTGTCCACCACATCGTCGATCTTACGCAGGGCGGCCACAGCTTCGTCCCTAGCTGGCGAACAGGATCGCGACAGGATGTTGATCACAAAGTTGGCATATGCCCGAAAGTCCAGGGTACCCCGCTCCGCCTGCTGGCGGATGACGGAGTCATCCAGCACCTCGTTGATGTGGGCCAGAGCACGTTCGTTGTTGGCCGACAGCAGCTGCGGGAAGCACTCCTTGATCTCGGCCAGCAGCCGGATGGCCTGATCATACGATGGCGGCTGGCGTTCCAGCTGCACACGCAGCAGATCCCAAAAGGCCTTGTGCACCATCTTCTTGATGGCGCCCTCCAAACTGTGGACATTCAAAAGGAATGTTAATTGAATGGATTCCCTGACATGGCTGCTGGCTCATGCTCACCTATCCGAGGGCGGCTCGTACTTCTGCAGCTTGAAGTCCGGATTGATGGCTATCTCGTGGGCCAGTTCCATGTTCCGCAAGTTCTTGAACATGCTGGACACTTCGTCCATGGTCACAATCTTCGGCGGAGTGCCATCCAAGCTGGGCAGCACGAAGCGCGTCATGCTTTCCACGGAGCTCTCGCTGTCCGTACGGATCCGGTGCTCCTCGTGCTCCTCCTGGTCGACCGATTGTCCCGACTGTTCACTCCTACTTTCCTGGGCATCCATATTCAATTCGAGCTCTTTGTTGTCTCCTCACGGAAGTGCGACGTTAGGCAGCTGCAGCAACTGGTTTCGACCAAGTGCGAATTTGGTTACCACCGGTTAGAGCCAGTTGTGTATATGGCTTGGTGGTTATTACAAGGCAGTGGCAACTGCACTCGGGCTTTCTTTGTTCTTTGTTTGAGGTCGTCACTAAAGCTCCGCTCGAGGTCAGATCGCCTGGAAGAGAAAGGGGGTCTTACATACAGTGGTCGCAAGATACAAGTCACTCTTAAATATTCCTTGATGCTGTTGGCTTGTATTATTATTGATTTTCATACATATAAGTCGGAAGGAAAATATTTTTAGATTTATGATTGCAACACAACCAATTTTCAATAATCTGTTGCTGTGTGCGCATATTTCTCAACCAAAAATAGTGTTTCAATGGGCATTTTCGAAATAGGTATTAGCCAATACCCACTGTAAACAAACACACGGAAGGAAACCGTTAAACGTGACTCGCGCACACACACATATGAGCAAACAAGTGCGCGTCTGCTTGCATGTATGGATGTGCGACAAGGAGAGAAGACGCAAAAGATTTGAATGGAAATAAATGTAACACATTCGAAAATTCTCAAATATTCTAGAATATGCAATTTGGCAAGCTGCGTGGCACAGATTCCAAAATTAAATGTGGAAAATGGGGGCAAATTGCACAACGGCCACACAGCGAATAGGCGACATAAACAAACGGCGCAATAAAGCAGCAAGAAAAACAGAAGCGATTAAGTCCATACGTGTTTGTGTGTGTGTATGTATGCATGGTTTGTTGTTGTGCTTTTCCTATTGCGCAGCAAGAGTCAGCTGGGGAAAATTGGGAAATGGACACAAGGACGATGCAAAATGGCTGCATTAAAACAAGATAAAAGCCAATCGCAATACTTACAATAGGAATAAGCGACGAGAAGGTTCCAGAGTCTTCCGTTTTGAATTTCCCACACAGCTGATTCACACAATCACAGACAAATTTTGCAGTTAATTTTCAATAGGTTATGCCCCTCTTTAATTGTTTAAAGACCCAGGAGGATATTTATTCTAAACTGAACGACGACTGAACTCCGAATGTTAATGTTGCCGTTTCGATTTGAAAACTTTGCTTGTTGTGTTGTGCCTACTTTGTTTTCCTTTACTACAATCCCCTTTCCACACAGCTGTTCGAGATGCCTATCGAAAGTTGATAAAATCGTCGCTATCGATAGACGACACAGTAGTATGGGAAATATATTCTACGTTTACAAATGTAGGCTGTCAAACTTATGTTGGTTTAATGCTCATAGCAGAAACATTCACATGTACAACGATTCGGTTGAATTTTAAAATACTTGATTTTCTTTGCAAATTTTACGATAATTACGCGCCAGTGTTGTGTAATGGGCGCACGTTGTGGTGTTAAACACTGAATCGCTTTGCAACACATCAAGAGACACAAAAAATTTTTCGGTCAAAATTCCTAACTAGAGTTATTAGTCTGTGTGATTTTGGCGGCTGGTTTGGGAGTTCCCGGTACCGCAGTGATCTGCACCGGAAAAGCAGCCATCAGAAATCTTAAGCCATGGAGAGCGAGAAGATTCTAATGGCCGCCGGAGTGACGGTAGCCGCCGTAGTCGGAGCCTTCGTTTTCTGGGGTCCTTCGGGTGAGTAGTAGATCTTCCATGGGGTAGTTCCATACTCCAGCGAAACATTTCCAGGTTCCCGGTTGCGTCAACGACGCGGCCAAATTGCCGGTCTCCACAACTTCGGACTGACCTGCTTCCTAAACACCCTGCTACAGGCGATGGCCGCCTGTCCCCAGTTCATTGCCTGGCTGCAATTGTACAACAATGCCTCGCCGGATCGAAAAAGCTTAATTACCTCGATGTTGAACACCCTGGAGGTGGTCAATGGCACCCATGCCACTCTGCGCGGCGATCCCCACTCGCCGGGAGCCGTGCTTCGGGCTCTGAATGCCCTGGGCTGGGTGATTCCACAGGAGGAGCACGACGCCCACGAGCTGTTCCACGTGCTATTGACCTGCCTGGAGGAGGAGGCCATACGACCACAGCCCCTCGGCTGTCTGTCGGATGCTCTGCCCACGGATAACGATGATAACAGCAGCTTTGCGGGCACAGCCACGCCGGTTGGGGCCTTCCAATCATTTAGCTCCATGGCAGCGGGCCTGGGAGCCAGCCAGAGGATCGGGGATCAACCGAACAGGCCCTCCAGTGCCATGCTCACTGATTTCTTAAACATGGAGTACGATGAGAGCACCAGTTTGCAGCGATTGGTGCGTTCCGAGGCCCACACACCGGATTCGCCTGCCTCTGTTTGCGAACGCGACGGAAACGATCGCCTGGGATCCCTGCTTCTGGATGCCGTTTCGCCAGGGACACCCTTTGGGTTTCCGCTCGTCAGTAATCCAGATTCCTTGGCTACGCCTACGTTGGGCGGCGAGCGCTCGTCGCGACCGCGCCTTCCACAATCCCAACAGCAGCAGGATGAGGGCCTGAATCGCCGGGTGTCCAGCTCCTGTCGATCTCTGGAGCGCCTGCATCGCGGACCCGGTCGGGTGTCCATCTGGTCGAATATGATGCCCAGCCAAGTGGCGCATCCATTTCAGGGCGCCATGGGCGCCCAGATCGTGTGCAATGGCTGCGGCTCCAAATCGGCCGTGCGCTACGATAAGTTCGACAGCATCACGCTAAATCTGCCGCCGCAACGCAGAACTGGCTTGAGTTTGGGCCACTTGCTCAGCGAGTATATCACATCGGAGGATCTGAGCGATGTCAAGTGTGACTCCTGCAACGAGACCACCACGCACACCAAATCGGTTACGTTCGCCAAACTACCGGCCTGCCTGTGCATCCATGTGGCGCGGACGGTCTGGCTGCCAACTGGACAGGTGTGCAAGCGGAAGGACTATGTGCACTTCCCCGAGAGCCTCTCCATGGCGCCCTACAGCTTCGTGCAGCCGCATCTCAATAGCCAGGTGAGCGTGTGTTGCATATGTTTGCCCAGAATAACAAACTTCCCCTGTAAAAATCATCCTAATATATGATAATTTGAATATATATATCTATAGGATATATACATATGTATAGGATATATCTAATTGGTGTACAAAGTAGTGGCATTCAATTCAATAACAGCTTACATTCAGTAACTCGCATATTGTTAAAACAAAAACTTTTGTTTATGATTGCAGGCTGGCACACCCTGGGGCTCGACAATGTCGCTGTATTCCTCCAGCCTGCCGATGAACAATGGCGTGGGTGGTGGCGAGGGCTTTGGCACGATGTTCCCCAAGAATCTTTACCGGCTTCTGGCCGTGGTGGTGCACTCCGGGGAGGCAAACAGCGGTCACTTTGTAACCTACAGGCGTGGCTCGTTGCGGAACGCACATCGGTATGGATTCCATAGCCTCCGTATACGTACGTATGTTTAATTATTATGCTAATTCCATGCTATCCTTATTAGGTGGTACTACACATCGGATACGATTGTGCGGGAGGTGAGCATCGACGAGGTGTTGAGCGTTCCCGCCTATCTTTTATTCTACGATCGTGGCCAGCAGAGGCAGCTAAACCTGCGCTAGTCAGTCGAAGGTCGTCGGGATTAATTCTAGTCCATATTTTTGATGTGATGAATATGAATATCCAAAACCAAATCCTTTTTGTCGAACGGTGGCCATAGCAAACACGAGTCACATTTATATAAATATATATACATAACTCATATATGTACGGGAACCCACGATGATCTGACCTATACTCTGCGGGGTCATGTAATGGTCTACGCATAATCCAAAATGTGCACGGCTAATTGCATATAGGAACTCCCTATCGTCACAGAGAACTCGACTCTTCATTTGTTATCTATGCATTTAAGATTTTTTAAGAATTCCAAATTCATGCCGTGCTTTTAGCTGTCTGTATTTAGCAATATACACAAGTCAACAACCAATAATTGTTTGCGCGTTAATTCTGTAGGATAGATGTTCAATAAAAATTTCGAAATCAGTTCCAATTTTTTTAATTGCTTCTTCTGAAGGTTTTAGATAAATAAAATATATTATAAAACTTAATGCTCAGAAAAATTCAGAAGGGTAATTTCAAAAAGGGAGCAAAGTATTGTCGCCAGCTATCGATAACGGCCGATTAATAATCGATTATATGGACTTGTTTTTGTGGGAAATCAGGGTTGCATTATACGCCTTATTTCGTTTCATTTCCCTAAAAAGTGAACAAAAATACGCAATTGGACAAATCTAGCGGCTAAGAATGTCTGAAGCGGAGCTGGAACAGACGCCCAGCGCGGGCCACGTGCAGGAGCAGCCGACGGAGGAGGAGCACGAGCCGGAACAAGAGCCAACCAATGCGTACACAATTGGCGGTCCGCCGAGGACGCCGGTTGAAGATGCGGCGGCCGAATTGAGCGCCAGTCTGGACGTCAGCGGCTCGGATCAGTCGGCGGAGCAGTCGCTGGACCTCAGCGGTGTCCAAACGGAGGCCGCGGAGGAGTCGGAGCCACCGGCAAAGCGCCAGCATCGCGACATCAGTCCCATTTCGGAGGACAGCACGCCAGCGAGCAGCACATCGACCAGTTCCACCAGGTCGTCCAGCTCCTCGCGGTACGACGACGTTAGCGAGGCGGAGGAGGCACCAACGGAGCCCGAGCCGGAGCAACCACAGCAGCAGCAGCAGGAGGAAAAGGAGGAGGACAGTCAGGAGCAGGTGAAGTCACCAGTTCCAGTTAAATTGCAGGCACAGGAGCCCGCGCAGCCGCAAGAGCAGGAAGTGGAGGTGGACCAGGAAATGGACACCGAGGATGAGCCCTCCTCCAATACGGTAATCTGCGTGGCCGATATCAACGCCTACGGCACTGGTTCCAACATTGACGATTTCGTTATGGATCCCGATGCTCCGTCTAATGCCATAATCACCGAGGTGGTTACCATTCCAGCTCCTCTTCATCTCAAAGGGGCACAACAACTGGGGCTGCCATTGGCTGCCCCACCGCCACCACCACCTCCACCAGCAGCGGAAGAAGTTCCCGAGACTCCTGCCTCGCCCACAGATGACGGCGAGGAACCACCAGCGGTAAGTTTATCCTCCTTCATGCGCGTTCGCTACATGCAGGAATCGACACCTGGCCTGCCCACCCGCCTGGCGCCGCGTGATCCTCGCCAGCGCAACATGCCGCCGCCAGCCGTAGTACTGCCCGTTCAAACCATACTCAGCGCCAACGTGGAGGCTATTTCTGACGACAGCAGCGAAAGTAGCAGCAGCGATGACGACGAAGAGGAAGAGGAGGACGAAGATGATGCCTTGACCATGGAGCACGACAGCACTTCCAGAGAGACGGTCATAACAACGGGTGACCCTCTGATGCAAAAGATCGATATAAGCGAAAATCCCGACAAGATCTACTATATTCGGCGGGAGGATGGCACCGTGCACCGTGGCCAGGTGCTTCAGTCTCGCACCACTGAGAATCCGGCCGCTCCCGAAGAGTACTACGTCCACTATGTTGGCCTCAATCGCCGCCTGGACGGCTGGGTGGGCCGGCACCGAATCTCGGACAATGCGGATGACTTGGGCGGCATTACCGTGCTGCCAGCGCCACCATTGGCCCCAGATCAGCCAAGTACTAGCAGGGAAATGCTCGCCCAACAGGCCGCCGCGGCGGCAGCTGCCTCATCCGAACGGCAGAAGCGGACGGGCAACAAGGATTACTATCTGTCCTATTGCGAGAACAGTCGCTATGACTACAGCGACCGCAAGATGACACGCTACCAGAAGCGACGCTACGATGAGATCAACCACGTGCAGAAGAGCCATGCTGAGCTGACCGCCACGCAGGCGGCTCTGGAGAAGGAGCACGAGTCCATTACCAAGATCAAGTACATTGATAAGCTGCAGTTTGGCAACTACGAGATCGACACCTGGTACTTCAGTCCCTTCCCCGAGGAATATGGCAAGGCACGTACGTTATATGTTTGCGAGTACTGCCTAAAGTATATGCGCTTTAGGGCAAGCTATGCCTATCATCTGCACGAATGCGGCCGCAGGCGTCCGCCCGGAAGAGAGATCTACCGCAAGGGAAATATATCCATTTACGAGGTGAACGGCAAGGAGGAGTCACTATACTGCCAGCTTTTGTGCCTGATGGCCAAGCTCTTTCTGGACCACAAGGTTCTGTACTTCGACATGGACCCGTTCCTCTTTTACATCCTCTGCGAGACGGACAAGGAGGGCAGTCACATTGTGGGCTACTTCTCCAAGGAAAAGAAGTCGCTGGAGAACTACAACGTGGCCTGTATTCTGGTATTGCCGCCGCATCAGCGGAAGGGATTTGGAAAACTACTAATAGCCTTTAGCTATGAGCTGTCGCGCAAGGAGGGTGTCATCGGTAGTCCGGAGAAGCCGCTGTCGGATCTGGGTAGGCTGAGCTATCGCAGCTATTGGGCATACACGCTGCTGGAGCTGATGAAAACCCGCTGCGCTCCAGAGCAGATCACAATCAAGGAGCTGAGCGAAATGAGTGGCATCACCCACGACGACATTATCTACACGTTGCAGTCCATGAAGATGATCAAGTATTGGAAGGGCCAGAATGTCATTTGCGTTACGTCCAAGACCATTCAAGATCACCTACAGCTGCCGCAGTTTAAGCAGCCCAAGCTGACCATCGACACCGATTACCTCGTCTGGAGTCCCCAAAATGCAGCTGCAGTGGTCAGAGCTCCGGGAAATTCCGGCTAGCATACGGAACCTGGGGACCCCGTTCTGCTGTCATCGCATATAATTGTTATTGACGATGACGATTAGGATTTTTTTTTTAAAGAAAGCGTAGGAATAAGCTATTTTATTGCACCCCTCCCAATTAAAATTGTATAGTCATATATGTAAACAGAACCATCAGAAGGTTTAACACTAAGCAATGTTATACCTATCATTTGGTTTACAATATTTTTTTTTTTTAGTTAAGGAGTTTTATGTATAGGCAGTTGTAACTCTTAATGATAGAACCAAATGTCTACTTCGTTTGGCTAGCTATTTTATTGCACCCCTCCCAATTAAAATTGTATAGTCATATATGTAAACGGAACCATCAGAAGGTTTAACACTAAGCAAGGTTATACCTATCATTTGGTTTGCAATATTTTTTTTTTTAGTTAAGGAGTTTTATGGATAGGCTGTTGTAACTCTTAATGATAGAACCAAATGTCTACTTCGTTTGGCTAGTGTTTTTCGGAGAGGAAATTTGGAACAACCATTTAAGAATTTTAAAAACTTCAGGGTTCTCGAAAAACTCTGGACTTGTTAAAAACTCCAATCTGAGAACATGATTATGGTTGTACTTTCTCAGATAAGTGCTTCGTTACATTAACGTCAAAAAGAGGAAAAAAATAAATATTTATTTATTTTTTTCATTGTTTTTGGAACACATTTCTTGTGAATATACGAGTATGCCTAATGTTATAAAAATCTAAAACCAAGCGTGAAGGTTATCTTAATAAGTATATTTTGATATAATAAAAAAAAATATATATAAATTTCAAAAACATTGGGAAAATTTTTTTTAATTTCGAGCAATAAAATCCATTGCTAACTCTCTCCTCCCTAGCGTCATACGCAATCGGTTATCGAGGTTATCGATAACGCCCGCATCGATACAATTCCGCCGGCTTGTCCGATTCGTGTTGTTGTGATTCGGGATATATACAGGATATAGGGCATCCAAAATGGGCCTGCTGTCCGATCCGTCGATATCGACGCAAAGCAAGCTGGTGGACGGACTGGCGCGCCATGTCCGCAAGGTGTGCTACGCCCTTTATGTGGCGGGTGTGGCCTGGTTCTTCTGTTTGGCGCTGCCGGAGTTCAACCACGGGACATATCTCTCCGAGAATGCCCTTTCGCCAGGTGAGTTACGTGCAGCGTCACCCATAGAGAGTCGCTAACAATTTGTGTTATTTGTTGTAGGCTTGGTCTATCCGGAGATCCGCATCGATGCGAATCGTCTGGCCATCCAGCTGCTGGAGGAGCTGCAGCGAGAGCGCAAGGATCATCTGTCCACCACGCCGCACGCCTGGATTGCGGCAAAGATGAACGAGTTCGGCCTGGAGACGCACACCCACAACTACACGTTGCGCTACCCATTTGGCGGCGGTAAAGAGTATCATGGCAAGAATATCTACGGTATATTGAGGGCCCCAAGAATTGCCTCCACGGAGGGCATCGTTTTTGCGGCTCCATATCGCGCTGCCAGCTCCGTGCACACGGACATTTCCGCCAGCGTGCCGCTCCTGCTGGCCTTCGCCGATTTCGCCCGGCGCAAAAACTACTGGGCGAAGGATCTGATCTTTCTGGTCACCGAACAGGAGCAGCTGGGCATGCAGGCCTGGCTGGAGGCCTATCACGATGGCGACCGGGATCTGGACTTGAGCAAGGCGTACCTGCGTCCTGGCAATTTGCCCGCTCGCGCTGGTTCGCTGCAGGCGGCTCTGAATATTGAAGTTCAGGATCTGGAGATCGACCATGTGGATGTGCGAATTGAGGGCTTGAACGGCAAGCTGCCCAATCTGGATATGTTCAATCTGGTGCAGAGGATTATGGCCCGCGAGGGCATCGCCTCTGGCTATAAGCAAGCGCCACGCAAGAAGCGTCGTCATAGCCAGTCGCACTTCGAGCAGAATCTCCGCCAGATGCTGACCATGCTGGCCAGCCAGTCGTCGGGCGTACCCACTGGCAATCATGGGCTGTTCCACCGTTATCGGATCGATGCTTTGACCATAGCTGCCAATCGGAGGGCCACCCATGCCACATTGAAGGGCAGTCCAGGTTCGGCAGCGGTGCCTTTGCTGAAGGCCATTGAGGGAATAGCCAGGAGTCTGAACAACCTGCTGGAGCGCTTCCATCAAAGCTTTTTCTTCTATGTGATCGTGAACAACGATCGCTACATCTCCATTGGGGATTATATGCCCGCTTTGGTGGCTCTGGTGGCTTGTGCCTTCCTTAAGGCCTATCTAACGTGGTCCACGCTCCCGGCGACCAACGCAGAGCTGGAAAAGGCCGCTGGCTGGCTTAGGGAGCACGAACAGGAGGCGGAGCTGGAGGAGAACCTAGAGCCGGATAAATTCGAGCTGCCGTATGGATCGGTATTGATCTACCTTACTGCGACCTTGTTGATTGGTTTCCTGTGCAACGTGCTGCCCCTGCAGCAATATTTCCTGGAGATTCCTATGGGCGCCGCACCCCTGACCACCTCAGTACTGAGCTTTCTGTCTCTGATCGGTTTCGTTCTGCCCTTTGTGGTGGTATTGCCGCCCGGAGGATTGGAGCTGCTGCACGTGGCCTTTCTGCTAATCTATGGCTGCGCCTTGATCGTCATCGGGCTGCTCAACTTTGCCCTAGGCTTCTTTGCGGCCGTGCTGACTGTGCCGCTGGTCATCGCGCTGGAGACCAAGGAGGAGAACTCGCGCAGCACGCTGAGGAACACCATCCGCTTGGCCACGCTGGTCATGAACCCCATGATGGTCGTTTATGTGATCGTGCTGGCCATGACATTCTACCAGTTTCCGGAACTGCCGGTGCAGAAGATCATGCTGAGGGCGGCCACCGCGGCCATGGATGCCTCGGCTTATGGACTCATCGATTCCGTGGTAAGTTAAGATTTCAGTTTCCACTTCTAATATACATTGATAATAAACTGGAATACTTTCCTATTGCAGATCTATGGCAACTGGCTGTACTTTGTCATCTGCACGATCTTCCTGCCGCTGTGGATCATCTGCTGGACCTTGTCGCTGTCCAAGCGACGCGACTACGCAGATTACCTGGATTTCGATGAGTCGCCATCAACGTCGCCGCAGCCGCAGTCAAAGGTGAAAACGAATTGAGGAGCCGGACAGCACGGATTGCCATTATTCACTGGCTACATATATCAACTGGAAATGATCCTAAGATGAAGTGTGATAAACCCAACAAAACTGTGTGTGATGGCGGTAAGAGATTGCACATGCAGAGAAAATTCCATTTAAATGTTATGCATTTGATTAAATGTCTAAATAAACGAAGCCTATTTATTAGTTGGAATAACTAAGTGTAAATGTAATCCAAAATCTTTAAATATACCAAGACATTTTCGATGTTGATTCCCAGTTAACTTATCATTTTAAATTACTTAGTGGTTAACTTCACCAGCAGCTTTTTGTGATTTATGGATTCTCCATTATTTTTGCCACTTTTTTTGCACGTAAAGCAGTAATGCATATATTTCCCATCCGTTGGTTATTATTTCTTTTGTCAATCCTTCGTCTTCGCTGGCGTCGTTGGCCAGTGGAGGACAGGAGTTTCTCCGTGGAGTGGTGCTCAGCGGAGCACGTGCCTCTTTGAATAAGTGGAAAACTTTTCGACTATGACACGCAACTTAATTTAAACTTTGCACCGCTGCCAGCGCCGTCGTCGTCGCTGCTGGCAATTAGTTATGAGCCAGGATTTGGCTCAATCAGAGGCATGGATGCATGGTGTCCTCGAACTGCGAGCCGGGAGCCCTGCACTTGCCGCACCGTGTTTACCGGCGCCATTCAATCTGCAACTTAACAAGAAAACTTTCCTCACACAACGATTCAAAGGCAGACACAAAGTTGCCAGTGGCACAGTGGTACTTTCATTCGAAATGTAAATGAGAAATTTTCGAATATCTTTTTATTAAATGGATAGATAGTTGTAAGATGACTACTGACAAATCAATGAGATCTATCTGTGCATATGCTTTTTGAACTAGTTCAATTAGTTAATTAATCCTCGCAGTTCTAGTCTAATCGCAGCTCTTCAATGTTTCTATGGGTCATCGTTATAATGCAGAACACACAAGTGATTTTAGAGTTGTGTATCTTTATTCTGTATATTCTCACTATCCAAGGCTGGCCCCTGCGCTAGATGGCCATCTCCTGATCCTGATCCTCTTGGCGCACCGTCCTTCGCAACCATTGGCAAATCGCATTGGACGAGCATAGGTAGAACCTCGTCCTGAGACTCAGCAACATCGGTTTGGGTGCCCTTGCCGGTGCCTTCGCCTTCACTCAGATCCAGATACAGACCCTCTTCGGACTCCAGTTCCGCCTGTCGCTCCGCGTGGCGTTCCAAAGAGCGCTGACATCGGCTCCAGAGATCCTGGACATCCTGGCTCTCGCAGTCCGACTGAATGGCCTCTACCAGACACTTCATGGATAGTGCACTGTACTCCTGCTCCAGGCTGCGGATCAGCTCCGCATCCCTGTGCAACTGACACTGGACCACCACCTGGCGTTCGAGTGCCTTGGCGTCGAACAGCATTTGATCCAACAGTGCGTCCGTCGCGGCGATCTCGATCCGAAGAAGATCGGCCATCTCTATGGCCGAACTAAGTTCCTGTGGTTTTGGGCATCGCGGCGAGGGCGGCGGTGGTGGTGGCGGCACCGGCAGATGGGCGGTCTTACACTGGACGCCACGTGGGGTCTTCACATGCGTATCGGTCTTGCGCGTTTTGAGAGCCTTGGGTGCAGCTCGTGCTAGGATACTGGACTTTCGCTTTGGGAAAGCCCTTGCCGAGCTGGTCGCTGCGGCGGTGGGGTGTGCGGTATCACTACTAGTCGTGGGCAACTCTGGCACTGCCTTCTCCAGGGATGCCTCCAGCGATCTATAGCTATCCACGCTGTTCAAATGGAGACGACGTGCCTGGTGCAGCAAATTGACGAGAGCGCGATCCAAAGTCAAACTCCGGGCACTCGCGGATTCCGCTGGCTCCGCGTCATTCAGATGTTCAGTGCTCATCCCGAAGCAGTTTCAGTGGAAAATTTTGATATTATATATGGCTATACTATGCAGTTGTGGTGTATATAAGATTTGGTACTACCGACCGAACCGTAGAGCAAATGTGTCGTGTGTGTCCCTGTCGTTGATGTTGGAATGAAGTGTTGCCAGTTGGAGACGGGCCTACTGGATCCGAAAAACTACAACAAGTTGCTGAGACCTTTAAAAAACATCTTCTCATGAGAAGAAATCTTTTTGATTTTGAGACAACTAAATTTTTTGCAATCTGAGATTTGTTCGATTTTAAGATCGAAATTCTGAAATCGAGATCGTTAAGAACGTTTTTTTCTCTGAGTGTATAAAGGTGTCATAAAGTATGCAGTTCGAAGAATAATTATATATGGTTAGAAATCCTTATGCACAGCCCACTGTTGGCCAATCCGTGCGCATTATCCTTCGACGGCAGGATAAAGGATGCGGGGAGCTCGGGATGGGGGGGCGGGGCTTAAAATTGGCAAGTTGATGTCACATAATTGCCCCTCGAGCGCTCATCTTAATTATTGTGCTCGCTGACTTCCTGTTGCCCGACTTAATTCCCCGTTAAAGCCAACAACACACTCCCTGCGGTCGGGTTCGCCCCACCATCCCCCTTCCCACACACCACACTCATTTTCCGGATCCCTCCGCCGCCCATGGACTTACTGGAGTGTCTGCTGCGTGTGGAAATAATTAAAATTGTTCGAAGAGCGAGAGGTGTTGCACTTTGCATGTCGACGAAAGGGGATTGATGTGCAACATATAGTATATGAGTATGTGCATTAACGTGTCGGTGGTCAGAACAGCCATGCATTCATCGCGGATATAAGGATAATGGGACCTGCGGATCGGTCCTTCAACAAATTTATGGCTTTAACTATTAATCGTTTCATAAATTGAACTTCGAATGATCTGCAAATAAAATCCACTGCCATGCTGAGTTTATCCATTTGTAGAGCGACTTCAAGTTTAGTTCCGCTGAATTTTGCGGATTTTTTTCAAACATTCCGTGCTGCTTCTGTTTTAATGAAAAGTGAAAAGTGGGAAAAACAAGTGCGGAATAGAGGAATACCAATCGAGAGCTTTCAATTTGCTCGACCATTGTTCTGCCTTTGTTTGCTTTCGGATTCGGTTTCTTGTTTTTTATTTTTTTTAGCCGGGCTTTACTTTCGAAAAGAATTGAAACTTTGACAGTTATTTGTGTGCTTTGTCCGCCCCCTCGAAACAATGCAAAAGCGGCGCCAATACGCCCCACCCACATAGCCAACCCCCCAAAAATCCCCCCCTAAACCCCCCATCGAGGAGTCACGTGGCACTCCATTTTTGGAAATGCCAACGATGAGTACGAAAAACCGGGCAGGTGAAATGGAAAACAAACGCATAGAAAGACAGGCACGGGAAAAAAGCATCCAAAAGAATATAGACATACACTGCGATCTTAGAGAGGTTTCTCTTCACAATAATCGAATAAATTTCATGTTTTAGGTTGTAAATTATTCTAAAAAGATTGTACAGCTTAAAATCCAATTGACTTGTGCAGCAGGAAACCCAAACCAACTATCCCTATTACATTTTGGAGGCTTAAAAACAATTTTAATTTTTTCAATTTTTGGAAAGGGCAAAAATTTCATAAAACGGTGGGCATTTTAATCATAGCTTGGCTAAAAATGGCCATAAAGCTGAAAGAAAAACTATTTTGAGCAGCTAATTATAAGGGCTAACCACACCTATCACTTTTTAACCGATTTAGAGAATCCAATTTTTGGGCCAATTTTCGCATTTTCGGTAAGGGGTAACATCATCAAAATTTGCAAAAAATGGCCAAAAAATGGAATTCCCATTTTTGGACACAGTTCGATTGGGAATTTAAATACGAACTCAACGAGATATAACATTCCGTATTCAGACAATTTTTTTTAAAGTTGTGTCCAAAAAACTGATTATTTTATGACGGAAAATCGAAAACAATTATTTTGGCAATAATGAAACAACTTTAGATGACCATTTTTATCATAACTTGACTAAAACTGATCATAAAGCTGAAAGAATAACTGTTTTGAGCAGCTACTTACAAGGGCTAACCATCCCTATAACTTTTTGACCGATATAGGAAAACTAATTTTTGGGCCAATTTTCGCATTTTTGGTAAGGGGTTACATCATCAAAATTCGCAAAAAATGGCCAAAAATAGAATTCCAATTTGTGGATACAGTTCGATTGGGAATTTAAATACGAACTCAACGAGGTATTACATTCCATATTTGAATGATTCTGTCGATTGTTATGCGAAGAATTGTATAATTTTTTAGGCGGAAAATTCGAAAATGATTTTAGCACAAAATGGGATTATTTGCTTTCTTTGGCATTGTACAACAAAATTCGTAGAGCAACTATTTTGATTGAAACAAATGATCTCTAGATTTTTGCAAGTGCAGATGCTGGCAAACCGAAAGAAGTGAACAAATAACGAAATAATATTGCATGCGAATAAAAATGCCGTCAAAACTGCCAATTTCTCTCAATTTGTAAAGTTTGTCGAATTCGGTATTTGTTTTTCTACTTTCCAACCCACTGATATGTTTTGTGTGTGCAGATTTCCGTGGCGCTCCGAAGTTTTCAACTACCAGTAGTTGAGGATTGTGGATTTTTTATTCCAGTATTCCAGGCTGCCTTGAAAATTTAATTTCGTCCTGCTTCTACTTTAGACTTTTACAACACTTTGACGCTGCTCTTAATCAAAGTTTGCCCAGCGACAATAAAACTTGCGATTTTATTTACAAACAATCAGAGCCTACGATGGGTCCTTCGAAAAGGGGGAAAACAAAGCCTTGTCCACAAAGAGAGCGGGAAAATTGTGGGAAAGTGGAGAAAGCAGAGAAAGTCGGAGGCCGTTGGATGAATGACAAACGAAACGAGACTCGAGTAGGCAAACTAGAAATGAGTGGAGTGCATAAGGGAATTTGCCAAATTGAGCGAAAAGGACCAGATACTTCAAATGGGATTCACAGTACGCACTGCTTAAGTATGCCATCATTTAGTTAAATGATCACAGTCCTGAGAATTTGTGTTTCATTTGCATAGAATATAGTCGTGTTATCTACAGAACTAGCAAACCAAAGTTGATCGAGTAGGTTGCTTCAAAAGGGGTATGACTGTACTTCCTTGTGTGTGTTTGTGCGGGCTGCATTGGGTGGCATGGAGATAGTACAGAGCAACAGCTACCCGCATGACGTTTTTTATTGCGGGCAGCTCTCGACGTGCTCCCACACACACACACCGCCATTAGCAGAGTGAAAGAGAGGGTGGGACAGGGAGCGAAAGAGAGGCATGTACAGCCCGAGTGAGTGTCTTTTCTTAGTCCCTAAATTCAGCCGGCATTCAATTCCTTTGCCTTTGTCCCATGTCGAGCAGTTGTTTAGCACATTAAGCCACTAAAACAACTGGCTGGCGCAGAAAGAGACGGAGGAGCGGGGCCAGAAAGAGAGGGCTAATGTTGGAGGTGAGGTGCCAAAACACATCCCTCTTCTCTGCTCCAAGTTGTCAGCTGTTTTACGGCCAAGTTATGACGTGCCTCCGTCACTGGCTTAAGTACGTACAAAAAAAAAAAAAAAAAACTGAAACATGATAGAAGTGAAATGAAAACAAGCAACAAAAAACTAAAGATACAAAATGCCGACTCAAATACCCTTACCAAAAAAAAAAATGCTATTCTTCAGCAATCAAATATTGTAATGACTCTTAATAAGGAAGTAATTAAATGCGTTTTGGTAGATATTTCGGATTTATACAAAGTACATTATACTTTGCTACAGTCAAATACTTTTTGTGAGGGTATAAAAGCTAAAGACAAGAAAATAATAAAAAAAATGAAAAAAAGACGAGCATGTTGGCCTGGCCAAAAGGTAGGAAAAGCCGGGAAAGGGAAAACTTTTATGCGCTGCTGTCGCTGGCGAACACAACTTTTGCCTTTTATGTCCTTGTCGTCTGCTATCAGTATGTGTGTATGTGTATATGAGGATAGATATATATATATGTGTGTGTGGGTGTATATATCCGTATACGCACTGCTGCATGTGTGAGAGTTCTTATGGCGTTTTGTGTGACATTTATTGTCATTTAACTGTGACAAAGTTAGCGGATAAGCATACACGGCGCTATGAGGCATCTGCACAATGTCATCTTTTCGGCTGGATTGATGGGCGTATATCTCAGTAGGCGTGGCTGGCGGTACACCAACTTCAGACCCAGCTACAATTTTGAGAAATCGAGTAACAAACCCAATATCAAAATCTCATTGAAGTGCAGGTAGAATGATAGTTACATTTTTCGATAACTCATTGAGCCTATTTCCACTGCCTGTGCAGAATGGTGATTGATCTGGATAGTGACGAAAAGATGCTGCCAGCGGAAAATGCAGCCACTGGTGGAATGGAAATGAGCCGTTTTAAGGAAAGCCGCTTGGAAATGGCCAAGATATATACGCGCGGAAAGGGCCAATTGCATATCATCCATCGAAACAAAAGACTAAAGCTATAAATAATATATTTGCCAATAAGTAGAATTAAAATATTTTAAATACCCTGTAAATATGATCGAATGAATATGAGAGTTAAATTGAAACTTTCGTGTTTCATTTTGCCTTGGGAGAGAGACATGCTGACATGCGTTAATTCCGGCACTACTGATTCAGCGGATATTTGCTCACTTTTCCAAAAGGACACCTTTCGACCCGACAAGTGTAACAGCTCCTTCGCCTTTTTTATTTGCTTTATTGATGAGTCATCAGCCAAGGATGCGGACGAAGGATACGCACTTGATATGCTGCCCGGTTTATTGCCGGATTTTACGATCCGATTGGGAAACGTTTTCGATTTACGCCAAAATGGGCAAGTGACGGCGAGCATGTGTTGAAGGGACATAAAAGGGAGTTGGGGGAAATTGATTGATAATTGATAACGCCACACACGACACGACCCCAAAGGAGTTCATATATATTTGAGTTTGCCAGTATTAACCTTAAAATATGTTTGCTATGGTATTAAATCTAGTTACTTATTATGCTTATCCAAACCAGTTAAATGCCTCGCCTTGCGGTGCAGCAGCATAGTCACTAGAAACTGGTTAATCTTTGATGGCCCGAGTATGCCAGCCTCTTGCTTTCCAAGTGAATTGCTTTCGAAACCGGAGGCTGTCCTGATTTCGGACTCCTTGCCCGGCAATTTATGTTGGCAGGGTCGTCCTCGGTCCGTCGTCCAGATGTTTGGTCGCATATGCAGATTAAGTTGGAAGCAGATCATGTTGGCGATGGTCTCCAGACTTCAGACTCCACCAGCCCAGTAGCCAGCATCCACAGAAGCCAGACAAAGACGAGGAGGACGGAAATGGAGCAAACTAAACTGTTGTTGGCTTGTTAGGCAGATGGTAGACATATCCCCAGCCGGATGTGCGCCCAAGGATATGCTTACAAGGCAAACAAATTTACCCATAATGCTGTCAGATGCATATCGGCCCCACTTCGGACATCCACAGTCATCCATTATTTGAATACCCTTACACTCTCACTGTTTTTAGCCCGGCATTATGATGGGCCCACTTAGTCGTAGATGGTAGAGTATTATTTTCGCTCGAGATTGCATCCACATCCTGGACTTCCTTTCTTGGGGGCCTGAAAAATTTGTTGATTTTAGTGCTGCTGCCAAGACAGGATTCAACTGAAGTTGCGCTGCCTGCTGTTGCAGCACTGAGCGAAAAAATTGCTAATTGCAACAAAAATCAACATTTGAAAAGCTCTCTAATTCTTCTTTTTTAATTCCACTAAATATTTATCAGTTGTTAAGATAATAAGTATATAGTATATATTTAATATATTTTTCCCAGTGCAACGCCTTTGCTGCTGCATTTTTGAAATATTCACAAAGCAAAGAGGAGAGATGTCCTGTGCGAAAGGGAAATTGGCCGCCCGCTGGGATCCGTATCCGTTGGCTGTTTTTCCGATGTTGTTGCTGCTGGTGTTGTAGTTGTTGTTGTTGATAGTGCCGGCCAGATAGCCACGCCCCTTCCTCCCCCAGCGCCCCTCGGTTGCGATGGCATCTTGGTGATTCTTTCACGGCTTGCATCCGTTTTTTTGGTCCTGGCAGATGAATGATGCTGCCTTGAATGCCCAGCTGCTCTGACTCCCACTCCTGCTGCTCCAGCTCCTGCTCCTGCTGCTCCTGCTCCTGCTGCTCCTGCTCCTACTGCTGTTTCCCCGCCGGATGTTCCGGTTGTGGCCACTCCAGGCCATCAAAGGAGCCAAGGAAGCCAACGGAGTTGGGCGGACCATCATTTGTGTATTTGCCAGACAAATTGGATTTCAACTGCGGCCGGCCAGCTCCCTCGCCAGCCGGCTTGCTCAATTAACTTTGTTGCCCAGATCCAGATCCCGATACAGATCCAGATCCAAACAGGCCATTTCTCAGACGTGCCATCATCTTCCTTCACTTGTGACTCCTTGCAGCTGGCGTTCCTTTTTCGGTATCTCTCAGCATTGCGGCGTGCCAGTTGTCCATGAATCCTTGGATCCTTCGGCTTGTTTTCTGCTTTCTTGGTCCGGACACACATTGGACTGCATGCTTGATAAATGGCCAGTGATTATGCCACGCCCCCCGCCCAACGCCTTGTACCGCATCGAAAGGGGGCGGTGGCGGATTAGTGATGTAAGCCACAAATGCACATCGATTAGCATCGCCAACTGGGCTAGGAATATAAATCGAACTGGGGGACCGGGCCAAGATCGATGGCCTTTGGGCCAAGGAATCGATTCGAGCCATGTATTTCTGTATGGCCAGAAATCCAGTTCTTATTTCTGATTATATTAACAATTTGTTAGGTACTCATAATTGGTCAGCGTGACATTTCTGATCGATTCCTATTAAAGTTGCAGCTTTGTAATTGCAATTAAGTATGCAACAAAGAAACGCAATCAATGCAAAAATCATATTTGAATAATTTAATGTGCGCATTTTTTGAGTGTGAGTTAATGAGTGCATGAGTGCGCTAAACACCCGCATTGGCTAAATGCACAAATTTGCTATATTTATTTAGCGAAATTTGTGATATGGACATGCTGCTCCGGGCGATGAATGTTTGAATAAACAACCACAAAAATGAATGTAATGTGGGGGAAAAACGCAGATGCCAAACCGAAAACCCAGTGCTCTGTAAAAACAAATTAATTCGAATGAAACTGCAAATACTAAAATGCACAACGTACAGGATACTTTATATTCATAAACTAGGTAGCTAATCAAAAGCTGAATTCAAGCACACCACCGAAATACTGAAATATGAATATGGCTAACAGGGCAGTTGCAGGAGTCATAGAAAGGACAGTTGGCTGGCTGAAAAGTGGGTCCTTTGGCACAGTGTCGGATGGTAAAGAGATGACAGCAACGCGATAATGATTTCCGTTTTCACACCTCGCTGCGACACAAAGGATGTCAAATGAAAAATTCCCACCCAGCACAAGGGGGCGTAGCTCTCTGTTCCAGTTTCTGTTTTTTTTTTTTTCGTGAGCAGGGGCTTAGGGGTTATGCCGGCGGCAGAAGCGGAAGTGCAGCATTTGCACATTTCCGGCGCTGCTCACTCAGCCCGTGCATAATCGATTAACTGGCGCGCATAAACATGACCGCAAATGTGCAAATGCAAAAACACAGGGGCGTGGGCTTTGGGGGGGCTGAATGGGGGCTGGTGGCTTGCCACTGGGAGCGTTGGGGGGAAACTTTGTAGCGGGTGATGTCGACATGCATAAATGCAAATGCCATGGCAATACATATGCAAATTACTTCGCGCACACTCTGCCTCACAAAAATGCACCGCAATCCGGACGGATACGAGTCCCGGATACGGGTAGCAGCACTACGTCCATGGCGCTGGAGGGGGGCATGTGGCATGGAGCATTGGCGGATCTGGCATGCTTATAGTCTGCCGCTAATTTTGTGTTTTCTCTGCGGGCTGGCAGCCACTAAACTAATTGCCAAGTGAGATTCTATACCCACCCATTGCCATCTGCATTTCCCTGGGAAATCGTCGAGTGCGCGCCGTTGCGATGCGGATATACGGATCGAATTGCACGGCGGAGAATTAGTGATGGTTGAACGGGTCCAAGATATGGGAAAAGTGCACTGAAGTGCCAGGGAAACACTCCAGAATCAATCACGAATAAATATGGGAAATATCGAGTGAGTGAGTGGCTCGATATTCTTCAATAACTTTGAAATACTTTCCCATGTTTCTAATAATTTATGGTTAATTAACCCAATGCATTTCATTTCCAGCAATAAGTAAGCAAATTGAATTAGCAATTCCTTGCAATTAAATGAAGCAAACTGCAATCGATGCCATTAATAATAAATATAAATCAAACTGAATATTGAAGACCCCTTGAAGTACGGAAAACCGTTTGCCGAATTCCCAGCTGTGTAATCGATCTAGTTTTGGGGTCATCACCCAGTATCCCAGTATCCCAGCATCCCAGCATCCAGTAGCCCGTTTCCAGTGTCCAGTGTCCAAGTGAACAGCTTCGTCTGTAGCCAATAGTCGGTATTCCCCAGCACAGGACATCCACACCCAGGATGTCTTGTTTGCCATCGAATTACTTTGGAATTGACAAAAGGGCTCTCGGTTGGCCAAAATCCCGGTGAAATTTATGACCCTGTCCGGGGGCGAACAAAAGGGGAGCTTTGCTGGAGAATGGAATGGCCGGAATGGCATGTTGGAGTCAAGTAAATCAGAGGCCAAAAATGGCGCAAAACTTTTGCCTTGATTTTTGGCAAATTAATTTTAGTTAAATTTCAACACGTTTATTTCGTGTGTAAGGTGGAAAAAAGGGGCGCTGCGGAGGATGGGGTTTTGCGAAACCCGACAACTTATGAGCCGGGGGCGGTGGTTTTTGAAGGGGCGGGGGAGGTTTGGGGGCCAAAAAGTTGGGTGTTCTACGGTACAGCGTGTTGGAAATTTCGAGGCGCATAACTTTTGCCATATTGTTTTTGAGTCGTGAGCGCAAATTGAAAAAGCAGATGGAAATTCAAGAGCGGCCCGCCGGTGTTAGAAATTAGAAAGGGGGCTGTGCGGCGGTTGGGGCACTTTTCGCCAGGTAATGGGGTAATTTGAGATGCCCTGCCCCGGTTGATGCAGACATTTCGGGAAGCTAAAAACAAGAGTGTACCCGGCGGTTGCCAAAGTGCCCAAAAGTTGCTAAAATTCAACCAAGCCACCAGCCCATTCCCAACCAATTTCCACCAAACTCCTGTCTTGATTTCTACAAAGTCTATTGAAGATGCGTGTCACAGGAAAGGTGTGTTGAAGTGCGTAAATGGCGTGGGGGAATAAGTTGGAAAATAAACCCAAGGCTTTAAAGTCAATGAATGTGCCAGCATTGTTGCCAAATTCAAAACGTAATGGACTAAATATGTATGTGCAGGTATTTGCACAAACGGTGCTTGAAAAGCATAGCATACTTTTTTGGGCTCGCCTTTAAGAAAGCATATTACTCAAGTTGGCATGGACACCGTTTGCAGTGGTTTCTCTGTTCCAGTGGCATTGTCATTATGACCACGTCTCCTCTTCCCAGCCATTTATTCGACTGTTTTCCTAACATTTTCCCACATTTCCCATCTGCTATCTGGTGGTCCAAGGAACAGGTCCTTTTTCCGGCTGCTGTTGTCGGTTTTGTTGATTCCTAATCAGAAACGTGTTTGCATGCACACAGTGCCATTGAGTGGGTGGCTCCGACTGGGTGGGTGGAATAGTGTGGAGTGCTGGATGAGGGAACGGGAGTAGAGGTGGCGGGTTCTGGGGAAAATCGGAGGAGGCTGTGACCACCCGTTGCTGTCGCTTGAGTAATGGCTGCAATAGGCAACGTGCAATGCCCGGAAAACTTAGGAAGAGGTGCTGAAAATAGTGCCAGGGGGAACGGCAGACACTGATGCACTGAACGAAAATAGTACGAACATATATGTATATGTCAAGTTGAAATATGATTGCAAACACCAAAGGAATCTAGCTTATTTTGAGTTCCACTTTTGAGATAATCCAGTTGAAGCTTTAAAGATATACATATTTTTGTCAGTGTATGAAAAATGTGACGGAAACGGCGAATCGAGGGGCGCAGGGGCGCAGGGGGAGTGGCTGGCAGGAGACAACCGGCAGACAGTGGAAGACAAGTGCAAGGACTAGCCAAGTACAGAGTACAATGTGTTTTGCTGCGTGCGTGGTTTCATTTTCAATTCCGTTTTCCTGTCACACACACCCCTCCTACAACCTCCCCCCTCCTCCCCCCGCTGTCGCTCGTTTCCGCCTGTCAGCGGCGGCGATGCACTGAGAAAAAAGTAGCGAGCGCAGCGTCAGACAAAATGAAACGAATTTGGAAGCTTATCATACAAAAAGACTTGCTTACACAAGACATTATTAATTCATTCGTTTGCGCATTTTCAGTATGTGTAATTTTATACTTAGTTATTTTTTCAAGTGCACAGTGGGCGTTGTGGGATTTGATGCGCAGAGATATAGAGCGGAAGTGGCTTTATGCAACATGCGTTCGACAATCAAGCGGCTGCAAGTCAAAAGTCGAAACTTTATTTGCAGCTGCACACAGAGAAAACCTCAACCACAGACGCAAAAAAAAAGAAGAAATTTGGCAAAGTGAGTAAGTGAGTAAGGGAAAACTGTGCAGGAAGTGTGTGGAAAACACGGAGAAGGAAAACTGAAATCGAAATCGAAACATTCATTCATTTATTCATGGCATTAGTTTCTGACAGACGGCTGCACCTTTGCCCTCAATCACCTGCTCAATCACCCCCTTTCAGCCCCCATTACCCCCAATTCAGCCCATTTTCATCGCATTCAAAGCAGTTGCAGATGGCGCCTAAAGTTACGCTAAGCAACTTTTTTTACTCACTCATCACACAGAGGGTATATCGACTGGATTGCAACTCATTTGAATTTACACAGATTTTATTACAAATAAATCTTATATTCCATTTCCTTCGTTACTACTTAACTTTCTGCAGACAAACAAAATCCTTTTGAAATGTTAAGAAAATGAAGTACACAGTATTTGTATGCTTCGAATCCTTTTTCTGCATGGAGATCCTTGTAAATGATTTACAGAGCCTGAAATGAGATGGAGTATAATACATACAGATGCTGTAGCAGCTGATTCAACTAATCGTTATATTCCACACTCGAATACACTTTTCTCAACGACCCTCGACAAGGACATGGTCGCTCTGAGTCCTTTCGCTTCCTTTGCTTGCCACCCCTTCCAGTTGTTTAGTGTTTGCCTTGTCCTTTGTCTTTTAACTTTATTGGCACACTGAGAGAAATCCGTGAACATATGAGGAGAATTGCTGTTTGCTAGTTAGCACATTCTGAATTCAAGTAGCGGAGCCAACGGGTCGTATGATCAATATTTATTGGAAAAATCTTTTTTTTAAGTTTCACATAATTTTTATATTAATATCTTAGAATATTTTTGTACCACCGTGTTTTGCTCAGTTTTCTCAACATGTCATTTTGCACACAACACTCAAAATGCGAAATGCGAAAGACGAACACGCAGTTGAAGATGGAGTATTTCATAAATATCCAGATGCGAGCAGCAAGGCGAGCAAAAAGCAAATGGCAGCTGCAGCTGTTGCTGCTGATTCTTCGGATGCGGATTGGGATTCAGCAGCCGCCGCTCCTTGCGTTGCCTTATATCCTGGCACATCCTAACGATGTGCTGAGTGGTCAATTGTCTGTCCGAACACGACCACACATCACATCGCACATCGCACATCGCACATCTCCTGCTGCTGGGCAAACAATTTGCGTAAAATTGTTTTTTTATACATCATCAAGTTGAATTTTCACAGCTTTCCCACTTTCCCTTCGCAGCCAGTGTGCATTTGCCATTTTGGGCCGGCTAATTGTTTCTGGCCAAATAAATCTGTGCGCCAGACAGCGATAAATCAATATCATGCGAGTATGTCTGCCGGCTGTGTGTACATATTCGCACATAGCCAGGCCGCACTGTAGCGCAACTAAAGCGCAAATATATGGAAAGCACAATCAACGCTCGAATTAACCCATTGGGGAATCAATAGAAATTCAATTGGATTTCCGCATCGGTTAGTGGAGCTCGCTTGGCCTAATTTGAATTACCAGCGAAGTGTGTATGGCATTATGGTACTTAGTTCTCTTTGACTTTCAGTAAACTAAACTCATACTTGGTATGTACGAATGAATGTAATTGAAGTACAAACTTGAGGACCTTTAAGTACTTGCAATATGACTTCGTTCTCAGCTCGATGCCGCAACTTGAACCTCAAATGGAACCGAAAATAGTCGTCGGCAAGCCAGCAACATGCAAAGTTCAGATGATAAACAAGTGGAAGTTATTGCAATGATTTTCCAATCTGCTGGCGCCACTCAACGCAGCACGCCATGCGTCGGTTGGTTTCGCCTGGAAAACTTGGGGAAATTGCAGTCATCGGTTCGGGGAAAGCGAACCTGTCGCCTAGCATATCACAACCGATGCTGATGGCGATGATCGTGTGGTTGATGACGGCGACGGTGATGATGATGGTGCGGCTGCCACACACAAGCTAGACCGAATCCCCAGCAACCAGTGGGATGTCATGTGTACAGTGGCCTCCATGTCTATGGTTCGCTGGAAAATGTACAAAAAAGTATTCTAGTTCTGTGACGGCATAACGTATCACCTTGCAAGATTCAAGTTATATTTTATTTTCGTACGTATATTTTATGGTCTGCCCTACGTACTATGTGTGCGTCGCGCACTGTACTAGAAACCTTTCGCCTGTAAAAGGACTTCCCACTTAATGTGTGTGCGTGACCGAGAATCCAGCGGCTACAAGACCGCAACCATAAAAGACATAATAATCGTAATAAGCCGAGGCCCAAGAAAGCAACTCCAAGGACTACGGATAGTGGGTAAGTCCCTGGGTGGGTCAGTGGGTGGTGCGAAATCGGCAAACGGCAAATGGCGACAATGCGGTAAACTTTGCCTAAGCAAATCGCACGGCCCACTGCAAAGCCAATTTTAGTCAGTGGGTGGAAAAATCGAGGTGGCTGTGTGAAGGGGAAATGATTGCAGATATGGACATCGCACAAATGCATCGAAACAACTGGACTGCAATCTGAAATCTGAAATCCCCGAAACTGCTGGCATCCATTTTCGTTCATCTTTGCGGCACGAATGGGCACCGATATGTCCGGACACTCTGTGTCCGTCCGTCTGTCTGTCCGTAGGAGAGATTTGCAATTCACGTACATAAACAATGACAGCTCGGCCACAGTAACTGCAGAAGTGGAAGCGACAGCTCCAGGAAGGGGACCTATGCACTGAACAAAATTATGGAGTTAAGCAAACCACATAGATAATGAAGAGAATGTACCGCAAACTGAGCGGAATATTAGTGTTCATTCGGCCTATGGCCTGAAAATTAATCATTTCAAAACAATTTTCCTTTCTAGCCACCATTGTTTCTCGCAGTGCACTGAGAGAATCGGAGTTAGTAGCCCGTTGGCCCGAAGGCACCGACTGAATGCGAATGAGATGCAATGAAAGCCGAGGCAGTGGAAAATCGGGAGGTAAAGCCAACATTGCATGTTGCATCGCAAATGGAGATTATTTATGAAACATGTATGTATGTGTATGTGCACCACACCCTCGTGCGTTTGTATCTGCCTGTGCCTCATTTTGCAGTTGTGGAAATTCACAAAAGTCTGCCCCACCCACGCTGCAAGTACACTGAGAAATATTGGCACAGAATCAACGAAATATTCTGTACTAACACAGAGTTATGGAGGCATTTTCATGTTTTAAGCAATTTACTAACTAAATATTCTTCGTGAGAAGTTGGATGTGTTTCCAGGTACCATTTTTTGTGCAGTGTGGAAGGCCGTGCTCCAAGTGCTGCCGTTGCATCTGCAATGGCAATTGCAAGTGCACGGTTGACAGGGACAGCGGCACCAGCGGCACTTTGCGGCTTTATGAGCTGCTGTGGTCTACGGCTCTACGTCTCCGCGGGTCTCCATGTCTCCGGGTTGGCGGGATTACGGCTTTACGGGTCCCGGGGTCCTTCATTATTTAGCGCTAAAAATGCCAAACGTGGCTGTGCAGCAGGCTGCATTTTCAGCAGGCTGTAAAGCCGTCGAATAAGCAAATTTGCCAAAGAGGCCACAGTCACAAGGGCATTAAGCCTGGCCAAAAAGAATGAAAATGGGGAAAGCTGGCAAGTTAGCTTCAAACGCAGAGATTGAAAGACTTATACAACTGTTGCTGTGAGTCTGAAATCAATGGAGAAGTCTAACTAGGTAATGATAGTCAACTAATCGGGGTCATCCACATGTGTATTATTGCAAATTTTAAAAATATAAACAATCAAATCTTTAGTAGTTCAATGCTGAATCGGTATAATGAATGAAATATTGTTTAAATCTTAAGTATTATTTACCTATACAGGAAACTCGAACTTACCATTCTAGACGCGTTACTAAATTGCAATACATATATGCTATATATATATATATATATATATATATATATATATGTAGAAAGCAAATATAGTCGTTATTTTGTAATTTAAATAAAAGCACTTCAAATATTATGATTTCTTGTTTCTTGTATAAAATAAGCGAATCCAATTGAATTCGCGTGTCTATCACAAGTTTCAATTATCGGCGTTCCCGATCCCTGTGCTCCGTCAGAATCGGCACGATGCGGCTCAGCTTCTTCGTCGGATGGCGATTAATGTATGTACCTCAAGGACTCCTTCCAGTGCATCTGAACACGGCGTAACACGGGGAAATGGCCAGTGGCTTGGCCGGCAATTGCGAGGATCAGGAGGGACAACGGCACAGTAACAGTGCCCACCCAGTAGCTCTCGTTGTTTCCATAGTTGGATTCCGATACGTGGCCAATGCCGATTATTAAGATCCTCAATAGGATGACACATATATTATCCACTGTCTTCCAAATCACCATGACAAGTCCCAAAAGCAGGTACGACACTATCACTTCGTATATCCGCCTGATCACTGCCGCACTATTTTGAAGTAGCCGTGGAACGAGGTTATTGTCCCATATAAGATCCATCGCAGCAAGACCCACGATTAGCGAGGGTAGCTTCAGTGCCGGAGCATTGGGACTTCTGGAATCAAACGCCAGGAACTTGATCACGTGGAGTAATCCAGCCAAGAAAACGCATTTCAAGTTGGTCATAATCACACCAAATTATTTTAATAAACTTTTGATTTTGTAATTTCACAGTATTTGACTTAAAATGGAAACATTAGTGATATCTGTAAAAACTATGTTTTGGACACATTTCAAAAAGCTAGCTAGCTAACTACTTTACATGGTCGGAAACGCTTACTTCTTTTACATACTTTTCAACGAATCTAGAATGGATATCCTTTTACTCGACGAGTAACGGGTTTAACAACATAGGAATTTCAACCCATAACCCAATTTAGTTATTTCCCAGATAAGCAGTATACCCCTCTCTGGTATAAATATATATTTCCAAGAAATCTGCCGCCAATCGGAGGCGTAACCAAGCCCCCTACACCCGATCCCGTACTGCGGTGCCCAGGAATTCTCCATTCGGCGCTCCAATCGAAGGCATTAGGAAGACAATAAAGAGCTGCGGCTCTGGCGACGACATGAAGATGCTTTCTCAAGTGGCAAAAACAAGCAGCGACGGGCGAAGGAACGAAGGGCAGTAGTCACTGGAGTACACGGAAACCGGGACAATCTGCCGCTGCTAGCTCACAATTTATTGTTCATTTATTCGCATTTGGAATACGTACAAACTTACTCACAATATTAAATGACGCAGCGAGCAAAAGCCCCCCACTCGCTGCTCTCAACTGATTGCTATAAATTTCCAATAGATTTTTGCATGGCGCTGATTGCATTGGCTTGTCCTGGTTCTGGTTCTCGTGCTCGTCCTGTTCCAGGACCTCGTCCTTGTGCTCCTGACCAGTCAGTCGTAATTTCCCGAAACCGAATGGAAAATGAAATGGCCGCTCCCTCATTTCCCACTGCTTGCCCTCGAACAATCATCATCCAAAACAATGTGTACTTAATTTCCTTTCAAAGCTGCCACCACTGCACAGCGAGAAAAATCGTGCAACATACATACATATATAGCAATTCTTCAAGTGTTTAGAGGTTTTCAATTTGAAAGTTGGCTGGGATTAAATGGTAGTTTAGTAACCAGAACAGCATCGTTTTCTTCGAGTGTATCCTTTATTATTCCCGTTCATTTTGTTTCGTTCCATTTCATTTGAACCTCTTAATGCTTCAGCGGCAACTCGGCGCGTGTTGAATATGAATCATGCTCTGCAAGTGCTTTCCATATTGATTGGACCAGACCCCCAGCCACCCATTTGGCCTGCTCCAAGCATCACCTGTCCGTCATGGCGCTTATTTTCCCCCTTTTTGACCATTATTTGCCCTCCAATTGGAATGCAGCCGGGAGCAGCGGGTAGCAGCCGGGAAGGACCTGCAACAAATATTTTCCAATTTGAATTTCGCCCCATAATTCCCATTTCGTCTCGTCCTTTTCGCCCGCAGTTTCGGAGTCCTAGAGTCCCGGAGTCCTGGAGTACATTAATTTTCCGCCGAAGTGGCGGGAATATGGCGGAATTTTTGAGAGGCACGCTCGCTTAATTAACATTTGCATGCAGCTGAGCCAATGGGGCGTGCAACAAGTGGAGCCACCACCGGGTGGGCAACCTTTGACCCCGACCCCTGGGGCAGTTTAGCCAACCCCGCTTGTAAATCCCTCGCCTTTGTTTTTCCTGCCAGCAAAAACGGCGAACTGCAAAAGTGTGTGAAGCATTTTGGATACCCATTTCAATTTAAACTTCATCGAGTCCATTTAAATCATAATCCCAAACATTTTTGCCCCATATTACTGGGTATCTGGTAGTCGTATAGGATTCGCCTAAATTTCGCGTGTGCCTGGCATTCTAATTGCGTATTATGAATGGGCCAGATTTGCCATTTTCACACGGCACGCACATTTTCCATATCTCCGCATTCATTTAATTTGTGATTTCTCCACATTTCCGCTGCGTAGAGTGTGGAGTTCGAGAAGATTTGAGCTTGAAAAAAATGTATATATGCAGTGTGGCCATATCAGAGGTGAAGCCCCCTGGAAAAGTGGGCGTGGCCAGGCGGGGTGTCTCTTTTTTTTTGGTGTGTGCGCTTCGCTTGTGTTTATGCAAATATTTGTATTCCATTTGCATTTCAATAATTGAAATTTTTATTTTTTCTGCCTTTGCGCTCTTGTTTTTCCCGCACCCCCGCCATTCGGCATTTATTATGCAATTTGCTGGGCGCAAAGAAAGAAAAAAAAATAATCAAATGTAATTTTTGTGAACTTGATTAAACATTGCGCGGCGGCACATAATCCACCATTTGTTTGCCAAACTCTTGACACAGATGCCAGGCCATCGAGAGTGGCGGATAAATCCGATTTTCCAGCCGCAATTCAATTGCGTTTTCATAACTCAAGGGGAGAACTTTTCTTTGTACAAACGAGTTCAGTAATCAATAGGTCAAGAAGAATTGTGGGCCGAATGAAATTGATTTTATTTATTGAAGTGGCTTAAAAGCATGCCATTAATAATGTAAATATTTGTGGGCCCACTTATAAGGTAGCAAGCTAATTTTTTATAGGAATTTTTAGTGTTATGTTTATATGTTTAAATGCAAATTATACATTCCAGTTTATGAGGACTTAAATATTTGATGGAAAATAAGATTAATAGCACTGGCATGCATTTAAATACAAATTGAGTGAGAACACACGGAGCAAACCTGATGATGAGCGCCATGCTTATGCTAATCCAAGCGGGAAATCCCGCTGACGGCCTCGTAATGTGATCCTTGCGATCCGGCAGGGATCCATCCGTCCATTTATCAATCCATCCATCATTATCAGGACACGCACCTCCAGCGGGTAGCTCCTGTCGGTTCGTCCTTGTCTCCGCGGACCTTGTAATTGACAGGCAGCGCAGCTTGATTAGTGACAGCCAAGGGCCGGAAAATGCGGGTGGAAAAGCGTGGGTGGAAAAGGGTGGGTGCTTGGGTGGTTGGAAAAGCCATGGAGTGCGGTTTCAGCTGCAGTGACCGTGTCGTCGCTGAAAGTTTTCTCGCTGTTTCGCTGCCATTTTTGGGCAACCGCATGCAAAATGCAACGCTTAATTAAGCCACCATTAAAATGCGACCCGAAATTCTCACAGCTGCAAGAATGTGTTGGTGTGCGAGGACACTGCGAAAAATCGGCACATCGAATTCATTTCATTTGATTACACTAGGCAAAAAAAGCTTTAAAATGTGCCCCTATTTTTTTTAATCTTCATATTATTAATCGCTTAAATTGTGCATGATGTTAGTGTGATTTGTTTTTCAGTGTAGCTGTTTGCTGGATAGATAGTGACAATGTTGTTTGACGTCGCATTGGCTGGGTTGATATGTGCGTCTATCCGAATGGCGATATATGTGTCCATTGCAGCGCGCATATTGGTGGTGGCCCGCAGGACACGCAAGCAGTGCACGGCAAGCAGTGCACTGATTTCTGATACATTATTCATTTTTAGCCAGCTTATCAAGGCTGTTGCATCATCATTTGGCCAAAATGATTTCGAAGCGCGACATATAAGTGAAAATCCATCTTCCAGCCAGGGGGATCAACTGTCAAAATGTTATTGAAAAGTAGAATAGGTGTGGTGTGGTGACTGTACCCCGTGTCGCACACTTTCCATATGTATGTTTGTGTGTGTATGTGTGTTAGTCAGGCTCAAATCAAAAGTCGGCAAATGCCAGCGGGAACATTTTTTGGAGAACACTCGCTGTTATTTGAGGAGCTTTTAACGAGATTACATTCTGCTCAAAAGAAGAATGATGGGCGAGTGACGATGCATATTTTCAAGGTAAAAATAGAGACTCAAAGCAATTTTGAATCTGTGTTGGGCGAAAAGGTATAGGTTCGCATTGGCCAACTGGCAGGGGGCTGTTTATAATTCCCTTTAATGGGCGTTTCACTCGAAAGGAAACACTTTGAACTGGTAATTCTGTACCAAAACACCGGGGACAAAGGCGTTAAGTGGAAATTTAAAAGCAAAACCAAACGTCTGGCTTATGTTTTGAAGCCATAAGCCGTGCTGTATATTTTGTGGTAATAGCTGGAAAAACTATATATGTTTTCTCTTTGTACAAACTCAGGTTAATAAATTGCGTTTTTGGCATTTTATAATGCTGCTTGAGTCTCATTTATGGTTAAGCTTTGTGAAACAAAGTCGTATGAATTCTATGAAAATTCATATATTTGTCAATATCATTAGAAATATTTTCGATCTCCATGGGGAAATTCCGCTGGATCTAGCGCACCAGCGCTAAAGAAAAAATTGCAAAACACGATGCACATTTATGTTTAATTCTTTCCATTTCGCAGCCTTTGCAGTCGTCCTTTGTTAGTCCTTTCAGCAGTTACCAGTTACCAAAATGGCCAACAACCGCCGCCGGCATTTCATAATGCCGCTGCTTTGTTCCAGCAAATAAATGAGTGGAAAATAGAGGAGTAATACACAGAGAAAAATTTGGTTATGAACGAAGCAATATCGTACAGCTGGTTATTTCTTTTTGGCCAAGTTATGCGCTCTTTTGGCCCTTGAATCCCTATTGTTTTTAACCTTATTTCTGCTTTTTTGGATTTACCAACATTTTTTTCACGTGTAGAAGCTGGCGAATTGGAAGCAGAAGGTGCTGTTCTGCGCGGCGGCTTGTGGTCGCCGCTTTTGAAATTCGGGAGCTGGGGCAACGCGGAGGTCCTTCGTCCTGGCCGCCATGGTGAGTTACACAATAAAAAGGCCAATTTCTGTGGCGGCGCTGCAGCTGGGCCGTTTTGTCTAAGCCAACATGAAAATTCGCTTGAGCTTTGCCATTAACAAACAGCCGGCGGGCAAAAGCCAAAGTCGAAGCCAAAATGCCTGGGACAACAACATCCTTCCACCGGCTTATCCCTTCCTTCCCCTTCCCCTCCCCCTCTCTGCCACCACAGCCGATAATAAATACAATGTATAATTTTTGCTTTTCTTCGGTTCGCTCTACGTGTTTTGCCATTTCCAAATGGGGCATACTGCGTTCTATACGCAAACCCAATCAATTTAAACACAACTTTAAGCTACAGAATTATTTTATAAAGTATTTGTACATTGAGTTTGTTTAAAAGGCACAAAAATCTTGAATAAAGAATAAACATTAATTTAAATTAAAGCTCATTTAAAAGTCGTTGTTGAAAACTAGATACAGTTTGCTTGTTTTTTAGTCTGCTTTTGCTGGGCTTTTTTTCACTTTGCGCCAGGGGCATTCAATTAAGCGGCTCGTTGGGCCCGTGCCCCATTACCCTTGGCCACCCCTCCTCCTCCTGCTGAAGTCCCCCTCCCCCTCCCCCCTTGATAGGTCGCCCGGAGCGGTCAGCTATTAGTTTGGTACATTGTCGAGCGACTATAACAAACGCTGATGCCTGATGGCCGCGATTGCTGCCGTAGCTAATTAAATGCAGCGCCCAAAACTTTGTAATTGCCTGCACGCAGGATGGCGCCATCGGGTCTTTGGAGGGTTAAGCATCGTTGGATCCATATCCTGTTGGTCCATAAAGTGAAAATCCGTGTCATTGGCGCTATCACCTCGGTTAGCTGGACGCGAGATGGCCATATAATGGTCACTGTCCACTGGGCACTGGATTGTGGTCAGCCGCTGGCCGGCTGATTGGCGCTGATGGATGGATTGCATTTGGTGGCCAACTTATTGATTAAAGGCATGCAGAGCTCTTTGCCAAAATTGAAATTGATTGCATGCCATTTGAATTCTGCTCTATGCATGCAACTATAGTGGAAAGTCAGGTTAGTTTGGAATAATCATGAATTAATTGGTATGTACATATAATCCTAATATATATTTAGGTTGATTATTCTTCTGCAGCTTCATGTCGGCGGAAAATGCCTCTTTTGGTTTTCCGGTCTGCCGCTAATGTCCACTGTGACATGTGGATTTTAGTGTCGCTCAATGGCTTTTGTGGCCGACTTGGTTTATTATCCTCCCTGTGCCCATTTCTTTTTTGCTTTGCCTTTCTTGGCAGCCTCATCCTTGGCATTTGTTAATATCGCTGGCTTAACTAAGTCCCAATGACTTTCATATGATATTCGGTGCGCAGCCCCCTTTCGCCCATTTAGCCTTGTGTGTGGTTGTACAAGCTTTTCGATTGCCGTTTCGAAACTGAAATGGTCGTAAAAATACCGCAGCAACTTGTCCTTGTTCCTGTTCAGCTGCCATGTCCTTCCACGTCTGTGTGGCCACCGCCTTTGATGTTCCTTTGGCAGCCATTCAGCCGTCTTCATCCCCGCCAAGTAATGAAAAGCGCGTTAAACCGCAATGCGTGCCGTTGTCTATGCCACACGCATACATACAGACACGTAGAAGGGGGCACACTGAAAGAGATTGAATGGGCGGCACAACGTGTTTGAAATGTATCTTGGAGTTACAACGCAATGGATTCTCAGCTAGCAGCGTTGTATTTCAGCTATCAGCTGAGTTGTTCGAAATTTCTCGCTGTGCACAAACACACACATCGAAAATACAGAACAACCAACACATGTGCGCTTTGCTGTGGGTTAGCTGCCCCGCCCCCTTACATCAACGAAGTAAATTGCTAGCCGGCATTTAATTTGATCTTTTGTTTGATTGTGTGCGTTTCGCTTTAATTGAATTTTATGATGATGCTGCAACACTCACACAGTCGCACAATGGCATGGAACGCAGGGCGGAACGGTTGAAATAAATTACAGCACTTAACTGTTAATACACGTATTGAAAACAAGGCGAACAACACGCACATTTTTGGTTAAATTGTTATAAACCCAACAAATGATTTATTTAAATAATGACCCCTGCCACACATGCCACAACATCGGGTCCACCCTAATATCAACGAGCTTATACCGAATGGCATTCCCATTACGGCATCTATCGTTTAGGTCTCCAAATGGAGGGGAAACACTTTGCCAGCCACTGAGTCTGAATTTGATATTCATATTCCATTATGCAGTGGTTTTAATTTCACTGCATAAAACGGAGGTGGTTTTGGCATTGTTTTTTTTGCGGTACCTCTGCTTTCAGCCAGCCAGCCAAAGCGAACCGAACCAAACCGGCCATGGGCGTCCACATCAACGTCAACTTTGCCGCAACCACAGCTGCATCAACAACAAAAGTGTCAACATCCAATAATACATCCGCAGATATGCAACAAAAATGAAAACACAACAAATGTAAAAAATACGGGGAGACCGTTGCTGACTGCTGACTCAATGACATCGCCGGACATTATGAAATTTTCAACGCGACTGCATTATTAATACAATAAATAATAAATGCGAACAAAGCGCGGAGGAGCAACCATAATAATGACAACCATTCGTGGCAGGACGAGAATGACAGCAGAACCGAAAAATCCAACCGAAAACGAGCAACCGCAATCATGAACTGCATGGGGATATCGACTGACCAATTCTCTGATCCCAAAGCGATGCAATAGGTGCACGAAAATAATAGTGAATATAGCTCAAAATAAAAAATGCACCATGCTCGTTTAATTGCATTTCCAAATGCAACATTGCGTATGAGTAATGTGCATATGGGAACATTTAACAGCGGGTTTAACGGGCATAACAATGCAAGTATCGATCCAAATATTCAGTGTCACACCGCGGCGAGCTCGTATTTCAATGCCTCATCGATTGGCATTTAAATCTGGGAATTCTATTTTTTGGCCATTTTTTGCAAATTTTGGTGATGTAACCCCTTACCGAAAATGCAAAAATTGGCCCAAAAATTTAATTTCCTAAATCGGTCAAAAAGTAATAGGGATGGTTAGCCTTTGTATTAGCTGCTCAAAACAGTTATTCTTTCAGCTTTATGATCAGTTTTAGTCAAGTTATGATAAAAATGGTCATCTAAAGTTGTTTCATTATTGCCAAAATAATTGTTTTCGATTTTCCGTCATAAAATAATCAGTTTTTTGGCCACAACTTTCAAAATAATTGTCTTAGTACAGAATGCCATACCTCGTCGAGTTTGTATTTAAATTCCCAATCGAACTGTGTCAAAAAATGGGAATTCTATTTTTTGGCCATTTTTTGCAAATTTTGATGATGTTACCCCTTACCGAAAATGCGAAAATTTGCACAAAAATTAATTTTCCCAAATCCTTCAAAAAGTGATAGGGATGGTTAGCCCTTGTAAGTAGCTGCTCAAAACAGTTATTCTTTCAGCTTTATGATCAGTTTTAGTCAAGTTATGATAAAAATTGTCATCTAAAGTTGTTTCATTATTGCCAAAATAATTGTTTTCGATTTTCCGTCATAAAATAATCAGTTTTTTGGACACAACTTTAAAAAAAATTGTCTGAATACGGAATGTTATATCTCGTTGAGTTCGTATTTAAATTCCCAATCGAACTGTGTCCAAAAATGGAAATTCCATTTTTTGGCAATTTTTTGCAAATTTTGATGCTGTGGAAAGTCCACGAAACGCGGCTGGAACAACACCCATACAGATGAGATGATAAAACAATATATGTGCTTTGTTGCTCCTTCATGCATGTCGTTCACACGCAAGTTAAGCTTTATATTATATATTCTATATTTTTACTTTTTTTTTTGTTCATTTTTGTATTTCTGGCACCAGGTGATCAGTTGAGTCGGCTCTTTCTCAGTGTTCATTAGGAACATCTTGGCCTTGCCCTGCTCGATACCCTTTCTCAGTCCTTCTAGCCGAGCACGCCTAGCTGTCACAGTAGGGTTGGCCAGGTTCTGCCGGTAGGCGGGGCCGAAGTAGTGCGTCCGCTGGAATCGGAGCTGCGCATCCGAAAGCGACGGGTTCGGCGGAGGACGGAACGACTTTCCCTTGCTGACCGGCTTCTTGACGTACTTCTCGTAGTATTGGTCTGGGAAAAAGGGTATCTTCACCAATCAGTTCACTTTGAAAGAATAGCTTACCCAGAGACATCGAGGCCAATTCGGGATCCAAACCTTTCTTTTCGCGCTTCAGTTGCATCTCTTCATTCTGGAAGTTTTCTGGGGAAAAGGGTACCTCCGGAGACATTGGGGCCACTTCGGGATCCAAAACATTCGTTTCGCGATTAAGTTGCATCTCTTCATTCTGGAAGTTTTCTGGGGAAAAGGGTACCTCCGGAGACATTGGGGCCACTTCGGGATCCAAAATATTCGTTTCGCGATTAAGTTGCATCTCTTCATTCTGGAAGTTTTCTGGGGAAAAGGGTACCTCCGGAGACATTGGGGCCACTTCGGGATCCAAAACATTCGTTTCGTGATTAAGTTGCATCTCTTCATTCTGGAAGTTTTCTGGGGAAAAGGGTACCTCCGGAGACATTGGGGCCACTTCGGGATCCAAAACATTCGTTTCACGATTAAGTTGCATCTCTTCATTCTGGAAGTTTTCTGGGGAAAAGGGTACCTCCGGAGACATTGAGGCCAATTCGGGATCCAAAACATTCGTTTCACGATTAAGTTGCATCTCTTCATTCTGGAAGTTTTCTGGGGGAAAGGGTACCTCCGGAGACATTGGGGCCACTTCGGGATCCAAAACATTCGTTTCGTGATTAAGTTGCATCTCTTCATTCTGGAAGTTTTCTGGGGAAAAGGGTACCTCCGGAGACATTGGGGCCACTTCGGGATCCAAAACATTCGTTTCGTGATTAAGTTGCATCTCTTCATTCTGGAAGTTTTCTGGGGAAAAGGGTACCTCCGGAGACATTGGGGCCACTTCGGGATCCAAAACATTCGTTTCACGATTAAGTTGCATCTCTTCATTCTGGAAGTTTTCTGGGGAAAAGGGTACCTCCGGAGACATTGGGGCCACTTCGGGATCCAAAACATTCGTTTCGCGATTAAGTTGCATCTCTTCATTCTGGAAGTTTTCTGGGGGAAAGGGTACCTCCGGAGACATTGGGGCCACCTCGGGATCCAAATCTTTCTTTTCGCGATTAAGTTGCATCTCTTCGTTCTGGTTTTCCATTTTCACAACTTATTAAACTTCCTCGTTCTCTAATTTGACAAGTGAAAGTGAATTTTCTTCGGCAATCTATCAATAATGAAAACTCTGTTTTCAGTGCTGTACAATCTGGCTTGACAAGCAGTATTAGAAAAGTTCGATCCTTGAGAGCTGGCGAAAAGGATTGCCACATTTTAGGCGAAAACAATAACATCTAATATCGATTAACATTTGAACATCGTCCGTTTTGGGCGAAAACATTAACACTTAACATCGTTAAACATTTAATCATAGCCCGTTTTTTGATTTTCCGTCAAAAAATAATCTGTTTTTTGGCCAGAACTTTAAAAATAATTGCTGGAAAACGGAATGCCATACCTCGTTGAATAAGTTATTACCAAAAACAGAAGTAACTATTATCTTATATATAGAAACTCGTAAGATAAGCCAAATGTGATTTCGATTGGCTAATAATTTTATATTTGTTTGCATTGAATGGTGTGTTCTGCATCTTTAAGTTGAATCCTTGCATTCCAGGGAATGGGTGCTTGCGACGATGTTGAAGGCCACTCTAGAAGTGCCAGAATGCCGTACGGGTAGCTCCCTTTTCCAAATTTTCCTATCGAAGGCCGGTCCCTCGGTCAATAGTTTGGTGCCCCGCACCGCTGGATCCATCAGTTCGGCACGCAGTCTCTTCATGAACTTGTCCAGCCGCGGAATGCACTTGTCCATCGATGACTTGCAGATGGATTTCACCAGATGCTCCGGCTGCAGACAGACGATGGCCATCCGTTTGCTGGTCGAGTTCTGCAGACTGATCACGAGATCCCTGCGACTCAGTTTGGCCATAAGGATATACTGACCTGCCAGACCATCCGTGTAGTTCAGAGTGTATCGGTCGGCATCCCGATTCCAGTGATCGGGCAGCAGCTCACACACAGTTCCACATCCTCCAGCCAACTGCCTTCCGCCGGATGCTGGATAATTGATGGCGCAACGCAGGCTGTACTCCTTGGTGATCAGAAAGTGGGTGACAGCTATCAACAGATCGGACTTTTTGCGAATGCTCGGCTGGATCGAGTGGAGAAGCAACTGCCAGTCGTGGGCATCGATTTCCGTTTCGCTTTTCAACTTGGCTTGGCCTTTTCCAGCTACTCCAATTCCCAGAGATTGGAGCGACAGCTCGCTGAGAGTCGACAGTGAAGTGCAGGCTGGCGATTCCATGGTGTTCAAATTGCGGACATCTTTGCGAAGATTGAGTTTTGGGAAACAACAATTTTGAAAAATTCAGATAGAACCTTTTGTGAATTTAAAAGGACACTAGATTCTTCATTTCATTTTCATAACAATTTAGTACACCAAACTAAAGGTCTAAAAGTAATAAAGTATGTGTATTTATTTTATATTAAATGTTTAACATTTTATGAACACTTTTTGTTTTTTTCGTACATTAATATAAATGCGCATTTGTTGCTCCCTGTGGTAAATGTTGTTAAAATGTTTTATTCGCACCGCCTGGCAAATTGCAATTGGCAGCTGATTTTTGCAGGACAGGAGTCTGTGTTCATGTCCATGTCCTTGCCAGTTAAGTTCCCTCTCCATTCATTTTTCAGTTAATATTTTCTTTTTTACCCTGTTTGCAGTTTCTTTTTGCCTTGTCACTTTTTTGTTTGTTTTTATTCAAATTTGCATGCTTAACATAATTCATTTCATTTCTGCTTTTCCGCTTTTCCACTTTCCGCCGCCCCTTTTGTTTGGGATGTCATCGCCGGGTCGTCTGAATTGATGCCGGATTCAATTGGATGCCAGCAGCTTGCCAAGGTCCTTTGTTATGGTACCTCCCTTCCCACTCCATATAAATATATGTATATATATATATACGGGTATATACGTACATCGCTATCAAAATATCTGTGTATATATGCCAGTGTTCTTTGGCGGCAATTTGGGGGATTGCTCTCGGTTTGCTTGCGGCTGGCTCAAACGGCTTAAACGATTGCGGCCAAGTCAAGTCGGTAGCTGATATCGGGCGAAAGCGAGTAATAAATGCGCATCGCATCCACAACCGGAAATAGACGGCGTTGCTGCCGGGTCGACCGGAAATGGCAGGGGATCCTGATGGGGTTTCAAATTTAATGCGGTTCAACCTGCAAATGCGTTAAGCAAGTTATTTATTACTGGCGAACGGAACGCCTCAGTTCAGCTAGATTGTTTTTCGGAATTTATTTTAGCATTAAGGGGTATTTGAAAAAATACTTATGCAGTTGTGTGTCAACTTTAAAAGCCACACAAATTATATTTTATCAGCTGGTTTTAAGAATAACTGTGTTTTCAATTCAATTTAATTCAGTTTTCCATTTAGAGGAGAGTGTGTTCCTATAACAGATAGCTTTATATACTTTGTAAATTAAAATAGACATGTTTTTCTTTCAAAATAAATGGGACAGAAAATTGAAAGCCCCACGGGGCTTCAGTTTTAATTCAGTTTGACCTGCGTATGCGCACAGTAAGACATTTATTCTGGGAAAATAAACAAGTTAAATGCCTCGAATCTGCAAAGAAAAACAGTAAATATGCTATTTCACAAATTAAGAGAGACGTATTTAATATTCGCACGGGCAAACCAACTAAAAAGTTGCCAGCGAAAAATTCCAAAAGAATGAACTCGGCTTTGAGCGTAATTTAATTTATGGTCAGCATTTTCAATCATTCGATTATTTGATTAAAATGTTGACGGCTTACATAAAATTCAATATAAATTGATATGCACACAGCAGACAGAGATGTAGCAGTTAAATAAAAAATTTTAGTTCAGTTGCTCAAAATAAATATATCAAAATGTTCGTTTTGATTTGTTACAAAAAGAAATTGAGAAATATTTCACATGTTGGGGTCAAAATTGATTGAGTAGCTCAGTTGCTTGTGAATTGTGAGTTTTATTTTATAGTTTTAAACTAATGCTAAAATGCTTTTTAAGGCTCATCCAATAAAAAGTTTGTACCTGTTATGTAGAAAAACTTTGTCAATTCTTAAAGAGCTAGTACAATTCAGTTGCCTTTATTGTGCGATTCCATTAAAATTCTGCAAAACCAAAATGCAGAAAAATGATTCTGTGAGCATAATTGAATTTGCTATATTTTTAATGAACCGTTTGTGCTATTAAAACTGCGGCGACGGGCACGAAACTTATTTGGGAAATCAATAATGGCAACCAAAAATAGCAGCAGAGTGTAGACGGGGGGCGAAACATAACAACATCACAAACTCGGCGATGGGAAGGGGAATTTTTGTGGCAGACAGGAAGAGGAAGGGGAGAGAGGTGGGCAAGGGGCGGGGCAGGGGCAGGGGCAGGGTCATGCCACATCCATGATGCCAATGGTCGCCGCAGAGATTCTGCAGTTGCCTGGCTGACGCGGAAATGGCGTCGTTAAATTGGTTCCGCATCCGGTTGCCATTGCCCTCGCCAAAATAACCCACAGGGGCGGAGGGGCGGAGGGGGCGGCAAAGGACAAGGACGACGACGGGGAGGATGCAGAGCAGGACGAGGACAGTTGAAGCTTACTGCTATTTGACTGCAGCTCGATGACGCGCTGCAACCCCCGAGGCAGCCGTCAAGGAATCCACTTTGCACTTACATTTCCTCCACGACCGCCCCGCCATGCGAATGGAAATGCTGGCGGAGATGCGAGTTGCGTATGGAAATGGGTTTGGGATTGGTATTGCGACTGCGACTGGGATTGCCAGCAGGACTGCCAACCGAAGGATTAGGATAATTGTGTGCCCAAAGTGTTGCCTTTAGCTGTCGATTGAGAAGTGATTAACCAAAACGGTAAGCGATTCGTGGCTTATCGAGGCAAAACAGCAGCGTCCACAAAAGTGTATGCCACTATCTGCAGCTAATCTACATAATGTAAAATATAAACTGATTGGATGGGCATTATTTATTGATATTGTTTTGTGAGATTGTCAACCTAGCCGCATAACTAATCCCAAATATGCGCGCCAGAGTCTTCAGTGCAGATTGATTGGGTTCGATGGCCGGGATCAAGTTCGCCTGCAGCTCGTGTGGCATCTGCATAATTAATGCCCCGTGCAGCGGCGGCTGTTGCCACACACCTGCACAGCCACCGCCTCACCTGCGGAAATTCAATTAACTTTGACTCGCTTGCCTGCGAGGGGGACGCACGGCCACGGAGGCGTCAATGAGCAACCGCAATTGATATAAATTTGAAATTTTGCAGCCTCCACACACAGATCCTTTTATGGTCGGGCTGTGCCCTTTTTGGCTCAAATGAAAAATTTAATTTCCAGCCTAATGGCTGTCGTGTGTGTGCTTAAGTGTGTGTGTGTGTGTGTGTGCAGGAAGGTCCTGTCTGCGCCGGCTGCACTTAATTCGCTCCTCGAGTTGGCCATAAAAAGGCGTCCATCGACCGAAATGAAATAAAAGTGCGCTTGCAATGTGTGTGTAATAAATTTCCAAAGTATTCAGACGCTTAACCCGTTGCTCGCTGCACCAGAAAAAACTATGTGCCATGTTTCTGAAAACAATAAAAAGCCATGAAAACTGTACTGCATGGCTATAATATTTAATTTAATTAAATTTGAATTATTTAATTAAAAGTCCGCTTTTATAAAACACAAATAATCGGTTGCTTTGTCGCATAATTTGTTCAAAGCAAATTGCAACACATGTTTGAGTTGAAATTTTGTAGCTGGTAAATTCGCAAAGCGCCGTGTATTCTCGAATTTTAGAAAGTTTTGTGGCGTGTGGGCGGCGGCATGTCCTGCCACGCCCGCTGGTGTTCAGCTATTTTCAGTTCAGTTGCCACAGTTTTCCAGACTGCCCTTTGCATGCCGCACGCAAAAATTGTTAGCGCAAAGAATCCAAAACGAAAAAATCGGAAAGGAGAACGACGGAGCGTGCACCCAAGGCTAAAAGGGACGCCTCGCTGGTCAGGAGGACGCCCAGTTGCGGCCTGGACGAAAAGCAGTGACCAGCGACCAGAACCAGGAGCACCGGAATGCCCAACTTGAGCACACACACGATATCCTCCGTCTGAGCGAATTACGGACATCGAGCCACCATTCTGGCCAACAATCCACTTACGTTGAAACGAAACCAACGGCCACGGACTTTTGATTAGAGAAGTGCCGGGCATTTCCGCCAGTTTGCTACAAAATGATATGATATTATACAAACTGTATAAAACCACTTGCTTTATACTTGCCTTTGTCCGGCATTTGTATCGCAAAAGTTGCGTATACTTGATTACGTATACGACACGTGGGCCAGCGCTTGCCTTACTCACATATTCCGGAGACCTACTCTTGGTTAGGGTATTCCACAGGCGCCATTGAGTGGGAAGCACTCAGTGGGCCCAGCCCTCTTGTTTTTCAATTTACAAAATACGCCTCCAGCAGCTTTTCACGCGTCGCGCACTCAAAAATAACCAAAAAAAAAAAAGAGCAAAAGCAGAGGAAAAATTAAAAAAACCGGAAAACTCAAAGCGCAAAAAGGGAAACGAATAAAAATGGAAATCGACAGAAAAGGAAAGTGGATGCTGTGTAGGGGCTACAATCCTCTGACATCGGATTCGATGGGTGAGAAATAATGGTATAGGGTCTCATCGAAAAGTAGAGAAAGATTAAGATGATGAAAAACCAAAATGTTGAGCTATTTTCCAGCCATTCCAGCCTGTTCCCCTATTTTCCACTGCATTTTCTACCTTTTCCCATTGAAACTCAGCGCAAATTTAAATGTCTTGAAAGGGTTTCTTTTTATTCATAATTCTTTATTTTGGTTTACATTTATACTATTTTACTGCATGTTTTTGTGTTTTTTTTTCTTTTTTTCAGAGCAACCCAACGGAACCGTATTAATTTGCCCGTTGCTCTTAGAAGTACCTACAAATAATTCTCTACATCAAGTGCTTTCTTTTTTCGGCCATTTCCGTTTTATTTCGCTTTTTTCGGTTTCATTTTCCACTTTGGGTTCGCCTTTCGATTCGTTTAATTTTAGCTTAATCTTAAGTGTGCTCGTTTCTTGCAACGCATTTTTCATTTTATTTGTGCTCCGCCAATTCGCCGCATTCATTCGAAGTAATTTTCTCAAAATTTCCAAATGACAAACGCCTTAATTCGATTACACAAATTTTATTTGACTATTTCCATACACCAAAAAAAAAAAAACAACATCTATTACATATGTTCATAATTAATTGGTAAATATGTAATTTGCACGGCGATTGCTGTTTTGGATTTTCATAAGCCTATTTTGGGAAAAATGATATGAGGATCAAGTGGCAACGTAATTTTAAGCGGCAAGTGAAACCTTCTGTTGATTTACAAGAAAATAAGTAATATTTTAATGGAAGCACTTAAAATGTAATGTAAAATATGTCGATAAAGTGAATGAAGCGAATGGATGACTTAAATATAATCAACCTAATCAACTACCAAGTTTTAAATATTTTAAAAACGAGCCAATGCAATCGGAAATTGAAACAAGAGAGATCGAAAAAATTGATATCGAGTGTTGTGCAGTTTTTTCTACTCTATTCACACTTTTCCATTCGGACCAGTGTGACCACATGTCGCTCGTAGGCAAAGCAAACGGAAATCCAAAACAGACGCCCTATGTATACGTTTGTAAACACTTTTCTCGTAGTATTTATCGTACTTTAGATTTGGCCTTTGCTCCGCACACACTCCCCGCTTTTCCATTCGAATGTCCTCCAGCGTTTTGCTTTCCATCTATTTTTTTTTTTTTTTCATCCCCACCTGACAGACTTTGCACTTTCCCCGGCTGTAAGTGTATCTGTTATCTGTATTTGTATCTGTATCTGTATCTGCTTTTGAGTGTGCGTGTTTGTTTGTTTGCATTTACTTGCTTTTTTGCTTTTTTCCGGTGAAAAATTGACATATTTCGGTACTTGCAACTGGAGTCGAGTCGACTTGAGTTGAGTTTTCTTTTGGGTTTCCGCTTGGATTTCCGGCATTTCTGCCGGAGACACAAGTCTTTGGGAAGCAGCGGTAGCTCCGCAAACTTTTGGCCGGAATGTGGATGCGGGATGTTGTGGGGTCTGGGTTCCTGGGGTTCCTGGGGTTCCTGGGGAGACTTTTAAAAGGAAGGAAATGGCCAGCGGGGCAATGCCAACAACTGTTTCAATTTGCTCTGATTTTGAAGACCAATTACGTGGCTGTGCAGGGAGTGTACTTCTTACGTCTTACTTCATCATCATTTTTCTTATTTATGGTTTAACAGTTGGTTACTGTCACGATTACGTTTACGTTTACGGTTACTAGTGCGGATTACGGTTGCAGCAACGCGGCTCCGGGCGTCTTTAGCCCAAGATCTTCTTGAAATAGCTAACCGTTTCCGGTTTGGTTAGCGAGCGTCGTCGATTTGGCTTGAATGGCGCCTCGGTCTCCTCCAGGAAGTTGTGTCGCGTTGTGGCCGCCTCGGTCTCCAAATGGCCCTCCTCGTCCTCCTCCTCCTCCTCGGGGCTGCCCATGCCGTTGTTGTCCACCTTGAAGGATCCCTGATTCACTCGCGGATATCTGAACTCCCTGACTGGCTTCGGAATGGCTGTTGTTGCTGCTGCTGCTGCTGCTGCTGCTGTTGTTGTTGCTGCAGCTGCTGTGGCATTCGATTTGATTTCATTAGCTGCGGCTGCTCTGGTAGCAGTAGTTGTTGTTGTTGTTGCTGCTGCTGCTGCGGCTGCTGGTGGCGCTTCACTGGCAATTACCGTTGCTGCTGATGTTGCTGCGGTGTCTTCAGCTACTTTCACGCTTGTTGTCACCTCCACAGCTGCACCTGTTGTCGCTGTCACGGTTGATGTTGCCACAGTGTCAGCGACTGCTGCAGCTGATGTTGTTGCTGCTGCTGCTGTCAGTTCCTTCGATGACGTGACTGTTGATGGCTGCACTTCCTCTTTGGTCGATGTTGCTGCTGCTGCAGGTGTAGTTGCTGTTGCTGCTGCTGCTGTTGTCGTACTGGACGTTGTTGTCGCTCGTGTTGTTGTGGTCGCATGCTCGCTGGCATGTTTGGCCGGCGGCACGTAGTGCGACTTCACCAGCAGCATTGGCGGTATAAAGCGCGTATTGTCGGCGGACTCGTTGACGTGCGTGGCATGTTGCTGCTGCACCGTGGCGCCTTCGTGCAGTATCTGTTGTTGGTGGTGTTGCTGCTGCGAGGGATGTATGGGATGTGCCATGTTGTTGCTGTTGCTCTTGTCCGTGGGCGTGGCATGGCTAGTTGTTGTTGCTGTCGCTGCTGCTGCTGCGCTCGTTGTTGTTGTTGTTGCAGCGGAAGTTGCTGCTGTTGTTGTGCTAGTTGCTGCTGCTGCTGCTGCCGCTTCGGTTGCTGATGTTTTTGTTGTTCGTGGTGCCACCATGGTTGTTGGCTCTGGTTTCTTGGTCGTTGTTGTTGTTGTCTCTTCCGTTTTGGGCGTAGTTGTTGCTGTTGTAGTGGTGGTTGTAATCGTGGTGGTTCTAACCGTTGTTGTTGGCCGCGTGGTTGTTGCCGGCGCCTGTGAACTTGTGGTGTCCACTGCTTTCGGTGTGGTCACCACTTCAGTTGCTGCCGTCGCCGTTGTCGTTGTTGTTGGTGTAGTGGTTGTTGCTGTTGCCGGTGCCGCCAAAGTGGTCGTCTTCAGTGTAGTTGTTGTCATCGCTGGCGATTTGGCTTCAGGAATTGGCGCCATGGTGCGCAGATCCTGCGGCAGGATCTTCTTCTTGTGCGGCAAATGCTCGAATATCTCGTTGGATGCATCGCTATTACTGTCATCCTCGTTAAGGGGCATTCGAATACCAAGACCCATTCCCATGCCCGGAGGCAGTTGCTCCTCACTTAGTGCCGGCTGATCGCCCATCATCAGCTCCTCCTCGTGCTGATGCACCAGCGACTTGCGCGACTTCTGTTGCTGCTGCTGCTGCTGCTGTTGGTTGTGCTGCTGCTGATGGTTACCCTGCAGCTTCTTGGCAAAGTCCGGCGTGATCACCTTCTTGGCCGCCTTCTTCACCGGCTTGGGCACCAGATCCGGTATGCGATACAGTCCGGACAGCGATACGGCGCCCGGAGCATCCGCCTGCATCAGCTCTCCCAATCCGGGAACCGAAACGGGTGGCACTGGTGGCGCCACCTCGATGTTAATGGCCATTCCAGATCGGCGGCCATAGTTGGGCAGCAGATCGATGTCGTTGTTCTCCTTGTTATCAGTGTGGATGTTGTTGATGATCTGCAGCGACTTGAAGTGCGAGTTTGTGATGTCGTTGATGCGCTGCGCCTCCAGACGCTCCTTGGGACAGATTAGCTGTCGAATGGCACGCTCACGATCCTGAAATGGCACACAAGAGTTAAGGGGATTGGAGGGAAATGTGCATATTCGCTTCCATCAATTAATCGTTGCAGGAATAACCCAAGCTCACCTCCTTGCCCTTGCAGGTGTGTCGCAGCAGTCCCTCCTCCTGGCAATTGCGAATCAGCTCGATGCTGGCCGTATCCGCCATATACTGCATGGTTAAATTGGGCATGTCCTTCAGTATGCAAGCATCCGCCCAGCTGGGAACTAGGGGTAGTGCGGTGGGGGAACAAATGGTCCAGAGATCAGTTAGCCCGTAGCTGGAATCCCCACCAGAAATCTCCACCTACCTGGCATTTCGCAGAGGAAGGAGGCCGTTTCGGGTCCACCGCAGCGAAGGGCGTGCCAGCGGTAATCTCGAATGGGATCGATTACGGCGCAGAGCGGAGCATCCATCAGGGGTAGGGATTCGGCCCAGTAACCAGTATCCGCCACCAAGGGACGCGAGTTCCTGACCAGCCGGAAAAAAAACAAATCGTAAACCGATCGCTTGCTCTTGTTACTAATGAAACCCTTTTGACTTTGATGTATGTCTCATATTTATCGTGTTAACTAATTATTTCAGCTGCACCCCTTTTTATTGCTATATGTTTGAGCTTACTGAACGTAATTGGCTGAAAGTCAAAGTTTTGAAACCCGATAACCATTATTATTTTATTTGCCAACCCTTCTCGATTCCACTTAGTGTAACATGTATGCTTCTGATTATATATAAAGAACCCCGACCCTCGGCGTTTTTGCTGTTTGGGGGATTCCCCCACCCCGACTCTGATCCATTCCTAAATGGAGGACCACTATACACATGTCGGCCCCAACAGGACAATTGTCGCTCAGTCCCTTTCGGCTGCATCCCCATGTCCTGTCTATGTATCTGTATCCGTATATTCATGTATCCCTGTATCCGTGTGTCCGTGTAGCCGTGTACCCTTGTATCCTGGTGTCCTTGCATACCCTACACACTACAATGGTCTGCTTTTGTTGCTGGTGTTGATGTTGATGTAGCCGTTGCTATTGTTGTACTTACGACCACATAAAACGATCCGAGTTCTGCGGTCGCATGAGACCAATCCAAACGATGTCGTTCACATCCAATTCCCTCAGCAGGTCGCGCGTTGCATCGAATTGAAAACTGTTGTCGACTGTAAGGACATCTCGCACACACATACACACACACGCAGGACGTTCGGAAAAACAGCGTACGTAGAAGAAGCGTGGAGGGGGGAAAAAAAGGATGAGCAGAGAGAATAGTTCAAATGAAAACGAGACGACAAATGGTTTTTATTTGTTCTACACAGAGTATTTCTATTAAATTCGCCTCGCCTATTGTTGTTTTGTTTGTGAGTGTGTGTGTGTTGTTTTTTTGCCCCCATTTCGATTTCATTTGGGTTTTTTGTTTCAATTGAGCTTTTCGACAGTGGGAAGCCATCAGCTCGATGTTACCCTCCAGTGACAACACAAATTGTTAACAAAACGCTGCCGAAAATGATTTTTTCAACCATTTTTGCCAGCTCTCTTGTGTCGGTTGCCTGTTTTCGCTCCTGTTTTGCGATTCCCATTTAGCTATTGTGTGCGTCACATTTGCATATGTTGCAAAAGAAATAACAAATAGTGTGCGGTGTCAACAAATTGACGCCGGATCCTAAATGCGCTAACTGCTCGCTAAATACTATATTAGTGAATTAAGGCATCAATTGCACAAAAGGTTAAATCTACTGGTTAAAAGCGCCTTCAGTTCGCTTGAATACAAATCCTTGGCACTTTAAATATCCTTCACAATTCACATGCATGTAAATTTACTCTTCCCGACTTTTATTTGGTAAGGATCACAGGACCTCTCGCACACACTATTGAGTCGCTTGTTTTGGGTCATTTGAGCGACCGGCTGATTGTGATAGATGCACCGAACTGCTGGCCATCTTTATCTGGCCACTGTGACCCCAATCTCGACCTGCTACTGTTTCGCAGTGCCCCCCAGCCCACGGAAGCTCCTTGTTTTCGGGGGGAAGGGGTTGATTCCTCTAGCCGCCGGCACTGCAGCGACAGCATTTGTCAGAAGGATTTATTGTATTATGAGAAGGGGTTTAGTTTGGGCGCATAGCAACCCCTTGCTCCGAAAATGAAAAAGGAAAGCCAAAAGCAAAAGCAGTGCGGTAAACGAGGGGGCGGAAAATGCAGGGCAGAGGTTGATTCTACGCCAAAGCTTTTGGGGTCTGGCCACATAAAGGACTCGACTGTGGCTGCGTCACTTTGCTGTCATTTCATTCATTTGCGAACCACAATGGCAATGTCCCTTTGAAATCTGTCTTCTGCACCCGCAGTGCCCTCCAGTTCCAACTATTCCTCCAAGTGCATACGCCAGTTGCTAGGTGACGCTCGTTGGCCGGACATTCGTAAAAATGAGCGATTCCCTCCGGCAGATTTTTTTCTCTGTTCTGTTCTGTGGGCTTATTTGCATTTGAACTTGCATTTTCTTTCCGGAATTTAGCACACAGCTCTGTTGCATCCGGTGCTGCATTTATCGCAGTTGGATTCTCACTTACCCGTCACCAGATTGGCGTGATGAAATTGACAGACGGCATCGGCTTCGAACCAGGATATGCGATCGCGGAAGAAGCGATAGAAGACGTTCAGACCCTCCTGCGGCATCGTCCAGGTGTTGCTCACGTTCACCTGTGAAGGGAACGGAAAAGGTGGGAAATACGGAAAAGAGTTCATTTCGGTTTATTTGTATGCGAGCGGCGCACGGTGCGTATACGTTATGCATTAAGCATACGCCGCGTGGCCCGTAAAGCGTTTACATTTTTAATGCCCAAAGGGGGGCGGGGGCTTTCGAGAGATTGTTGCTTGTAGGTAGGACTCTACGACATTAAAAATACATACAACACACGCGCACATTTGCTTAGTGTGGGTGGGGGGTGGCAGAGGGGTTTTTCTCGATGTAAAATCTGCTTTGAAGCCATGTCGCCATATATTTCATTAGGGCGCAACTGGGAAAAACTGAGCAAACGGGCAGCGGGGGTCGCAACAGCTGCCGCAAAGCAAAGCAGACCAGAATGCCTCACTTCCACTTCCACATCCACCTCCGACTCCTTCTTCTCCTCCTCGAGAGATTCCAAAAATGTTCTTTGTAGCCCACCCGCCGCCCGCGTCCTGAGACCGAGGAACCAAACGCCAGGGGAACCAGCCCGGGTACTCCAGCATCGTCTCCATTTCCGGCTATATCCTCCATCCCCCATCTGCGTCTTCAGCTCACGGAGTCGAGTGACAGACCTCGCTTTCGTACATTAACTAATTAGGAGCAGAGGCCCGAGGACGATGGTGCATAAATGCCCGACGCGAACTCATCTCCCCAGGAATACATACTCGCATAAACGTACATAAGTATGCAAATACATGGTATTCGCAGCGCAAAGCTGATGACAAAGTGCGGCCGAAAGAAGGTGGCATTACGGTGGGCTTAACAAAACGCTCTTGTCAAACGGAAATTTAAATAGCTGATTTCCTCGAGTGTTTCGTATACAAAATGTGCTCTAGATGGGTTTATGATATGAAACATACTTGATGGGTCACTGAGCGAAGGGAAGGGACTATGTGAACTTAGTAGTTTTCTAGTAGCAACTTGTAACTAAAATTAAATGCAAATAGTTAGCTGAAAGACTAATAATCATAGTAGATTGTGGAAACTCATTTTTGACCAAGTTATAATATCGAATTGGAAACACAAACAGACCAACGTCCAATATTAATTTTTATGTAAATGGATTGGTTTTTCAATTTGTTCCACTCATCCGATGTTCATCATAAACGAGGCTTAAAGTCGGTTTTGTGCTTAAACAAATTAAATTTATTTGTGAACATTTCTTAGCAACTTTCCGGTGGGAAAATTCTTGCGGCAAAGCTTTTGGGCGAAAATCCAGTGAAATCAAGAAGATTCAAAAGGAATGCTGGTCATAAATTCGTAAATTTTTTCCAACTTTCTCTGCTCTCCGCCTGTTTTTTTTTCCCCCGTTTTCAATTCGGGATGCCGTATATGCGGGGTGAGTGGCAGGCATTTCATTAACTTAATTAACATTTAATTGAAAAATTCAAAAAAGCGACTTCTTGGCCATTGTGATGCGGGTAGAAGGGCGGAGCGGAAAAAATTCCATCAGCAGGGCAATGAAATGAAAAACGGTATAGAAACGGGGATGAAATGTACAGGGAATGTAAATGTATTTAAATAGGTTTATATTCAGCACTTATCAGTCGATTAATTTTGGTTTCATATCCGTAAAAGCGATTCATTTCTTTATTTCGGCTTTTATTTGTTCGCTTATGAAATATCAATTTAATTTGCCCACAGCCATCGCAGTTATCATACATTTATGGCCCTATATGGCTTTTAATACATATAATATCTTGATGGATATCTGCTGCAAACATGCGACTGTGTTTGCTGTCATTATTAATAATGTAAAGTAAAGTTTTCTGAGGCTGCAATTATTCAACTATTAACATGCAAAATATTTCAGTTGGCTGCTCGCAAAGGCAGTAATCGAGAATATGTAAAGCAGATTGGTATATTTGATCAGCAAATGCGCCTCATTTAATTTGCCCTGCGGATGTGCAACATCAGCGGCATAAAAAAGTCCTGCCACATTTGACACCATAAATCAATCCGTTCCATTGAAGAGCGGCAAAATATCAAATATACAATTTTAGTATTTATAAATAAAATGTATGTTAACCTACTGGGGCTTGAACCCCTTCCCCTTCAAACGGGAGTCGAATGCTCTAACCCCTAGGCTATGCCAAGCTGTCAAAATTCTGAAAAAATTACGTAAGGTGACTCTGTCAAACGAAGGAGGTGAGATTCTAGTTTATCCTTTGGAGCGAGTCCCCTCGCCGCCGGCGGCAGCGCATACAGCTAGTATGCGAACTCCCGATCTCGGGTGTGGTGCCGCCGGTCCGGGTTCGAATCCCGGTGAAGTTAATAAAAGTAGCAACGGAAAATGTTACAAACGTTAACTTTAAGGTTTCTCCAATCGTCAGCCGAGGGAGTGGAGCACAGTAGCTAGCAGCACTAGGATTAGTTATAATAATACACATACATATCTGGTTCCACGCACACATGATTGTAATATATGGATTTACTTAGTTATAAGCACAAAGTCATATTACCGAATGAGGAGGAGGATACACAAACAGACTATAATTGTAAATAAAAACACAAATACACTTTTTTGGTTTTTTTTTATTAAATTTTTATTCAATGGCTTGGTATGGATTGGTTTTTTTATTTGTTCCACTTATGCGATGTTCATCATAAACGCAGCTAAGAGTGGGTTTTTTTGTTTAAACTAATTAAATGTGTTTTGTGAACATTGCTTAGCAACTTTCTGGTGGGAAAATTCTTGCGGCACGGCTTTTGGGCGAAAATCCCGTGAAAATAAAAAGAAGATTCAGAAGGAATGCTGTTCATAAATTCGGAAATTTATTCCAACTTTCTCTGCCCGCCGCGTTCTTTTATCGTTTCCAATTCAGTGTGAGAAGCATTTCATTAACTTAATTAAGACTTAATTAATCAATTCGAAAATAAAAAATAAAATTAAAAATAAAAATGTATATTAACCCCCCTACCGGGATTTGAACCCCTTCACCAACAAACGAGAGTCGAATGCTCTAACCCCTGAGCTATAATCGTTCCAAGCTCCTAGAAAATTACTTGAAATGAATCTGTCAATCCTTATTTTGAAAGGGAACTTTAAGGACTAAGGAACTTTTAAACTTAAAGCGTTTGGCAATTTAAACCTCATTAGTAAAGGCACGCAATTGAGTCGCAATGTGATACTGCAACATACGCTACTAAAGTGCCGCACTTGCAGCTTGGCAACGATAGCAGCAATTGCTGCAGAAGTAATGGGAGCAATAGGTGCAACATAATCATCTTAAAATATTACGAAATCAATATCGTTAGTACTGGAAAATCAGATACAGAGAGGAAAGTTCAATCCAAATTAGAACTATTAAATTTTCTATCCAACTTTACTACAAATATTGGCAACATCAGCACTCAAGCAAGTGCAACTGCAACTGCAGCAGATGTTGTGTTGCCACCGATTGTTGATTTTCCAAATATATATATTATATATATGCATCTCCTTTTTCCCAGCTACCTTTTTTGCTTTTCTTGTGCCTGTCGGAGACTCCGCAACTTGCTGTGCAAACAATTCCACGGTTGCCACTTCTTTGGCGGCGCCTCCTGCTGTTGCTGCTGCAGCTGCAGTTGCTGCTGTTGCTGATGTTGCTGCTGCTGCTGCTGCTGCTGCTGCTGCTGCTGTTGTTTGTCTGCTGTTTTCCCCCTAGTTATGCTTTGTTTGTAATTATGATGAAGACATCCTGTGGCAGCGCGGGCGTTGCGAGTACAAATTAAACAAAAGAATAAGTGAAATCACAAAGCGCTGCAAAAGACTTCTTTGTGCTTGTATAATTTTTGTATTCTTGTATTTGCATTTTGCGCAAGGGGCGCGTGGAGCGGGGAACAAGTTAGCACAATGCATCCCCTGGATTTTCCGGAAAAGTGCTCTGTTTGCACCTTTTAATCATGGGTTTCTATTTTACTTTGGCACAGAGCGGGAAATTAAGCGCTAAGTACTTGGGAACCGAACATTTAGCCAAAGGATGTAATGAGATCAGCAACTTGGTAAAGGGTTTTAAGTGGGTGCGCTTTGTTGTCAAACGTTTTCCAACCTATGGAGCCATGCGAAGTGGGGCTATGTGCAATTATATAATTACGCCATTATATATTCCAAAAAGTTATGCACAGCTTTGGGCAGCTTTAAGAAGTTAACTTTTATTTATTAACTTCCTGCTACATGTACTTTTTATGCGCTCTCGACTAGCGGCTAAAACTGTATTATTTGCATACTTCCCCCAGCTCGGATCCAAAACAAATTGTGAATGCATAATGTGAGCTGATTCATCCCTTTTGATAACGTTAACATGCCCCATTCTCCGTGCCCCCGCTCCACCTGAGCTCAAAGGAAAGTATTTTCATTTTCCTCTTCTTCATTGGCTTTTTACCAAGTACTCGAGCGATTATAATGGAACTTGCTGGCAAGATGGCTGGCGAGCTGGCTAAGAGGATGAGAATGATGATGAGGATTGGAGGGCGGTCCTTTGGCCCGGGGTGTCAACACAATCAGCGCCTGTGGCGCTTTCAAGTGGCTCCAATCTATGCCCGAGTCGTGCGTGAATCATAAGTATCTTGTTCCAGTACAAGCGACTATATCCATTTACATATACATATATATGTACGAGTATGTATGTGTATATGCCCACATATACCCACATATATGCAGATGTATGCTAATGTGGCAGCCACAAAATGGGGCGCGTTTAAAATCAAATACGCCCGTTGGCGCAAGGTGTGTACATTAACAATCCTTTTGATATATTGGCATATTTAATGCCACCTGTTATTTTTTTTTTTGCTTTAATATTTCCGTCCTTGGCTAAATATTGCGTCAGAAAAGCTGCCAAGTCAAACGGCTTATTTATGAATTAGCAATGTGATTTTTGAGTTTTATTTCTCCCTAGTCTGCCATTTTCTCGCCCACCTTGCGGCAAGCTTATGTTTCAGATGATTTACACCCCATAAGGTTGGCCATTATGGTAATGAAGCGTCTGGAGCGACGGAGCGGGACGACCTGGCATTATATACTTTTATGGCGATAAATTGCTGGCCACGGTGCGTATGAGCGATGGTAGGTAAGCTGCAAAAGCGGACGAAAATGCAGACTTGCCGCGATTGGTAATCAAAGAAAAAGGCAGAAAAGCACAGGTAGAAATCCAGAGGTTTGGATACCATTTATTGCGTAGCACCTACTTAAATGTTCCATTTTCTATATTACTTCCAGATAGCCCAGATCATTATATGTATGTGAAATGAGAATGGATGACAAGGCCATCGAAGAGCTGCAGCTCGTGTTGAAGTAGCTCCTCCGTTAGCTGCTCAATTTGTCGATGCTGCGTTCGAGTATCCTCGATGTGCGTCAAGTGGCAATTGTGCAGGCAGCCACCCAGCGCCACCCAGCGCCACCCAGCGCCACCCATCGCCCAACATTACCTGCAGCCTCTATCCAACGACAGGTGGTTTAGAAACGACTGGGGGCGACTGAGGATATATAAATAACGATGACACTGGGTGGCAGAGAAATATGCACAGAGCAGAAATAAATGAAACGAGAGCGTGACCCGTCGCCTTGTATAAAATATATCGTGATGTCACAGTGGCACTGCAATGTCCTTGGCAGGTCACCACCCAACCCACCCAGCAGCCAGCCACCTACGTCCACCGCCCCCTAAGGCAGACAGTGGGACATGTAATTGTAACAGACTGTGCCAAAAACAGCGGCAACAAAGCCGTTTTTACACCCAACCAGCTCCCTCCCTTTGGCGGTCCAACAATGGACGAAGGACGAAGGATAACACAACGCCCACCGCCCGCCGCCCACCGCCCACTGCTGCCATCCAAGGCAGCAGCAATGGAGGAAAATGGGAAACGAAGCTGCAGCTGTCAACTGTCGCGCTTGCTTACATGCACGGGAAATTTATTAAAATTGAAGACAACCAGCGCTGCAAGTCAGCTTGCCAGTTTGTCAGTTTGTCAGTTTGTCACTGTGTCAGCCAGTCAATCCATCAGTCCGCCAGCCATTCAGTCAGTCTGCAGATGAGTGCGTGACACGAGGGCTTTAGGGGATTAAGTGGGGCCGAGATATCCAGGGAAATTGCAATCTGGCCAGTCAATCAGCGAGGTGAGACAAATGGGGGAAAATGGGGGAAAATGCTGCAATGAGTACATCTCGATAAGAGGAAAAACACTGCTGGAAATGAAAGAGTTCACGATCTTAAAACTGAACTAGCTCTTCATTTTGTAAAATATATTTATCAGTTGCTGTTTTGTAGTCTGATTATCCTTAAATCATTAATTTTAAAACATTTTAAAGCCACTTCTAGCTGCATCAAAAAGCAGGCAGGATAATGTTTTCGGCTGCGGAAAAAGATGATTTTTGGGCCACGAGTCGTGTGCTTCGTGGGTTAATGGGGCCGCCAAGGAGATGGCGAGAAGGACATGGACAACAACATGTGTTTCGGGTGCAGCCCCAAGGATAACATCGTAATTTGTTGTGCATCGCCTAATCCTTGCGCTACTTTCGAGCCAATGTGAATTATGCGCACTTAAGTCAACTCTTTGCCGCACCCCAGGACACGAAACCATGCAAGCACATCCTGCCGCACGAACTCACTTCGTCCTGTGCCCTCGTGTGCGTGTGCGTGTATGTGTGTGTGTGTGTCTGTGCGAATTTTCCTTCGCTTGTATTATTGCAACCAGCTTAAGAGATTTTATCCAGCGAAAAAAATAGAGAAAACTGGGCGTTACGGTACAGCCAAGACGTTCCGAATGGCAGCTGAAAAGAAATTAAATTTCTCAGGGAAAAATGCCAGGGAAATGAGAGAGGATGCCGTGGAATGCGTTGACAGGTGCCCTAACTGTTATTCCTGCAAATCAAGCTTGAGAAAATAGTGTGCGAAAACCCAAATCAAATAGAACCAATTTTCGCATACTGGGGCATCTCCCAAAACCGTTTTCAGTGCACCTAAATGCTGAATAAAGCTAGCCAAGCTGAATATCCCGCAATTATTCAGTTAGCCATGGAAACACACAGTGCACTTGGAATAAATCATTAAAAATAAGTAAGTGGGTAAGTAATCGGATTTATTTAATTGCTAAGTGCATTTTTGGCAGTTCGCTTAGCTTGAGTGCAGCGAAAAATGCAGCATAGCTTATTAATTTGCAAAATAATAGTTGTCAAAAGAGGAGTGCAATTCTCGCAGTGCAGCCAACAACTTGACTGCAGTGAACTAAACTAAGATGAAGGGAATCCGCTGGGTGCGCGCAGCTGAAGCAGTTAAAGTTTCTAATTGAAATTGAAACAGAGCGGCGGACAGCGGACAACGGACAACGCTACACGGACAAGAAAGCCGCCAGTTTCTGGGAGCCGAGTTGAAGAAAGGACGCTGAGCTAACCGGAGGGATGGCTAAAGATGATTGCCAGGAGTTGGTTCCTGCAAACTCCACCCCCCTCCCTCCTGCAGCTATGCAAATTGATTAGCGAGAATGAAATCCCCTGGAATACCCGAGGGGCGGATAAATGCCAAATGGAGGTGGTGCAGCGGACAAGGAGCTTGCAAGGAGTTCCCGCTAACGCATTATCCTTCACTCCCCCGCCAGATTGTCATTGGTCGAGGATGCAAAAAGCCCGGTTTTATGTACTCCTGGATTGGCATCTGTTCAATTTGCAAAATGTGCTGGCAGCAAGGAGCTTAAATGCAAGGCGGCATGAATAAATATCAAGCGTCGCCACTGAATAATACAGATCGTTGTATTATTAAAACAAACTTGCAAACTGCATTGCACAGATCTTCTGGTTTTATGTGTTCTTTTTTCTTTTTTTGGTCTATTGAAAATGTCAAAAACAAAACTCACATTCATTTGAATCGAAAGAAGATGCATTCAAACATTGCAAAATAAATGCGCTTGAGTAGTAATCTCTGGCTAAGTTGGTGCTGTTGGCGACCACACAGTCCATCGATATCATAAAGTTTTCCATGGAAAGTTGATTGCGGGAGGCTTAAGTTAGCAGCGCCCCCCTTTTTCCAAGTCGCTGTGCAAAAAAAAAATATATATATGTATATATAAAAGTGCTGATAATCCAGTGCCACCCCTTTTCGGCCTTCGAGTTGGCAAATCGTTGCATAAACTTTTACCTGCTCCTAAGGAAACTAAGTCCTTCCGCACCAAATCCCAAATCCCTGCAGGGAATCGGTGATGCAGCCAGCCAGTCAGCCAGTCAGCCATTCTTTCCCTAGGTATCCCAATATCATGGCCCAGATAAAACTTGGACAGCTTGCGGATTCGCTTCGAATTCTAATTAAAAGCGCAGAAACTTTTGCTCCGCAACATTTTGGCCAGATGATCGCAATCGAAATTGTCGCACATTATGCAGCAGGGGTGGCGTTCAGTTGTGGGTGGTGCTGGTACACCGGCTAGATTGGCCATAAAGCAACCGCAACATGGCCGAAATGAAAATGTGCAGCGGAGGACAATGGCAATGGGGAAGGCAAAGGCCGAAAGGCAGAAAGCCAGCAAGGCAGAAAGTCGCCTGGGAAAAGTTTCTCAACTTTTGTCACATTTAATTAACATGAATCAATGGCTCATCCGGTCGAGCATGGGGGGGATTTAGTTTGGGCGATGGTGCACAGGGGCGTACCCACAACTTTTTACGAGGGGCATCGATCGATTTTTCTAACAATTGCATTTACATGCTAACTAAGAAGTAAGTCAAAAGTTAACTATGATTGAACGAAAATAGTACATTTTCTTATTATTATGCAGTAAAGAGGTATTAGTAAACATACTAAAATGCTGAGGGGAACCCCCCTTTTGTGCGCCCCTGCCCCATTTGGTGGTGAGAAGGGGTTGGGTGGTGTTGGGTGTTCAATGCTCAGGCACGCAAGCTAAAATTTATTGGGCACCCCAGTTCGTCTGCAATAAACTTGAAATTTTCATGCCAACGACTCATTTAACTTGAGCACTGAATTAACAATTTATGCGAATATGTGTGCTTGTATGTGTGCGTGTGTGTGTGTGGGCGTTGTGTGCATGTATGCATGGCTACATATGTGCCAGTGTGGGTGTGTGAGTTTTATGACTTAACCGACACAAATTACTTAATGCCGTTCGTTCTTTATTGTTCAATTATTAAACAAGGCCTGAAGGCATAAAAAAGTTTAACACACACATTAGAAGTTGCCCATGTGTGCATATGTGTGTGTTGTTTCTTCTTTTTTGTGTTTAATCAGGCAGCTCGGCAACGAGAGTGGGAAAAGTGGGTAAAGTGCCCCGATTAATGGGCCAGCATTTGTTATCAATGATGCCCAAGTGAACGATAATGTTCCAACAACAAGGATGTTGCCCAGATGGGCCAATGAAAGAGGGGGTTTTCGGTTGGGCATCCCACTTGCTGCACACCCATCATCATTATCCCATTCTCATTATCGTCCTTGTCAATTGCGATTGTGGGATGATGCGAACACACTGGGGATAAGGCCAAAACGGTTTTTGCTTTCTAAATTCAAAGTCATGAGAGCAGTTTATCTACGAGTATGTGCCCCCGATTTCTTTCAGTGTCATCATCATTGGGGGCTAATGTCCGACACATTAATATACGCTTTGGGGTCAAGCTGTGGGCCAAGACCAAGTCCCCCTCATAACAGTACGTTTGTAAAGTCCTGCATCCCTTTAAGGACCTGCGTTTTAGTGATTAAAACACACACACACACAGACAAACTTGCAAGCGAGCACTTTTATTTACTGTTAATTAATTCGTAATGTAATCCTTTTTCGCAGTTTCTCCGCTCTGCACGCTTTTCATTCTAATTTTTTATATTTTTTTGCATGGCTTTGCAAATGCACGTGTCACAAAAGCGCACCTGTCTCTTCGCCTCCGTTTAAGTCCTGCGCTTTTTTTCCCGAGACGTGGCAGGACCTCAAAGCGCCAGCTTCTAATTTGCTGCTAAATGGAAGCGAAAACGCTTTGTTTGTGCATAACGAGGCGTGCAGTGGCCCAAACAAAGGAGGGGAATCCAGCGAAGGGGCTGCGGCTCCGCGGGGGATTCGGATTCGCTTTTGTCCCCGCGTCGGCGAGGATGAAGACTACTGCACTTTGCCCGCATCCAGCGAAGGACACGCCACCCATGCACCCAACCACTCGGCCACCCACAGAACGGGGTCAAAGGGCGCCAAGGAGAGGGGCATGGGCGGCGGGGTGGCAATCGAGTTGATTACCACGCGAACGCCGAACAAAAGACAATGGTGGGGGTGATGGGTGATGGGTGGCGAGCAGAAAAATGCGGGGAGCTGCTAAAGGTCCACGTGCCAATTGCTTCATTACTTGCACATTTTCAACTCAATAACATTCGCCCCCCACCCACCGCCCCCCCTCCCTTGCCAAACGAACGATGGAAATAAAAAAGCGAGAAGGGCATTCCGTGCAACAATGGCGAGAGCCCGTGGAAAAGTGTTGTAAAACGGGTGTAACTAAGCTGCAGAAATTTCACAGCCATAAAAGTGGAGGTTGAAAAGCAGCTTTAACAACTTCCTCTGCATAATTTCTTCAGCTAAATCAGTAGTATTTCGAAATAACTCGAAATAACATTCAAATGGCGCCCAGAAGTATGCAGCGAAAAGGGCAGCAAACTCGTTGGTTTGTTAACTATAATGTTAACAAACACCTGTAGCTGAAGTTTCAGTGTAGACGTGTAATTTCATATGCGTGATGGGCCAAGTTGGCCGATTTCCGGCCGCATCGAATGCCGTTTGCAATTCCGCGTATCCCTCGCTTATCTCGTTCGATGCCAAAGTGCAAATTTGTGTATTGTTTATCCTCGTTAACCTGCATCCTGCCCACAGACGCACACAGCAGTATCTGATATCTATGGGGCATCCATTGCGGTGGGCAAACATTTGCGTAACCCCCTCCCTACCCCCTGCCATTTGACCGGCCTAACAATTTCTTAATTACGTTTGTCAACATTCGAGGATTGCACAAGCGACCACAGAGCAGCGCAAACATTGCCGATGCATTCCGACTTGCAGTTTCCAATTTCGAATTCCCGACGCCATCGCCTGTGCGGATGGACTGTATTTCTAATCGGGTTAACCACTCGGCGGCCGTGGGACCAAGAAATAATTAAATTATATAAAGTCATTCGGCATTCGATTGGAAATGAAATTGACTCGCCTAGCCAGTTTAAGCAGTCGAAATACCTTGGAGAACGAAGTATTTCCATGTGATATCTGTGCACCACTTTGCGCACTAATCCATTCACATAGTATTTTGCAACAGTGCCGCATAGTGTTGAGAAGGAAATCAAGTTCATATGCTGGACTTTTGGAATATGAAGTCTCTGGCAGATTTGCAACAAAATTCGCAAATTGGCCTAAACGATGTGTCAACACACCTCAACTAACTGACGCATTTTCCCCATTTCGCATTCCCTCGGAAAGTTTGCCTTCTTCGCTTTGAAGCTTTGAACCTGCCGGCAATCAGCTGATGAAGCTGAATGCAAACACTTTTCAACTTTTCAATGGTCGGGGTGAGGCGCAGATAACGCAATTATGAAGAAAGTTCCTTCCATTCAAAGGATCAGAGGAAAAGCCCACATGGTCCGGAGTTTTGTGTTGAAAACTCGTAGTGAGGACGTTGCTAATTTCATAAATTAAGCAAAATTAACACGTCATCATATGTGTGGCATTATATTTCTTTTCATACACACTCGGTGAGTATTCAAATTCAACGAGGACGAATGCCCAAAAAAGCATACATTTTCATGGCAATCGAGTTTAAGCAGAATTTCCCACTTAAGCCTTCAGGTTCGGTGAAAATTTTCGGGTTGGCAGCTGGCTGTCGACTCTTTTGCCTTCACCTCTGTGCCCCTGGTTGACCTGGTTCCCATTGTCCTGTCCCCATTGTCCTTGCTCGGCGGAGATATATACGTGTGTGTCAACCATTTGATGGTCCATCTGTTTATCCGACTGTCTATCTGTCATTCTGTTTGTCTATTTGTCCATTTGCCTGTTTGTCTTTTTGTGCGCTGGGCGCCAACTTTGTTAATGTCCTGCTGGATTGCCCACCAGGCCTAGAGGACCCATTTCATTTCTCTACACTGTAAACTATGCAGACATGTAAGTGTATGAACAAAATTCGATGGCATGGCAGTTTGTTTGCCCGAAAACTCTTTTCTTTTCTCCACTTATTTGTGACTGAATGTCCTTCAAGCACCGCATGCAACTCACAAAATCATGGGCATTCACAGCGAGTTTTGACTGACTTCAAGGCTGGCCAACAGGAGATCACAATCAGCGGGGCTCCTTTTGGTCGCAATATGGCCAAGGATACAGATGGGTGAGCTGCCAAGGATTCGATATGCGGTCGCTCCGTGGTTCATTTTAACTTCCGGTTCCGTTTTTTCCCCTGCGTTTCAGCTGGTGCGAAGTAATTGGCTGCGAAAATGCTGCCATAAATCAAACCGATAATTATGTGGGCGACTGCGCAACTTTTTCGCACCAGCCCAAGCCATCATCAAATATAACCGAAATGTAAAAAAAAAATTGGAAAGAAATGGAATGGGAAGTCAGGCTCATTTTGATTGCCGTCCATAAATTATGATTTGATGTGCGAAATAGTTGGGCGCCTGTCGGTGATGGGTGGCCAATTGGCGGTAGGTGAATGCAGCTCAAGGTCGGATACACTTTTTTTCCGGATTTTCCTCTTTTTTTACGTCTCTCTTTGGCGCTGCCTTCTGTGTCTGCTGGGCGGCCTTCGCCGGCCGCGTCCTTGAGTGGGTGGTGCTCTGGGTGACTCGCAGGCGGATGCCGGGAAAAGTGAAACTGGAAGCGGAGCAGGAGGAGCAGAAGGAGCGGGAGGAGCAACTCCATGCTCCATTTTGTGGCCGTGGCATGATTAATTGCTCATTGTTGCGGCGGCCACATCGTAAATTGCTTTCACGTCTCGTGAATCTCGTGTCGGGCGCACGTGAATGCCATGAATAAGAGCGGAATGAAACGGAATGAAATCGGCCCAAAAATCGGCTACACTGCAATAAAATAAGTGAGCGTTCTAGCCAAGTGCGGTCTAGTTCAAGTTCTGCCTAGATAAATTCAAAGTGGGGTATTTATCAATCTAAAAACTGGCACAAATGAAATAGTTTTTAAATATTAGCCCTTCTCACATCCTTTGGATTGCCGTTCTGAGGTGAATATTTTATTGCCAGTGTGCGAGGCCAAATTTCCCAGCTCATCTCGTGTCATCCTGGCTAACGTTTAAGGCGTTCCGCATTGTTTATCTTCCTGCTCCTTGGCCTCCTTGCTCCGCCCGACTAATGTTACATTATTAATGCATCTGCATGAAGCCTCCTCAAGCCTTCGTATGCAAATTAGGGACCAGGCCAGAGTTTTCACCCGCATTTCCCGCTGACGAGACGTGCTCAACGAAAAAAGAAAAGAAAACCCAAAAATGTGAGCTAGAAAATGCCCAACACGATGGCTGTGTCTGTTACTCTACGAGTAGAAGTGATAAATGATTGAGCGAATCTTCGGATACATGGCAAATCCAGGCCCAAATGAGCTGCCAAACTGGATTTCGCCTTAGAAAGTGAAACTGTTGGCCAATCATAATTGTACAACTACTTCCCACTGACCCCATTTATTCATTGATTTGGTGATTATATTTTCACTTTCTCTTTGAACAGCTTAACGGGGATAATCCCCAACATCATCGGTTCGTCAAAGTAAATGTGAAATGTAAATTAAGGTGTTGCCCAGCCAAGGATCCTTTGTTGGCTACAACACCATTATTATACGTTGTTGGTTCACTTGAATGGGCTGATAACTCCTTATAACAATCAAATATCATATCATATGATATATCATATGGAAAATACGAGCTGTTCCCACAAAAGTTCTGCTCCAAATTGAATTATACGGCTAGGTTAGTCGAGGCTAAACTTTCGTCCTTATAGAGTGCGGTTGGCTTCGGCTGCGGTGTTTTTCCAACCCAGCAATAGCAATCACGATAATAAGCATAAATAAAGAGGCCAACAAAAAAATTACACAGCCATAAAAAAGGGCAAATGGCATAAAGGCGGTTGGGGGAAGAAGCCAGCTCCGTGACCACCACCAGCTCCAGCACCAGTTCCAGCTCCAATCCCAACCCCAAGCTCCTCCATCATCATTCGTCTTTGCTGGCCATGTGGAAAGGGTCGAATAACCCGGACCAGACCATGCCAGACCCAACAAACAAGCTGGCAAGCAAGTAAGCAAGCGAACAAACAAACAAACAAATAAACGAATGGACGTTGAGAATGAGAACACAAACAAGTTTTGTAGTGGGCTGCAACCGCTGAACAACCTCGTAAAAACTTATTTAATTTGTGATTTATATGAATAAAATTGTGTAGTAAATTCACTGAAATTATTCATTTCGCAGCGCTTACGGGCGGGTGGACAGTTCGAAACAGGACAACCCGAGAAAAAAGAAAAAAGTGCACTGAAAGAAACAGGCGGCGATTCCTTGAAATGAATTCAAAGGACTTTGCATATGGTTGCCTACTTTTGAGCGCTTTCATAAAATCTCAATTAACTGCCTGTGAGTACTTCTTTTATTCTTTTTTGATCGAAACATATTAGCCAATTATTTTTGCCAGTGCAAGTGGCACAGCAGATCGGGTCGAAAGGATAAGCTCAGCACAAGACCAAAACAAGAACGTTGCCAAAATCAACTGCTGAGGATACGGCGACAACAACGGCGGCTAAGAAAACTTTTTGCTGGCCAACCAAAGAGTTTCGCATTTTTGATTTACTCTCGAGCAGAAGAATCGCAACTTTTGCGCATATAAATTTGGGCCAACGATGGTCAGACAAGTCTCCCACCCCAACTGGATGTATTCCCAAAAATATCTTAGCCCAATCTCGGTTCAAATGATTTTCGATTACCAACTAGCCGCAATTTAGTCTGGAATTTTCTGGCGGTGGTTCCGTTTCCTGAGTTTCGAGAAGTTTGAAAACAGACATTAAAAATAGCTCCACTGACATTTATGCCGCTATTTTGATTTGGGGCCGCAATAATTTCGTAATTTATTAGCATTCATGAGTTTATATTTCATTCGACTGGCGGTGGTGGCAGGTATCACTTACAGAAGTTGTGGAATAATTTAAAATACATTAAGTTGCCGCATTGCCAGGCGTTTTGCTGCGGGCATTTTGGCAAATGATTGTTTGGATTGTAAATTGACTAGCTTTAAATGCCATGACCTCGAGTCAAGCGAGCGCAAGCTGGGCAATTTATGGTTTGTCCTTTGGGTGAAGCTCAATGGCATTAGAGCACAAAGGAAAAGGACATGTGGCACATAGTGCATAGTTCCGCAGCAGCTTCGCATATTTAAGCACTCTATTCGCACTTTGAGCTATTTAACTTGGAGCTCGGATTTTGATAGGATCGAATATGGTTGTACTTACCGCTCTAGCATCGCAACGCATTCCCAGGCTGATTACCAGGCAGAGGCCCAAAAAGGACACCAGGCAGCGAGGTCGCATCATTATTTCTTTTTTCAATTCTTCTGTCGACAAGGATAACCACCTTTGCTTATGTCTCGGTCTTTATTTGTTGAAGGTTCTCAATTTTTTGGCGCTCACTATAAAAAAAAAATGAAACAATCGCATTGGAAGTTGTTCATTAACGCATCGGCATGGAGTTTGGCGAAAGGATTTTCATTTTTATGACGGGGTCCTTCTTCCCTCTCCCCCTCGCCCTCTCTCTCTCTCTCTCTCTCTTCCCGTGCAGGACACTTTTAATATTTCTGCTGTGTCCACGCAACAATAACAAGGAATAAAACATTTTGCCGGCGCCGCGGCGACTTGTTTACTTTCACTACCGCAAGGACTCACTCACACACGCACGCAAACACACGCACACCCCCAAGCTCACAGGATACGAATTGCAGAGGCAGGAGAGACAGAGAGAGAGGGAGAAACAGAAAGAGAGAGACGGGAGTAAAAACGAATCCTTCCAGGAGCCCCAAAAGCACAACGAACCGAACGCGCGCGCGGCACGAATTGTTCTGGCGCCTCGACGGCGAAAGAGGTCCTTTTTAATATCCTGACGCGGCGAAGGCAAGGGCGAAAGCTCCGCGGCGAATTCGGCTCCCTGCCGAGCGAATACGAGACGGAGCGAAGCGAATGAAGTTTATAAAATGTACGTGACTGTGGCTCGCTTGGAGCATGAAGTGTGTGCCAAGCTTTGCTTCTAGTACAAGCCCCCCTTTCCTGTCCACGGCCCTTTCTCACCACGACCATGCTCCTCTTCGTCCCTCCCCACACACCTCATCATGCCCCTTTTCGCCTGTGCATTTGGCACAAAATGCTCAAGGACACTTGCCCAAAACTAGCACCAGCCTCAAAACCAACGAATACACATGGAAAAATCACACAAATAAAATCTGTAAGACGCATTTTGCCAAAAATTTAATAACTTTTCTCAAAATGGTCATAAAGCTGAAAGAATAATTTTTTTGAGCAGCTAATTATGAAGGCTAACCATCGCTATCACTTTTTGACCGATTTAGAGAATCCAATTTTTGGGCCAATTTTCGCATTTTCGGTAAGGGGTAACATCATCAAAATTTCCAAAAAATGACCAAAAAATGGAATTCCCATTTTTGGACACAGTTTGATTGGAAATTTAAATACGAACTCAACGAGGTATGGCATTCTGTACTCAGAGAATTATTTTTAAAGTTGTGGCAAAAAAACTGATTATTTTATGACGGAAAATCGAAAACAATTATTTTGGCAAAAATTAAACAACTTTATATGACCATTATTATCATAACTTGACTAAAACTGATCATAAAGCTGAAAGAATAACTGTTTTGAGCAGGTACTTACAAGGGCTAACCATCCCTATAACTTTTTGACCGATATAGGAAAACTAATTTTTGGGCCAATTTTCGCATTTTCGGTAAGGGGTAACATCATCAAAATTTGCAAAATATGGCCAAAAAATAGAAGTCTCATTTTTGGACACAGTTCGATTGGGAATTTAAATACGAACTCAACGAGATATTGCATTCCGTATTTAGACAATTATTTTTAAAGTTGTGGCAAAAAAACTGATTATTTTATGACGGAAAATCGAAAACAATTATTTTGGCAAAAGTTAAACGACTTTAGATGACCATTTTTATCATAACTTGACTAAAACTGATCATAAAGCTGAAAGAATAACTGTTTTGAGCAGGTACTTACAAGGGCTAACCATCCCTATCACATTTTAAGCGATTTAGAGAATTCAATTTTTGGTCCAATTTTCACATTTTCGGTAAGGGGTAACATCATCAAAATTTGCAAAAAATGGCCAAAAAATAGAATTCCCATTTGTGGACACAGTTCGATTGGAAATTTAAATACGAACTCAACGAGGCATGGCGTTCCGTATTCAGAGAATTATTTTTCGATTTTTGAGTTAAATTACCAGGCGTACAGGTCCAATAGGTCAATAGGGATGGCAGTTGGTTGCTGTGATTGGTATCGAAAATGTGGCGCTACTTAATCCAAAAACTGGCATCGCCCTAGTGTGTGCAAGAAATCGGAAGCCACCGAGTTACGATATAACCACAGCCCGGAAGTATAATACAAAATAATTACAAGTTTGCCACAAGTTTTTAAAAAATGTTGAATACATGTATGTAGAGTTAAATTATTGTACATCTACATTCATACAGCCTAAAGAATTATATATGTACATGGATTTTTACAGAAGGTGACCAACGATGGGTTGGCATAATGTTTTGTAGGAGCATAAGCACCGTATTTTTTCTCGCTGTATACGACTCCCTCTGTTTCAAGCCCATGTCACCGTCCGAAAATGACGATGGGGGGCAGGACAAGGACTCTCCAGCTTAATGCTTTCATTGTGCAGCATTTCTTTATTTTTAGTTGATTTGCTTGGACATCCTCGGTTGGCTCTCCCTCCGTCTGTGTCTGACCTTGCCGCCCACGCAAAGCACCACCCACATCCACCCACCGCCCAGCAGCACTCCAATTAGAATTGTGTGTGTTTTCCGAGGTGGACAATGGCTGCCACTTGAACTTCGCGCGCTCGATTTCACTTCCATAAGTTTCAGTGGCATAATCCCTGGCCAAGTCCATTTCCGCCCCACTACCCCACCCACATCCACGCCGTGTGGTGTCCCTGTCGATGTCGTTTGTGTAGTTTCCGTAGTTTACGGATTACTCTTGTCGCCCGAGCAGCACCCTTTCCGGGAAAGTATATCCATATCCGCTAGCCCGGAACCTGGCATCGAAACCCTCATCGATGCAAATTTGGGGCAGGGCACCGGGCATTCGTGGCGATACCTCCGTGGACACAACACATTTATTTGCTCAGCCAGGAGGCTACTTGTGTCCGTGTTGTGCGTCCCTGCTGTTGCGGTGCCGCCGTAGATGTTGTGTTGTATGCGGATCCAAGGTTCTTAAGCCGACCTAATACCTTTCCTAATGGTTCCGATGCTCTCCATTAGCGCCACTGGACGCCACTTAATGCCACACGTAGTCCGCATGGAAATGCGACCTGCTCCACGGGATTACGGAGTGGGGCAGTCCTTGTAGCGCTGCGGAGGTGGTCCTCAGTGTGGTGTTCTGCGCCTCGCTACCCCCGGCTGATTGGTTAATCAATGCAAAACATCGCATTCTCCGGACATCATCAACACAATGGACCCGTTGTGCCCAACACAAAGTGCCCATTATGTGTGTGGGCACACGGAATGTTGCGATTCGCGAGTGATTGAGAAAATTAATGCAGATCAAATTAATAGCTTAAAGCAGTTTAGTCCTCAGCATCGGTTAATTTGAAATTGCTTAATTACTTAAATGCCTTATCATCTGAGGAAGTAAGTTTGAAAATCTTACTTTACGAAAGTCAAAAGCAAAAAGCATGGGCTTTGCGCTTTACCATCCACATAACTCCGACCTACCTCAACCATCAAGCGATCCACTTTGGAGAGCTTGGAATCCAACATGCCACCCAAGCAACATCTGATTGCAGAAAGCCCGCAATCTTGGCCAGCTGACGATCAGTTGTATGTGAAGTCTCCACGTGTTTGGAATCGTTTCAGAAACATTTGCAAAAAGAAACCCGAAATGGCGAAACCGTATACAGATGACATTGTGGTGCGCCAGGTGGCCGTCGGGGAAACGGAGGAACTGATGACCTTCCTGCTGGCCTACTATTACCCCGAGGAACCTTTGACGGCGGGCACACAACCTCCAGAGCCGGAGGCGGCGGACAAGGAGTTCCTGCTATCCAATGTTCCCCATGGCACATGCTTCGTGGCGCTGCACGAAGGCCGGATTGTGGCCGCCGTGGTGGCGGGGCCAAAGGACTCGCACGAACCGGAGCACATGGCCGAGGAGGCGAGAAAATATGCCGGCGGGAAGTGGGGTAGCATTCTGCATCTGCTCTCCGCCGTGGAGACGGCCACCGATGTGTGCCGTCGCTTCAGTGTCCCCAGCTGCCTGCATGTCCATGCACTGGGCGTTGATCCGCAGCTGCGTGGTCGTAATCTGGGCGGTCGCCTCATGGAGGCAGTGGCCCAGCGGGGCAGGGATTTGGGGCACCAGCTCGTATCCGTCGACTGCACCAGTGTCTACTCCGCCCGATTGGTCCAGCGCCTGGGCTACCAGCTGATCAACACGTTGCGGTACGTGGACCACCTGGACGCCAGTGGGCAGCAGGTCATACGGCCGCCGCCGCCACACGAGAGTGTCCAGACCTTCGTGCTCCATTTGTAGGCAAAGCATGTTACCTACCACCCCCCATCTTATCACCACCATGCCCAAAAGCTAATAACACGCCCCAAAAGCAGTGAAATGCTTCCTTATCGCTGGTTTATGAACACGATAAGACGGACCTGCAAATTGTACACGCAATCAGCTTGTAAAATGCTGTTACTTTTGCTATAGAAATGACAAAATGTACTATTATTTAGGCCTAAAATAGCAATATTTATTACATGTGTTTAGTTGTAATTGCGAATCTTGAAGTAAATACACTTTTCTTATCTACAATTGCTTTGGGAAATTTTCGTCAGTGTATTAATACGCATATTGACTGCGCCCCAAGTGTCTTGCGACTAATTAGTGATGTTAACTGAAAATTCAATTGTTGTTATGTGCCACTTGTGCGGTGCTTTGCGCCGGAATCGGTTGGGTGGTCTTGTGGATGGATGCCATGACAACTGCTGGGCGCTCCAAGGACGCCCACTTCTTAGCTGCGGCTCAGGGTGAATAAATCTCTAATTAATAATCCCTAATGAGGAGACGTAATCCTCGAGTACCTGGGCCAAATTAAGCAGCATAGTTGGGCGATCGCCTTGTGATTTGCTCGCCGTAGCCATTCTGAAGTATTCTCAGTAACAAAGCTTTTGAGTGGGCCGAATATGTAATATTTTGGAATTATTTAAGCATTTGGAGTGCTAAACCAAATTATGTGTGCAAAAATAGTTGCGAATCGAGGGAGATTTATCGCTGTCCTCGAAAGGGTTTGGTTTTCATCTCAAGTTTGGACAATTTGCTCATGGATATTACGTAATAAGTGTCGGTCCTAGGCGCGTGACTGACTGGCCAGTTGGAGCTCGATTCGATCCAGGCGATTCCACATGGGGCACGTGCAGGTCCAAAATCTCTATCTGCAATGGTATACACGCCCTGTGAACCTACAACACCCCCACCTGCGCCCCACCAAGCCCTGGGCCTATTTGGCCGACCAGTTGCAACCGCAATGGGGGGAGGGGGAAGGGTGCAGCAAGTAGGCGTGGCTGGGTGGTTGGGCATCCGGGTGGGGATGCTGGGTGGCTGCCGGCTTAGTGGCTAGGTAACCGACAATTATTCATTGCGCATACGACGCGTTGGACGCGCTAATTAGACACTGCAGCTGTCGATAATGAAGCCGCTTCTGCTTGCAGCCTTCTGCTTTTGGTGTTGCAAGTTATATGATTATGCCGCTGCCACGCCCACCAGCCGCCGGGCACGTCCGCCGACGCCCACCGGAAAGGAGGCGGGGCATGGCCGCCTGTTTAAGCTGTGAAGCACGTCCCTTTTGAGCCGGGGCCATCTGACGTGGCATGCATTCCATTCACCACTACCCACTACCCACTACCCATAACCCACTTGGCAATCCCTCATGCTGCCAGGGCTAAATGGCCGCGTGCAAACTTTGCTGCCGGCCAAAAGCAAACTGGCCAAGGAACCAGTAACAAGTAACAAAAGTGCGGCAGCACAAGTTTTTTTCCTTCTCCGCCCGAAAACAGAGGAACACATAAAAATGCTAGCAAAAAAGGACACGGAGAAGTTTCGCTGGCAAAGAATCAGCAGCCTGATTGCGGCAGCAGATCAAAGGAACGGGTCCGTAATGGGATTCTGGATGACATCAGCTCAAAACTGGAGCACACTGTCTGCTCGCCTCGCATCGCATCGCAAACTTTTCGGGCTCCAAACAGTGACACTTGAATAAATGGGGCCAAAGAATATGTTTTAAAAAAAATGGCCAGCTATGTTATGAGGAAATAGGCAGGATTGCTACTTAAAGAACTTGTCAAATAAATAGCTCATAATAATATTAAAATACACAAGCCAAAAAAACTTATTATTTTTTGACGGAAAATCAAAAAACGGGCTATGATTAAATGTTTAACGATGTTATGTGTTAATGTTTTCGCCCAAAACGGACGATGATTAAATGTTAATCGATATTAGATGTTATTGTTTTCGCCTAAAATGTGGCAATCCTTTTCGCCAGCCCTCAAGGATCGAACTTTTCTAATACTGCTTGTCAAGCCAGATTGTACAGCACTGAAAACAGAGTTTTCATTATTGATAGATTGCCGAAGAAAATTCACTTTCACTTGTCAAATTAGAGAACGAGGAAGTTTCATATGTTGTGAAAATGGAAAACCAAAACGAAGAGATGCAACTTAATCGCGAAAAGAAAGATTTGGATCCCGAAGTGGCTCCAATGTCTCCGGAGGTACCCTTTTCCCCAGAAAACTACCAGAATGAAGAGATGCAACTTAATCGCGAAACGAATATTTTGGATCCCGAAGTGGCCCCAATGTCTCCGGAGGTACCCTTTTCCCCAGAAAACTTCCAGAATGAAGAGATGCAACTGAATCGCGAAGAGAAAGATTTAGATCCCGAAGTGGCCCCAATGTCTCTGGAGGTACCCTTTTCCCCAGAACACTTCCAGAATGAAGAGATACAACTGAATCGCGAAACGAATGTTTTGGATCCCGAAGTGGCCCCAATGTCTCCGGAGGTACCCTTTTCCCCAGAACACTTCCAGAATGAAGAGATGCAACTTAATCGCGAAACGAATATTTTGGATCCCGAAGTGGCCCCAATGTCTCCGGAGGTACCCTTTTTCCCAGAAAACTACCAAAAAGAAGAGATGCAACTGAATCGCGAAAAGAAAGATTTAGATCCCGAAGTGGCCCCAATGTCTCTGGAGGTACCCTTTTCCCCAGAAAACTTCCAGAATGAAGAGATGCAACTGAATCGCGAAAAGAAAGATTTAGATCCCGAAGTGGCCCCAATGTCTCTGGAGGTACCCTTTTCCCCAGAAAACTTCCAGAATGAAGAGATGCAACTGAATCGCGAAAAGAAAGATTTAGATCCCGAAGTGGCCCCAATGTCTCCGGAGGTACCCTTTTCCCCAGAACACTTCCAGAATGAAGAGATGAAACTGAAGTGCGAAAAGAAAGGTTTGGATCCCGAATTGGCCTCAATGTCTCCGGAGGTACCCTTTTCCCCAGAAAACTACCAGAAAGAAGAGATGAAACTGAAGCGCGAAAAGAAAGGTTTGGATCCCGAATTGGCCTCGATGTCTCTGGGTAAGCTATTCTTTCAAAGTGAACTGATTGGTGAAGATACCCTTTTTCCCAGACCAATACTACGAGAAGTACGTCAAGAAGCCGGTCAGCAAGGGAAAGTCGTTCCGTCCTTCGCCGAACCCGTCGCTTTCGGATGCGCAGCTCCGATTCCAGCGGACGCACTACTTCGGCCCCGCCTACCGGCAGAACCTGGCCAACCCTACTGTGACAGCTATGCGTGCTCGGCTAGAAGAACTGAGAAAGGGTATCGAGCAGGGCAAGGCCATGATGTTCCTAATGAACACTGAGAAAGAGCTGACTCAACTGATCACCTGGTGCCGGAAATACAAAAATGAACAAAAAAAAAAAGTAAAAATATAGGATATAAAGCTTAACTTGCACGTGTACTTCATGCATGTCGCATATATTGAGACATATATTGTTTTTTGCTCATCTGCATGGGTGTTGTATAAATAATAAATGTCCACGAATCCTTTGGGTTGATTGTTGCTTGTGTTTGTGTTGCTGGTGTTTCTGTTGTCGCCGTTGTCTTTATTGTTTTTATTGCCCGCCTGTCAATATCCGTGTCCGCATCCGTTGGCACATTTCGCAGGCGCAGGACATGCGTCGCCGTTTGGGCCTCCGATTCGCAGGCACTTTGCACACTGACCTTTGACTCCCACGTGGCCCATCAACAGCCAGGTCGTCCTGCTGCTCCTGTGCAGCATGATCCGGCCTTAAGGATATGTTTGCCTCTGTGTGTGAATGGCCATAAACAACAGGATATGAAATGACTGCCTCGAGTGGCCCCGGGGACAGAGATACTCAGCCGTGACCCCAACAACGATATCCTTGCTGCTCCAGCTACGCGCTCCATGCTCCCGGCTCTCGGCTCTCGGCTCGTGCTCCTTCTGCCGATGCCCTTGGCTACGCACGATTTAAATTAAATTGCACTTGACGCATTTTCCGGCAGCAGGAGAAGTCACAGAGACACGACCCTCTGACATGGGACTTCAGAGAGTCCAGTCGGTCCTGTGAGTCGGGCAAGTCTGGCCTCATCCAACACACCTCCTATTGTGATTCAATTAGTGCGCCTAGGTCGGATGGCCAGATGGAGCACTCCGGAACAGCGCTTCCTGGCCATCTGGTGGCCAAGTGCCCGTAAATAAATAATAAATGTAATCCCATGCTCGGACCCTCATCGCCGGACTTTCAAGCAAAAAGGGAGCAAAAAGGATTGCGCCGGCCGGGTTCGTTGAACCAGCAGAGATCAGAGGTCGAAATGGATGAATGGCTGGATTGATGGATGGCAGATTGCACGGTGAATACATGTGGCTGGAGGGATTAAGGGGCAAATGGGTGAACAGAAGAAGAGAACGAGTAAATCGCTGGAGAAGAGTAGACGGTCTAAAAAACCAATATTATATTTAAATTAAAATAAAAAAAATCCAACTATACATTTCTATTCCAATAATAAATAAGCCCTCAGGGAAGATATCTCTTAAATATCCCGGTCATCGTCTAACTCAATTTGGGTTCAGCCAATTCCATGATAAAATAGTTCCATCAAGTAAACGAGATTACCGTCGAATACTCCGTAAGCGGGAGGATTCCCTACGAGAATCAGGACCACATGGCATCCGCAATAACCGGGCTTTGCAGCTCGAAAGAAAGCGGGCGTGGCGCAAGTAAAGCAAAGGCGAGGCCAGGCAAGGCTAGGATTCTCGGAGTGCACACAGAAATCTAATTTAAAATCTGCACACATGTGGAGCATGGCGCGGGCTGGCGGGTGGTGGCTATGGGAGGTCAAAGGTTCGGAGCGACAGACAACAGATGGGCGTACTGGAGCACCTGTGCATAGTGGGCAAAAGCCAAAGGTAGCCGAGGCAAACAGTCGACAAAACAAAATCAGAGTCACCTTGCCCACCCCCCAAGGATGCGGATGTGTGGCTAGGAGTGGACTTGCGATATAATCTTATAATGATGCTGGTCTCCGCCGGAGTTCCAGTTGCCTAGTCCCGAGTCCTGTATCCTGTATCTTGTGCAGCCCCATTTCGAATTCCTGGCCTTATTTACACGTCCTCGCAGTTCATCGCCTGATGGGATGCTAGTGAAGTTGGATCCCGATTACGGGCGGACAAACACCTGGCCTCCTTCGAATCCTTTCACCGCATTCTCCGCCAGAAGGACTCCCCAGATGCTTGCCGGATTGATGGCAGTCCAACCATTGCGAATTGCCAAGAGATTCAAACAATTTTCGAGCAGAATGCTAGGCCACGGGACGGGTTCCGATTCGCATCCAGCTACACTGAGAGAAAAGATTGGACTTATTTGAGTGCCATACGAACACTACCGTTCGTTCGTTCTGGAGTTTTGGACAGTGCTCTCTAGTGGGCATGTCCAACTTTTCAACTTTCCCGCACATTCTATGCCCCCCAGGGAAAAACGCCTCATGTTCCTGGCACCAGGAGTCGCAGAATCAACAACATGATGCCAGAATTTCTAGGGAATCTCTGCGTTCTGCGAATGCATTAACATTTATGTAAAGCAAAGTTGCTATTTAACGATTAATTTGCTCAAACTTAAATGTATGGGGTAGGGTGTCTATGGTGATTTAGTCTGCGATCCTTCGGGCAGTTCCTCATCCTCTTGCGAGGAAACCCACTGAACGCCACTGGTGCCCGGCTGTTGATCCTCCACTGCGTAGATCCGCTCATCGGTGACCTGCAGACTCAGCACGGAGATCGAGGTGACCATGGTGGAGTTGGGCTTGATGCCGTACTTGCCCAACCGCTCGCCCTTCTCGCTGGCAATCGTGTCGGTTCGCAGGTACACCGCTCCCTGCTTGGTGATCACGCAGAGATCGATATTGGATCCGGAGCCCAGGTCGTTGAACACCCCCGCCGAGATGGCCTCGCGGACCAGCTGCTTGCCCTGCTCCAGGTCGAGGTCGGGCTTCCAGCCGTGCTCCAGCACCGACATGGCCGCCAAGGTGCCAGAGCCCATGGCCGCGTAGGGTATCTTGTCGTTGGAACCGCACGGATAGATGCAGTACAGCTGCGGACCGGTCCTGTCCACGCCGCCCATCACCAAGGCGGCACCAATGTGGCCCCGGTAGCGGAAGAGGGTCCGGCGGAGCATCATGCTCGCACAGACCACCGGCACCTGCCGTTCGGTGTTCAGCCGGTGCAGATCCAGCTCGGCGCTGGTCGTCAGGGTAATCATTTCGGTGTCGGCAGCGGTGCCGGCTCCACAACAGCTGCGATTGGGCAATGCAGATATGTAGGGGTTCGTTTTCAATGGCGCAACCGAATGCTGGCTACTCACTATATGTGATCCTGAAGGTGGTGAATTTTGGAGCAATTCTTGTCGGAAACAATGGGTCCCTCGGTGGCGCGAGTGTCGGCGCCCAGGATAACGCCGTCCTTGTAGATGATGCCCACAATGGAGGTGCCAGTTTTGATCGCCTTCGGTGGCTCATAACCCTTGGACAAAAGATCCGCATTTCTGTGGAGAATATCAGTTTGATTTGGAACTATTCATAATGATCAACAAGCATCTTACCGCGTGCAATTTATAAAGTTAAATCCGGAGCGCAAGCCAAGAAAATCAGCGGATTTATTCGCCTTTCGGGCGGAAAAAGGAAAAAGCATTATGTTGAATAAGAAAATATATAATCAGCAAGATTATCAGTTATCACTAACGCACTATAGTTAGACAGAAAAATCAAAGAACACGTAAATAAATTTTAAAAAATGGCACATTCATGATCACAATAGATTTTTCGCTTGATGAAGAGAAGGATTTTAAAACGAAATACTTTGGGATCGATTGGTAATATGCTTGAGCGTAAAGAAATCGGAAATGTGCACTCGGTTGGAAAACCATCATAAAAAAGTGACCGGTGGAAAGTCGGCGGTGCAGCGGCAGCCATTTCCACCCAATTCCACCCATTTTCCAACTGCTCTTCAAATGCCAAACAATTTGACAAAGCTTAATTGGTTGCCCAGCCCACGAATCTGCATGTGTGTGCGTTTGCCTGAGTGTGTGTGTGTGTGCGTGTGTGTGGTCGAAAGTTTGTCCATCTGACATGAGAATGTGTGTCCTTTCACACACGCACACACACACACACGCGCACAAATATGAACTGACAGCTCTGCATCTGTATTTGTATTTGTATTTGCATTTGCACTTGCATTTGCATTCGTGTGGGGGCTCCATAATCCAAGGACATGGATACTCAAGCCCAGCGAGTGGATATGGGAATGGGTCCTTGTAACTTGGTCAGTTTCAGATGGCCGACACCGGCACATGTGGCACAAATCAATTAGCATTAATTAGAATCCAATTATATTTTAATCAACATTTGGCCAGCAAACTGCGACGATTGCAATGTTCACTTCAAGCTGTGATTTCGCCTCACTTCAGTTGGGTTTGCAAACCACCAAAAGGACCTCTTACAGACGGAGAAATAACAGTTAGAATGTTACGGTTTTCAGTTTTAAAAAGAGTTAACATACAGATAGTACAAAGATTGAGATATATTAGCTAATTGAAATGTTTTTGAGAAAAATCCGTAAGAGATTCGTAAAGTGCCTACAATTAGAGGAGCTTTCATACCTCGCTTTTTTTCAGCCACGAAAAACTTTCCCTCGGCAATTAAGGGCCGCAAAACTTTTGCAACAAATGCAAATGCAGCTGGAGCAATTTTCTTTTTTGCCACTGCCTTTCGCAATATTTTCGTCCGGGATTTTCCGTTTTTTGGACAGCAGTTGTTGGCTTTTCAATTAGGCGGCAGCACAAACACCTGACGGCGAAAATTCGGCGAGAATCGACATCCGATGGCAGGCCTAAAAATGGAAAACTAATCAAGACTTGGCATTCAATTTTGATTTCTGTTTTGTTAACAGCAATTGGAAAAGTTTGAGGCCCGCACTTACCCTCAAAAAAAATGCTCAAATCGAACAGGTTGTTCTGCCCTCCATGGGAATCCCTTTTTTTGGTTTTTTTTTTTTGGTTTCCCTTCATTTTTTGTGGCCGTAACTTTGCCCAGGATAATTATGGGGAATGCCGCCACTGACAAAAGGTTGCGTCCTTAGCTGATTGGGAGATTAAAATTTAATAAGATTATAAAGTCATTTGGGACCCGTTCGGTGGATGTTTATTTGGGTTTGCCGCCAATATTGCCATAAATAAATAAGATAGTCACTCGATGTCATCTGGTTATTGATGGACTATCTGGTGTTGGAGTTATCGAATACTATAGATATTTAAATAGAACTATAAGTATTAAGTGGCCAAAACTAGATACATTTTTCCATTTCTCTCTATAGTCAAAGTGCGCTTTTTTAAGCGAAATTTTCGCCTAGTCTGCTGCCCATATTTCGCATGCTAATGACTTTCAGTTAGCTGAGAACTCACACACACTCCTACACCCCCACACACACACACAAACACAAAGGGAGCGATGCCAATTTCAAAAACGACGCCATGATGAGTCCTTTGATGTTGCCTTGCTGTCCATTTCCCATTTACTGGCTAGTCCCACTCGAATGGCCACTGCATCCTTGTGGACCACTGCACTCGCTATTAGCACACATCCAGCCATATCCATGCAACATCGAACGTTCAACGTCCCACATCCTGCCAAAGGACAAGCGGCCTTTTAAGCCATGTCGCCGAATTCAGTTGGCACATTTGTGCGGCTTTTGAGCGACGAAAGCGCGTCCTGGTCGCGATGGACACATCAGGCCGAAGGTGAAGTCCTGCTCGAATATTGGCTAACAAGCCACAAGCGCCTTTCTGTAATTTCCATCCATGTATTGCAAGCGCTTTTCATGCGCAATATTTGAAAATGGAAAGTTTATATTTAGTTTAGCAGCTGTCAATGGGGCGCAGTAAAGTTGGCGGATTCAATGGGCTGGAAGCCAGTGGCCAAAAGGGAAAAAAAGAAGGAAACAAGGAATCCAGGGAATGAAGATGAAGCGGCTGGCGCTGCAACCGCATAATTCAATTAGTTGTAGTCGTGCCCTGCCCCTCCCACCAGCCACCATCCTGTGCTCCATAATCCGTGGAATGTGCAACATGTGTGTGGCACTAGCACCAGTCTGCTCCCCCTGTTGCAGCAATTAAACGGGAATTTCATTTCGGCAACGCCAACTTGCCGCAACAGCAACAGCAGCAGCAGCAGCAACACCCACGTGCAACATGAAGTTCGTACAAAGAGCGCATTTCAATCGACTGCAATTTACCCAGCATTCCATTCCACCTTATATTCTAATGAAATCAACCCGTCTTTGCACTTATTTATTTAAACTAATTTTTGATCATTACATCAAATGGAATATGGCTTTGCTTACATGCGCTGTGTGGGTTGTTAACCCATTCAGGTTAACCCTTTTCCCCAGACCCGCCAACTTGGCCACCCAACTGGCAGTCCTTCGAGCAGGTAACTCGGTGCAAATGCATAACGGGAAGGAACAATAAGCAAATCGTTAAGATTCGCTAACTTTCGCACTACAATCGCCGGCAATTACACTCAAAAAAAAAATGTGATAAAACAGGTACAAATATGTTAGGGAAAAAAATCAAATAAATATACATTTAATTTGTTTTTGAGTCTAGAACTTAAGCTAAAAATATTATGTGAATTGGTTTATGGGAAAGGTTTTCTTCGATTTTCTTTGACTTTCACTGCATTTTCTTTACGTCTGGGAAAAGCTTAACAAGTGCATGTATGTATGTATGTACATATGTGTGGGTGAGGTGTAGGTGCACGTCGTTTGCATCTGTGCGCGTGTGTTGTTGCCACAATTACACCCAGTGCCACCCACTTTCACACCCACCGCACAATATATATCCCACATATGGGAGGTTATGACTTAATAAATACTCCCCAGTGTGCGCAATGTGGCTGGCAATTTAATAACAAAGGCAAACGGCATCGGAATAAAAAGTAAAATGTAAAAAAAAGTAAAATAGTAAAGCGGAGCCCAGAGGATTCCATATGTGCACACACATATGGGTGTGCCTTTGATTTACTCCACAATCCACGAGTGGAGCAAATGCTGTTCCGCCGACCTGGAGTTGGTTCCATAGAAGGTCTATATAACCAGATAAAGAAGTAAGTGAAATCCGAACATTATTCAATTTGGTATACCAAGGTTTTCATAAAAAAAAGTCATATATGTTTATATATCATATATTTGCGGATGCAACCCTACAACTAAGTCAACAAAAATGGGCTCCAAATTGGCGGGGCTTAGTGGTGATAGGCGGCGTAAACGGGCGCCACTGGAGCCGCTGTCTTGACCACGGTCTTCACCAGCGGTTCGCGGTTGACCACGGCATTGAATCCGTTGATGGGATCGGCGGTGTACTGCACCGTGCGCTTGAAGCCATCGGAATCGACCAGGGAGTACTCCCCGCGAACCACGTCCCCGTCGCGCTCCTCCACCTGGCTCTTGGAGTCGCCCGAGAGTGCGTCCTGCACATCATAGGCGTACTTGTACTGCGGATGGGGATCGTACTCCTCATCGGCCTTGGCCAGCACCGGATGGGCCACGGTCTTCAGCACGGCGGCGGGAGCTGGTGCCGCATAGGTGGCCACCGGAGCAGCATGGTACACCTGGGCGGCGGGCAGGACACCGGCGCTGGCGGCGGCGATCAGGGCGAGGAGGGCCACAAACTGCAGGGATAAAGGATAAGTTATTACAACAATATGTATTGGATAGTGCTTTTGGCTCTTGAAACCCACCTTGAATGCCATTTTTGTATGAGCTTGATTTGACTGAGAGTCGAGGGATGCTGGTGATTTGAACGCCGGCTGCTGTTTGATAAGAAATGCGGCGCTGGAAACGCCTTTATAGCCAAAATAATTCAGCAAATGTAGCGCCACTCATTACTCAAATCTGGAAGAAAAAAAATCAAAAACCCAAAACCAAAAGCCCAAGCCGAACACAATAATGCCCAAGGCCGACTTTGTGGACCTTTTGTGGGGCAATTGGATACACTTGGCAGCAACAAAATAATAATAATAATAATAGTAGTAATACGAGATACACATGTGTGCGCCAGTTAATGTGACATTCATTCAGAAAAACGAGACATTGTGGATATTTTGGCAAACCGGTCTGGCCAACAACTGTCCGCGTTAATTACAACAGCAATTCTCCCAATGACACAAATCGAAAAAGATCAACCAAAATAACCAGCTCAGTGCAATAATATTTTAATCATCATCGTCATCATTATCATAATCATGTCGAGCTGTCATCTTCAGCTGGGGAATCCATAAACCACGAGTCATGGCTGAGAATTTGAGCGATTGCTTCAGCCACTGAATTATTAAGGCCTAAAAAGCCACGGAGGCAGAAGTAAATAAATGCCAGTTTAAGGTATCTCACAAGATTCACAAACTACAAAATATTAGATGCCTTTCTTTCTGGGATATACAACACATTGGGACTTCTCGAATGTAAAAATCAATTCTCGCTGAGATGGCGGAAAACAAACGCACGCCCACTACGAATTTAATTACGAATATGAGTCGTGGATTCCGACGAAGGTCCTTGGCCGGCAGGAGGTCCTTGTTAATGGTGTAAATGGTGAGGGCCCCGGCTAAATATCCGTTCTATCAAATTCAATTAAAGTTGACATGGGTTCACAGCTGGCTTTGGGCTCTGCACTCTGTCAGGTTGGGTCGGATCCCGAGTCCAGAGTCCAGGGTCCGGGTTACTGGTTCCAGGCTCCAGAATCTGCAGTCCAAAATTCAGCTGTATCCTGCTGTATTTTCGAATCAATTTCGAACGACAAACACACACGGCCTACGGAATCAAAGGAAATACTTACGGCGCCGAGGAAAAAGTGGCCAACGCCCTCTCGTAATAAGACAAACGGAAAAGCGGGTCGACGAGAAACGGGGAAAAGGTTCGCCCTGCCACAAGGCTTTTCACTTTCCCTCCTCCTCCACCTTTCCACCTCCTTTCTTTTCCATTTTTTTTCTTGCCAACCCTGTGTTGCTTAAATTAAAACACAGGCAGATGGGGGAATCCCCTGCCCGAAAAAATGGCAGGCGAATTTGCAACTGCCTTTTGGATGAAAGTCCGGGGCAATTGTGAGATCGGGCCAGGGACATGCACTCGGGTTCATGGCCTCCGGAAGCCGCGGAGGCCCCCGGGAAACCCCCCGAATGCCCGGAATGAGCCGAAAACCCCCGGCAAATCCCCTCCAGAAACTGCCCTTCTGCCGCTGCTCGCTGAGTGTAAATTTGCTCGTTAAATTTGTTGGCACTCTCGACTAATTTGCACTTGTAACGCAATGGTCTGAGTTTTAGTGGAGGCCTTCAAGGATGGCGGTTTTCAAGGGGGTTTCCAAGGGGGGTTTTTTTGGGCTCTCTCGACGAGCGGAATGCTTTTGCATTGGGCTTATTGAAAAGACGATGCCCGGAGGCGAAACCTCATAGCCTCCACCCATAACCTCCACAACCTCCATGGACCCCGTCCACTTGGCCCACTTGAAGTTCGCAGCTAAATAGCCCCAAGTAGCTGCAGATCGGCTGCATGCACATATATACATATATACGCAGAAAAAATAAATCAAGTATTTAGCGCTCGCAAACTGCAATTAAACACTTGAAAGTTGGGAGCGAAAGAAAGTAGCTGCGATGTAATTAAAGGTGCCAGCTATCAAGAAAGCGCTAGTTCTCCCAGTTAGTTAGTATAGAGCAAATCAAAAGGTCAATAACAATGGATTTGGTACTACAAAGTGATGAGATTAAATCAAAATAAATTCCAAATTCCCCGCAGGACCAAAAGGATACTTTGTATGCATGTCGCAGAGACTAACAGCAATGGCCAGACATGCGTATGCAAATGTTAATCAAAGCGAATCAGTCGGCAGGACAAGCTCATAAGTTTGCTCCCCACCATCCATCCTATCCAATCACAACCCGCAGGTGAAGTTCAGTCCCAAGGAGTCCTTGATTTGGAAATATGAATAATTGGCCCGCATTAGCTGGCATTGTTGTTTCGTCAACGGGAAATCGGTTGGCAGATTAATCGTGCGGCATTCATGGCCATAACCCGGCGATTGATGGCCGGGCATATTGAGTCGATAAATGCGAAATGGATGCACTTTGGATGGGGTGTCCCTGCTCAGGAGCTGAAACCCCCGTCCGTCCGTCCGCGCCTCAATCCTCGAGGATTACAAGCTCCGAAATAGTGGGCCCTCGCCGACGTTGGCTCATTATTATGCAGCTCATGAGCTCATCGTTAGTGGCAAAGTTATATGAGCATACATCAGCCATGCCGCACAACTTTGCAACACCCGCAGGAAGTCCTAAACTCGGCGAGATGGCGGGGCCAAGTGCGGATTGGGGATTGGGGCATGGGAAGGGGCGTGGCCAAAGGAGGTGGCTGTCAAGCGGCGTCTGGCAAAGCGGAAAGTGTTAAGCACAATGAAGTAAATGCTGCCAACTTCTGACATCGCCGGGATCTCGCTCAACTTAAATCCAAAATGTGGGCCGCACCTCTCCCCCCATCCATATATCCGTTTCAAAGCTCTGCCGAATTCGCCGCAGGACTTGTTCGGGGCGAAAAGTGAGGCAACTAGTTTCTATAAAAATTCTATTGCTCCCTTTGATGTTGAAAGTTTGCGATAACAATTTGAGTTACAAATTTATCTGAAATGATAAAGCCACAACGATGATCTTCTTCTTCAGTATCGCAACAATAATATATTTGCCTGATCAATCATAAATCCATATATAAACCCATTTCTCAGTGCACTTACCCATTTTTCTGGCATTCCTAGTCACGTGGCAGCTCCATCCATCGCTGATTGGCTTTAATTCCCCGAAAATGGACAACTGATGAGCTCCCCGGTGTGGGGACTGATGGGTGGACTCTGGGCCATGCGATTATGTGGCATTCTGGCACGGTGGCACATCATAATGGCCAAATCAATTATCAATTCCGTGCCGATTTCATGTGAGTTATTTGCGATTCGATGGGAACTAATGGCGACGAAATGAACTGGAAATGGAAATGGCAATGGAAATGGCAATATGGCGAGGACACTGTTTGATTTATGACCAGGCATATTTCTCCAAGTCGATGAAAGTGCATGCAACACTCTAGACCGGATCCAAGTCAAATTTTAGGCTTCCATTTTGTGGTCCCAGCTCAGTCCAGTCTAGTCCATCCACATGCTCACCCGCATCCGCATCCGCATTCCCATTCCCAATCCCAATCCGGATCCTTTTTGGCCCAAAGAGGGCGAGACATCAGTCGGCGGGGTCGTTCGGTCAGCAGAATGCATCCCTCGAGTGCAGTTGGCAAATTGCACGGGAAACGTCGCTGGGAATGGGCTGGTAACAGCCAGCTGGCAAACAGGGGTTAAGGCGGTTTCAGCTCCGCTGTGGCCACTCAATTTCGGAGCTGCCCGGCGGCGTACACTGTCAGAAAATATGGAAACATTAAGATTATATGAAAAAATCATTGAAATCGCAGCCAACAGCATTATAAAATGTAGAAAAATCATATTTAAAATTATGAAAGTATCATAAGTGCAAATATTTTCCAATTCAAAAAGTTCCCACGTTTTTCCTACAGTGCATAATGCCGCGCAATTAGCAACAAATTGAGGGGGATGTACTGGGATAAAAGTGCAAACTGAGGGACTGGGTCCCGGATCTCACTCTGGGTCCAGACTTCAGCTGGATTGGGCTTTTGCGCTGGGCTAGGAATTGGTATTGGTACTGCGATTGGGAGTCGGATTGGGTGCATTGGGATTGGGTGCAGAGGGAATCAGCTGCATTAGCAAATTCATGCAACGTACCTAATTGAAACGGCGCCAGCTGCAATTATTTTCCATTCTAATTCGAGTTCCTCGGCGGCCAGGCAAAACCACATGGGCTTCGCATGGCGATACCAGATTTGGCTGGCCATGGGACCTGGACAGAATCCGCAGATCCCGGCTACCATTTTTAATTTGCTTTCGCGCAGCGGCTCGAATTGAATTCCAATTGAAATCGGCATCGAGAATTCGTATGGATAGCATTGGTTGCCCTGGGGTACGACATTTGGCCCTAATAGCCGTCCAGTGCCACGCCCTCGTTGGACTGCGGCCTTTGTCTATATAGATGTATACAGTCAGTGATGACCAGCTGCACAGGTGTACTAAGAACTAATCCTCAATCTCTAAACTAATCTACACAGAATCATGTTAAATTCTTAACACCATATTTACTAGTTAATTAAATTATATATAATTTGTTTATAATTATTTAATGTATAAATGGGGAGCATCACTGTTTACAACATCAGTTTCAGTGGCTATAAAATTGGCAACAATTGCAACTCCCCCGCTGCACTTTTCGTGTTTAATTAGCTGCAACTGCAGTTGCAACTGCAATGTGACCACGCCCCCCGAATGCCCATGCCGCCCATGCCGCCCATCAACTCTATTGAAGTTGGCCTTGTTCTGTTTTATACGATTCTGGCCATATGCCAAACCCGTGTCCATGCAATTTGTGCAGTCATGTCGCAGTCCATCAACACCTATTTATTTGCCACTGCAACGAGATCCTTAATTCTGGATTCAGAACGGTGTAGCCTGAACGCCCGACCTTAACCCCCTGACGACCCTTAACCCCCTTGCATAAATTGCAATTGACAGCTGAACTGCTGGCCCTTTTTCCCTGTTTTCGCCCACTGAAACAATCCATCCAAAAGCGGGCTACTAAATAAAGTTAATCAAGCGAATTGTGGCTACGTTATGAATCTCCACAGGATATCACATCACCTATGTTAATAGAATGTTTAATTAAACACTCATCTATTAATTGACAGCTACTAAAGTAACTTTCAAAGTTGGTAAACAATAAACTAGCAATAGAATTCACAGAACTTCTCGAAATCGTACATTTCGAACTATATCTACCCATCGATGATCCCATAAAGAGTCATGGATATCTCTTTGTTGTTGTTAGGGATTGGACAAGGAGCATTGTTGGCCCAGTTTTGCTGGCTTTCGTAACATGTTTAGACAATTTCATTTGGGGTTCATTCTAAGCCCAACACACCTGTACCGCCCATCCCACCCACCTGGCAGGTCACGTAGTGGGTGGGCGTGGCCAGTTTGCTTGCTGTTTGCGCATTTCAAATTGAATTTTCATCACAGTGCCATCGCAGAAGGGTGAGGGCCGGAAAATGGGCGAAAGTGGGCGAAAGTGGGTGCAACTGAGTGAAAATGCGGGAAATGCAGAATGATATGGCAATTATAAGGGATGCGGAATGCAGTTAGCACCCAGCATGCAAAGGCATTTTGCGCGCTCCATTTTGCCCACTGATTGCTTCCAGCTGCCAGGACACATGAGTCACTGGGATTACTGCTGCAAAGTTTTTTGCCAAATGTGTCTTAAAGCTGCTCTCCATCGGAAAAGTGTCAAAGTCGAAGCCAAGTGGGAAATGGGAAAATGACTGAGGAAAAAAGCCAGACGCCTTTCATAAAAACGAAGTTCGGCAAAACGAAGACTTTTGGCAAACATTTTCAGGTGTTGCGAAAATCCCTGGCGGTGGTTTGTCACCAATAAAAATCTTTACTTTACTATCTCCAACTTGTGGAATATTTTATAAAGTGAGTTTGGCACTCAAAGTGTTGCACACAAATGCACTCTGCTCGGTGTTATTATTTTAAATATTTAAACATATATTTTTCAAACATATTCAAGCGCCTTGTGTTTATGGCAATAAGTTGCACAATCGAAGCGGAATTCTTCTTTAAGGAAAAGTGCAGCATGCAGCTGCTGAAAAAGGAAAAGAGGAGACCAGCATGTGGCCCACTGACAATGACAGCTGTTGGTGGGTGGTGTACAGGGGCATGCAGGGGCATCCCGTATCACGAAGGTCGCCTATCCGACGCCCCACCCACCCACTGGGCTATGACATTTCACTTGCTGCTGCCTCGCATTTTCACTAAATTGACTTTGCCTGCTATCGTTTAGGGTGCACCGACGCCCCCTGCAACTGCCGCCCACTCACATTCATCCACGCCCCAAAAATTGCCGGAGTGCTGAGTCTGAGTGCAGCAATTTTTTATGCCCCGTTGGGCAACGACAGCCCAGAATCCCAGCTTGCCAGCTCTTGCCAGGATCCATTTCGATGGCACTTTGTTGGTGATGGCGGGGGGGAGGGGGTCGTGCGCTATCCTTTAGCATTGGCAATCTATAAATATCTAAAATCCCATAAAACTCAGCTCAAGCCAGCAAATGTCATCATTGGTATTGTGGCCATCGAGCAGGTGAGAGATGAGATGGGATGGAATCAGATGAGATGATGAGGCTGCCAGCGCCTGGCCAAAACCAAATCCTAATTCAAATCCAAATCCGAATCGGCCGGCTTTCAATTGCGCCGGGCCGCCTGGCATTCGAAAGCCAGGAGACGGCTGCAATTGGGACTCGGATTGGGATTGGGATTGGGACAATATTTGAGGATGATTGCATGCTTGTGCAAGCGGCTTTCATGTACGTGAACGGCAAATTTATTTGCACAACTGCGATTGATGCTGGCATCGAACCGCCCACAGCAGGCAACCTGCAGACCTTGTGCACTGAAAAAAAATGGGTGTATATATAAATTGCATCTTATATATATATTTTTTGAAATTCGAAAGTGTCATTAGGCTAAGTGTAAGTTTATAGCTGTTGTAAGGGATGGATTGAAGGACATGCAAGGATGTAAGTATTTGGAAAACGCATTTTCTCTGAGTGCACTGGCCTGACACTCGCAGAATCGGGGTCTACGTCACTCGGAGTTTGGCATTTGCCAAATGCTCGGCGCCCGATCTGCACCATAAAAGTCTGTTGCATAAACCAATTTCGCATTTGCTCCGCCACCGAATGCAGATGCCGCCGAGGGCGCTGGCAAATGTGCGGCGGGAAAGCGGAAAAGTGGGGAAAATTCTGTCAACGCAACTTCTTCGACTGGCAGCAGCAATCGCTGGCTGATAACGTAAACCGCTTTGATTTTTATTTAACTGCACATTTCCCTCCAACAAAAAAGCGGCCACGCCCCCCCTCGCACACACCGCCCTCCTCGATTGACATTTAATGGCAACTTGTGGCGGATTTTCGATTGCAATTTCTGCGGTTTTCCAATTTTCCCCAATTTCACCATTTTCCATTTGCCTTCGCTTATTGCATTTATTTATTTTGTGCGCGCGCCCTGCTCGCTTTTGCTTTGCTTTTTAGCCTTTCTCTGTCGGGCGAGTGAAATTGATAATTTATAAATTTGCTGGCAAATGGCAAAGAGAAAAGGTGGAAAAATGTAAAAAAAAAAAACAGAAAAGATCCAAGGACGGTGAGTTTTCCCCATTTTGGTGGCGTGTGTTGCAACACATTTGCCGCGTTCGCCTCATGAAATATTTCTCAAGTTTCGGCCGTTACCTTGACTTGATAGAAAGCATCCTGCGGCAGCCTGGTGGCCACTTTATGGCGGGTATCCTGCATCCTTGCTCGACAAACCAACCTACCCGCCTGCCCTCCCCAGCCGTCCATTAAATTATGCAAAACACACACTCTCACACACACTTTCCCAAGGACTTTCCTTTTGTGTCCCTCCTTTCTATTTTGCTTTCCTCACGCCCGCTTTAAAGAAAATATATTTTGCACTTGGCTGTTGCTTTTACTTAGCCAAGTGAAGCGTGGTAACACACACACACACACACACACACACAGCAACAGCTAAGGTCAAAATAATACATATTTTTCCCATTTTTTTCTAACAATTTACACTGCATTTAAATCTGCAATCGGATTATAGAGCTGTAAATAATTGATTAGGGTCTTAAAATGATTAATTTAGGCTATTTAAAGCTACATAAAGATAGTACTAAGTACTAAGCCAAAATCACAATTTAGAAGCATATTTAATTGTAATCTTAAATGCATTTGTATAGACTGGGATAATTTACAAAATACTAAACGCTTATTACTTCGAGCATAGCTGTAACTTGCCCCCCAATCTAACCCCATTAGGTGGCACCCCAAAATCCCCCAGCTGCCACCCCACGTATTTATTTGGCGCTTCGCTGCTTTTATTTTATTGAAATTTATGATTTCTGACACAGAATTTATGTTGTTTTGCATTCCGGCGAGTGTGTGTGTGTGTGCGAGTGTGTGTGTGTGTTTGGGGGCATAAAATAAACCTCAAATACTCGTAAAATGCCCAGTAAAAGCAACCCAACCACCAGAGTCGCCAGTTTTTCACGCTGTAGAAAAGGGGGGTGAACCTACTGCCAGCTTCTTTTTTCCTTCGCATCCGGATCCTTTCCTTGTCTATATGTACTATATATGTATGTATAGGAATCTGGGCATTTTGGAAGCTCCTCTTTGGCCCGGCCAATGCCAGTGAATTATTTAATTCGTATAAATATTGAAAACTGCATTTTTTATGATGTTTTCCCGTTGGTTTATTGCTCTTTTGTGGCGCTCCCATATCGCATAGCTCGCCGCGGCCCTGGCCACAGGATCCCCCATCCTGGAGCACCAGTATTTGCCAGAGACATTGCGTATTGATATTTCACACTTCCATGGCCAACGAAAATATATATAAGATGAGAAGAGTTCGCATTGAATTTAAGCCCCTCATGAAAATCCCCATGAATAAACCCAGCGAGAGATGGCAAACAAAAATAGACGGAAAAATGGGGAAAATCCTCTGGATCTGTGAATATACATAAACTGAATGGGTATGTTTCGAGTTAGCTTTAGACCGGATGTGTATTTTTTCTTCTGCTTCTTTTCAACACTGAACCCCACTCGCTTGCCCTTATTTCACTTACCAACACTCGTATCTCATTGTCGATCGTAGATCTTCTTACTGCAAGCAAGTCTATTAACAAAGTAAGCAACTTTAGATGGATGCACAAGACTGTCGTGGACTTTTGGAAATCGCAATCCAAAGTGGAAAGCACTTGATTTTATCACTGCATGCACTCTTCACATTTTGAATACCACCGAACGAAATTCGTATGCCTGGATAGGAGTAAGTAAAGCAAGTCGGAACCAGCTCAGACATGGCAATGGCAAGGATACTTCCACCACAAATACGGATACAAGTGCGCACTCCAGCTATCCAGCAGCACACACTCCACACCCCAAAATAATCCCCAAAAGATGAAAATTGTGTAAAATTTGTGTGTTGGTTTCACTGATTAAGGATGGCTTACTGGCTGCTTGTCGGGCCCCAAAAACTGCTGCTTCTACTGCTGGCCCCATCAGGGGAAATCTCTTGAAAGCCAAAAAGATGAATAGACCAGACCAACATCTAATATGTGCGAAATTTATCAGCCTCGATACACACACACACCGACAAACGCACACACAAATACACACACACAGAGAGAAGAACAGACAAACAGACACTCACACACGTGGATGGAGAAAGGATATATTCAGGAGCAATGCTGCTGCAAGGACGAAGGCAAACGGCATGGAAAATCGCAATAATAATTTTGCCTTTCAGCTTCGGTTTCGGTTTCTGTGGCATCCGAAAGGAGGAGGTGGGCCAAGTGGGCGGCTTGAAAGCTGCCTCAAGGATCCAGCCATCCAAGGATGCCCAGCCATGTGAGTGGACAGTTGCGGTCCCTCGGATGCGAATGCTCCAATTATCCAGGAGGTGGGGCGTAGATGAAGGTGGTCGTGGTAGCGGAGGTGGAGTTGGGCGGGAATCGAAACTCACGAATTGCAATGCAGTTTGCAGATGCTCGGCTACTCGAGCATCCCATCATATATTTTCGTTATGCTTTTGTTGGCTACAACAGGGTAGGGGGAATGTTTTTGGTTACAGTAACAGTTGGATTAAATTGTACAATGCTCCGGCGGAGTAACCCATCCCATTCCTCTGCTCGTCGCTTGCTGTCGGGTCCGTTTGCATTTTCTGGGGGTAGTAGTTCTGTTTTCCTTGATCCATATCCGTTTACTCATTCGGGGCTTTCAAATTTGGGAAGGGTCATCGATTTCCTTTGTGCATCCTAGCAACCAATGGCCTGCAAGTAGCCCTGGATCTGCTCATTCAGAGCATGACTATAAGAGGACTTGATTAGTTCATATCTTCTCTAGTGAATACCATGTACAATATGCTCACCCAAATCCCTTGCCGCTGGCCGTGGACTTCTTGTAGAGAGCAGCCAGGAGGAGGATCTGCCCGGTCATCAGTAGTTCTCGTTTTCCATAGCTCAGCCAGCCTTTGGTTTTCACTTGCGAGGTAAGGAGTACACGATCATCCAAGGGCTCACGAATCTCTAGTCTGGAAAGCTCGCGTTCAACATGATCACGGTCTACTCGTCCCTCACGGCGCTGTACTTGGCGTTCTCGGCGAAGATCTTCCCTTTGATTTTCGCGCTCTTCCCTACGAAGATCATCTCTTCGGATATCAACCCGATTCTCGTCTCGTTCTTCTCTTCGCAGACCATCGCGCTCGACTCGACGTGTGTCTTCTGGCTCCTCAACCAAATCCTTGAATCGTTCATCTCTTCGCAGACCATCGCGCTCGACACGACGTGTGTCTTCTCGCTCCTCCCGCCGTTCACTAGTTCGGAACTCTTCCCCATTTACTCGCCGTTGTACTTCTCTTCGCTCAACTCGTCGGGTATCTTCCCGTTCTACTTCCTCTTCGACACGCTCCATCCTGCGCTCTGCTACACGTTCCTCGGTACGTTCAGCTTGGCGGTCTTCCCTGCGGTTAATACTGTTCTCAATCCTTCGTTCCTCATCTCGAGCACCGTCGTTTTCCTGCATTCGTCTCAAGTCGATTCTACGGGAGGATTCTTGCTCTGCACGGGGAACGTCTTCATTCTCTTCTCGACGGTGGTTGACGCTGTCGAGATCTTCATTTTGGTCCACACGCCTAGCTGAGTTGCGCTCTTCCCGTCGCTCTACGCTGCGTTCATTGACGCGCTCTTCCTTCCGGTCTTCGCTTCGTCGAGAGTTGTCTTCTTCAGACCTAACATCAAAAACGAATCGAACTCGGTTCTCTCGCTCTTCGCGTCGTTCAACACGTCGATCTTCTGCTCGTCGATGATTGTCCATCCCGATGCGTTCCTCAGAGTCTCGCTCAATCTGTTCACGTTCCATGCGTCGGGACAAATGCCTGTCTAGACTAGCTCGATCGTCACGGCGTTCCTCACGTCTGGACATTTCCCGTTCTACTCGGCGTTCAACTCGTCTTTCGTTTGCTGCTACTCGCCGAGTTTCAAAGTCACGCCTGTCCGATTCGCGCTCCTCCCGTCGATCCATCAGCATCTCACGAGTGTCTCGTTGTCCTTCCTCAGCTTCTCGTCGCTCAACACGGTCCTCACGCTGCTCGACTCGTTCCTCTGGAGTTACACGTCGATGTTCTCGGTTCTCACGAATTTCACGGAGCTCAACTTGATTGTCACGAGCTTCACGTCGCTCAACTCGTTCTACGCGAGCTTCCCGACCCTCCAATCGATCCTCACGAGATTCACGTCGGTCTACTCGATCTTCACGAGATGCACGTCGGTCCACTCGAGCTTCACGAGTTTCGAGTGGCTGTACTCGCTCTTCCCGGGATTCACGTCGCTCATCACGAGCTTCGCGAGCCTCTAGTTGATCTTCACGAGCTGCACGTCGGTCCACTCGAACTTCACGAGTTTCGCGTGGCTGTACCCGCTCTTCTCGAGTTTCACGTCGCTCATTGCTGACTTCACGAGCCTCAAGTCGCAGGGATGAGTCCAACCGAACCCTTGTTTCCTCGCGCCTTTCCTTGCCGCGATCATCACGCGCCACTGAATCTACGCGGTCTCTCCTCTGAATCTCCGCCGCGCCTTGTCTGTAAACCATGTGCTCATCGTAGTCGTCCTGGCGCTGATGGCCATCCCAGCGGCCATCGTTGCAGATGTCACGGCCGGAAGTGTCGCCACAGAAGTGCCTGCTGCTTGCCCATGCCAAAGTTAAACAGCCAAGGTGAAGCAGAAGAAGCAGAGTGCTAAGCCGTTGTCTCATCTTTGGTGGCTCAGTGGTGCTTGGTAGTCAGGTACGAAGAAAGAAGATTAAAGATTCAGTCCGCTGCTGTTTCACCAGCAGGATACGCAACTGGAATGACTTGGCTAGAGGATTGTCGCCACTTTTATAGCGGAATCCGGCCTAGAATCTTAGTGGGCAACACCCACGCTGGCACTTCCTGCTTCCAATTTGCTGGGCTGATTGATTGAATTCCGCTTATCGCACATGTGCACCACTGCACCACCAAGACGACGCAATTTCAAGTGGCGCAGACGCCACTGTCCATTCGAGTGAGCCTAATGCGCGGCCGCCTGTTCCAATTTTCCATGAATGAAAACTGCCAAGCCCGTGACGTCACATGGTATGTACAATGTACATATAAACAATAAATAAAATAGGGAATCGATTTGCGGAGCTCGTTAAGCACTCGTGACGTCAATATACATATGCTTGGGAGGATGCTCAACTCCGTTTTTCCCGGAGCGAGTGCACAATTGCGATAAGCGCAATTCAATCAAAATCAAATTAGAGTGCATCGAGCAAAGGAGCCAACCCAATAATTGAGGATACTCCTGTGGCGCTTTAGATGGCCATCAGGGCATAAAATTGCCCATCGACTTGGCAACTGTGTCCCGGACATGGCCATGAAACCACTCCGGGTATAAAAGCAGGCGTCGGCAGCTCGCAGAGCTGTCAGTTGTAAGGATAATCGGGCACAGAGCGAGGCGTTCCTCGAACTCCGGTTAGCCTCGGAACCGGAGGCTCGAGGATGGACCGAAGATACCAAGACCCCGTTCTGGACTATCATCGGATGGACGAGCAAATGGAGTAGCAGTACCCTCCTACTAAGAATATCATTTAACCAAGTATCAACTGTGTATTAACCGAAACAGTCTAGCTATACATATATCTGCATCTTATCCGCATTAACCAACATTTAATCTATCCGTAGCTCAGTAATCTAAATGTAATCACTGTTAAACTTAGCCAGTTAAATGTTGCTGTTGTTTGGGATCGTATTGTCATGGAGCTGAAAGATTTGAGCAGCTTCTTCTCTTACTCGTCTATCCGTAAACTACTATACACGTATATTTGTATGCAACTTCTACGCTAATCTCACACGGAAGACTATAATGTATAACTATCCATATGCTTGAATGCACGATACAAGAAGCACATATGATTATAATGTTCGATTATGGGGATTGCCCGAATCATCGGTAGTTATCCATCCAAATATTAAATAAATTGTACTCGTACGTTAACCAAAAGTTGGACAGAAATCAAGATGAATTTTAATTGGTGGGAAAAACAGGGTAATATTCACCTTTTTTAAAAAGTGTCAAAGAAATATTTATTACTTAATGTACGTTAAATTCTGGTTAAAATCCGTAAAAGAGCATCTGTAGGACTTCTGGTTGCAGCCCGCAGAAAATCATTACTTTACGCTAAAGATTATCTGCAGTATGAAACCAGAAGTACCCCAAAAACTTCATCTTTTCCTATAGCAATTCGCAGTGGGTGATGAGCAGTGGCCGACTGATTTTCCCATTTTTGGTCCCATGAGCTTCCATGGCCTCGATGACCTTGTCGCCGCGTATCACCCGACCAAAGCCCACGCGCTGACCCCTGGCCACCGGCAGAGGCTTGAAACTGATGCTAAAGTTGATGGCTCCGCCGGGAAATCCGTGGACACAGTACTCCTTGGCGCAGGACAAGACGCAACCGTAGCGGGCGTGACTCACCACGCGCGTATCGAACTCCATGGGATCACGATAGCTTAAAGAGGATGCTTCGCCCAGGCTGTTTTTGCAGCTGCTGAGCAGATAGCCCTCCACCCACAGACGTGGAAAGATCCGGCGCACGGCGAACTCGTGCGATCTTTGACCCAGGCAAGTGCGGACGAACTGCAGCACCACCAGCGGCGCAGCCTCAGTAAATAGCTGCACAACCACTTGGCCTAACGGCCTGCCGTCCATCAGGCCAAAGTGCAGAACAATCCTGGGCCGGAGCAGTCGCATCAGTTCCAAGTATTCATTGGGCATGTCCAGATCCCAGCCAATGTACTTATTAAATACCTCATTCTCCCCCAGAGCAGACCGGTTGGTCATCACACTGGAACACCTTAAGTTACTCGATTGCGATTGTTCGCTAGTCCGCTTCTCGCCTTCACGCTTCCGCTGGTCGCCTTCACGCTTCCGCTCATGGATCCTCATCAGGCGGAGACCCAGCCAAAGGTTGTGACGCTGAACACGGTCAAGCCTTCGCAGCATTTGTGGCAGAGCCGATTGGGGGACTACAGGTGGACCCTCCGCAAAGTCAATGGTGCCTTTGGTTCGCTTTATCTTCGACAGATTCAGTAGCAGGCGCACATTCGCGTTGGTCCGCTCCAGAAAGATGCGAGCATCCTCGTGCAGAACATCGAATCCGGACTGTGTCTTGACGTTCATCAGAGGCGGTTGTGTGTGCACCAAACTGGTGGCTCGACTGAGGCGCTGTAGGTACAACTTGTTGCGACTCAGCTGTACGCGGCGGTGGTGGCGCTCTGTGAAAGTGGATACTCTGGAAACGGAGGAACCACCGGTGGGAATCAGACTCCGGTCAAACATATTGAACAAATATCGATAAGGCCAAGAAGTTTACTTATTTGGCTACAAATATCATAAGTGTTGTGAATTGGAATACTGGGAATTTTTATTTGGTTTTTGTCTTAATTGTCCGCCTGCTTGAGTTTTTACTTATGGGAGATCTAGTACTATTCCATTTCATTCTTTTAACAGGGACCGTAGTATTTCGAAAATTCACTCGGTAATCATTAAGTATCCAAAAAAAATGTCAATTTTAACAAAAGTTATATATAATAAATACTGGATGAACTTTGCATTGCTTATAATAGAATTAACGTGGAAATATCGTCTACTCTTAGAGAAGTCTATAGAATTTCTTTCGTTCTTAATTTCGGTATGTCATCAAGTTTTGAAATACATTTATACTTTCTGTATAGGTGGTCGACATGTTAGCATATTGGTGTCTTATATATCTGCCTATTTGGGATGTTTAGGGTAGGGAAAGGGGTGTAAATAAACCTTATTTACGGTCCCTGGTTCTTAGTTTGTTTTTAACTTTTTCAAAGTTCTCTATCATAAACGCACAATAATTGGGTTAGGTAAAAAAAAATCGACTGCTAGGTTGGTAAAATTAATTGTGCCCGTACAGCACCTTTCGTCTAAATCAAATATATAATATTCAAGTTGAGATCGCTTCGAATTTCTGTACTTCGATATTCTATATACATAAAATACTTATTTCTAGTACAACTTTCATTTCCAAAAACTACCTCTCTTTCATTTCCATGAAGCATCCAACTGGCTCGCTCTCTTTCACACCGCCATCGCTATCTCTTTCTAAGTTGTGTGAACGTGGTTTAAACCATTCAATTTCTACATCGAAACACTGATATTTAAAATACATTCTGCTCTAAGAACTACAATAACTTTAATCTAGTTCTGTTTCATTAAATATCCTTGGTGAGCAAAGGGCCATGAAATGGATTCCGATTGGCCTTGGCCGCCAGATTGAATTGCAGCTTTTGTTGGGAAAGATCTTAAGCCTATAAATAAATGGTTGGCTAACTGATCACTTGTCGATATACTTATTGTTTCCATTTTGAACACATTTGAATTTGGTTTGAGAAAATCGCAGGTGCGTCAGTTAGAGTTTCATCTTTTGTAGACGCAATCCAACCTGGCAGCAAGTGCTCGGACCCTTTGCTACCAACCCCTGCTTTTTGTTCTGGCTAAAATTGTTTTTATCATTGGATGTTTTTCTGCTTAGACGGACTCTAATCGAATTGGCTGGCATTGAACGTGGCAATGTGGCTTAAGTAATATCCTAAACGCTTTTAACTCCTCTACTTGTTGTTGTTCTCCTGCATCAGATCCTCGAGAGCTCCGTTGAGCCGTCCTTTGCTGAGTGCCTCCACCAGCATATGAAGCCTCTCCTCCCGCTCCGAGTGCCTCCTTTCCAAAAGCGATACCTTGAAATAGTATTTAAGTCCAAGAAATTAGTGACGAAACCACATATGTTAATTTATTTCACATTAAACAAGCAAACCTCCACTTGACTTGTTCTGTATATTCTTGAAGTTGCAATAGATCTTGATTGTTTCAGGGAGTTTTTTAATGCTTCTGTACCTTGGCTTTCAGGGCATAGTAGTCCACGGGCACCTTGCGCCGCTTCTGGGTGGTCAGTGCCTCCTCCCGCTCGTTGAGGCGCTGCTGCAGGATCCGCACGGTCTCGTTGCAGGAGGCCAGTTCCCTTTCGTGAGCACTCTGCAGGGTCTTCAGCTGAAAGCCGGAATTAATTTAAACATTAGTTGAGATTTTCTCAAGTGCGGTGTGATCACTTACATCCTGCAGCCGCTTGTCATGAAGAGTTTTATAGTCGGCCTCCAGCAGGCGGTACTTGTTTTGGGCCTCCTTCAGAGCCTGACTTTCGGTGGCCGCCGGAATGTGGTCGCCGTGGTGATGGTGATCGTAGCCACTGGAGCGCCTCTGCAGGGATCCGCCGCTGGCCTGGGATCTCAGATCCAGTTTGCTGCCTGGGAATGTCAGAAGCACAATAGGGCAATAAATATAATAAATCTAATATAACCAATACGCATAATCCAATTATGTAAGCTGCTAAAACGGCGGGGTTCATTGAGCTTCGTGTGGCCAAATTTTTATACAAAATTTTCACAAAAAGCTTATTGCATAATCCGACAGTTATGAAGAGCGATTTACATTTTTTACACGCGCGTACGAAATTAAAACACTCGCTGATGATGCTATTTATACGGTTACCGTCGTCCGCTTTTGGCATTTACAATTATTAACAAAACAAATTTGACGGAGCGACGGCTCATTAATTAGCCACAAAAAAAACAGCACATCGCATCAAAACACACACGCACACAACGACGAGACAATAAAAAATACAAAATAATCACAAACGCAGAAAAATAAGTAATAAAAACCACGCTTAGCTTTTGGCCAACAAGTCATGGCATTATAAAACGTCCATTTCACCGGGGACGGGAGCGGGGTGAAAGAAAGGGGAGATGGGGCCGCAGAGAAGACCTGATCCAATCCAAGTAGATCCCCAGCAGCGTCCACCGACCCGCCGCCAAAACAAACCCGCGTCTTTGACTTTGACTTTCGCTTTCGAATTTTCTTTTTCGATGGCGCAGCCACAGCGCAATAGCAATAGCAACAAGAAATTTAAATCCGAATCGACAAAAGGTAAATAAACAAGCGTCAGGCCGCACAGGTGACATAACCAAGTGCCCGAGATGGGGTCTCCCACTCCGCCCTCCACTCCGTGTATCCACATGTATCTCTCGGTGGGTCGGTGTCTCCAACTTCGACTCTGTGGATTCAGTTTCGTTTGGGCCGTTTGTTTTAACCCTAGCACAACAGCACTTTTTGGTAAAGAAAAAAATAATATATTACAAAATATATTACACAGCAAACGAATATTTCAAATATAGTTTCAATGAAACGATTGTTTCAGATGAAATTATAATAAATGATTTTCAATACTAGCATCCAAATAATTTACAGAGCTCTTCTTCGAGAGCCTCCATTTAACCCACGATTATCAGAGGGTTAAGGCGTCTTGGCCTGGCTGAAACGTGTTTGTCTTGGCCATTGGCCGATGGCCGCTTAGCCGCTTAGTTGCGCTGCAATTGCCGTTTGAAACGAGTGCAAAAAGTGGTCAAAAGGCCGACAGCGTCGACAGCCGTACAATGATTTATTCCAGCAATTTATTTGCCGTCTCTAGAAGCGGAGTGGCGGAGAGGGGTCCCCAGCTTGCGGGCGGGCCGGGGGAGCGGGGAGGAGTGGGCACTAGGCAGTGGGCAGAGGGGCAGAGGGGAGGGGAACTACCAAGTGTACGTGCTGACCGGGCAGAGAAAGTCCATAAATTACCAGCCATCCATCGGCGACCGAGTGACACAAACACAACCGAAATTAGAGAGGGGCTATGGGATGGGTTTTTCGATTTGATTTTGGATTCGAATGGGGATCGGGATGGGGATGTGAACTTCGAGTTTGGAGGGAATCGATGCGATGCGATGCTCACCTGTCTGGCTGCCGGAGCCAGTACCCTCCTTGTCCCGCTGCAGCTTCCGTATGGTCTTTTTGCATTCATCCAGCTCTCGCGTTAGACGCTGCATTGCCTTGTTTTTAATGGCCAGATCCACGCGCATACTCCTCACGGAGCTGAGCAACTGTGCCTCCTCCTTGGATCCTCCGCCGCCATGGCTGAGCAGTGAGAGCGTTGAGTCCGACTGCGAGATGGGCAGCTTAGAGGGGCCCGCGGTGACCAGTGGCGAACGCCTTTGACCGCCACTTTGCTTCGAGTTCGGGCGCGACGTGTTCGGCGTGGAATTGGCCGTGCTGCTGGTGCTGCTGCTTGCGGACGGGGCATGTGGATGGAGGTGGCCATGCGCGTGGTGGAGGTGCTGCTGCTGGCACACAAGCGCCGGCGAGGGGCAGCCAATGGTATTGGTACTATGATCCCGCGTTCCATTCGCCGCCTGGGTTTGGGTGCCCATTGTGTTCGAGCTAACCGGAGTAGCTCGTCCGTGGTTTACTTCACCGCTGACTGATACATCATCCTGTTCTAATGGCTCAGTTTGGGTGCAATTGTTGTAGTATCTATCCGCCCTCTTTTGCATATACCGATCTAAGGTGCGCACCTGTGATTCTATCTGCTCGTTTAGTTTTGTGTTGATCTCCTGAAGGCTGTAGATATATACAAAAAAAAAACATGATTATTCAATATCCCTTCGTGCACCTTCTTATCTAGAACCCACCTTAAAACCTGCGTCTCCAGGTCCGCGATGTGCGTTTCATATTTGGCCTGCACCGAGTTGAAGCGCGCCTGGACATTGGCCAGAATCTGTTGCGCCTTGCGATCCTGCTCCTTGGCATCCGATTCGAGCTGGGCGATGCGCTGCTCCAGCAGTTTGCGACTATTCACGTTCTCCTGGTCGTTAAGCGGACACATGCCCGAACTCTTGGACGCCACTAGAGGAGGAAGGGAATAAGAAAATGTTTATAACATAACTTCAGTTTGGTTAGTCTAAGCGCACCTATCAGAGCGGACACGGAGTCCGGATGCTTGCGCATCAGTATCCGCTCCATCTCGCGGCACTGGCGTTGCAGGTCCTGGATGACGCGGCTGTCTTTCTCCTTGCCCTCTCCAGTTCGCCGTCGCTCCTGGTGCGCCTCCTCGAGTTCCTCGCGCAGGGAGCGCTGCATCTGGAGCGCCTCACCACGATCCCTGCGAGCCGCCTGCAATTCCGACCTCAAGACATTGGCGCACTCATTGAGATGCTGCACGTCCAGCTTGAGCATCTCGGACTCCTCCTGCAGCCTGCTGTTGTGCTCCCGGAGCGCACGTTGCGTCTGCGACAGTGAGTCGCTCTGCAGGCGAACGGAGGCCAGACGCTCCTCGGTGTCCTTGAGTCGCTCCTGCAGTTGCTCGATCTCCAGCTTGAGCGCATGCTCCCGCGAAACACTGCAGGCGATCTGTTCGATGGGTGAGGTCAAGGTGCTGACCATGCGCTTGGGTGAGCTGCCCACCGCCTTCTCGCTGTAGCTGGCCATCGGTCGAATGGACTGACTGGACTCGATGTAAGAACGCCCTTGACTCTTAAACTGACTTCCAGGCGGACTCCTGACCACTTTGCCAGGGTCCTCAGCCTGCGAAAATGTGGGGGCGTCCACCTCCGCTTCGGTGATCTCCTCCATCTGCAAATAATATGTAAATAAATATGTAGAACATAAATACTGGGGAAAGTAGAAAATATTTCCTCGACATTTTCTGCAGTTTACTCATGCTCCACTTAACTATTATTTAGAAAACCGTTTTAAAAGGCTAAGTTTTTCCTCGCAAATTTTAAGACTCACACCTTACATCTCATTTACGTGAAAGATGAAGAGGTTCGATGAGTCGGGGCCACGGGGACATGTGAAAGTGCAGGGGAGGTGCTCCTGGGGTGTGGCAGCTTAACGGTAATGGGCCACAAAACGAGCCGTGAAGGTGCGCGTTGCGAGAATAACAATAATACTTAATACTTGTCGTCGCTGGGCGGTTTCTTTCGTTGCCTCCATCATCCATCCTCTGAAGAGATGGCGAGCAGAGCAGGCCAGTGGAAGTGTAGAAATACACACCACAATGACAACTTTATGTCCAAGTGGACAGTGGATCCAAATGCTCATGACATTAGTCAAATTTGCAATCTAAGTTTTACCATTCTTGAGCAAAATATATGTGATTAGGTTATATTTTAGTTATATTTCATGCCTGCAAACTTAAATTGAGTTGCAAAAACGAAAGACTTAGGCAACGAACTAGCTATGGGTACGAGTTTTGGCCCACTGTGCGCGGCAGCAACCCTCGTCAAACGCTATCGACTGTCAAGTGGCACCATGGGTCTCATGGGTGCCCGTAAGCGTAAGGAGATAATTGGGATGATGTGGGCGTGCAGCAGCACCAGCAGCGGCAACAACAACAACAACAATGCACTCGACACTCGACAAAAAGCAGCGAAATATCGATGAAGAAAGAAAGTTCGTGGCACCGAACCTCCCACTCCACCCACCATCGCCCATTGTCCCACTGTGCTCGTCGGCATGTCTGTGTGTGTGCATTGGTTTTGAAGTGGCCTTTTTCGGCATTTAGCCGCCAGCGATTGGCTGACATTCGCTGCCCACTCTCGCTTTCATCGACTC